>NC_060281.1:56833327-57433327 GCF_021613505.1 Equus quagga | reverse complement strand
CAGGCCGGGACTCCTGGGCTGGCGAGGTGCCCACCGCTGCCAGCCTTTGAGGGATCCCTCTCCTGTCCTACCGGCCCGCCTCTTGAGCCCCACGCCTTCCTCAGCCGCTTCCTTCTCCTGGGCTCAGATCCTAGCCCCGCCCCCACAACCTTCATCCAACCTGTCCTTTTTTATTGTCCCCTTTTCTTCTGACAACCCAAAATAGATCCCGCGACTAAATATAATTCCAACCCGTGATCGATTCCTGGGGCGCTGTCTCCTTTCGGTGCTGGGTCGATCTGTGAGTCTCGGTAACTCTGGGCTGGATCCCGCCTCACCGGGGCCCTTAGCGCCAGGTCACCAGCAACTCACCTCCAGGAAATTTGGTTGTATTTTCTCCTCTCTCTCCCTTGTGCTTGCTAGCCTGGACTGTAAGCATGTTGAAGGCAAGCACCATGTTTGATTTATTCTTGTTTCCACTCCTACCCCATCTTCTGGCTACTAGTATAAGTCATAAATGCTTGTTGGGTTGCCTGGAGCTCTGGCTGTTTTCTAATGACCTCTGTGAATCTCCAGTTTGTGAAGACTCGGGGACCTGGGTCGCACGGCTTCCAAGTTCCTCAATTTGTAATAAATAGTGAGATTGAGAGAAACCAAGAGGCTGAGGGACAGCTCTCTGAGAAATTGCACCTCCCAGAGAATGTCTACAACTCTCCTTTATGCATGCCCAGATGGGGACAGGACCTTCTGGAAGAGGGACAGGGTGGAAAAGGACAGATATTCATGTGGAACTGAGAAAGAGGTGGCTTCAGCAGGGTGTTGAACGACCAGCATCCAGCTGTGGCCTGTGACCTCTGGAAGGACCCCTCCTCATTTCTATTTTCCAAGACCAAAGGCCTGCTAAAAAATTAAAATAGCTTCAAATAACCAAGTTCCAGCAAATGATGGAGGATTTGGGAGCTGATCTATATTTAACCTTTTGTCCAGCATTATAGATACATTCTTACCTATCATCAGACATTTGGAATTAAAGTAGGTGGGTATGCATCCCGGACCCAGCCTTTTGTCCCTTTCCTGATGGGAACGTACCCGCCACTTAGCTGCTGTGGCTCCTGGTGGACACCAGGAAAAGTGTGTAGCAAAACTGACTCCCATTTACTCATCATTTAAACAAATAAACATCCCAGAAATTAGGGAGAGAGGAAAGACTTCCCAGTATGAAAAGGATGGTGCAGAACGTGGTCACTCCACCCTTTGGGGAAGGAGGCACACCTCTTGCCTTGGCTTTACGGAAGCGCCATTATGGTGGGAGGGGTTACAACTGTTTATGAAAAATACAAGTGTGTGTGTGTTTGTGTGTGTTGCAAATCGTGGAGGTATTTCTAAGGTCTGCAGCAGCTAAAGTGTTACTGGCCACCACAGTAGGGCTCTGCTAGTTACCTCATTTGCTAATGGAAGCAGCACTTTCCAGCCAAGCTCTGGAAAATGCCAGTGGCTTGGCCATGAACTCCTCCAGGCCCTCCTGGGGCCCTTTGCTGCCCTGTCCTGGGGATGCCATGTAGTTGCAGGAAGAGGGGTGGGAAGCAAGGAGGGTGGCTACCCTAAACCCTGGCAATCGCTAAAAACTCAGCAAAGATGGTCACTGGTCGCCAAGGACATGCTCTTCTTGGGCAAAGTCATTGGAACAAAACAAAATATTCTTTCAGCCTCTCTCCTAGAAAGAGGAAGAGGCACCCATGCTCCTTTGCCCACACCCTAGTTTTCGTGGTGTGTCCTGGAGGGGAATTTTATCAAGAGAAATGGACAAAATCGGCAAGTGACTTTCCTTTTAGGCAAACCCAGAATTACTTAAAACGCTCCTCAAACCAAAACTAACTGTTCTTCGGAGAGTACTCGGCAGGCCACTCACTCACTCGGAGGGAAAGGATGATGAAGGCTGCCTCAAACAGAGCGAGGAACTGGTGGCAGCTCTCCCGGGGGCCCTCACCCTGGGTTCCAGCGCTTTGAATGCGTGAGTCTCTGTGTGTGGAGTGAGGCTGTGGAGGGCTGGGGCTGGGCTGCCGGAGGAGGAATCCTCCTCTGCCCATGTCAGGCCATACAGTCCCCTCGGGCAGTGCAGGCCCCTGCCAAGGCCTGAGGGTGGGAGGCAGAAGCGGAGAATGCGCCCTTTCGCGCTGGCACGGAGTACAGAGCGCAGGTCGGGAGGCGAGGAGCTCCCGCACCTCAGCAGCGACCCCCAGAACAGAAACCTAGCAGGCCAGAGAAGACTTACGTGCACACGGTCTTGATGTTCGTCTTGTCGTCCAGGCCCTGCGGGTAGTTGGCCATGCTGTCGCCCAGCTTGAGCAAACAGTCCGAAAAGCCCTTAAAGACCGCATCGCACTTGCCCGCTGCTCTCACGGCCTGCACCAGGTACGCTGCGGGGAGGAGGGCACACCGGTCAGCAGCGCCGCGACCCCACCCTGCAGCCCCGCTGCCAGCCCGCCCCGGACTTGGCGTGGCTCTGTCCCAACGAGCGGTTTCCACTAGAGCCCAGTCTCGAGGCGCGCCAGTGTTAAAGGTGAATGGAAGATGTGGCCCAAGAAAGACTGACTTGCACCCAACTACGCGTCTTCTGCAGACTGTCGGCGTGCGAGAGCTGGGGTGGGTGCGGGGTAGGCGAGTCCATTCCTTTCTGCAGCTCCTTCCCGCATCTCGCTCTGTATCTTTTTCTGTTTCATCGCCCCCTCTTCTCACCTCTCCCATCTTTTATTTCTCTCTTTCTCCTCACTCCCTCTTTGGTTTCCCAACACTTTCCCGGCAAGCATGTCAAGGCTCTAGCAGTGCAATCTTCCATTTCTGAGGTGACAGAGGGAGTCTCAGCAGAAGAGTGCGGGGGTGAGAAAGGGGTAGGGAGGCGGCAAAGCGTGGGGCACGCAGCTGAACCTAATGCCACATCGCTAAAAAGCCTCAGGCTCGGAGCCTGGTCCTTAGTGCTGAACGCATAAATTAATAAAGTCTCTGGAAGCCACCAGCAGCACTGAAATGGATCGTTTCATCATAAAACCGACTGCCTACCGTGGAGCCTGTGTTCCAAGGGAGATTATCGCATACACCTTCCCCGCCCCACGGGAGACAGAGCGTCCGGCGACTAGGAAGGGGCGACAGTTGGTCCAGGGCAGCCAGGGCCCTACAGGGTCACGGCTGTGTCTGCGCGGGTGCCCAGGGTCACCTCCTCGAAAGACAAATCCGTGAGCCTCGTGCCCCCGGCTTTCCTCAGTCTCTGCCCCCGGCTCAGCTCCCTATACGCCCTTAAATCCCCGAAAAACTGGCCACCACTCCCGCCAGCAGCAGGGTAAGACCTTTCCGCTCCAGGCCTTACCCTTGAGGCTCAGGGCCCAGGTGGCTGCCGCCTGGGGCTCTTGGCCTCTTGCTGGGGTTTCCTCTAGAGAGCAGGCCGGGATAGCATGGGGGGGGGGGGGGGGAAGGGGAGGGGGGGGGGGGGGGGGGGGGGTGGTAACAGGAGGTGGAGGAGGAGGTGGAGGTGAAGGTGGAGGTGATGGAGGAGGAGGAAGTTAAGAAGGAGGAAGGAGGAGAAGGAAACCCAGATCGCACCGAGGTCCTCCCTCCTGGCCTCAGGTCGGCCAAACCCCGCAGCGCCGGACCCGAGAGACAGGCTCCAGGCCGTGGGCGCACTGCCGTGGCCATTGCTCTCCACCCCAAGGCCAACGAACCGGGCTAAAGGCTCCGTGGCGAGCGGCCAAAAGCACACCGGGCGCCAGGAGGACGCGCGAGAAGCGCAGATCTGCGCTGTTGGGGCGAGGGGAGGGGAGGGAAGGGGCGAATCTTCTCAAAATCGAGACCGATCTCCAGCGCCTAAGGCCCCGAGCTCCGGCCCCTTCCTGGGAAGAGTTCTGGCCACGGCGGCGGCTTGTATGTGAATGTCTCTGTGGAGAGCCTTACCGGCCCCCCTCCGCCCCCCCAGCCGCTGGTCTCTAAGAACCGAGAGCCGGGCCAGACACAGACAAGGGGGAAGGTCACCGAACCTGCAGCAGCCTCCGAGAGCGCACCGTTTGCAAATTGCTGCAGGAAGAACAAGGCGGGCCTTGCGCTTTCTAATCCGGAACGGGAAGCACTGGGGAAGGAACTAAGGTTAACTGCGACCTCGGCTCCGGCGGCTCCGGCGGATACATAAACCTTCATAAATCTCCCGGTCCCCTCTACGCAAAATATTGAAAGCCCTTGCAACTATAATATCCGAGAACACTGAGACAGAATAAACCAATAAACGAATCTTCGTTCTACTAGAACGCGGTCACAATGAAATGAACGCTACACGTCGTCCTATATAACGCATACCTCAAATGCAGCTTTGCAGAGAAGAAACGAAATAAAACACACTCAATCCTTCCCCCCAGCTCCCTGTCTCTCCTTACCCCTCACGTCCACCCCCAAGATTCAGTGGCGAAAAAGTAGCCCCTAAGATGCATTGACATGTTTTTAAAGGGGAATTGGGGCTCGCCGGGGGCGAGAAGCGCTCCTGTCACGTTATCTTTCCAGGAGCTGCTGGAGAAGACTCTCCACACCGCGCATGTGTGAGTGTGTGCGTGTGTAAAATAAGAAGTCGTGAAAATTTCTGTTTTTTGCAACTATGACTCCTTAGTTTCTAGTTGGCTCGGGGAGACCGGGAGCTTGCGGGACGTGTTTTGCAGGCTCACGCATCCGGGCAGGTCGCAGCCCGCACGACCTCCCTGTCCTCCCTGGACCCGACTTGAGCGAGGCTCAGGCGGGTGGCCGGGGCTGCGTCCCTGTCCACTCCGACGTCCGCGTCTTGTGCCATTTCCATCCGTTCATTCATTCGTTCGACCTCTCATTCATTCCCAACTTCCTCCCGCCGTGTCTTCATTTGAGTTCACCACCCTGTCCCTCCCCAACCCCCACTTTTCTTGCCAAATGTCAATGATTTGGGACAGCTCCCAGCCATGAATTAATAAAGATCTAGGCTGTGGTGCGGGAAAGGGCAGACATTCGGGAACAAATATGCTCAATTTCAATTCCACAGCCAACAAATGGTCATTTTCGGGCCGAGGTTAATATGTTCCAGGAGTATCCCGCATGCACCATCGCTGTTTTTACCCCTCCAAAGTAAGGCTACTTCCCACCGCAAACCAGAGCCTCAAACCTTCTCCGATTAAAAGCCCTATCAAAAGTAACTGCCATCTCTTGCTCTCTAAAAATTTCCAGGCTAATTGCAAAATGTCACATCCACTTATTCCCAACATTTAAGAAATTTGCTGCAATTAGAAAAATGCTCTTTATTTATTGCAGCTCTTTGCACTAATACCAAAGATTCAAAACAAGCAGATTCAAAACATCAAGCCATTTCTTAGAATTAAAGGAAAATGCCAACATCCTGCATCCACACACTCTAAAATCCCTATAATGTTCATACAAAAGAAAAAAAATAAGATACTTAAAATCATGTCAAATGCATTAAAAACCCAAGGCAAATAATCCATTTTAATGTATAAATAACTCCAAACCCTGGTTCCTCCACATTTCTCATGAAGAAAAATGTTATGCATTTCATCTCTTGCCCCAAACCAATTCCCTAAAGCAGCCCCACGCCACTGCAAGGATTTGTCTGCAAAGAACGCTACAGCCTCAAATGATAGGAGGCAATAATTAACTCCCTCGCCAGCAAAGCGTTTGAAGAGTTTCTATTTTCTCTCTTGTCCATTCTATTAATAATCTGCTTCACTTTCACTTTTAGGCCAGTTAATTAATGCTCTGACCTGCACCAGAGAAGGGGTTTTCTAGTGCTCCCTCCCATAACATCTTCCTCAGTCTGGTTGGAAAAATGAGAACTTTTAGAAGCTCCACGACAGTCTAACTAGGACTCAACATTCCTTAACATAAAATGGACACTAAATAAATCCGTCCATAATCAACCCCAAACAAACAAAAATAACAAACACCTGACATGACATATCGCAAACATTTCTTAACCTTTTCCTGTATATAAAATACAGATGCCTTTGCGGAAAGAACAAGCAAACGTGCATAGAAAATCATATCCACGTATACTTGTCTGCCTTCAACCTCTTCCATCATAAGTATACTAAGAGATGTACTCTGGAGCTCCTTATCCTTCTCCATTTGCCCCCGGCCGGGTCTGCGGTGCTCGGTGCAAACGCTGCGGCTAGGATATGGGGGGTAGGGGGAACGGGAGAATGACAAAGTTCTAAATGCAGCCTCTGAGCCCCGGAATGTATTTGCTTTCTGCACATAAACTTTCCAGTTCCAGCTGCCTAGCCATCTTGTTCCTGCATTCACCTTTCGACCCTTCAAAATAATATCTTGCAGTATCTCAGGGACCTATGCCTTGTCCCAGAGCGCATTAAACCCGGTCTAACCCGAGAGAGGGAAGCAAAAATGGACGTGCGCTTTGACAAAAAGGGGGGAAAGCCTCTCCTGAAAACGGCCGGCCGCACACATTTCCTGGCGAACGTTTGGAGTCTCTTTTTTTAGAAAAAACAACTCGGGACGCGCAGTCCCTAGGAGCCGATGCCCCCACCCTCGGGGGTTTGCCGGCTTCTCCGCACCCCTGGGCGGCCCGGGGCTAGTCGGCCCCCCTTGGCGCCTCGGACCGGGCCGGCTGCCGCCTGCAGCCCGCTGTGTGCCCGGCCGGGAGGCCACTTACCTATTTGCACCGCGAGGATCAGTGAAATATATCTGCCGTTCAACTTAAGTCCCATCCTACGTTTAGTCAAACCATTTGCGACCGCAGACCTTTAAATAGTTAGTTTAGAGAACGCGGGGGAAAGCTGAAAAATATGCATTGCCAACAAGTTCCAGGAGCAACGGAGACTTTATGCACGGGGAACGCAGAGGGAGGAGAGAAAGAGAGGGAGCGAAGGAGAGAGAGAGGAGAGAGAGAGAAAGAGAGAGAGAGAGGCTGAGAGAGCGAGGGGGGAAGAGCTGGGAATGGTTCACTCCATTAGGAGGGGGCGGAGGAAGTACAGCCTCACGCCCACGAGCAGGCCTGACGTGGGGGATGACACGGAATGATTTTTTTAAAAAATATAGACACCTTGGTAGAGAATCGCCATTTATAGTCATCAGAAGCTGGAATTAATCAGATATCTCCAATTAATATGCGATCCGAACGAAATCTCGGCTCACGGGGGTGGCCACTTGCCCATCCCCGCGGCCACCCCCGCCTCCTCGCAGTTCCCGGGGCCCCCCAACCCCGCCCCCTCCCTGCGCAGAACAGGGGCTCCCTCTCCCCTCCCTGCCTGGAGCCGGGGAGTCCTGGCGCGCCCACTCGATTGTTGCAACCTGCTCCCCCTCCTCCACCAGCTCAGCAGCGAATCCAGTCCCCTCTCTACGATGCAGTGGGGTTTAAAGGAGCGAGAGCGGGAGAGGGAAAAACAGCTAAATCAGCTCTATTAATTCCACATCTCCCCTCGGCCGGCCGCCTGCCCCCTGCACTCGCCTACCCTCTTTTTCTCCAACCCGGCAGCTGAGCTCTAGGCTCAGCCTGGAGCGCGTGAGCACACACTCACGCACACACACGCGCACCCCTGCAAGCCGAGTCGAGAGCCCCCCGCGCCCGCCCGCACACACTGCGCGCGAGTGCGCGCACACGCCCAGGCCTCGGGGGTTTGGTCTGCACACGGGTGGCCCCTGATATATACACCGGGTGCCCTCTGTGAATTTCACCACCTCCGATGCCCGCGCGGGCCCCAGGCCGCTTCCTGAGACACAGCGACACCTGTTTTGGGGGGCGGGGAGACTATGGAGGAAGGAGACTTTGCAAAGACAATTTTCAGATACTAGAGATTTACTAACAGAGCTTTAGGAAATTTCCGAGGCAATCGCTAGTATGCGGCTTCTTTCTGATCCAGATGCGCCTTTTGGGGTTGTTTGTTGGGCTGTACACACGTACAAACTCATACACACGTACATCACGTAGGCGCACGCACACCCAGACCCACATACACCTGCACTGTCCTTTGATGCTCGGGCACAAACATTGTGTAGACGCAGCCTACTCTGCAACGAAGTGCTTTTGCAGCTGAGTCTGAGCTCTGTGCAAGGTGCTATTGACGACAGCTTGAGTTAAGAATGAAAAATAAACAGGGCCATTTCCTTTCTAAACGCCGCTTGGCTTTGGTTTCCTTCCCTTCTTCTGCACCAAAAGAAGCCTAAATCCTAGCTTCTTTAATCAAATGCTAAAGAAGGCATTGGTCAACTTGAAGATGAAAAAAAAGAAAACGACTACCCCAAAGCTTCCAAAAATACACGAGAAAACATCAAGGTATTAGATAAGCAGTAGAATTGCAAACGGGATTAAGGAGCTATCGAAGGGAATTCACTTCTCCATGCAACGTGCCACCTGCGCGTCCATCTCTGGGTCCTCACAGTCATCCAGCCCTTAGGAGATGCATAGACAGAGAAAAGGAGATAAAGGGGTAAATCAAGGCGGGGTGGGACAGGCTGTGGAGAGTGACGGGCTGAGGGGGGGCGCGGGGGTACTGACTGCAGCACTTTGTGACGTGCAGCGCCTGCACCGGTCGGCCCCTTCCCCGCGGCCCACGGAAGCCGCAGACCAGGAGGCGGGGGCCCGGGGCCCACGGTCCGGAGGCGGAGCCACGTAGCCCCACCCCGGTGACGTCACTAGGCCGGTGGGTGGGGCGGCACGGGGCCTCGCCTCTCCAGCGTTCAGGGCCTTTGTGGCAGCCTCGGGTATTTCCTTTCCCTTAGCTCAGAGACTCCTGGAAAAGCCGAAAACGTGGGCGGGTAGGGGGCGTGGCGGGGGCCGGTGGCGAGAGGGGGGCGTCCCTCAGACCCGCCCCCGACTCCCTCCAATGGCAGGGCGGGAGGTTGGTCCGAGGGGCGGAGCCTCGAAGGGAGCGCAGCAGGCCCCGCCCACAGCCCCGCCCCGCCCCGCCCCTCGGGGTCCCGCGCGCTCGGCCGTCCTGGTTCTCCTCTCCCTCGCCCGGAGCTGAGCCGTGGGCTCCACGCTCGGACTGTGGCAGAGCCGGGGCTGGGGGCGGCTTAAGAGAGTTTGCCCTTAACGTCCTTGCTTTCCTCCTGCTCACCTACCCACACACTCCCAATCTTCCAAAACGTCGTTTTCCGAGACTGCCTCGGGATTCCTCCCCATCCCATCCCCTGTCATCTCGAAATTGGGGTGTTGGGGGTGTGGGAGGAGGCCGCGCTTAAGGGCTAAATAAAGCAGAGCTAAGCCTGTGCTCGCGTGCAGCCGCCTGCGGATCTGTGCGCGTGCGCATTGCCGCCCGCGTTCGAGCTCCTCGGTAGCCTCTCCCGCGCGGTGCCGCGCAGCGCACCCCTGACCGGCCTTTTCCTCTCCTCTTTCCTCTCCTTGCATGCCAGCCTCCCCTCGCTGTTGTGGGTCGTTTGAAAGTGAAGAAGAGAGAAAGCAGAGTTAGTACTGTACATACACGATATTGGGGTGAATGGTTGAAAGCCGATGCTAACGGTGGCTTTTTTTTTGGCCTTATTTTTAAAATTACAGGTCGTTATGCAGTCGGGGTCCCATGCGAGATTGGTTCTTTCTAGTTCCTTACTTAAAGGGAAATGAAATCCATGGTTGCCAACGTATGCTGACTATAAGGACAATGCTGACATTGGGGGCAGTATCCGTGGTTGAATGTGGCATGGGAGAACGTTACCTCCTTTTTTTTTTTTTTTTTAATTTGAAGAGTCCCCCTCACTTCATATTTGAGGTGAAAGAGCAGTGAACCGGAGTGGAGAAACCCAGGTCCTAGGCCTTGTGTTATCAGTAATGCCATGACCTTGGTTGGTCCCCACGCTTCTTTAGCTTCTTTAGGTTGCAGTACTGTAATCTGAAGAATGGGGTAGATAGGACAGCGAGGTGATCTCCAAGGCAGTTTTCCCCTTTGATATTTTGTGAACTGGAGATTTTCTAAAATACTGTGGATGGGGTTGGGGGGGGATGTGCAGCCCAAAGAATAAAGTCCATACCAGAATGCTTGTTATAGGCTAACTTTTTTGCAAAGGGCACATTTCCTTTTGACAAGCAATTTTGTTTAAAGAAACAAATACAGTTCAGGATAGAAAATAAAGCCATTAGTGCTGTTTGGGTCTGCATATCAAATTGAGCCAAAGGTACCCCTAAAGTAGATCTGCATAATTAAAGTACAAATATGCAAGACCTTTTATCCCTAAAACTGCCAGAAAGAGACCATATCTAGTGTTAAGCCTGGTTGGCAGCAAGTTCCTTTCTCAGTTCATGTTTGCTGCAGCCCCAGTCTCAACAAATGGGTACGCATGTTCCACACACATGTGAGCGCCCAGTGTGGGCCAGGCACTATCCTCCACGTTCTTGCATTGGCAACAGGGCAGAGCATCGTGCCAGTTGATTCCCCAACTCTCTCTACCAATCCATCGTAAGTGGACTTTCCAGAAGCTGCCATCTCAAGAAACATCCCATTGAAATTATTTGCAAGAACAATTGCCAGAGCCATTAGGAAATTCTACCTCTCTCTTCTTGGTCAGAGAAAATCCACTGCTGTATTAGAATGGCTTGGTCCAGCAGTGCCTCTCTCTCATAAATTGAATCTGTCATTTTTTTTTTTACTTTCAAGTAAAACGTTTAATCAAAATATGAAGGTAAATGTGTATAGCTCTTTTATTTAAAATAACAACTATACCATATTTTAAAAATCATATAAATTTGGAGGGGAATGAAATTTTTGTGGAGATACGTGGGTAGGGGGTCCCAATAAAAATCCACGTTGGCAGGCCTGGGTCTCCCTTTGCATCTGCTCCTTGATAAGGTGATTTTTTACTCTTTGATCGCTGCTTCAAAATTAGTTGAAACATCAAGGCCTTAAACATATGGCGGACTGAAGAAACTTGATTCTAACGCAAAAATTTGAATCCTGGGAGCAAATGCTATGTTTGAAATGTATGAATGTGATTAGGTTTCTATTTTAAAATCAATATTTTAATTTAAAAATTAGCATTTTATGGTGAAATATACACACAGAACAATGCGCAGAACAAAGCTGTGCAGCTCACTGATTTATTACAAAGTGAATGGCTATGTTGTCCCCACTCACACTGAAACAGTCAGAACTGACATGACAACTAAATGCAACCTGTATTCCTACAGGTTAAGATCCTAAACCAAAAAGCCCAGAGAAATCGTTAGGATAGTTAGCAAAATTTGGATGGCGTCTATGAATTTGGCATTAGCTTGTACCACTGTTAATTTCTCTGTTGGAGTTGTATGCTGATACAGAGGAGGATGCACCTGTTTGGGGGGGATGCACACTGGAGTGTTTAGGGGTGATGAGACATCGCGTCTGCAGCTTGCTCTCAAAAGATGTGGAAAAGGAATAGCAATAATGGGCATAAATAGATAGCAATGGAACAAACCATAAAATGTTAATAATTGGGGAATCTTTGGGTGAAGGGATTCAGGAGTTCTTCGTATTGTTCTGGCAATTTTTCTTTAAGTTTGAAGTTATTTCAAAATAATTACTTTTAAAAAGTCTAGTCTAGGTGGGTTAAAGACTTCAATGTCCCAAACAAAACTGTAAAATACTAAGTGAAACATGTAGATGAATATTCTTAAACGTTGAATAAGCATAAAAAGCACGAACTGGAAAAGATTGATACATGTAACCATAATGAAGAAAAATTTTGTTCATAAAGTAACACCTTAGAGAAAATGAATGAGCAAATTACAAACTGTCACAAAAAATGGTATCATGGACTAAAGAACTCCTCCAAACAATTTTTTTTAAAGTGTACATGTGCACACACACACACACACACTCACACATACCCTAAAATAAAAATGAGCAAAAGACATGAAGAGGCATTTCACAGAAGAGAAAGCATGTGTAGTTTATTCCAGGAATATAAGCAAAACTGGCTTAGCATTAAAACTCTCTGTCTCTGCGTCTTTCATGTCCTGAGGGTTTTAAAGCTTATAGGTCTTTCATTCTAGGATGATCTCAGCCTGGTCCATCTGATGTTTTCTCATGACCACACTCACACCGTACAATCATGGTGGGACTACCTCAGAAACGAAGTTGTGTTCTTCTCAATGTTCCTCGTTAGGAGTAACACCATGTTGACCTGTTCCACCATTGGAAATGTTAACCTGGATTACCTGGTCATGTTGGTGTCTGCCAAGTCTCTCTTCCTTAAATTAACCATTTTCCCCTTTGTAATTGATTAGTATTTTGTGGGGCAGTATTCTGAGATCATGCCGCTTTCCTATCCTCATCAAACCTCCGGGCAAGGGCCTTAGCATCCATTGATCACTCCTGTCTGAATCACCCATCTCTACAGTGGTTGCTAAATGGTGATTCTCTATTTTCCTCATTTCTTCTAAATGTGTTATTTGGTGTTCTACTGTAAAGAAGAGCTTTCTTTTCTCTCTTCCTTCCTTCCTTCCTTCCTTCCTTCATATCAATATGAACTCATGGATTTCTGTTTTATTTAATGTGCTGTAATCTGTTCTCCTCATTATTTTAATGCCCAAATTGTCTCCTGTTCAGTCAGTGGGAGCCCCTTCAAGCTGATTTTTGTGTCCTTTCAGTATAACCCGATCATTCATTGAGAGTTCTGATTTTCTGAAGCAAAAAGATATTCTGGGCTCACCTTGTCTTGACCTAGCCCTGGAATCAGTCATTACTCCAAAAGCTCTGCTTCCTTTTAGTTTCAAAATCAAGATCTAGGCCCGGCTAGTGCTCACTGCTGCTAGCGTGTTCTTGCTTCTAGGCCTCTCAGAAGACACAGGTGGGGAATATGCGTTTGTTTTTATGTGTATACACATGCGTATTCACCCATTCATATACCTCGTTTCTATATCTGTATAGTCTACATAAATATATTATAAAACTATGACTTTATATTGACACTTCCAATATCGGTCTAATAACTTAGGGGTATTTCTAGTCTTCCCCCTTTCTATATGTGTAAATATGTTAAGAATCTTGACTTGCATTATCCTCAGCATGTTATTTAGTTGCTCAAACAACTTACTTATTGGTTCAGTGTAACCAATATTTAACCACACTGGCTGCCTCCTTCGCCCTCCTCCTCCCCCAATTTCCCCATGTCTCGGTGGCTCCTCACCACTCTAGACTGCCCTCATTCTTCGCCCCAGGCCCCTGTAATTCCCCACTCCCCACAGGTCCAAGTCCTCATCCTCTGGGCCATGGGCCTGCACCTCCATGTGGCTCCTCAGCTTCTTCTTATTGCCCTGTGTTCTTGGCCACCATGTGATTCCTTAATGCTGGGAAGGAAAGGGAAAGGAAGTTGGGCTGGGTTGATTTTATATGTGGCTTGCGGAAGCAATCCTATATCATCTTTTTCCATGTTGTGAATCATTTTTACCCAGCTTCACTTATTGACTACCCCTCCTTCTCTCAGTGAGATTACAAGTGGTTTCTGCACACACCTGCGTTCCACCTGTGGAAGGATCTGGTTCCGTACTCTTTCACTGGTCAGTATGTTTATCCCTGGGTTGATAACACACTCTTTAATTACCATTCCTTTGTAACAAGTCTTGGTATTGGACAGAGCCAGCATTCCTGTTCTTCCCTTCTTTTCCAGAAGTGCCTTGGTTATTCATGGCTATTTTAGAGTATTTTATTAAGTGGATACTTGTTTAGAATTATTATTTCTTTAAGGTGAATTCGATGTTTTTATTGTTAGTTAACAATCCTCTCCACATCTAATAATGCTTTTTCTTAAAATCTATTTTATATGATATTAATATAATTAGACCCAGATTTTTTTGGATGTTTAGATGCGTGATATGTCTTTTTTTCCTTCAAATTTTACTTTTTACCTTGGCTTATACTTATGCTTTAAGTGTATCTCTTGTAAGTAGCATATAAATAGATCTTTTAAAGCCCAACTTGACAGTATTTATCTTTTAATTGGTGTGTTTAATCCATTTACATTAGTTCAACTATTGACATATTTAGACTTGTTTCTACTGTTTATATATTTCAGTTTATTTCATTTTCAAGCTGTATTTCCCTTTAATTATTTATTTAATATTTTTAATTGATAAAGACATATTCTTCCAAACAAAGCAAGACATTTATCTTATCCCATCCATTCTCTTATCCCTTGGTTTCCTCCTACTCCCAACACTATCATATTGATATTATATAGACTTTAAAAAATTTTTATTTTAAAAATAATTTTAGACTCACAGAAGTTGCAAAAGTAGTGCAGAGAGTTCTCATATACACATCAGCTGGTTTCCCCTAAAGGTGACATATTATATAATCATATACTTTATCAAAACAAGGATATTAATTGATGACACAATTAGCTAGACTAAATATCTTACTCAGATTTCACCAGTGTTTTCATATGCACTCATTTTTTTGGTATGTATATAATTCTATGACATTTTATCATGAGTATAGATTCGTATAACCACCACCACAATTCAGATACAGAATTGTTCTGTCACCCCAAATGAACTGCCTTTTTAAAAATAGTCACACCCTCTCTTCCCTTCCCTAACCTTTGGCAATCACTTATCTGTTTCAATTTCTATGAATTTATCATTTTGAGAATGTTGTATAAATGAATTGGGTTTTTTCATTCCGTATAAAGCTCTTAAGAGCATCCAAGTTGTTGTGCATATCAATAGCTAATTCTTTTTTATTGCTGAGCAGTATTCCATGGTACGGATATACAAAAACTTCTTTAACTATTCACATGTTGAAGGACATTTGGGTTGTTTCCAGATTTTTGAAATTTATAACAAATACAACTGTTATGAACTTTTGTTTACAGATTTTTATGTAAGCATAAGTTTTCATTTCTCTAGGATAAATGCCCAGGCATGTGACTGCTGGTTTGTCTGGCAAGTCTATGTCTGATTTTTAAAGAAATGATCAGACTGCAGCAAGGTGGTGGAGCCCATGACCTCAGTCCCCTCCAGCTGCAGTGGTGTCCACAACCCTGGCCTCCCCACCTGTAGTGGCAATGCCTGTGAACCTGACAACCCTGGATGCAATGGAGGTGACTGACTCCAGTTCCTGCCCTCCCCTTCTCCTCCCAACCCCCAGCTGCAGTGGGGGAAACCATGACCCAGGTGACCTCAGAGGCAGCAGAGGCTCTCACCAGAACAGCGACCCTGGTGGTGACACCTGAGACCACAGTGACACTGTCAGTAACCAGGCACCAGTGACCTTGAGGGCATAAGCAGTGACAGCAAGGGCACAGAAGACATTTCTGGCAGAGGCAATGGAGGGTGGAAAATGCTGGCTCTCAAAGATAACCAGAAGCAGCTCAGAATCAAAATAAACAAAACTTTACCTAAATAAGAAATGTGTTTGCTATTACAAATGTGCCAGCAGAGGAACAACTCATCAAGCACCATGAAAAACTGTGTAACATGGTATCACAAAAAGAAAATGACAATTCTCCAGAAACCAGACTTGAAATCACAGAAGACTGTGATGTAACTGATAGAGAATTCAAAATAGCTGTCATGCAGAAACTCAATGAGTTACAAGCAAACTCAGAAAGACAGTTTAAAAGGCTCAGGAATAAAATTAATGAACAGAAAGAATATTTTACCAAAGATATTGAAACTCTAAAAGAAAAAAGCCAAAGAGAAATTCTGGAGCTGAAGAATTCAGTAAATGAAATGAAGAATATAGTATAAAGCAATGGAAATAGAGCAGACCTTATGGAAGAGAGAATTAGCGAGCTTGAAGATAGAAATCTAGAAATGATTCAGGTTGAAGAGGCAAGAGAGCTAAGATTTTTTAAAAATGAAGAAACTCTATGAGAAATATCCAACTCTATTAGAAAAAGTAACATAAGGTTATGGGTATCCCAGAAGAAGAGAGGGAAAAAGGAGCAGAGAGCTTATTAAAACAAATAATAGCTGAGAACTTCCCAAACCTGGGAAATAAACTGGATGTACAAGTCCATGACACTAATAGAACACCTAATTAGCTCAATGCAAAAAGACCATCTCCAAGACTTATTATATTAAAACTGTCAAAAGTCAATGACAAAGAATTTTAAAGGCATCCAAGGGAAAAAACACAATGCTCATTAAGGAACCCCCATTAGGCTATCAATAGATTTCTCAGCAGAAACTCTATAGGAAAGGAGAGTGGAATAACATACTCAAAATATTGGAAGATGAAAACTGCCAGCCAGACATACTCTATCCAGCAAAGTTGTCCTTCAGATACAAAGGAGAAATAAAGGCTTTTCCAGACAAACAAAAGCTGAGGGAGTTCACCACCACTAGCCCCAGCTTATAAGAAATGTTGAGGGGCTGGCCCCGTGGCCGAGTGGTTAAGTTTGCGCGCTCTGCTGCAGGCGGCCCAGTGTTTCGTCGGTTCGAATCCTGGGTGTGGACATGGCACTGCTCGTCAGACCACGCTGAGGCAGCGTCCCACATGCCACAACTAGAGGAACCCACAACGAAGAATACACAACTATGTACCGGGGGGCTTTGGGGAGAAAAGGAAAAAATAAAATCTTTAAAAAAAAAAAAAAAAGAAATGTTGAAAGGAGCTCCTCTACAAAAAGGCACAAAATGTTGAATAAGGTGGTAAATAGACAGTCAGAACAATAAAATTGCAAAACTATTGCTGAATAGGGTGTTAAACACTTAATTATAGCATAAAGGTTAAAGAAAAAAACATTAAAAATAACTAAAGCTGCTTCAATATGGTAATGAACTCGTAACATAAAAGGGAAAATCTGTGACAACAAAAACATAAAAAGGGAGGAAGAAAAGGACAGAACCTGTAGAGGCAAATGCAGATAAGATGCTGTCAGCAGAAAAAGGACTATTTTGTCTATGAGACATTGTATGCAAATCTCCTGGTAACCACAAAACAAAAATCTAGAGCAGAGATGTGAAACATAAAAAAGAAGAAACTGAGAAAACCACTATAGAAAACCACCAAACTAAAGTGGTAGACAGAAACACAAGGGAAAAAAAACAATGGAGATATAGAACAACCAGAAAACAAAAGATAAAATGGCAGTAGTAAGTCCTCATATATCAATAATCACCCTAAATGAAAATGCATTGAATGCACCAATCAAAAGGCACAGAGTGGTTGGATGGATTAAAAAACAAGACCAAAATATATGTTGCCTTCAGGAGACTCATCTCATCTCTAAAGGCAAACGTAGGCTCAAAGTGATGGGGGTGAAGACGATATTCCATGCAAATGGCAACCAAGAGAAAGTAAGTGTAGCCATACTTATATCAGACAAATAGACTTCAAGCCAAAAAAGGTAACAAGAGACAAAGATGGACATTATATGATGATAAAGGGGACTATCTATCAAGAAGACATAACATTTATGAAAATATGCAACCAATATAGGTGCACCAAAATATATAAAGCAACTATTAACACACCTAATGGGAGAAATTGACAGCAATACAATAATACTAGGGAAGTTTAACATCCCGTTTACATAAGTGGGTTAATCATCCAGATAGAAAGCCAGTGAGGAAACATCCGCCTTAAATGACACATTAGACCAGACAGACTTAATAGATATACAGAACATTCCATCCCCAAATAGCAGAAAACATGTTCTTCTTAAGTGCACATGGAATATTCTCAAGGATAGACTATATGTTGGGACACAAACAATCTCAATAAATTTAAGAAATTGAAATCATATCAAGCTTCTTTTCTGAATACAACAGTATGAAAGTAGAAATCAACTACAAGAAGAAAACTGGAGAAATCACAAATGAGAGATAAACAAGATGGAACTAAACAACTACTGGGTCAACAAAGAAATCGAAGGAGAAATAAAAAAATAAATGGAGACAAGTGAAAATGAAAATATGATATACCAAAATCTGTGGGATGCAGCAAAAGCCGTCCTAAGAAGGAAGTTTATAGCAATATAGGCCTACATCAACAGACAAGAAAAATCTCAAATAAACAATCTAACCTTACATCAAAGGAACTAGAAAAAGAAGAGCAAATGAAGCCCAAAGTCAGTAGAAGGAAGAAAATGATAAAAATCAGAGTGGAAATAAATGAAATAGAGACTAAAAGGGTAATAAAAAAGATCAATGAAACTTAGAGCTAGTTCTTTGAAAAAACAAACAAAATTGATAAACATTTAGCTAGACTCACTAATAAAAAGAGAGAGAAGGCTCAAATAAATAAAATCAGAAATGAAAGAGGAGAAGTTACAACAGACATCACAGAAATAAAAAGGATCATAAAAGACTACTACAAACAGCTATATGCCAACAAATTAGAAAATCTAGAAGAAATGGATAAATTCTTAGAATTATACAATCTTCCAAGACTGAACCATGGAGAAATATAAAATCTGAATAGACTGATCACAAGAGATTGAAACAGTAAACAAAAACCTTCCCCCAAAATAAGTCCAGGACCAGATGGCTTCACTGGTGAATTCTACCAAACATTCAAAACAGATTTAATACCTATCCTCAAACTCTTCCAAAAATGGAAGAGGAAAGAATGCTTCCTAACTCATTTTATGAAGCCAACATTACCATTATACCAAAACCAGACAAAGACAACACAAACAAGGAAAATTACAGGCCAATATCTCTGATGAACATAAATGCAAAAATTCTCAACAAAATATTAGCAAACCGAATATGACAGTACATTAAAAGGATTATACAGCATGATCAAGTGGAATTTATCTCAAGAATGCGAGTATGGTTCAACATCCACTAATTAATCAGTATGATACATCACATTAGCAACTACAGGATAAAAATCATATGGTCATTCCAGTAGATGCAGAAAAAGTGTTTGACAAGATTTAACATCCATTTATGATTAAAAAATCTCAATAAAACAGGTATAGAAGGAAAGTATCACAGCACAATAAAGGCCACATATGACAAACCCACAGCTAACATCATATTCAACGTGAAAAACAAAAGCTTTTCCTCTAAAATTAGGAACAAGACAAGAATGCCCACTCTTACCACTTTTATTCAACATAGCACTGGAAGTCCTAGCCAGAGCAATTAGGCAAGAAAAAGAAATCAGAGGAATCCAAATTGGAAAGGAAGAAATAAAGATGTCACTATTTATTGATGACCTGATTTTATATATAGGAAACCCTAAAGATTCCACCAAAAAGTATTAAAAATAATAAACAAATACAGCAAAGTTGCAAGGTACAAAATCAAATACAAAAATCTGTTGCATTTCTATATATTAACAATGTACTATCAGAAAGAAAAATTAAGAAAACATTCCCATTTACAATCACAACAAAAAGAATAAAATACCTAGGAATAAATTTAACCAAGGAGGTGAAAGACCTGTACACTGAAAATTATAAGACATTTCTGAAAGAAATTGAGGACACCAAGAAATGAAAAAATATTCTGTGCTCATGGATTGGAAGAATTAATATTGTTAAAATGTTCCTATTACCTAAAGAAATCTTCAGATTAAATGCAATCTCTATCAAAACCCCAATGACATTTTTCACAAAAGTAGAATAAAAAAATCCTAAAATTTTTATGGAACCACAGAAGACTCTGATTAGCCAAAGGATTCCTGAGAAAAAAAGAGCAAATCTAGAGGTATCACACTCCCTGATTTCAAACTATACTACAAAGCTACAGTAACCAAAACAATACGGTATTGGCAGAAAAACAGACACACAGATCAATGGAACAGAATAGAGCTCCAAAACAAACCCACACATATATGGACAAGTAATTTGTGGAAAGGAGCCAAGAACATACACCAGAGAAAGGAAAGTCTTTTCAACAAATGATGTTGGGAAAACTGGACAGCCACATGCCAAAGAACGAAAGTAGGCCATTATCTTACACCATATACAAAAGTTAACTCAAAATGGATTAAAGACTTGAATTAAAGACCTGAAACCATAAAAGTCCTAGGATAAAACATAAGCAGTACGCTCTTTGCCATTGATCTTAGCAATATCTTCTTGGATATGTCCCCTTAGGGAAAGGAAACAAAAGAAAAAATAAATGAGACTACATCAAACTACAAAGCTTCTGCACAGCAAAGGAAACCATCAACAAAATGAAAAGACAATCTACTGAATGGGAGAAGATATTTGCAAATCATATATCCAATAAGGTGTTAATATTCTAAATATATAAAGAACTCATACAACTCAACAACCAAAAACAAACAACCCAATGAAAAATGGGGAGAGGATCTAAATAGACATTTTTCCAAAGAAAACGTACAAATGGCCAACAGACACATGAAAAGATGTTCAACATCACTAATTATTAGGGAAATGCAAATAAAAGCCACAATGAAATATCATCTCACATCCATTAGAGTGGCTATTATAAAAAAGACAAGATAAGTTTTGGAGAGGATGTGGAGAAAAGGGAACCCTCAGACACTGTTGGTGGGAATGTAAATTAGTGCAACTATTATGGAAAACAGTATGAAGACTTTTCAAAAAATTAAGAATCGAATTACCATATGATTCAGCTATTCCACTTCTGGATATTTATCCAAAGGATACAAAAACACTAGTTAACAAAAGATATATGCACTCCTATGTTCATTGCAGCATTATTTATGATAGCCAAGATATGGAAAAAAACCCAAGTACCCATTACCCACTGATTGATGAATGGATAAAGAAGATGTGATACACACACACACACACACACACACACACACACACACACACACAAAGGAAATACTATTCAGACATAAAAAAGATGAAATCTTGTTATTTGTGACAACATGGATGAAGCTTGAGGGTATTATGCTAAATGAAATGTCAGACAGAGAAAGACAAATACTGTATGATTTCACTCATATGTGGAATACAAACAACAACAACAACAAAAATGAACAAACAAAAGAAAACAAAACACATAGAAGCAGACAACAGATTAGTGGTTACCAGAAGGGAAGGGGAGTGGAGGAGAGCACAATGGGTAAAGGGGATCAGTTATATGGTGATGGATGGCAACTACAGTTTTGGTGGTGAGCATGCTGTAGTATACACAGATGTCAAATTTATACTGTACACGTGAAACCTATATAATTATAATGTTATAAAACAATGTTTCCTCACACACACACAAAGAGAAAAGAAATGTCCAGGCTGATTTCAAGAGGTGCTGTAGTATTTTACATTCTTATCAGCACTGTGAGAGAGATTCAGTTTCTTTGCATCCTTGACAACATTTGGTGTTACCAGTACTTTTAATTTTAGCTGGTCTAATAGATGTGTAGTGATATCTCATTAGGTTTTAATTTACATCCTTCTAATGTGTATTGATGATGAACATGTTTTCATGTGTTTATTTGTCATCCCATTTTCTTTGATGAAGTGTCTGTTCAGGTAATTTTCCCATTTTCTCACTGAGTTCTTTGTTTTCTTACTGTCGAATTTAGAGATTTCTTTGGATGTTATGGATATGAATCCTTTGTTGAATTTGTAATTTGCAAACATTTTCTTCCCATTGGTGGCTTTTTTTTCATCCTCTCAACAGGGTCTTTTGCAGAGCAAAAGTTTTTAATTTTCATGAGATACAATTTATCCATTTTTCTCTTTTATGGATAATGGTTTTGAGATTATATCCAAGAGCTCTTCACCTCACCCTAGGGCACAAGGAATTCCTCCTATGTTCTTTTTAAAAGTTTTATAGTTTTACATTTAGATATTATATAGACTCAAAGTATAGAGTTTCAATTTTTACCTATAATGGATATATAATCTCTTTTACTTTAGTCTTAGCTTTTGTTTTTGTTGGTTTATTTTAAATAACAACACAATTAAGCGAGGTATTTAATCACCTTTAATTTACTATGTCTTGAGCATTATTTGAATGATCTTTCCTCTATTTATTCATCCAAGACTGTTTTCACTGTTCATCTTAGTGGGAAAAGCTTCTGACACCTTGTAGGATTCAGCATATTTTAATTGTATTTGATCTTCACTTTGGCTTTTCCTTTAATACTTTGAAAATGTGACTCCATTGTCTTCTGGTTTCCAGTGTTGCTATTGGGAAATCTGATGTTTATCTGCCTCACTCTCCTTTGCAGACAAACCGCTGAAATCCGTATATACTTTGAGAATTTTTTCCTTTGTTCTTGATATTCTCAAATTCCACTAAAATATATTTAGTTGGGCATTTTCCTTATTGTTCCTCTCTGGCACCCAACAGCCCTTTTTTTTTTTGTGGAAGATTAACCCTGAGCTAATTACTGCCAATCCTCCTCTTTTTGCTGAGGAAGATTGGCCGTGAGCTAACATCCATGCCCATCCTCCTTTATAGATGGGACATGCCCACTTTATACATGGGATGCTTACCACAGCATGGCTTTTGCCAAGTGGTGCCATGTCCATACCCAGGATGTGAACTGGTGAACCCCGGGCCACCGAGAAGCAGAAAGTGTGAACTTAACTGCTGCGCCAGTGGGCTGGCCCCCTAACAGCCTTTTTAATCTGAAGTCTTTTTTTTCTAGTTTTTTTAATTCTGGGAAATTTATCTCCATTTCCTTCCTTCCATTAAAAGAAGGAAATATTTCTCTCTTTCTTAGAACTTCTATAATCTGGATGGTTGGGAGATTCTTTTTAGATTTTTAATTTACCAGCCTTGGGGATTTGGAGGCAGAAAGACGGGGAAACTAATACCATCAGTTAGTTAGTCCCTACATGTTTTTCTCAGCTCTTTATTAGTATACGGTTCTGTGCTGCCTTTGTTTTTTTTTTTTTTTATTGAGTTAATGATAGGTTACAATCTTGTGAAATTTCAGTTGTACATTAATGTTTGTCATTCGTGTTGTAGGTGCACCACTTCTGCCTTTGTTTTACTCCAGTGGACATCTGGGTCAGAAGACTGAGTCACAGCAGGTGAGAAGGAAGGTATGCTTGATCCAAGGAAAGAGTGAGGGAGAAGCAAGGACAGAGCTGCAATAGTTCCTTTTCAATTTCATTCTTCCTCAGCCTTTTCAGGATTTCTGATCCATGGGCCAAAGCTACTACCCAACCACCACACATTCAGAACAACCCCTGTAACCTCCAGGTTTCTCAAAGTTTTCTCTGTTTTTCCTCTAGTTTCCTCAAGTTTGTACTTAGGGTTGGGGGCTATCAGCCTTTCTTGTTCAACATCTTCTCAGGACCGGGATATTCTGGTTACCTTCTGGGTATTAATTGACAGCTGAATTGCAATACATTTAGAGATTGCATGATGCATGATCTCAATCCTTTTGGGGGGTAGATTTTCTGTGTGTACCATAAAAGAATATATTTTTGATATTTCTGGCTTTAATATTTTTATCACATCTTTCATATCCATACTGACTTTTTATGTGTTCATTTTACCAATTACTGAGAAAGATTTGTTGAAAATATATGATTTTGAGTTCATCTCTTTTTCCTTTTAACTCAGCCAACTTTTGCTTTGTATAAGACTATGGTATTAGATGTCTACAAATTTAGAATTTTTATATTTTCCTAGTGAATTGAACCTTTTATTATTGTTAAGTTCCTATCTTTATTAAATTTTTTTGACTTAAAACCTTCTTTTGCTAATAGTAATATAGTTATCTAAGATTCTTTTTTTAGGAGAATGTTTGCACGTATATCTTTTTCCATCCTTTTACTTTTAAATTACCTGTTCACTTTTACCTTAGATGTCTCATAAACAGCACATTCTTTAACAAAATCCAGTCTGACAATCTTTGAATTGGAGCGTTTAGTTCATTTATATTTAATATAACTATCAATATGTTGTTAGTAACATCGAGTAGATTCTGACTCCTAGTCATCCTGTCCACAGTAGAACACAGGGCACCCTCCTTGTTCTTTTTGACAATGCTCTGCTGCTATTCGCAGGGCTTGCGTGGCCAATGTTTTTGGAAGTGGGTGGCAGGTCCTTCTTCCTAGTCTGTCTAGTCTGGAAGCTCTGCTGAAACCTGTCCGCCATGGGTGACCCTGCTGGTATTTGAAATACCAGTGGTGTAGCTTTCAGCATCACAGCAACATGCAGCCACCACAGCCTGACAACAGATAGACCAGTGGTGTGGTTCCCTGACCAGGAAGCAAACCTGGGCTGCAGTGGTGATAGCACCAAATCTTGACCACTAGATCACCACGGCTGGCTAATTACTAACATATTTGGGTTTAAATCTACCATCTCATTATGTACTTTCTATTTATCTCATCTGTGCTATATTTCTTTTTCTCTCCTCCATTTCCTTCTTTTGGATTGATTATATTTTATTATTTTATTTCCTCCTTTTATTATCTTGGAAGTTCTATACTATTTTACTATGGTCTCAGGTCTCCTAGAAATTAAAACATGCATTTTAAATTTATCAAAGTCTAATATAAATTGTCCTGTTCTTGGACAATGCAAGAATTTTTGAAACTTTAACTTCATTTGCTGCCTATCCCAACTTATGTACCATCATTTTTGTGTATTTTAATGTTTTTATGTTTAAAACCCAACATTACTATTATTGTTTTACCCATTCAGTGGCTTCATAAAGCTTGCATACAATGCTGGTCTATTGGATTGAGTCAGAGATGCCCGAACTGCCTTGGCACAGCAGCGAGGAAGGAATCAGAAGGCTCACGGAGGCGTGCATATGTATTAGAAGGAATTTACTACGTGAGAGCAGAGACACCAGCACCTGACTATGTTCCCCAGGAAAGTCTGGTAGAGCTGCTCTTCACTAAGGCAGATATACTTTGGATATAAACTTTGTCTTTTCTACATATACTTCAAATATTTTCCCATATCTATTATTTTCTTTTTAACTTTATTTATGATGTCTTCTGTGATAAGGAAGTTTAAAATTTTTAAGTACTCAAATTTGTCCATGTCTTCACATTTGGCTTCTAGAGTTTGTATTGCTTATAAATAACTTCCCCACTCAAAGCTTATAAAACTATTAATTTTTCAGTGTTGAAAATGGATTTGTATCTGCTATAACTAATGACAGCTCTACTTACACATGAGCCTTTTATCCTACCATCAATTTATTAAGTTAAGAATTGTCATCTTGGTTCTCTTTGCCAAAGTAGACCTGATTCCATTGAAGAGACGGGCATCACTCTCTTTCTGCTACTCTGCATTTTGCTGATCCATACATTTGATATATCCTAACAAATAAATATGTCCTAATAATACCAATAAACCTATATGGTGTGGGCTACATTACACTTCTATCCATCTTTGCTTAAGCATCTGATGATTTTCCTCAACAATTCTGATGCTGTCTGAACAACGGAGATGACAGAGCATGCTCAGTCTGCATACAGTCCACATAGAGGCAGGATTTTGTTTGTGATCCACTCCAAGAACACGTCGTCCCTAAAAACGGGGACTATTTGAGTATAGATTGATGTTCTGATACTTAAGTTTTCATATACTTGGGAACTTTGATGCCATATTGAAGGTGACTTTATCCAGAGTGTATTTGTGTTGTTTCTTCCAGTCTGTCAAGGCACAGGAACCTGGGCCGCTTTTAAGTAAACTGTGTGCTTTAGGGTTTCTGGGCCTCATAGGGAGTGAGAATTCTGGCTGCAAGCTTGCTTGAGGTCTGGCTTGAGGTCTCAAATTCTCTGGGGATACTATTTTCTCTCTTACTGAATCTTCCTTGTATTGAAGAAATAAGTATATGCCTACATTATAATAAAATTATAATCAACATATTTCAGTGATCAAAGGGAGATATGACATTTATGTTGCTGAAATAGTCATGGGTTCATCAGGCACATTCTCCATGGATTGCAGAGTTTCTCCTCCATGGATTGTGGATCTTCTAGCGGGGCCTGGCCTCAACAATCAAGTTCTCTAGGCAAGAAGAATTAAAATATGATTGAGCTCACAGTGCAGTCTTTTAACTAGGACTTTTTATTTTATTTTACTGAGGTCATAATAGTTGATAACATTGTGAAATTTCAGTTGTACGTTATTGTTTGTCAGTCACCACATATATGTACCCCTTTACCCCTTATGCCCACCCCGCCCCCAGCCCCCTTCCCCTCTGGTAACCACTAATCTGCTCTCTTTCTCCATGTGTTTGCTTATCTTCCACATATGAATGAAATCATATGGTGTTTGTCATTTTCTATGTGGCTTATTTTGCTTAACATAATACCTTCAAGGTCAATCCATGTTGTTGCAAATGGGATCATTTTTGTCTTTTTTAGGGCTGAGTAGTATTCCATTGTGTATATATATATATATATATATATATATATATATGTATATATATATACACCACACCTTCTTTATCCATTTATAAGTTGATGGGCACTTGGGTTGCTTCCACATCTTGGCTATTGTGAATAATGCTGCAATGGACATAGGGGTGCTTAAATCTCTTTGAATTGTTGTTTTCAAGTTCTTTGGATAAATAGCCAATAGTGGGATAGTTGGGCTGTATGGTATTTCTATTTTTAGTTTTTTGAGGACTCTCCATACTGTTTTCCATAGTGGCTGCACCAGTTTGCATTCCCACCAGCAGTGGATGAGGGTTCCCTTTTCTCCACAACCTCTCCAACATTTGTGGTTTTTTGTCTTGGTGAGTATAGCCATTCTGACAGGTGTTTATCTAGGACTTTTCTAAATTAAAAAAAATTAAGGTATTATACTAATAAAGTAAATATTCATTAAATGAGAATTATCTGTTTTTATATATTTGGAATAAGATTTAAATGGAAAGCATTTGGAATGAGATTTAAAAACAATAATAAAATGAATGAGTGGCTTCTTCCTAAATCAGATCTAAATAGCTTCTCAGGCATCTCCTCCCCAGCACAGCCTCTGAAGGCAGAAAGCGCTCTGAGTTACGTTTGTAGACATTTGGAATTAGAGAGAGGCTATCTTTTTGCTTTCAATTATTTGTTCACAAGGATTTCTTAAATATTCAGCAAACCTTGAATTATGAAACTTTAAGGGCTACTATGGTTTCCATTTTCATTTCATTTTTATTGGAGGCTCTGGTCCGCCATGTCCTGTGCTGATTTTCAGGTGGGTACTCAGTGTTTAACTTAATAAATCATCACTGCGGTGTGCTCACCTCAGCGTTTCTCCCCATCTCATTGCAGGTTGCTGAGCCCACACAGTGCAGGCAGCCCCTTGTTTGTAGAGATGAGAGCCTGAGGTGTCAGCATTCATCTCTCCTAGTTATTTCACCTGCTGCATGACCTCGTTGGTTGTCTTTGGAGAACCTATTAAATTTGGCAGCTCTTCCTTATTTATTTCAGTGGAATATGGTTTGATTCCATCATTTTCTTTTACATCCAGAAGAGGGTTTAAAAGTGGCATTTATAAAGTGGCTGCCTGTCCCCAGAGAGTGAAAGCTTCATGTGGTCGTCAGGAGCCTGTGGCCACATGGGAAACAGCAGCCACTTCTTCCAACAGAGCCCACTTGGTGTCATCTTTCCTACTCTTAAAGTTTTCCATGATTTTTTTAATAAGTTCAAGTGACTCAAGTGTCATTTTATCAGATATATATTTTTCCAATTATAATTTTGAAAAATGTGCTTATGTCTTCAAGAACATATGCTGCTCAAACACTGAGGCAGTCCTGATACGGAGGCCCAGCCGGCCACAAATGCCATCAATTATTCTGTGAAGACCCTGGGAAGTGAGCTGGGCTGGCAGCAGGGCAGCCACCACAGGAGTGTCCTGTCTCCCATTGGTGCCCTAGCGTTAGGCTGGGCTCCAGGACAATCTTTATGAAAACTTTCTGGATAGACTTCCTTTCCGTTTGTGGGAATAAAGAGTCTCCTGGTAATAAACTTTGGAAGTCAATTCGTCTGACCCTGGCACAACGGTAATTCCAACCTCACCGATCACAACCGGTAAATTTCTGATCATCATGAATCATTTATTAGCACAGGATGGAAACGATCACTCCAGGTCGCAGCTTGGAGTCAGACCGACGTGGGATTTGAGTTCTGGCTTCCTCTCTAAACTTATTTGCTGTAAAAACGCAGTCCAATTATTTACTTCTCTAGGCTTTGGTTTCCTTATCTCTAAAATGGGCAGGAAGATATTTACTGTATAGGAGTTATTGAGTAGAGAAAGCATGGTGTCGTATTAAAAGCTTGCTGAAGGCTGTGGAATCGGGAAGAGAGGACACCTCCTCTGTCTTCCAGGCTTCAGTTTTCAGACTGCAGGGTTCCCGCCCTCCTCACTCAGGGGAGCTTTGGCGCAACACTTTCGGCCTCTCTGTCTCAATCCCCTCCTGGTTCCTAGGAGCCTGGTTTCTTCGAGTCACCTCTCCCATGTGGGTCAGGTCACTGTGCTGTTGGTCAGTTCTTATGCTGGGAGATGGTCCTTTCTGGTGTTTCCAGGGGCCTCTGCAGTTGGCCTGTAGTCTATCTCTGGACAACTTGCTGTGTACGTGAACTTGGAATCTGCTCTGCAGACTGCTTCCCTCTTTCTCTCCTTCTGGAGATAGGTGGGTGCAGTGCACGGGCCCCGAGATCTAAATTTGGAGTGAGAATTGAGAGGCCCACTTAGGCCTCACGATTCAGCCGTCTTCTCTGCAGTTGTTATTGGAAGTTTGCTCTGAGATGCCGAGCATTCGTCCTGATTGACGACGCTCCTGTTTCCCATCAGTTTTGGGTTTACGTGTGCACGTTGTTCAGAACCTTGGGCAAAGGGCGGTGAGCAGCACCCCATACCCCAGAGACACAGCACAAAGTCACTGCTCAAAGCATTGCACGTGTGTGTGTGTAAAACACGTAACCCTAGGTGAACCTGGCCCCTGAGGTGTTTTGAGGGAGAGTTGGATAAGGAATCTGAATGAGCTTGAAGCAGTGAAATCTGGATTGGGCGGTCGATGAGGCATATTTCAAAATGACTCCGACTGAGAGATAGAGTAATGTTAGACCATGGTGTGACTATCTTGTTGGGATTAGGGGTGTTATGGGTTGAACTGTATCCCTCCAAAAAGATATGTTGAAGTCTTAACCCCTAGTACCTCAGAATGTGACTTTATCTGGAAATGGGGTCTTCACGGTGATCAAGATAAAATAAGGTCATCAGAGTGGGCCTTAATACGGTATCACCCATGTCTGTATGAGAAGGGGAAATTTGGACACAGAGACAGACACGTACAGAGGGAAGATGACTTGAAGACAGCCATACAATGATGGAGTCAGGAATGGAGTGGTGCATCTAAATGCCAAGGAATACCAAAGATTGCCAGCAAGCCACCAGAAGCTGGGACAGAGGGGCCTGGAACAGATTCTCCCTCACTGCTCTCACAGGAAGCCAACACTGCCAACACCTTGATCTCAACTTAACAGCCTCTGGAATTGCGAGACAACAAGTTTCTGTCTTTTAAGCCTCCCATTTTGTGGCACTTTATCACAGCAGCCCTAGCAAGGTAATCCACAGGGCCAGACGACACTGCTGAGGTGGGGGCGGTGCTTCCCTAAAGGGAATAGAATTCCTGGGATAAGTCAGTCTTGGAGCAGGAAGTGAGGTGGCCTTAGACTGAGCTGCAGGAAGGACTTCCCGCCTTCTCTGTGGCCTGAGATCTGCTGGGCCGAGACTCTGAGGCACGGGGAGCCCTGTGTGCTTGCACTTGTGGAGGAGGTCCAAATGCTGCTTTGACCACGGGAAGGCAGGCGGGAGCAAGGCAGAGGCTTGGATAGTTGCCGGCTGGGGCTGTAGTCGTGTATTGTTTTCTGTGTTATATTTCTCTTCTGTTATTCCAGAACCTTTGAGAAAGTCTCACTAAAAGTTTGTAGCTCCGTATCTGTTGTATTGTGAGACATGATGCTCCACATTCGGGATATAGTAGACAAGAGGTCAACAGAGGGCACCAGAAGAAGCACAAGGGCTGTCCTGGGGCCACCACAGGCTCACAGGCTCAACCAGTCCCTGGGGGGTGTTTGAGGAGGGGAATCTGGGGGCCATATTCCTGGCACGTTTGAGGTGGTCCTTTGGGAAATGCTCAGAAATATCTGGGGGAACTCTTGGGGAGTAGTTAGCTGGGTAACGCACAGCAGTAAATCTTGCTACATTTAAAGTGTGTTAACTGAGACATACTTAGTTAAATGAGGGGACGGTGTTGCTCAGATGATGTCTAAGGAGGACACTTCCAGACTTAAAATTCTATTACTCTAATTAAACAAAAATGCCACGGAACAGTGACTAGCTGTCATGAGCCGCATGCTTGCTTCTGCAGGTGAGGGAAGCTGCTTTCGGACCCTCAGGCGAGGCAATCACAGCCAATCTAGGGCTGCTGCTCAGAGGCAGGAATATCCTGACAGCTCTAAGAAGTGACAGCTGGTAGCATATGCAGAAGGCACAAATTTTGCATCTGAAAAACCAGTGGCGGCTGGTGGCAGTGGGGAGCTGGGTGACTTCTAAGATTCTTTCCAGCACTATAATTCCACGATTCTGGGAGGACAGCAGAACTAGTAGGTATCAGTCCGGCAGTCTGGGAGGATTTTGTTTTAGGAAATCCCACTCCACACATCTTAGGAGCCCCGAAAAGTATGAAGTGTTAAAGCTCATGAAAAGTTCAAAAAGTTTGTAAAAGTTCAACAGTTCATAAAAGTTCGTAAAGTTCATAAAGCTCAAAAGTTCCTATGTAACAGAAGTAAAACCAATGAACCGCTGAAGTAGGGATTAGTAAAAATTTATTAAGCACATACCAAAAAGACAGTTTGCAAACCAGGAGCACTCAAACCGAAACATGCAACGAGGCTCAGCGGCATATTGCAGGAAAGCAACTTTTACAGGGAGAAGGCTGCGACTGATCTCCACAGCGATGGTCATGCTAGAATTTTCTGAAGGGTAGAGGATTGGTAGTGGTTACCCCAAATCAACCGTGGGAAACAGTTCAGGTTTTGCTTACGATTTCTAGAGGCGTAAGCAAGAAATGACCCAGGTCAAGTTAGCCTTGCAGAATAAGCTAAATTAAGCTTCGTTTGCATGTCTAAACTGGTTTTGTCGGCTCAGGGAACTTTCAAGGCTGGTTTCCATTTGTTTATTTTAACGGCACCATCCACAGAACTAAACAAGCCTTTACTGAACATCTTCTGTAAGACAAGTGCGAGCTAGGTATACGGAAGTGAACAAAATGGACCTGGGTTGTGACCCCATGCCTCTGATGGCCTAGGGGGAGAAACACAGGTGAACGCACCAACGAATAGCTACAAACTGGGAAAGGTGCTCACGCTTTCTCAAAGTACGAGAAAGAAGAACTGCCAGGAGGAACCTATTCTACATCAGGTGGTTGTGTCTGTTTCGCAGGGCTGCTGTAACAGAGTACCACAAACTGGGCATCTTAAAACAACAAAATTTATTCTTTAGCAGTTCTGGAGGCTAGAAGCCTAAAGTCAAGGTGTCAGTAGGGCCGGGCTGCCTCTGAAGGCTTTAGAGAAGAACATTCCTTGCCTCTCTCCTGGCTTCTGGACGTTGTTGGCTGTCCTTGGCATTCCTTGGCTTGTAGTTGCCTCCAATTCCTGCCTCTGTCTTCACACAGCTGTCTTCCTTCTGTGTGGGTGTCTCTCTCCCTACAGGGACACGAATCATTAGATTTAGGGCCCAGCCTAATCCAGTATAACCTGATCTTAACTTGATTATAATGGTGAAGACCCTATTTCCAAATAAGGTCACATTTGCAGGTACCTGGGTTCAGGACTTCAGCATATCCTTTTGGGGGACATGATTCAACCCTCTACAGTGATCATGGACCTTTTCTCTGAGGGGTTGACATCTAAGTTGAGACCTCAAGGAGGAAAAGGGACAGCTGGGAAAAGAGTAAAGGGAAGAACATTCCAGGAAAAAACGAAAACTGTCATACAGACTTGAAGCGGGAGGGACCTTGTGTGTGTGAGTCTAAAAGAGCCCAGTGAAGGTGGAGTGTAGTGAAGGGGCAGTGGGACAAGATGGGTTTGGACAGAGTTGGGGCCAGATTAGGCAGGGCCTTGCAGGCCACCTTAAAGAGTTTGGATTTTGTTCTAAGAGTCTTGGGAAGTCGTTGAAGGGTTTTAAAAGAGGGCAGTACCGGATGAGGGTACAGACATGATCTGATTTGAACACAGCAATGAATAACTCTGTGAGGCATGGATTGAGTGGGGCTGGGAGAGGCAGGGAGGCCATGCAGGAAGGTGACAGGTGAGAAAGGATGGTGGTGGCCATGGATATGGAAAGAAGAAGATGGATTCCTGAGACATTAAGAACCTGAATCAAAGGACTGATTTGGATTGATTGATTTCTTTTTTTTTTATTGAGTTAATGATAGGTTACAATCTTGTGAAATTTCAGGTGTACATTAATGTTTGTCAGTCATGTTGTAGGTGCACCACTTCACCCTTTGTGCCCACCCCTCACCCCACCTTTCCCCTGGTATCCACTAAACTGTTCTTAGTCCATAATTTTAAATTCCTCATATGAATGGAGTCATACACAGATTATCCTTCTCTCGCTGGCTTATTTCACTTAACATAATTCCCTCAAGGTCCATCCATGTTATTGCAAATGGAATGATTTTGTTCTGTTTTACAGCTGAGTAGTATTCCATTGTATATATGTACCACATCTTCTTTATCCATTCATCTGTTGCTGGGCACTTAGGTTGCTTCCATGTCTTGGCTATTGTAAATAATGCTGCAGTGAACATTGGGGTGCATAAGACTTTTGGGATTGCTGACTTCAAGCTCTTTGGATAAATACCCAGTAGTGGGATGGCTGGATCGTATGGTAGTTCTATTTTTAATTTTTTGAGGAATCTCCATACTGTTTTCCATAGTGGCTGCACCAGTTTGCATTCCCACCAGCAGTGTATGAGGGTTCCTTTTTCTCCGCAACCTCTCCAACATTTATTACTATTAGTTTTAGATATTTTTGTCATTCTAACGGGTGTAAGGTGATATCTTAGTGTAGTTTTGATTTGCATTTCCCTGATGATCAGCGATGATGAGCATCTTTTCATGTGCCTATTGGTCATCAGTATATCTTCTTTGGAGAAATGTCTGTTCATGTCTCCAGCCCATTTTTCGATTGGGTTGTTTGATGTTTTGTTGTTGAGTTGCGAGAGTTCTTTATATATTATGGATATTAAGCCTTTGTCAGATATACGACTTGCAAATATTTTTTCCCAGTCTGTGGGTTGTTTTTTGTTTCAATCCTGTTTTCATTTGCCTTGAAGAGGCTCTTTAGTCTGATGAAGTCCCATTTGTTTATTCTTTCTATTGTTTCCCTTGTCTGAGAAGGCATGGTGTCCAAAAAGATCCTTTTAATACTGATGTTGAAGAGTGTACTGCCTACTTTTTCTTCCAGAAGCCTTATGGTTCCAGGTCTCACCTTTAGGTCTTTGATCCATTTTGAGTTTATTTTGGTGAATGGTGCAAAAGAATGGTCAATTTTCATTCTTTTACATGTGGCTTTCCAGTTTTCCCAGCACCATTTGTTGAAAAGACTTTCTTATCTCCATTGTATGCCCTCAGCTCCTTTGTCAAAGATAAGCTGTCCATAGATGTGTGGTTTTATTTCTGGGCTTTCAATTCTGTTCCATTGATCTGTGCATCTGTTTTTGTACCAGTACCATGCTGTTTTGATGACTGTAGCTTTGTAGTATGGTTTGAAGTCAGGGATTGTGATGCCTCCCATTTTGTTCTTTTTTCTCAGGATTGCTTTAGCAATTCGGGGTCTTTTGTTGCTCCATATGAATTTTAGGATTCTTTGTTCTAATTCTGTAAAGAATGTCATTGGGATTCTGATTGGGATGGCGGTGAATCTGTAGATTGCTTTAGGTAGAACGGACATTTTAACTATGTTTATTCTTCCAATCCATGTACATGGAATGTCTTTCCATCTCCTTATGTCATCATCCAATTCTCTCAGAAAGGCCTTGTAATTTTCGTTATAAAGGTCCTTCACTTCCTTAGTTAAATTTACCCCAAGGTATTTTATTCTTTTTGTTGCGATTGTGAATGGTATTGTGTTCTTGAGTTCTTTTTCTGTTGGTTCATTATTGGAGTATAGAAATGCTACTGATTTATGCAAATTGATTTTATACCCTGCAACTTTGCTGTAGTTGTTGATTACTTCTAAAAGTTTTCCAATGGATTCTTTGGGGTTTTCTATATATAAGATCATGTCGTCTGCAAACAGCAAGAGTTTCACTTCTTCCCTCCCTATTTGGATTCCTTTTATTCCTTTTTCTTTCCTGATTGCTTTGGCCAGGACCTCCAGTACTATGTTAAATAAGAGTGGTGATAGAGGGCATCCTTGTCTCATTCCTGTTTTCAGGGGGATGGTGTTCAGTTTTTGCCCATTGAGTATGATGTTGGCTATAGGTTTGTCATATATGGCCTTTATTATGTTGAGGTAGTTTCCTTCTATCCCCATTTTGTTCAGAGTTTTTATCATAAATGGCTGTTGGATCTTGTCAAATGTCTTCTCTGCATCTATTGAGATGATCGTGTGGTTTTTATTCCTCAGTTTGCTGATGTGGTGTATCACGTTGATTGGTTTGCGGATGTTGAACCATCCCTGTGTGGATTGATTGATTTCTAATATAAGTCTTGGTCCTGAGACACAAAATGAACTTTAGGGGCTCAAACATGGCTTAACTCAGTTTAATTTATATGAATTAAGCAGTATCCACATAAAAGCTTGTGTTGAAAGCCTTTTACTAGGTGCTGACAAAAGATGGCCTTCAGGTCACACTTGATCTGAGACAGCTCTTGTGTATTCTACATAGTATTTTAATAACAGGGACCTGTCACATAAAAATCTAGATTGCCACCTTCTCTTGTGAAGTCAGGAAAGCTGGCAGCAATGGGGCCTGCAACCTTGCTTGGCCAAACAAGCATGTGTTGAGTAGCAGCTACTCCCTCTAGATAGACAAGGTACTCTCCTGGTGTCACAGTCTGCAACTATGTTTTGTTCCACACCCAACACACTTCCCTTATAAACTTTATCTACCTGGCCTCTGTGGGGCTTGAGTTTGCTCCTCTGCCTAGTTATAATAAACTGAGCGGTTCTGCTTTGTGTGACCCCTCTGCATATTTCCCTTGTGAGAAAGTGGGTGGGTCCTTGAGTATTTGGGATTCAGGTTAAATATCTTTCTCTCTGGAGACTTTATCATCTTGAACTAGGAGTATGACAAATCCAAAAGTTGGTCTGAGTGATTCCCACGTAAGGGTTCAAGTATTGAATTCAATTGGTCTCACTGCTTCTTCTGATTTTAGTCCTTCCCCCTGGAACCATCTAGAGTCAGTCATGGCAGCCTTTCAAATAACTAAAGGCAGTAATTTATGCACACCATATTCAGTTTAAGAAAGAAGGCAAATATATAATACATTTTGGGGGGATTTTCACAAACGTCATGAAATCCCAAATAATAAAGCTTGTATTCAACCCCAGTTTTCAAGGAAATTAATCTTTTCAGCATAGAGCATTACTTAGTTTTGTTGGTTAGATGAGGCATTTCAGTAATTATAAATGCCTTGGAAAATTGATTTGGATATTTTCCCCATGAACTGATCTCTGAATTGTGAAACTATGAGGAACTATAAATTGCAGAGAACTTCAGCTATGGGAACAAATGTTTTCTTACCAAAGGCTGCCCAAAGTCTAATATTTATTTCTTTAGATATATGATTGGAGCTAAAGTGAAATAATCTCTTATCCAGTCTTTTAGAAGGAAACTGGCTGCATATCTAAGTGCAGTCTAGTCACAGGCAAGTGGCTAAAAGGAAATTCTTGTTTCCGCTCATGAAGTAACTGCCATTTCTAGGATAGTCACAGAAAGGAAATCGCTATTTCCACTTATGCGTTCTCCAAACGACACTAAAATATTTCTTAGCAGCAAAATCAAAGGGCAGATTACTCTCTAGACTCCTAGAACTTCACTGAGCTTTACTCCCTGTACCCTTTGGCCTAACTGTTTGGTGTTTTGTCACAAAACAGGATAAAATGTACCAAAAATTTATGACAGATTGTTCCTAGTTATAATCTGCCTTGAATTGAGCCTCAAGTTGAGATGACGTTTATAGTCCGCATTGACTGATGGTGATGATGGCATTTCAATGGAAAAGTAGGAAGGTGGTTTTATTAATGTACGTATTTCATTTTTGGTTTAAAGTAGAACTCCTTCATAATATTGGTGTTGGAAAATAGTATCTGTCTCATTGGAGTCCCTTATATTTCTCAAGGAATAGAGTGGAGAGAAGGAAGGGATGACATGATTTGACCAGTAGTTTATCCAGGTCTCTGTCATTCTGTGGAATCCAGTGAATTTTTGACGATGCTCTTTCAGCCTGACCTTGGTCATTAGGAAACATCTTTTCTTCCTCCCTCTCTTCCCTCCTTTAATATAAGCCTTGTTTTATTATATTAAACACATGCATAGATGAATAAATAAATATCAGTTATCAAGAAAAACTGGTTGTGTCCTAGAAATATGTCTTAAGCAATTTGTCACAAAATTTGGTGCCCAAGAAACAATTTTATAATGGAGCTGACCAGTCAGTGAAGGTGCCACCTCAGGTTAGGCAGGTGAGAGAACATTCTTGTACTTGTCAGCAAAAAGTCAATGTTAACTTGACATTTAAGTCAAGAGACCCACTTTGGATCACCATAGGTCCCCTTCCCTGCCTGTGGCATTCCTGTCTGAGTCCAGGCATTTACTACAGCACACTTCATTGTCTTTTGAAACTGTCACCACCCCATCTGCACTCCGGAGGGCTCAAAGAGATTGTTGTGCTACTAAGTGCTCCCCATGCCAGAAAGTTGTGCCCCAAGCAAGCTGCTAAGGCACTGGTTGCACTGTGGATTTCCTGCTGTCTTGGGTTCTGCATCATATTGAATTTAACTGAACAAGAGATATCGTCCATTTTTTCGTGGACCCTGCCTTCCGGTTACAGAATAGCGTTTGAAATTCTTTACTTAAGCCAGCCAGTGTAGCATTGGAGTAGCAGACTAGGGATGCAGGGAGGAAAGTGGTGGTAAGTGTAATGAGCATTTTTCTTTTTCAAAGCTGAAGACAAATAGTGTTTACCTCCACTTGGCAATGTAGGTGTATAAATGTGTTGGACTGTTAAGTGATGTTTTGAGATGTTGGGAGACTTTAGTTCACTCTCTTCTCTATTAATCAAACATAGAAATGTTTGCCTGCTTGCCTGAAAGTGTTGACATCACACTATTGCCCCACAATGAACATTTGCTCAGAGGCCATTACAAAATAATCAGAAAATGGGTGTGCATCCCCCGGTCTCGGGGAATAAGATCACTCAAACAACATGTATTTATTGTGCTCCTTAGTTTTTTGTATCTCCCACACTGCCCAGCATTGTGAGAAATATAGAAGAATGATGTTCTTTTCTTTTCTCCTTTTGATGATATAGAAGATTGATGTTTTCCATTTTTTTACTCTTTGTGAACACTAGAAAAAATTAGAAAATAACATGAGACAGGATGTAATTTAGGTGATATAGGCTGTTTGATTTAGAAAAGAGAAAGTTCCTATAGGCCCATGTAGCTGGAAAGATTTTTCTTCTCTCTCTTGCCACTCACTGGAGAGCATGCTCATCCTCTGGGTCCCAGTGATATCTTTCTCATCCCTTCACTTGCCACATTTTATATTGATTATAACTAAGGTTACTGGACATCCCAGTTTGCCCAGTACAGTCCTGATTTATGTCTGTTGTTCCAGGATAATTATTAGTGGCTCCCTCTTTTACTCTCCAAAGTCTCAGTTTAGATTATAAATATAATTATAACTCAAATATAAACTGAGAACCACATTGCCCAGATTTTTTATGCTGTTGTATTCAAATAAGCACAATCTAGTAACTAAAAGTGATTACAAATGTTTCTTGCATCTCAGGAAGAATGTGGAAGGTGACCTAAGTTATAACAGACAGTGGCAGTCTTCAGAAGTCTCTCTCCTCTCTTCCCTAAGTGTTCCTGGCAGCAGTGGCTGCTCTAAAGCCTTTCAAACAAACATCCCTAACTTTCTTGACACCTGACCCACACCTTCTATTTTGTCTCTCTTGCTTCCCTTAGCTTTTTTTTTGGTCTGTGGTCCATGTGGCTTCTTTTCTGTCTATCCACTCTTTTAATTCTGCTTCACAAAGCCACTAATGCCAGTCTGGCAAATATAGAACTCTTTTTGGAGGATGAAGGAGGGAAAGAATTTGAACAGCCCAGACAAAATTGTCTTGAGTGGGCTGGAAGTGAGAGGAGGGAAGGCCGGGAAGTCTCACTGATAACCAAATCTTATCTCTCTGGTAACTTGTGAGAGCCATGCTGTGAGTTCTGCATCTCAGTGGGCAGCACAGTGCTTGGCATAAAGAGGTACTCAAATATGTGAGTGAAAGGGAGTGAATTTTAAGGAGGATTTTCACCTGGCTTTGAAGGAAGAACAATATTTGAGTGAGTGTAGAGGCAGTAGGAGAGAATCCCAGGGAAATAAGAATCAGGGTGTATGTAGTTGTGGGTTTATATGTGTGTGGTGGGATGTGAAGAGACTGGAGAGATGGCATTGGAGCTTATCAGTGGAGAATGGTGGAGAATTCTATTGGCTTCCAAAAGTGGAGCTAGCTCAAGAAGATCTCTGGAAGTCTGGGAGAGGACTGTGCAGCAGACAGCCAAGATGGGTTCATAAAGTTGGGAGTGACATGGTGGAATTTATATTTTGGTTAATCTGCCAAGTTTGTTTGGGATAGTCAGTATGCTTGGTACATTGGATTGTGTTGTGATGGATAAAGAGCATATAGCACATAGAAGGAACTCAATAAGTGAGGGCTAATACCATCACCACCACCACCACCACCATCATCACCACCATCATGATTGTGATCACCATCACGATTGTCATCACCATCACCATCATCATCATTACCACTACCACCATCATCGTCATCATCACTACCATCACCACCATCATTTTAATCCTCACTCCCATCATCATTTTTATTATTGGGAAAATCTTGAGGCAGAGAGATAAACTGGTGGGTTGCTTAAGGGAGGAATTGTGGAAGAAAATAGAGAAGCTTCTCTGGGAAGAAAGGAGACTCCAAATATTAGAAGGGCTATATGTAGAAGAGGGAGGAGGTACCTTCTATTGAGCTCCCTTGGATAAAGTTAGGATGAGAGAGAAAATCAGAGGGATGCTGATGTTGGCTCAGCATTAATGAACTTTCTCATGCTCAAAATGCCTGACCACTAAAGAGATTATTTCACGAGGAAGTGAGTGCCCTGATGTTGGGAGAGCCAAGGAGAATCTAGGTGATCACCTGCCAGGGATGTTACAGATGCTTTAATAAACACATGGAAGAGAGGATTTATTTCCTCTGAGATCCCTTCTAGCCGAAAGATGTAAGGAGTTGTAGACCCTCAGGGCCGGGAACAAGTTGGTAGTGGATGGAATCGTAAAAAAGGGTCATGGTCTATACCAGTGGTTCTCAACTATGGGTGATTTTTCCCCCTGGGGAACACTTGGCAATGTCTGGAGACATTTTGGTTGTCAAAACTGGTATCTGATGAGGAGAGGCCAAGGATGCTGTCAAACATCCTACAATGCATAGGTTAGCCCCCAACAACAAAGAATTATCTGGCCCAAAATTTTGGTAGTGGTGAGGTTGAGAAACCCTGCCTATAGTTTCACGAGTCCATCGATGTCTTCTATTGAAGAGTGAAGAGAGTTGCTGGATGGGTAAATGTTGACTCAATTTTTCCAGGTAGTATTTTCCTAAGCAATGAGCCAGAAATACTGACGAATATGCCCTTTATGTTGTAGTTTTCACACACATCTTAAAGATTCTTCTTTTCTCTTCAAAGCTTCTTTGAAGTCAGTAAAACTGGTTAAGAAATGCAGTAGGCGATAAGGACAAACTCACTGTTCGAACTCGTTTGAAAGCCAATTCTGGCTGCTACCCAGGAGGCTCTATGGAGTGTAGTCTCGTATTTATTGCACTTCCTGGAGGGTGACTGACTTCCTTGAAGCCTGAAGATGAATAAAGAGAATTCACGTTTCACAGATTTTTCTTGGTAACCTGGCCAGTCCTAATTTAGTACATGGCTCACGAATAGTTAAAGTGACCCTATGTCCAGGTTTGTCTGAAACAGTCATGGTTTGCCCATATTGTACTGGGGTGATTATTAATAGTACTTCTTTATACTATCAAAAGTGTCCCGGCTTAGACAATAAATTGTAAGGCCACTCTACTATTAATTGATCAATGCGTATTTTGATGATACATTCACACCATTTAAAATAATATGCATTACCTAACTTTAGTGCTATTGGTTTAAAAATAACCCCCCAATGATAGCTAATTTGATTTATCATCATGATCAAGATAGCTAATTTGAATAACTTGTCCAAAATAGTGATGACCTCTGTCCCTCAAGCCACACTTTGGCCCATTTCCTCTTGTGATCCACAACTCACATTTGTGGCTTGCTTGCGTAGACGATGGAGATTGAATCTGTGGCCACAGATAAAAGAAAGTAACTTGTACAGGCCATATTGACATGTCTATGATCTATTGCCAAACCTGGAAACACATGTCTATAAGATGAACAGCCGTTCTCTAACCTTTTATGCAAATTATTTCTAAATCATGACCTATTAATTTTTACATCTCATTTTATCTTTTCTACCCACTTCTTAACTCCATTTCATAAATCACTGCCTTTTGTTCAACTTTGATTCCCACAAAGCTGATTTTGAACATAGTTTCATTGGTTTCCTGAAGTACATAAAAAGGATAGATCTGATCAGGAAAATCCATATTTTACTAATCTATAGTCTCATCATTGAATACTTTTTTTTTTAAAGATTTTATTTTTTTTCCTTTTTCTTCCCAAAGCCCCCTGGTACATAGTTGTATATTCTTCGTTGTGGGTCCTTCAAGTTGTGGCACGTGGGATGCTGCCTCAGCGTGGCTTGATGAGCAGTGCCATGTCCATGCCCAGGATTCGAACCAACGAAACACTGGGCCGCCTGCAGCGGAGCATGCAAACTTAACCACTCGGCCACGGGACCAGCCCCTCATCATTGAATACTTTAAACAGAGAATGATACCTGTTCTATGAAGCTTTCTGGCCATAAAGACCACAAACTACTTTCTCTTTGTCTGGGTTAGATTTTCCTGCGTTGTCTTCTCTGTATTGTTCTCTTCTCAGCTCTTTGGGGAGGGACTTGTTTGATCGGCTGGTGCTATGTAGAGTAAATTGCTGCGTGCTTTTATGTTGCTATATAAATGATGAACATTTCTGCATTCACAGACACTTTGATAGCCACAGTCATAATATATTTCCCTTATTTTGGAGAAAAAGTAGATACATAAGAGTTTTACCTTGCTTCAGCAGATAATACATATCAGGTTGGCACATGACCTTATTTTTCTTCTTCAAAACCATAGCGTAGTAGTTCAAGAGATTGCTCATAAAATATGCCAATTGCTTAGAAAGCAAAAAAACATGATGTTTACTGTACTCAATCTGAGAAATCGTCCCATTTTCTCTTCTCAGTTGACTTCTCAAACTTGGGATTTATAGGTTAAATAATTAGGAGATTCTTTTCCTACTTCTTCTCTCTGCCCTCCCAGGTTAATACGCAACAGCACATATGTAGTCAGAAGCAGGGGCTTGGGAATTCACCAGGAGTTGGAAAATCAACGTGTCACTCACCAGCCGTGTGATCTTGGGCAAGTTACCTAATCTCTCTGGGCCTCGTTTGCCTCATATGCTTTAGGAGGATAATAAAGCTCATCTGTTAGGGTTGTTGTGACAATTAAATAAGATAGTTGCTAGGCTTCTCTACACATCTGTAGCACCTGGAACAGAGTAACACAAAATAAGGCAGCAATTCTTCTTTGAGATGCTCCCATGTCTCTTTCATTACACATCCCATAACTCAACTGTTATCATCTTTTCAAATGCCTGTCCTCATCACTAGATGGTGAGCAACTTAAGGGCAGGGCAAGACTTATTCGTCTATATAGCTCCAAAGTCTAGCTTAGCAAAAATTAGGCCTTCAATACATATTTTCTGAATCAATAAACCAATGGAAGAATTTGACAATTTTCAAGGATGGCAACTTATTGTTGCTCTCCCTACACTCAAAAAATTCCCTTTAAAAAGTCCAAACTGTGAAGTGTCATGCTCTTCCATAATCCTGAGTACAAGGTTTGATTTGGCCTTGGGGATAAGTATCCCTCTATTCCCCTAGCACCAGAGGTCGTCACTGGCTACATCTGTGCAGTAGATGCTGTTGGTGCTCTGCCCACTCACATTTACTGCGCAGGTGCTTCTAACCTGTGTTGTCTGCTGACAGCACACAGCCGTAGCCTTGTCTGGAGCTTTTTCCTCCATTAAGAGGAGCCCCCTGTCCACAGATGTTGGGAGGTTATGCCCACCCTCCCTGCCAGGTAACCTGCTGTAGCCAATGACCGACTGACACAGAGATACAAAAGCCTGACCACTTTGGCACCGTACTTACACTAAAACCAAATCAGACTGATGGCATTGTGGATCTGGTCAATTACAAGGCCGTCCATATGGGGGCTGTGTGTCTCAGCGTTCAATCAATGCACACGTGTGGGACAAAATCAAGGCCTTTCTGCGAAGTTTTTCTTGTAAGGGCCCTATTTGATGTGAGTCTTCAGACCCATGGCGGTTTTCTCCCCTGTTCTTTTATAGTTGGTTCGCTTTTAGAGAAGATAGGTCATATTTTAGTATTTCAGATTTGAAACTTATTAGACTTACCAAGACTTACCAATTTATAGTAAAGGATCAAAATGAGTTTTTTATGAATGCTTAATAATCCTTGACATTTGACTAAGGAAAAGAATATTGGCAAAAAATAGTCTTAAAAACATAAGGGCAGGGGTTGGCCCGGTGGCATAGTGGTTAAGTTCACATGCTCCGTGGCAGTGGCCCAGGGTTCGCTGCTTCAGATCCCAGGTGCAGACCTACAACCGCTCATCGAGCCACACTGTGGCAGGTGTCCCACATGTAAAATAGAGGAAGATGGGCACAGATGTTAGCTCAGGGCCAGTCTTCCTCAAACAAAAACAAACAAACAAACAAACCCCATAACGGCAGAATGTCAGAATGGTCTAACTGTATCACTGACAGAAGTGCAGGTTAACTTATTTGTGGTAAACTATCTGTTTTCCAGAACAGTTGGAATATAACATTCTGATAAGATTTGGAGAGAGATGACACAGTGATTTTCCAGAGACTATATTCACTTTTATTCAAACTAAAGTGAAGATATTTTTCCTCTGATAATATAAAAATTTTGCAGTGCTTCAAGTTGAAAACTATGAACATCTGTTAACTTAGTATTGCAGACATGCAGCAAAAAAAAATCTAATAATAGAGATTGTTCACTTATTACAAAGTGTTGTAACAGAGAGCTTGGCATCAATGCATAAACTGAGCTGACTCCATCAGTTTCCATCATGGCCAGTAGGTTTCCAGAAATGGTCCTGTCACCACACACAGTATCTCTACCCAGAATCTTTCTGTGTGCTTGGTGTTGGAAATGATATTAAAGACCATTTATTCTAATTCACCTATTTTATTTTGTGGATGAAGACACTGAGGACTGGGAAATGGAGTGTCCAAAACTATGTAGTTTTTAAAACATGTAATAGTTGCTTTCACTGTGCCCTTGGGGTGGAAAGGCTCCAAGTGGCTCTTGCTGAGTTGTCTTGCACTGGTCAGGATATGAATGAGGCAGAGTGGACAGCACATGCAGGAGGGATGTGAAGGGTATGTTTTCTTCCATCCTCTGCAGTTTAAGAGAACAAGATGTCTGAATTGCCATGGCCCAAGAGATGACAGGGGAAGTGAGTTGTGACTTGATCCATAGCAGAGTGGCATCCCCACCAACATCCCTGTACTTTGAGCTGGATCTAGATATGCTTGGATCATCGGTGGCAACCTCTGGGCCAATAGTAATCCATATGGTCTGTATAAATCTAAAAGTAGCCTGAAGGAGAGGGAGATATTTGTTTTTCCAGTTTTGTCATGAACACCTTTGGGAGGGTGTGTTCATTTTAGATTTTCCCCTCCTTTCAGTCTCAAGGGAGCCTAGTGTATTTCAGAGATAAGGCAATGTGGAAGAGATTCAGAATTTGGGTTTTTAAGGGTCCATATGCAAAGAGACTGGAGATATACATGTATATACACACACACACACACACACACACGTATTTTAGCCATTCAAAAAGTCTTTATATAGTGCCTACTGAGTACAGAGGGATGTATGAGATGGTTGGTGAACATTTAAAGAAAGCAAAAAGGGCCTTCCCCTTGGGAGATGATGATCCAATGGCTTTCCTGGCCTGAGCTGATCTGAGACAGCTGTGTTTTACAGAAGGCCCCATGGAGAATGAGAAAGAGTGGCATGGAGGCTGGGGCCCCTTCCAGTGTGTGCTTGTCCTCTGAATGTGTGAGATGGTTTCGAGCATGTGTCCCTTTATCGCACTGCCACACTCCAGAGCGGCCACCCTCTTTATAGTGCCGAGACTGAACTAGGTGACACTGCTCTGTTTCTCAGTTGCGGACTGGGCCCTGGCCCATGACAGTAGTCTCTTAACGAGAGGGGCCAACTAATAGTAGCTGAGCAGCAGCCCTGGCCCTGCTGCTGACCGCTCAAGCTCTTTGCTTGCCTTGTCCAGCTTCATCATGACCCCCACTCTGTGAGATGCTGGCAGACTTGCTGCCCTGTAGAATGTGCTTTGATGAAGAACTCTACCTATGAGAGCGAGGCTCCCAGTTCACAGAGGTGAGAGTGACTTGGAATGGCCACTGATCATTCACTTGGGCTCTTGGTATTGTCAAAAGTGGCTATAGTTGAGCCATTTTAAAATGGAGTCGAAGCTGCCTTTCCAGAGCAACTGCCTTGCTGTCTTGAACTTACGACTAGGCCAAACCTTTGGACTGGGCCAAAATGGCAGAACAGCCATCCTGACCACCAAGAATGGTGATTGTGGACTCTCTGAAGATAAAATTGTAACCGGAAGTTCAGTGTCCGAACCCGATGTCAATCCAAATAACAAGAACAGTCTTGAATGGGAAGGAAAGGCTTTACTTTCTTCGCCAGGCAGAGGGAGCAAAGCAATGGCTAGTGCCTCGAAAACTGCTAGCTCCCGGTTAAGAAATGGGTAGGGATTTTTATTTGGGGTTTTGGGTAGGGGAGGGAGCACATGTAGCTTTGGCCCTTGGCATTTTCCCACCAGTTTGCATTCAGCCTTGAGGCTGTTTTTGGGGCAAGATAAAGAATTCACAGATGGGCATCCCTGGCTGTTTGTCTCTGTGGTGGACGGTGGATTCCTCTGGGAAGCTCCAGGTTCTTGATATTCTCTGGACATTAGTTTCTCGGTAAAAGAACTTCAAGGACGCATGATTACCTAAAATTTTGGTGTGATCCCAGTGCCAGGCCACCTGGACTTTAACAATTTTCAACTTCTATTTGGTTGTAAATCTTAGGGAGTCAGAGGTTAAAGAAACAAATACTTGTGTAACTAAAGAAGTAGGGAACTGGGAATGTGTGCTTTTAGTTCCTAACCCCATATACGCTGGGTTCACTGTAGGGGAACTGATATTAGGGCTGATATTAACTAAGAGCCAGTAACAGAATCAATAGTCAATTAACGTTTAGCCAAGACTAGCTCTCTGCCTGAGACTGGATATCTTGAATGCCTCCACATGGATGTCAAAATAGACTGCCTTGAAGATGTGGGGACTGACACTGGTTGGGATTCTCAGGACCCTGTGGGTGGATCCTGAGCAGATCACGGAGGCTGAGGCATTGCTGCCCCACACAATAGACCACGAGATGCTGTCTCAGACCTGCTGCCCAGCCCACACCAATGACCAAAATATTTTGGAGTGTTCAGAGATCATTAAAAGAAAGCTGAGCCAGGCGAGCAGGTGAAGACTGAGGAAGAAAAAAATGAAGTCTAGTATGGTTCTGTTTGTAGACTGAATCCTAAATTTGGGGATCCCTCATTTGCATCTGCTGTCAGGGTGCTGCTGACTAGAGTCCATGTATCAGTAGATCGCAGATAACTAGAGGGCTAACGGTTTGTACAAGCAACACATGGGTCGAAGGGGAGCTAAGAGAAAGGGCAAAAGGGTAACCAATAAGTCAATAACCCCCAAGCAAACAAACTAAATCCCCCATCATCACCGCTTGAAATGGCTTCATTTTTAAACACAAACATGGAAGTAAAACACAAAACAGAATGCATTCTCTTCATGCCATTCTCTCTCAGGAGTTACAAGCAGCTGGAGGAAATGGAAAATAATTGTGTTGGTAACAAAACAATTGCCCATGACATTTTCAGAAGGGATGGAATATTAGCTGAGAAATGATACAGGCAGCTGTGAGAAGACACAATGCTTAACATTTTATGTTTATTTCATAAACTTATTTTTAATACTAGTAGGCAGAGATTTTAAAAAATAACTTTGTGCCCTTCCTAGCTCTGAAGTCACATTACTTAAAATTTATGGTAATTAGCAATCAGGACAATCATTGTCATCACTGTGGACAGATGGACAAGTGGTATCAGACTCTGGAGCATGAAACATAGGTAGCGCCTTTTCTGCAACATCTGTAGGGAGCGGCTCCATCCTCAGGTTCCTAACTAAGGTCAGATCAAGGGGCCCTCTCTGGGCATCACCCTCCTATGTCTCTGTAGGTAATTATCTTATGTTTGTGCTTTTTGAGGATCTTTGAAGTAGATGCTTTGATGTAGTAATGTTGGCATTATAATCATATTTTGATGGAGGGAAAGGAGCTGTAGGATTTCAGCTTTCCTGAAGACAGCAGTGGAATTGGTACCAAGGCCGAGATGCCAGATGCATAGCTCTGACCTCTGTTTGTTAGACCAGCAGCAGCTCTAAACCTCTCTCCCTCTGTAGTTTGTGTACACATGATGTGTACACACACTGCCATGCATATTTCTGTATTTTGATGAATCCCCACAAAATGTTGCAGAGAAGTAAAGCAAACAACATTACAACTTTTATTGTATTCATAAAATATATTGTATAAGCATGAGAGTAATGAATCAGCCTTCTAGAGATCTCAAAACTTGCTCTTTTACAAAGAAAATATGGCTCATCTAATTTTGAAAAAAATGATTGAACTTCTAAAAAGAGGTTTAGTGCTTCTAGATTCTCACTCTATAACTAGTATTAACAAGCTAGAAAGTATATGCTGTTAAAGAATAAAGCAAAACGTATTTCATGCAAAAATCACAGCCTGGAGATTTATCAGTTTCCAACATGATTTTATTACTACGAATAATATTATTGCTAATTTCATTTGTCTACAGTCATGTGTCACTTGACAGTGACACATTCTGAGAACTGCGTCGTTAGGTGATTTCATTGTTGTGCAAACATCATGGAGTGTGCTTACACAAACCTAGATGGCATAGCCTACTACACACCTAGGCTCTGTGGGACTAATCTTATGGGACCACCGTTGTATTTGCAGTCTGTCCGTCGCTGACCGAAATGTGCCAGATGACTAATCATTTTGTCTGCCTTTGATTTTGAAATAACAGTTGGCGTGTGACTAACTAGCATGTTTGTAGCATCCTTCTCACTCATGTTCCCTGAAGAAACGGATGTACCTATCAATCATGTTTCTTTACCTATTGTTGCTGTCTTCCTTAGGTCACCAGAAAAATCTAACAGAATTAACTATAAAATCACAATTTAGAAGCACTACAAAAATGCATAATACCCAAATAAATTATTAAGCAGAATTAAATGTTTTACCGTTTTTATTATAAAAAGTAGTACACAAGTATTGCATAATCTAAAGACACAGTGTACAATGAAGGAAGTGAACTTCTTCCCGACATAAGCACACTACAAATAAAATACTATTAACAGTATATATATATACACACACAACATAGTTATATATATTCAAATCTTGTTTGAAATGGGATCATCCTATAACCTACTTTGAAAACTTCACACAGCATGACTAGGTCTCTGTGTCAGTACGCACTGAGCTGCTGCATCCTTTTCATCACTGCCAAGCAGAGAGGAGGCCACGGAAGCAGACAGGGGACAGCTAGTACAGAGCCTGGTAGTACATCTGGATTTTATCCCAAGAGCAATGAGAAGCCATTGGAGGAATTTAATCAGAGGAATGACATGATCAAATTTGCATTCCACAAGACCATTGTGGTTGCAGTATGAAGAATAGATGGAAAGGAGACAAGAACAAATTTGGGGAATGTAAGGGAGTACGGCCCTTTCCATAGTAAGATGATGGTGCCTTAGGCCAGGGCAGTGGTATTGGAGGTGGAAAGAAGCTGATAGATTCAAGATCTATTTAAAAGGTGGAATAGAAACAACCTGGCTATTCATCAGCCATGGGTTTGAGGGAGAGACAGGTCTGGAGAATTTCTGGGCGGTTTGTAGCAGGCACAGTTGGCTAAAGGGAGTTCTGTTTGCTGAGTGAGGGGGTACTGAAAGGTCATGCTGGGGGAGGCAGTAAGATCATGAGTTCATGCTGACTGTTGACTTGGCGGTGCCTGTGGAACATCCGAGGGAACGCTCACCAGCCTGGAGGACAGAAAGTGGTTTGAACGCTAGGCTTAGTTGGTGCTGGAGGGTAAGGAAGTAGACCCCCGGCAGAGACAGAGAGGGGAGGGCTTGGGCCAAGGAACTCTAGGGTAAAGGCTGGGTGGAGGCGGATGAAGGAGGCTAGGGGCCAGGTTTGGTTTTGCTCACTGTTTTTTTTTTTTTTTCCAGGACTCAGCACAATTCCTGGAAAATATAAATGTTTTTAATGAATAAAATGAATGGGGCCATGGTGTCATGCAAGCCAAAGCCAGAAACGTGTGGCAATAAGGATACATACTGAAAAGTGGTCCTGAATTTAGCGACGTGGGAGTCGTAAGTAACCTGAGCGGGAGCAGCTTAAGCAGCGATAGTGGGGGTACAGACAGGCAGGAGTGGTCCTACCAATTTACCTCATCTCCAGCAGCTGGGTGAAGTATTGTCTCACAGCCTCACCGGTGTTAGGTGTTACCAATCTTGCTGATTTGAAACGCAAAAATACCTATTTGACTTTGAATTTCTCTAAGGCTTTGAGCATTTTTGGGTTGCTTTTGTGGGGAGTAAATTGTTTATATGTTTTGCTTGTTTTTTTCTAGTCAGGTGTTTATTTTTTCCCTTCTTTAGTTTAAAAAGCTTTAGTATATTAAGGAGTTTAACTCTGTCATCCAGATGACAAACATTTTCTCCTGTAATTTGTCTATTCAATTTGTTTATAATGTTATGAAAATATTTTAATTTTTCATTATATTTATTTCTCTAACTTTTGAAATGAGCAATACGTTCACATAATTCAAAAATTAAAAATAAATAAGGTGGTGGAGCGAAAAATCTTTTTCCCACTCCTGTGCCCCCTCATTCAGTTGCATCCCCCCAACTGACAGCTACTATCATTGTTAGTGTCATATGTATTTTTCCAGAGTTTACTTTTGTGTATAGAAACAAATACAAATGTTACCGAAAGTTCAGGCTCTAAACTCGATGCCCATCCAAATAATGAGAACAAAGTCTTGAGTGGGAAGGAAAGGCTTTACTTTCTTTGCCAGGCAGAGGGAGTACAGCAATGGCTAGTGCCTTAAGAATTGCTAGCTCCCCGTTGAGAAATGGATAGGGGTTTTATCTGGGGTTTTAGGTAGCAGAGGCGGCGCATGTAGCCTTGTAGGCTGGCATTTTCCCCCCGGTCTATATTCGGCCTACTGAGGCTATTAGCAGGGTGAAATAAAGAATTCACAGGTGGGTGTCCTTGGTTGTTTGTCTCCGTGGCAGACAGTGGATTCCTCTGGGAAGTTTCAGTTTCTTGATATTCTCTGAACATTAGTTTCTCTGTAAAAGAACTTCAAGGACGCCTGATTAGCTAAAACTTTAGAGTGATCCAAGTGCCAGGCCACCTGGGCTTTAGAAATTTGTAACTTCTATTTGGTTGTAAAGCTTAGGGAGTCAGAGGTTAAAGAAGCAAATATTTACATCTGAGTGTAATTGAAGAACCAGGGACCCGGGAATGTGCGCCTCTAGTTTTAACCCGTATATGCTGGGTTCACTGTAGGGGAGCCGATATCAGGGCTGGTACTAACTAAGAGCTGGTAACACAAATATAGATATCTATGCTTCCTCCTTTTATACACAAAAGGTGGAAGATTGTACCCACCATTCTGTGTCCTGGTTTTTAAAAATTTAACAGTATATTTTGGAGTTCTTTCCATTTCAGTACATAGACAGCTTGCTCACTCTCAAAGCTGTAAAATGTCTTGATAAGAAAGTCTTTCCATCTTTTAAAAATATAAAAATAATTTCTCATATTTCTTATATTTTTACAGTTTTAATTTTCATATTTGTATATTTGATGTCTGGAAATTATTTTCATGAGGTTTGAAGTTAACATTTCTTTTTCAAAAGGAGATCCAATTATTCCAACACTGCTTATTGAATAATCCATCCTTTTCCCACTGATTTGAAATGCCATCTTACCCTACAATAAATTTTTGTAAATGCCTGTGTCTGTTTCCAAAATCTCTATTCTGTTTCATTGATTGATTTGTCTGGGCCAGAACAGCACTGCACTGTTTTAATTTCTCCAGGATTGCAATATTTTGTTAACTGATAAAGCAAAGATCCTCTCTTCTTAATTCTTTTCAAAACTTTCCTCACTATTTTCTTATCTTTTATTTTATGGGTGAATTTTATAACTAATTAGTCAAGTTCAAAAAATCTTGTTAAAAGATTGGAGTTGCATTAAGTTTGTAGATAAATCTGTGGAAAAATGACATACTTCAATGTTGGCTTCCCATTTGAACCATAAAATGTCTCTTTATTTATTTATTTGTTTATTTATTGCAGTAACATTGAATTATAACATTATATAGCTTTCAGACATACATTGTAATATATTTCGAATTCTGTGTAGATTACATCATGTTCATCACCTAAAAACTAATTATAGGCCATCACCTCACATGTGAGCCTAATCACCCCTTTTACCCACCCCTCTCCCCTCTTCCCCTATGGTAACCACCAATCCATTCTCCATCGCTATGTGTTTGTTTATTGTTGTTTTTATCTTCTACTTATGAGTGAGATCATATGGTATTTGACTTTCTCCCTCTGACTTATTTCACTCAGCATAATACCCTCAAGGACCATCCATGTTGTCACAAATGGCCGGATTTCATCATTTCTTATGTCTGAGTAGTATTCCATGATGTATATACACCACATCTTCTTTATCCATTCGTCCCTTGATGGGCACCTAGGTTGCTTCCAAGTCTTGGCTATTGTGAATAATACTGCAATGAACATAGCGGTGCATGTATCTTTAGCATTTGAGTTTTCAGTTTCTTTGGATAAATACCCAGCAGTGGGATAGCTGGATCATATGGTAGATCTATTCTTAATTTCCTGAGGATACTCCATACTGCTTTCCATAGTGGCTGCACCAGTTTGCACTCCCACCAGGAGTGTACGAGGGTTCCCTTCTCTCCACATCCTCTCCAACACTTATTTCCTGTCTTGTTAATTATAGCCATTCTGACTGGACTGAGGTGATACCTCATTGTAGTTTTTTAAAAAAATTTTTTATTCAGTCAATGATAGGTTACAATCTTGTGAAATTTCAGTTGTACATTATTGTCTGTCAGTCATGTTGTAGGTGCAACCCTTCACCCTTTGTGCCCACCCCCTACCACCCTTTTCCCCTGGTAGTCACTAATCTGTTCTCTTTGTCCACATGTTTAAATTTCTCATATGAGTGGAGTCATACAAAGATTGTCCTTCTCTATCTGGCTTATTTCACTTAACGTACTTCCCTCAAGGCCGATCCATGTTGTTGCAAATGGGACGATTTTATTCTTTTTTTATGGCTGAGTAGTATTCCATTGTGTATATATAACACATCTTCTTTATCCATTCATCTGTTGATGGGCACTTAGGTTGCTTCCATGTCTTGGCTATTGTAAATAATGCTGCAATGAACATTGGGGTGCATGGGACTTTTGGAATTTCTGACTTCAAGCTCTTTGGATAGATACCCAGTAGTGGGATGGCTGGATCGTATGGTAGTTCTATTTTTTATTTTTTGAGGAATCTCCATACTGGTTTCCATAGTGGCTGCACCAGTTTGCATTCCCACCAGCAGTGTATGAGGGTTCCTTTTTCTCCACAACCTCTCCAACATTTGTTACTATTTGTTTTAGTTATTTTTGTCATTCTAATGGGTGTAAGGTGATATCTTAGTGTAGTTTTGATTTGCATTTCCCTGATGATCAGCGATGATGAACATCTTTTCATGTGCTTATTGGCCATCCATATATCTTCTTTGGAGAAATGTCTGTCATGTCTCCTGCCCATTTTTTGATCGGGTTGTTTAATTTTTTGTTGTTGAGTTGTGTGAGTTCTTTATATATTATGGATATTAAGCCTTTGTTGGATATATTGCTTGCAAATATTTTTTCCCAGTTAGTGGGTTGTTTTTTGTTTCAATTCTGTTTTCCCTTGCCTTGAAGAAGCTCTTTAGTCTGATGAAGTCCCATTTGTTTGTTCTTTCTATTGTTTCCCTTGTCTGAGAAGACATGGTGTCCGAAAAGATCCTTTTAATACTGATGTCGAAGAGTGTACTGCCTACATTTTCTTCTAGAAACGTATGGTTTCAGAACCCAGCTTTAGGTCTTTGATCCATTTTGAGTTTATTTTGGTGAATGGTGCAAAAGAATGGTCAATTTTCATTATCTTACATGTGGCTTTCCAGTTTTCCCAGCACCATTTGTTGAAAAGACTTTCTTTTCTCCACTGTATGCCCTCAGCTCCTTTGTCGAAGATTAGCTGTCCATAGATGCGTGGTTTTATTTCTGGGCTTTCAATTCTGTTCCGTTGATCTGTGCACCTGTTTTTGTACCAGTACCATGCTGATTTGATGACTGTAGCTTTGAAGTATGGTTTGAAGTCAGGGATTGTGATGCCTCCAGCTGTGTTCTTTTTTCTCAGGATTGCTTTAGCACTTTGGGGTCTTTTGTTGCCCCATATGAATTTAAGGATTCTTTGTTCTATTTCTGTAAAGAATGTCATTGGGATTCTGATTGGGATGGCATTGAATCTGTAGATTGCTTCAGGTAGAATGGGCATTTTAACTATGTTTATTCTTCCAATCCATGTGCATGGAATGTCTTTCCATCTCTTTATGTCATTATCCATTTCTTTCAGAAAAGTCTTGTAATTTTCAATGTATAGGTCTTTCACTTCCTTAATTAAATTTACCCCAAGGTATTTTATTCTTTTTGTTGCGATTGTGAATGGGATTGAGTTCTTGAGTTCTTTTTCTGTTAGTTCATTATTAGAGTATAGAAATGCTACTGATTTATGTAAATTAATTTTATACCCTGCAACTTTGCTGTAGTTGTTGATTACTTCTAAAAGTTTTCCAATGGATTCTTTGGGGTTTTCTATATATAAGATCATGTCGTCTGCAAACAGCAAAAGTTTCACTTCTTCCCTCCCTATTTGGATTATTATTATTCCTTTTTCTTGCCTGATTGCTCTGGCCAAAACCTCCAGTACTATGTTAAATAAGAGTGGTGATAGAGGGCATCCTTGTCTCGTTCCTGTTTTCAGGGGGATGGCGCTCAGTTTTTGCCCATTGAGTATGATGTTGGCTGTGGGTTTGTCATATATGGCCTTTATTATGTTGAGGTAGTTCCCTTCTATCCCCATTTTGTTCAGAGTTTTTATCATAAATGGCTGTTGGATCTGGTCAAATGCTTTCTCTGCATCTATTGAGATTATCATATGGTTTTTATTCCTCAGTTTGTTGAAATGGTGTATCACGTTGATTGATTTGCGGATGTTGAACCGTCCCTGTGTCCCTGGTATGAATCCCACTTGATCATGATGTATGATCCTTTTGATGAATTGCTGTATTCAGCTTGCCAAAATTTTGTTGAGAATTTTTGCATCTATGTTCATCAGTGATATTGGCCTGTAGTTCTCCTTTTTCGTGCTGTCCTTGTCAGGCTTTGGTACCAGGGTGATGTTGGCCTCATAGAATGTGTTAGGAAGTGTTCCATCCTCCCTAATTTTTTGGAATAGCTTGAAAAGGATAGGTATTAAATCCTCTCTGAAAGTTTGGTAGAATTCCCCAGGAAAGCCATCTGGTCCTGGGGGTTTATTCTTTGGGATGCTTTTGATTGCTGTTTCAATCTCTTCCCTTGTGATTAGTCTGTTGAAATTGTCTGCTTCTTCTTGAGTGAGCTTTGAGAGATTGTAGGAGTCCAAGAATTTATCCATTTCCTCTAGTTATCCATTTTGCTGGCATATAGTTTTTCGTAATACTCTCTTATAATCCGTTGTATTTCTGTGGAGTCTGTTGTTATTTCTCCTCTTTCATTTCTGATTTTGTTTATTTGAGCTTTCTCTCTTTTTTCTTTGTAAATCTGGCTAGGGGTTTGTCAATTTTATTTATATTCTCAAAGAACCAGCTCTTTGTTTCATTTATCCTTTCTACTGCCTTTTTTGTTTCAATAGCATTTATTTCTGCTCTGAGTTTTATTATTTCTCTCCTTCTGCTGACTTTGGGCTTTGTTGGTTCTTCTTTCTCTAGTTCAGTTAGGCGTAGTTTAAGATTGCTGATTTGGGATTTTTCTTGTTTGCTAAGATGTGCCTGAATTGCAATGAATTTTTCTCTTAATACAGCTTTTGCTGCATCCCATGTGAGATGGTATGGCATGTTATCATTTTCATTTGTCTCCAGGTATTTTTGATTTCTTCTTTAATTTCTTCAATGATCCATTGCTTGTTCAATAGCATATTGTTTAGTCTCCACATCCTTGTGCCTGTCTCAGCTTTTTTCTTGTAATTAATTTCTAGCTTTATAGCATTATGATCAGAGAAGATGCTTGTTATTATTTCAATTTTTTTAAATTTTTAGGGGCTTGCCTTGTTTCTCAACATATGGTTTATCCTTGACAATGTTCCATGCGTGCTTGAGAAGAATGTGTATTCTACTGTTTTTGGATGGAGTGTTCTATATATGTCTATTAAGTCCAACTGTTTTAGCTTTTCATTTAGCTCCACTGTTTCTTTGTTGATTTTCAGTCTGGATGATCTGTCCATTGATGTGAGTGAGGTGTTGAGGCCCCCTACTATTATTGTGTTATTTTTGATATCTTCTTTTAGGTTTGTTAATAATTGTTTTATGAACTTTGGTCCTCCTGTGTTGGGTGCATAGATATTTGTAAGCATTATTTCTTCTTGATGAAGTGTCCCTTTGATCCTTATATATTGGCCCTCTATGTCTCTCTTTACCTGCCTTATCTTGAAGTCTGTTTTGTCTGATATAAGTATTGCGACACCTGCTTTCTTTTGCTTGCTATTAGCTTGGAGTATTGTCTTCCATCCCTTCACTCTGAGCCTGTGTTTGTCCTTGGAGCTGAGGTGTGTTTCCTGGAGGCAACAAATTGTTGGATCTTGTTCTTTAATCCACTTTGCCACTCTGTGTCTTTTTATTGGAGAGTTCAATCTGTTCACATTGAGGGTGAGCATTGATGCATGAGGGCTTAATGCTGTCATTCTGTTGCTCGTTTTCTGGTTTTCCTGTGTTTCCTTTGTTTCTCGTCCTGTGTGTTTTAGCCTACCCATCAACTTCTGCAATTTCTTATGCTGGGTTTCTTAGATTTTTCCTTATTTATGCTTTGTGTCTCTGTTCTGCTTTTTAGTTTAGTGGCTACCCTGAAGTTTGTATTCAGAATCTCATGTATAACAGTCCATTTTCTGGTGGTCTCTTACTTCCTTAGCCTAGACTGTTTCAGTCCCTTTCCTCCTCCCCGCCTAAATTATTATTTTCATCTCTTATTCCAACTTGTGTTGTGAGTTTGTGGTTAGGGTGATAAGATTGTCTTTGCTTTGGTGATTTACTTCCCTTTATCCTAATGCTATAGTTGAATATTTGCTATCCTATTCAGATTCTATGTATTTGTCTCCTTACTCTGTGTTTTGTGACCCCTTTCTCCCTTATTTTTCTTTTTTCAGGTATGAGAGCCTTCTTGAGGATTTCTTGTAGTGGCAGTCTTGTAACTACAAAGTCCCTTAGCTTTTGTTTGTCTGGAAAAGATTTAATTTCTCCCTCATATCTGAAGGACATTTTTGCTGGATAGAGTATTCTTGGCTGAAGATTTTTGTCCTTTAAAGTTTTGAATATGTCAGTTCAATCTCTCCTAGCTTGTAAGTTTTCTGTAGAGAAATCCACTGAAAGTCTGATAAGGGTTCCTTTGTAGGTTATTTTCTTCTGCCTTGCTGCCCTGAGTATTCTTTCTTTGTCATTCATTTTTGCCATTTTTACTACTATATGCCTTGCAGTAGGTCTTTTTACATTGACAAATCTAGGAGATCTGAAAACTTCCTCCACACACATTTCTCTCTCAATCCCTAGATTTGGGAAGTTCTCTTCTATTATTTCATTGAGAACACTTTCTGCTCCATTTTCCTTTTCCACGCCCTCAGGAATTCCAATTATTCTTAAGTTGCATTTTCTCTTTGAGCCAGCTATTTCTCTGAGATTTTCTTCAGGTTTTTAAACTCTTAGTACTTTTTCTTCCTCTGTCTGGAGCCATTCAGCCTGTCTATCTTCGATGATACTAATTTGCTCCTCTTTGGTGTCTACATGGGCATTCAGGGAATCTGCATTCTGTTTTATCTGGTCCATTGTATTTTTCATCTCCAGTATTTCTGATTGATTCTTCTTTATAATTTCAATCTCTTTTGTGAAGTAACTCCAGATCTCGTTGACTTGTTTCTCTATATTTCCCTTTACCTCATTGAGTATTTTGATGATAGCTATTTTGAACTCACCTTCACTTAGTTTACCTATTTCCAAGTCCTCAGGACCTACTTCTGTATTTTTACTATTTTCCTTTTGGACTGGAGCTTTTATAAATTGCTGGATGGTAGAGGAGTGGTTTTGGCACATGATGCTATTATCTGGTTGCAGTTACAACCTCTCGCCCCTAGATGGGGGTTGAGAGCAGTGCGTTCTGAGCCCTCCGCCTTCAGCTGTGATGGCGGCACGCAGCGTGGGTTGGGGGAGGAGGGGCACTTTCTCTTGCTCGCTGACCTGGATTCGGGTCAGCTCTCGCCCTCTGGTTTCTCAGGGCCCTGGCTTGCTGGGGTTCCCCCACGCGAAAACTTTCCCCCGTTAGAGGGTTTCCACTGCACAGACAGTGGGAGTCCTGGATGATCCCCAGACGTGTGGCCCCTCCCCTGCTCCTTCCCTCACCTGCAGCAGTGATCCCAGTCTCTAGGGGAGGGAGCAAAGTTCTCTCCTACCTTGTTCCAACTCCTCCAAGTGTGGCTCCAGTCTCTCTACCTTCCGTTGTTTGGCTGCTGTGGGTCTCTGACGATTTCTGTTATTAGGATTTTTTTTTTTTTTTGGTTGGAAAGCAGTTGCTCTTTTTGGTCGTAATTTGGAGGGGAGAGAGTCCCGGGTGAGCTCATGCCGCCATGTTGCTGATGTCCCCTCATTGTAGTTTTGATTTGCATTTTCCTGTTAGCTAATGATGTTGAGAAAACGTCTCTTTATTGATTAAATAAATCTATCTTCTATGTCGTTCAGTCAAGTGTTGTAATTTCTTTTTTCCCCTATTGGTCTTTTATATTTCTTAAATTAATTTATAGATATTTTATGTATTTTTTTGTTGCTATTAAGAAGGGTGACTCCTTTTCTCATTATATTACACTAACTGGTTATTTGTGGATTAAAGTTTGCCACTAATTTTGATAAATTTATCTATTTTTGTTTGTTTTAGGTTTTATTATAGAAAATTCCAAATATGCACAAAGCTAAAGGCAACATACAATAAATCCTTGTGCTCCTACCACTCAGATCCTACAGCCACCATCCCACAGCCAATCCTCTTCCATCTATTATCATGAGCATGATCCCCACCAACTCCGAGTTATTCTGAAATAGTTACCAGAGATCACATTTCATTATACATTTCTAAAAGATGTAGACTCTTTTTAAAAAATGTATAACTACAATATCATTATCACACCTAAATAATATTTACAACAGTCCTTTAATATCATTAAATATCCAGTGTTTACAGTTCCCCATTGTCTTTAAATCATTTTTAAAGTTTGTTTGTATCAGGATATAAGTAAGTTCCAACACATTGTAATTATTTAATATGTCACCTAAGTGTTTTTTAACCTATAGTTTCAACTCCCCACCCCTTTCTTTCATTTGCTGTTGTTATTGAAGAATTTAAGTCTTTTTTTCTGTAGAGTTCCCCACATTCTGAGTTTTTCTGTTTGAATCCAAAGGTGTCATTTCCATGTTCCCATGAATTCCTTCCAATCCTACATCAAGGTCTCTCCAGTCATTTCGACTGATTATAGCTCATTTTCCTGTGGATTTCCAGGGATGGTTCATGGAAACACATTCCCTGAGTTCCTGCATGCCCATCACAGCTTCTCTGTAGACTTTATGTTTGAAGGTCAGTTTGTTTGAAGTAAACTTCTTGGTGATTGTGGGGTTCTTCTGTTCTGAAACTAACAAGCACCATGTTGCCTCCTCTGCTTCCTTCTGCACAGTTGCTAATGCCACATGGATCTTGTGGCTCTTTGTGTTTGTCCCCACCTGCTCCTGTTTGAGGTCCTAGGTATCATATCATCTAGTTTTATTCTAGATGTTGTCTGTGGCTTTTTGGTTTTGTGATCCTATTTTCTGTTTTTTATGTGAGGATTAAAGGAGATTAAAAATTCTATAATGATCTCATAGCAACTTACCAAAATATATGGCTTTAAAAGTTTTTTCAGCTAGCCCTTATGGATTTTTCTAGGTGGAAAAATCATACCATCTGTTTTTTATTTTGTATTTCCAAGAGTTCTTTTTCATTCTCATATTGTTCCTCTGCTGATCTTGTTTTGTCATCCCAAACTTCTCAAATCTCACTAAGCATTCAGTCTGGAATATTTCAGAAGTTCTGTCCTTTTCTGCTTTAATTCAGTTTTGGTGGGAGCCAATTGTTTCGGTGACTCAGATATTGTATGTTTGTATTTTTAAAATTAAAATCTAGGTTGGTGAGTTTTGGAACATGATGTGGTCTCTATGAATAATTATGTGAACGACTGTCTGGCTTCCTGGTGGGCTCCTTCCCCATCTGCTCAGCAGTGGTGGGCAGCTTCTAGAGCCCATGGTCTGACTCTCCCTCAGAGTGGTGGGCTGTGAGAGCAGCTTTGCAGCTGGCTTTTTTTTGGGATGTACCAGCTAGGCACAGACGGTGGAAGATCCCCTTGTGAATGAAGTGGGTAATTAGAGAAGCCCATTTAAACATAATTATTGAAGGCACTTACAATGGTTGTTTACCGTTGGTTATGCTCAGTTTTGACTCAATAGTTATTTCTCCAATATCACCTTTTTCTTTCTCTCTTTCTTGCAAACAATTCAGAAAGAGAAAAAATGAGAGTGATGGCATATTAGGGGTAAACTTGAGTCTGCTCTAAAACACACATACACACACTGATATTTATAAATGTGGCCAATACAAAAGGCAAATTATTTAAAAACCAAAGTACTTTAATAATCAATGTAACAAATTATTTGTGATGTGCCTCAGAATTGATATTGACAAGCCAGGTGTCTCAAAATCACAGCATCTTGCAGGGAAATCAATGACTTCATATGTCACAATGCACTTCACATAACACGTGCTATATGTTGTGTCATAATGACATAAATGCCAACAAATAAAGAACTTTTGAGATTCTCCTGTTGAACCTGGGTCTAATCAGCATTAAATAAAAGTTGTAAGTTGTATAACTTATAATTGACTTATTTAACAAAATTCATTAGTTGGTTCACTTTGACTTTGATCAAATCTGATAATCAGTAGGTCTTCCTCTTTGTTCATGCTATGTACACAAAGCTGAACTATGAGAAAACATCTTCATACACCTCATTTAATGACTTTTGTGGTGAGGACACTTTTAGGAATAGAACTCATTTTAAGTGAATATGTTACAATTGATGATAATGAAGTTTGTTTACTGTTGAATTAGGAAAGCCCTAGATAGGGCTATTGGCTGTGAAAATTCTCTCAGCTTTAACTTTGTATTATATCCTCAGATCATGATCCACATTATTTAAAGTATTTAGATACTGTGGTAGAAATGAGATCTAAAAATATCTTAGTAGATGTTCTCAAAACAAAGTAGGAAATTATTTCATAGGCAAAGGTGGAGGAGAGGAGTGTCATTGTCGTCCTGCTCAGTAACTGATCTTCACGTGGTACATGAGAAGGACACATTTTGACCATTATCTCTTTCGCTCCAGTTTTTCAAATTCTCCTTCTCTGGAAAGGATGATGAAATGAGGACATTTTATTTGCCTTTAAACCAGACAGCATGCCAAGTGTCATTAAAGATGGCTCTGCTCCTGAATCATTAAAGGCCAGCGGAGAAACTGCAATGAAATATGCCTTTTTTTGACATTCCGTAACATTGCCCTTCACTGCAGCTGCCAAAAGTGAGCAGCTGCTTCTCACATTCCCCTGCCATTTCCTAGCTTTGCTGAAAGAGGTCAGCTCTGTTTTCTCATTACCGATCTTTGCACCTGCTGGACATCTGGATTCATAGTCCTCTTGTATCCTAATTCAGTATTTCCTTCATCTCATAAATGACAGAGTGGACAGATTGGGCAACCTATGGCAACAAACGCTTTTAGTTTGGCCCCAGTGACTCAGCCCCAGCAATTTAACCCCAGAAATCCAGTCCGTGTGATGGAACAATCACTGTACTTTTCCATCCAGCTAGGACGGAGGAGTGCTCTTTAGGACACAGAGAGAGAAGGGAGGTGAGGAAACAGAGGGCTGCCATTTGTTCCTGCTTCCCTCAATTTCCAGACATTTGACAAAAATAATGCACCTAAAGATGGAGAATACATAGAGAGCTCTCCTGCGTTTAGTCACAGCAAAATCTGATGTTCCAGAACAGTTAGTACATTTCACCTAGAAGGGTTTTCTAACTCTGCCTATTGCCTCTGGAAACATAAGTAAATAAATGTGAGATTAAGAATTCCCATTTAGATAATTCGAGTTAAACAGCAGGACTATAATACCCTACTGGGCATTAGATGCCTTTACATAATCAAGCCTGAGGGGTTGACCAGGGTTCTGCTTGGACTGTGGTGGCCCAAGGCCAGCTTCTAGGACCACTCTGGGGATAGAGGCTTCTTCTGGGGTAAATGTGAGGGATCCTAGGCCACAGGAGGGTCTAGAAGTTGACTCAGGAATGCTGAGATGGACTTTCGGGTAAGCCCCAGACCACTGCCGCAAAGGTCTTAATGCTCCCAAGTGCTGTTTTCTCATCTCTGGATGGTGTTTGGAATTCTACCACTAGAAAGTCACCTTTTTAACTTCAGATCTTCCTCCTGAAAGAATGTTTTGGTGAGGAGGAGGGTTGGGGAACAGGACTGAGAAGTACTTAATTCAGACAAAGGTGGGAGGTGGGGTTGGGAAGAAGACACAGTGCTGAGGAAGAAGAATGGGCACCATGAAAGGGGAAAAGCATACTGAATATGAGAAAGTAAAACACTAAAAATAACCCCCTTTCTTATCAGTTTTCTTCTGAGTAGACTTGGTGAGGATCCAAAATAAGATTTGCCTGAACAATTGTGGAAGAAATTGTGATTTCCTGTAACCCGCATGTGGTTCTAAGAGACTTTGGGTGCAAAGAGAAAGAACCACAACTCTCAGATATTCCAGAATGATTCAACATCTGAATTTTTCTGGCTTGATGTTTCTGTCATCACTGAAATATCTCAGGAACACTGCTGTTTTAGTTTCTGAATGTGTTGTAGACCCTTGGTACTCAAATTGTTGTCTGTGGACCTGCAGCATAGGCATCACCTTGAAGCATGTGAGAAATATTGACTCTCAGGTCCCACCCCAAACCTAATGAATGCAAATTACCAAGATCCTCAGTTTTTAAATCACTGTTCTAGAATACCTCTTAAAATTGGCTGCACGAAAATTTATTTGTCAGGGCAGGACCAAGTGACCTTTGTAGAGAAATCCAGAGGAGGTTGTATTTTCTCATTATCGGAGCTGAACGCCTCCTTGACATGGCCCTGAGTGGGATCTGGCTAATGTGGTTCATTTAGTGCACATCTGGCCTCACTGGTAAAAAGGATTAAGAGCTTCAAAAGGGAAACAGCATCACAATATGTCTGCTCCTGAGACTCTTTAGTCCTCAGAAAAAGATATTTCATTCCAAATCCCGGAGCAATACCAAATACTTATTTAATTTGTGATTTTTTTGTCCCTGAGGAGAAAAAGGACTGAGGCCATGTGGCAGCTGGAAGGTCTTATGCACTATTCCAGCCCGAGAATGACTCACAGCCCCTGCAGCCTCGCTAGCAGATCCAGGAACTGACTCTCATTAGCTCTCACGATGATACCGATAATATTAGGTGAGTACTATTAGAGCCCAAGACAGTATACTGTAGAACCTTTTCAAAAGCGTACAAGGAAGTCTTCGTACTTAAGAAATCACATACCTTGTGTCTTTAAGATCATGTAGGATCTCAGCCTCTCTTACTGTGTACTACTGAAGAATTGAAAAAAAAAAAGGATTGATTAAGTCAGTCACATTGTGGTCAGTATCATCAACAATATATTGAAAGATTCCATCCTTCCTTTCAAGAAGCTATTTTTTAAATCAAGGAAATGCCTAGGAGAGCTTTTCTTTGTGAAGAGAAAAGAACTTAAAGACAGCAGTGCATCTGGGTTTTGCCTCTCAATATTTCTGCCAACGGTGTTTAGATGCTTAAGTGGGTGAAGCCTTTAAGATGAAGACTTTCTCACCAAGGGGAGGAAGACATGAGTCAACGGACTTTATCCCCACAGCCAGGACACCCTATGGTTGGAGTGGTCACCTGGGCTCCATGCCTCCTCTCTCGGTATAATAATTACCAGGTTTCCTTCTTCCTTTCTCCCTACTTGGTTTGGACCTTAAATTAGTAGATTTACAAAACTGCAACTATGTAGGTTATAGAAGTCAATATATGGTCATTTATACGTGGTTTATAAGATAAACTCCTGCTTGCTATTGTCATCCACATGGCCCTTCATGAATTGACCCTGTCTACCATTCCAGTCCCATTTCCAACACTCTCCAATTTCCAACACTCTTCCCGTATCCCGTCTCTACTGAACTCCTGGGTTCTCAGAAGATGACTTATCTTATTATTGGTGGCTTTGTATGAGACTGTTCTCTCTGCTGAAGGGAATTTATTTTCCCCCCAATCTGCTTGGTCAATTTTCCTTTCTTCCAGGCTCTTCACAGATTAGCCCTTAGTGAGAAACCTCCATTCTTTGGTGTGTTCACAGCACTTTGGTGCACTTGTTGAGTACGTGTGGATTGTGTCATCAAGCCCAGATTGCCTAACACATGGTGGGCACACAATACAAGTTTGTGCAAGGGAAAGAGGGAGGAAGGAGGAAGAAGAAAGGAAGAAAAGAGTGAAGGAAGGAAGGAAAGAAACAGAGAGGGAAGTAACAAAACAGGTATTGTTGTAGGGTCAGTAGCCGCTAAACAGAAAAACTGAATTTTGGGAGTAACTTTCGTGGGGCTATGGGATTTCTCTTCAGTTCCATGTCCATATTTATTTTCCTCTTGTCTTTTCCTCATTGTTCCTTGTGATAAACCTTCAAAGAAGACCTGAAATGTCTTGTGCATTTTTTAAGAGAGAGGATAAGTGGGGAAGAGCAATGGGATCGCCTTTTCTGCAGGGCTGCAGGGAGAAGACGCTGGTCAGAAAGGACGGGTGAAGACAACTTCAAGAAAGGAGCAGAAAACCCAATTCCTGCATCTGGAGCATAAAATAGAAGCACGGCAGGGGGCTGGTCTGTGACTAAGAAGTGTCTCAGAGGTGTCTGCACTGTCACGTCTGCTGTAAAATGGTTGGACCTCAAAGTAATAGCTACATTTATTAGAATACTGTTTATGTAAGGATGAAAATGAGTACAAGGGAGTGCTTATTCCATGAGGATCTCATTAAAACATGAACATGCATAAAGAGAAGGTCTTAAGATGTCAGTACACTTGGCTAAATATATGTTTTCTCACTTCCTCAGGCAATGTTTCTAACATATAGTCCAAGGACCACCTGTCACCAGTGTCCCCTGGACTTCTGGCTAAAATGCAGATTCTTCAGCCTTTCTCCAGACCCACTGATCCAGAGTCTCTGGGAGGAGCTGTAGACTACAGATTTTCCACATGCCCACCAGGGGGTCCCTATATTCATTATAGGGTGAAAACCACTGTCCAGGGAGAGGTTTGGCCTCTCCTCATCATCTCTGACCTTGGACAGGAGCGAGCTTCTTAGGAGAGTCAACACTTTTAGTGATGGTTGAATTGTAGTGCTAAAATATCCCATATGGCTGCCTGAGCCTTCCTGGGAAACCTGGGCACCTGGCAAACCTCACCTCCAGCCGCAGTTCTTCTTCTGGGACCAGTCTATGAGGTTCTCCTCCATGTTACTCATAGGGACAGCTGAGAGGCTCTAGAAAATTCCTCTCCCGTGTTTCTTCGCGGCAGAGGTTTGGGTGGAATTGCAATCAGCCTGACATCTTCTCTTTAAATTTCCTGCATCAAGGAGACAGGCATCCAATTTTCCAGCTGGCTTATTTTGGCTAGGTTGTGAACTTCCACAACAAGCTCTGTCCAGCTTCTGAAAACCTATAGAAGGTTAACTTTGTGGGTCTTTGCACATGGTAGCCAGGAGATGAGGTCCAGGTCAGGACAAGGGAAAGACAGGGTCTCCTCAGGGAAAGGAGACATTGACATCTTCAGTGCCACAGTGGGGCAGACTCTTCCAGTGCAATGGCGGCTCCAGTATTTTGAGAATCCCTCTGCTTTCCAGCTGTTCCTCAGTGTCACACACACGTTGCAGTGTATAGACCTTTTGAGACTATTCTTATTTTAAATAACCTTTCTATTATTTTTAATCATTTCCCATGAATCCCTAAATCCATTATTATTCCAAATTTTTAAGAATCCACATAAGAGATTTTATTACCAGCTTGTTTGGGAGCAGATGTGTCTTTTCCATAGGAATTATCAAATTATTTCCATAATTTATTCAAGAACAAATTATTCAGAATGATGATTTCTGTACTGCATAAGTTGTCTATAGCATGTTGCTTTTAAGCCAATACTTCTCCAATTTGTATAATGTCTTGAATTGTCCAGCTTTTTGAACATAAATACTGTGCTTGAACCCATATCTGTCTGGTTTTTAAAATTATATCTGATTAGTTCAAATAGCACACAATAAAGAAAGGGTATTTTTGGTTTGGGAATTACAGAGTCTGGGTTATTTGCTTAAATAGCTTGAATAAGTATATCAGTCAAATTTCCCTTTACTTCGTGTTGTGCACTGGCCCCCAGATACCGTGGATTGTAACACAAAGGCACTTGTCGAGTTCACTTTGAATAATCTTTCTGAACAGGAAGGACTGGAACACAAGGCACAGTGAACAAGTAGCATGAAGACAAGTAACGTGTGCAGGGGCGTTTGCTGGTTGCTAGTGTGAGCCAGAGAAGAATCACCTGACAGGAAGAATCATCTAACCTCGAGGTTTATATTCTGGGGCTGATAGCCACTGGAAGGAAACTTGAATTAACTATTTCAAGGGACACCTTAATCAAGTTGAATTTGATCCAGTAGAGGGCGCTGTATCTCTGTCCTTATGTATATATTTATGTGTATATCATATGCTATTAAATAAGCCCTATATTACAACAGAATATACTACTATAAGGCAATATAGAGCATACATGTATATTTATTATTCCTTTAAGAATTTATCTTTTCTCCTCCTTAAAGAATGAGAGATTGCTTATATATAAAAACATGGCTTGTAGATGAAACATATGAAAAAGCATTTAAATGTAAAGTAAGTACATTATTGTTGTATATTTACCCATCCATATAAATGTACTTGTGGAGTAAGAAAAATAGGGATTTTTCTTTTCCTTTTTTTTTTAAGCAACAGTGTTCCTGATTCTGGCTTTTCAGGGACGTTGATTACTGCATTTTTTTCTTCTCCAGGGAGAAGAATGTTAATTTCTTGAAAACGACTTTGACAGTTAAAACACCAGAATAAAGAATATCGATTTTAAGCTCTTCTCAGTTGTCTCTGACCGAAAAGCACCGAACTAAAGTCAACCAGGAAGGTCAGCTTCTGGCGCAATACTGCCCGGTTCCCGGCGACGCGAGGCGGCAGCGCGGGTCCCCGGGGCGCCTGTCTGTGCGCAGCGCGGCGCACCCGCCCGCAGAGGCCCCGCTGGAGCTCGCCCACGTGCTTCGTGGATTTCCAGCGGCCCCCGGAAAACATCATCAGGAGATGGTGTGGAGGGAAGACCACCTCCCGTCCTTGCTCACGCGCGTCGACTTGGTGACTTGCTCACTGATCCTCATTTCCAATCATTCATGTTCAAACGCGCCAGCTGAAGGGCAAGTTGGAGCAACCGCGGTATTAAACACAGCCAAACAGTTCGTCAGAATCGACAGCTTCCGCTGTTAACGTAACGCGGAGAGAGGCGGCTTTGCAGTGCGGGGATAGTTTAGCTGCGGTGACCACCGATGGGAGACGTCTCTTCTCTCCAGTTACCCCGGAACAGGCATTGCTCTCCTCCTGGCAAACATTATGACTTCCAGAGAACAGGATTTACTTATTGAAGTCTTCTGAATTTCAGCCCGACTGGAAAGTGAATGTCTTCCTCTGTCTTTCTTTATTAAAGGGGAACTTGCTTTTTAATTCGTCTGGAAGAGTTTACTAATTCCTCTTAGAGAGTCTGCTGCTGCAGAAAGGGCTTTAAATCGTGACACTTTCTGAAAGTGAAACAAGAGAAAAGAAAAGGTTGATGTCATTGGTCTTGATATATTTAGAAATACATCATTCCTAAAATTTTAGTGACTAGAGTGCAGTGGGAAAGGCCTGGAAGAAAGAGGAAAAATGCAGTCTGGCCTCCACCAGATTCTAGATATTCCAGAAAACTGCAGAAGGATAGTTTCCACACCTCCGAAAACTGCTAACTTTTTAAAAGAAGTAATTCCCTTTCATTTCTTCTTACTTTGTCAGGAATAAAGCTTCAGTTAGCTGCTACTATATTTGTAACAGCTACTACCATTTATATCCATTTAAATACAGAGGCTCTGGGCAAATAAATGTTTGCTCAATGAATGAATTGTGTTAACACAGAAGTAAAGCAATCAGGTCGTTTCCCCCCTCTGTGCCTCTGCTGAGGCTGTTTCTGCTGCCTTGGACGTCCTTCCCCCTTGAACGGGCAAAGTTAAATCCTATTTATATTTCTGCACTGCACTTATAGAAGGTTTTTTAAAAAATGACAATCCAGTGTTGGCGAAGGTGTGATGAAAAGGCATCCTGTCCACAACTGGACAGAACGGACGTGGTCTTACCCTCCTGAAAACAATGAGTATGACCTAGGAATTACGCTTCAACAAACCTATTGTAATAAGAAACATGGTCAAAGATCTGGGTATCTGTGAGTCGACTGAAATGTTATTTTTATGTTGGGTCTTTGGCTGGGCTTCATCTAGAGTAGGACACAAATGGAGCTTGAACTAGGGAGGCAAGCCCTGTCCTGGCATCAGTTTAACATCTGGTATAAATGGAAAACTGAGATGTTTTCTGAGGAGGAGTGGGGATGGAATTAAAGAAAATTGTTATGAAAAATTTCAAACACACAAAAATAGAGTAATAGAATAAACTTTCATATACCTCTAACCCAGATTTAACAAGTATCAAAATTTTGCAATGTTTGCTTTTATCCCTTTATTTTTTTTGCTGAAATATCTTCACACAAATCCCATTTATCATACCATTTCATGCCTACATACTTCAGTATGCATCTCTAAAAAATAGTAACCTTCTTATACAGGCGTACCTCAGAAATACTGCAGGTTCGCTTCCAGACCACTGCAATAAGGCAAATATCGCAATAAAGCGATTCATATGAATTTGTTGCTTTCCCAGTGTATATAAAAGTTATGCTTACACTATACTGTAGTCTATTAAGCATGCAATAGCACTATCTCCACAGAAACAATGTACATAACGTAATTAAAAAACTCTTTAATACTGAAAAATGCTAACCATCTCTGAGCCTTCATTGAGTCGTAATCTTTTTTGCTGGTTGAGGGTATTGTAAAAAAACGCAGTAAAAAAGCGCAATAAAGTGAAGCACAATAAAACAAGGTATGCCTGCATTCATAATGGCACTGTCACCCCTAGCAAAATTAATATTTTCATGGTACCCTTTAATACTCAGTTCATCAGCAAAAAATCAATTATTTGGGAGGGAGAGGTCAAGATCCAAACAAGGTCCATCCATTCTATCTGGTTTTTAGGGGATGGAAGTTTTAATGGTATTTTTCATTTGGGGCTCAGACATACGCAGACTTCTCAGCTAAACAAGGTGAGTAGAGGGCAATGGAAGAGATTAAAGGGAAGGATGGTGAAGCCACTGAGAGAGAATCTGGTGGGGTGTGTGTGTGTGTGTGTGTGTGTGCGCTATGGGGATGAAAGAGTCTGCCTGTGTGATGTTGAAAGCTTGCTTGCTTACACTGTAACAATTTGGGACTTAAGCAAATCTGATATGGGATACCCTCTTTTACCCTCTCTCTCTGTCTCCCAATTAAGCCCAGAAGGAGAGGACGTTTTCTGGCTTATTTCACAAGGGACTATAGAGTTGTGGCACCAGTAAGACCCACTGTCAGTGGAAAGCATGGCACAGACTCGTGGGGGCAGTTGAAGCTGGCATGGCAAAGCTCAGAGAGGGCAGAGGCTGGGAAGTAGGTGAGGCCAGTGAGTTTGTTCGTCTGAGAAAGTATTTTTCTTCCTCTTTTGAAGGATAATTTTACTAGACAGAGAATTCTAGTTGGTGGGTTTTTTCTTTGACTACTTTAAATGTTTAACTTCATTTTCTTCTTGTTTGCATGGTTTCTGAAGAAAAGTTTGATGTAATTCTTACCCTTGTTTCTCTATAGGTGAGGTGTTTCTTTCCCTGGCTTCTTTCAAGATTTTTTTCTAAGTCTTTGGTTTTTCTGCAGTTTGAAAATCAAAGGCCTAGGTGTAGATTTTTTTTGGTATTTATCTGGCTTGGTGCCCCTCTGATCTTCCTGGATCTGGGGTTTGGTGTATCTCATTAATTTTAGAAAATTCTTGGCTATTATTACTTCAAATATTTCTTCTGTCCCTTTCTCTCTCTCCTCTCCTTCTGGTGTTTCCATTATTTGTGTGTTGTATCTTTTTTTCATCTGTCCACAGTTCTTGGATATTCTGTTCTGTCATCTTTTTCCCCTTTGCATTTCAGTTTGGGAAGTTTCTATCGACAAATCTTCAAGCTCACTGATTCTTTCCTTGGTTGAATCCAGTCTACAGATGAACCCATCAAAGGCATTCTTCATCTCTGTTACAGTGGGGTTTTTTTTTTGTTTCTAGAATTTCCTTTTGATTTCTTCTTAGCATTTCCAGCTCTTTGCGTTATCATTTTACCATTTACCATTTACAATTCTGCATTACCTATCTGTTCTTGCATGTGTCCATTTTTCCATCAGAGCCCTTGGCATATCAATCATAGTTATTTTAATTTCCCAGTCTGATAATTTCCCTCCTTTGTTGAATGGGGCAGTCAATATTGTAGAAGTTTGAAAATCATGCTAAACTTAATGTAGATCATACACACTCAAAGTTCTTCTGCATCAGGAAAATTTTGACTAAATTACAAATTTGTTTAAAATTGAGATTCTTCTCTATAGCTGTAAATGAACCAAATCACAAAAATATTTCTGAAATATGTCAGTTTGTGGATTAAAGTCTGAATATTCTTAAAACTCTTGTGGAATTATCTTGTGCCCTTCCTGGAACAATCCATTCTATTTAGTAATTTAAAACACCAGTTTTACAGTACAGAAAGCTTTTTTTTTTTAATATGGAGTTTTTCTTAAAAATATTATGATTTCCTATGGTGAGGTTCTCTTGGTGGTAAACTCTCTCAGTTTTGTCTATTTCAAAAATGTCTTTTGCCACTCTCATGCTTGAAAGAAGTTTCACTGGGTGTATACTTCCAGGTTTACACTCTGAATTTTAGGTTGATTCATTGAAGATATTATTCCACTGTGTTTTATCATCCGTTAATTTAACTATCTCTCTTTCTATGTAAACTGTTTTTCTCTCAGGCTGCTTCTAAGATCTTCTCTTTGTCTTTGGTGTTCCGTGGTTTTATGACAATGTGCTTAGGTGTCCATTCCTTTTTATTTATCCTGCTTGACATTATTTAATTATTCTACATCTGAGGCTTAGAGTCTTTCAACAGTTTTGGAAAATTATCAGTCATAATATCTGTGAATATCTCCGTGATATCACTGTATCATCTCTTCTGGAATTTCAATTGGATATAAAATAGAGCTTGCCATTTTATCCTCCATCTTTCCTAATCTCTATATCATACTTTTCATCTCTTAGTCTCTCTAGAGTACATTCTGGAAGTGGTTCTATTTTCAACCGTGTCTATACTTTTGTTTAAATCATCCTTGAGTTTTATATTTCAGATGGTTTATTGCATTATTTTTCAAGTCTTTGGTTGTTTTAAGCTCTTATATTCTCTGCTCATATTTTTTAAGCCTCAATTATATTTTTTGTTACATATTAAACCTACTAATTTCATATTCAAAAGTATTAGTGGTTCTGAGTTTGTGCTCTATTTTTTTTTCTGTTGACTCTCACTCATAGTGCTTATCTCCAGTTATGTTTTTGATGAGTGACCTTGAGCTGTGAATTCATTTCCTTGGAATTTTATCTTTGGCTTTGAGACCTACACTGAAGCTACATTCCTCCATAGAGGATTTACATTTATTTCTGCTAGTTCCCTAGAGCACTAATTGTCTTAGACTACAGCAAATTAAATTATCCATTTGAGACTTTTTTTGATTGCACAGGTAGTGTGAACTTCGTCCCCAAATCTACATTTCCAACTGAAGGTTTATTTCTTCTTCACTCTCACAGAAAAGCTCTAGGTCTTTGGGGGTCCCAGCTTTATGTAGGTATTTTCTATTTGGTTCTATTTTAGTTGGAACCTGGGTTTTGTAGTCTATTTCCCATGATCCGTGTATCTCTCACAATGGAAGTGCAAGATCACTAGAGTTTTACTGTCAATTTCAGGGCAAAAGCCAGTTTGGATGCTCTGTTAATCGTAAGTCTTACTTTCACATTGACTTTGTTCCTTGGTAGATTCTTTGCTTTTTAATTTTTTGACTAGCTCAGCAATGAATTAATAAAATTTTTCTTATATTTTACTGAGCTTTCATATTATTTACCTTTATATGGCCTTATAAGCCATTTGGCAGTATCTATCAAAAAAATCCATATGTTCTTTGAACCAACAATTCTACTTCTAGAAACTTCTTTGGCAGAAATACTTATATGTGTAAAAATATATGCATATCCTTTTGTTCACTGCAGTGTTATTTGTAATAGTGAAAAACTAGAAGTGTTCATTAATGACCACTCCATGCTATGATGTAATGCTGAGCAGTCATTAAAGAGAATGAGTTGACCTGCACGTACTGGCAGAGGATGATCTCCAAGATTTACAGTTAGGTGGAAAAAAGCAAAGCAAGAAGAGCGTCTCAGGTCTTCAATGCACTTTCTTATTTTCCAATTTTATTTTTGATGTCTCAAACATTCTTAGCAGAAGTGATAATAGCAGCATTATATGCCAAAAAATAATAAAAAATAATAATTTGCTCTGCTGAATGCCTTTCATCTCTAGATTTCAAAGAGCATATATTATCATAACATGGAGGCATTAATAGACTAAACATTTATTATATGTATAAAAGATAAGATTATTTTAAATTTTGAAAATAGAACATTAACTTTATACAGGGTTTTTTGAAGTAAAAGCAATCTAATTTTTTGGGAGTTTTTGAGGGGTAGATAATTTCATCCATTACAATATTTTCCTTTATAATATGCAGAGACAGTATACCTTTTACAAAAGACTTTAATGTTGTCTAGCACCATGAATAACTTTTAAATTGGTAGAATAGAATTATTTCTTCTTCTATACATTTTAAGATTATTGTGTAGTGAAGTCCTGATGCCATAGTTTACCCACCAGATGTCAGTGATATTTGAGTTAGACAAATGACATTGTGGAAGAAGGTAAACAATCTCGGTTTCCTAGGCAGTTGTCATAAAACTAATCATTACAGAGTACATAGCACATAGGAAATTTTATGAAACAATTTGCTTTTAAAAAGGCTCAAGAATCTTGATTAATCATCCTTGAATAGATGAAACTGAATATTTTAACTAGATACCTAGAACTTTTGAAAATAAGAAAAACTCCCTGGATTTCTACTATTATGGGAGAGAAGCTGTAGAAATTTTTTGGAATGAGTATAAGTTTGAACCAATTTATCCTCCAATGAAAGCCATACTTTAACAATCCTCTTCTTCAGTGTGCCACGTGACACACTGTTAACCTGCAAAGAGTAGAATCTATTGAATGCTAAGTTTATATCTGAGTAGTACTCAGTCCTCAAGAGTGAGAGCCAGCCTGTTAGAAAGAGTTAAGAAACTCCCAACCTAATAGATAAAATAAGATTATAAGATAATACGTCTATGGCGTTTTTATGAGGAATTTTTATAGAATGATAGTGACAGCACAAACGTCAAGAGCACATCCTTCTGCAACACTCCACATTTGAGTTTCCTTTTTTATAGCTTCTTGAGTCTCTTGCTTTTGAAACCATTTGGATTCTCCCTTCCTTCCTTTTATAGGCTCTGAAAAACTGCATATATAGGTTGGGAATTCCATTTCTTGAAAGTCTGAGAAACGTATTTGTAAAACATTGTAAGCCTGGAGCCTTTTGGGGAGATATTTCTTTCTCCTGTATATTTCCAAAGTTATTAATCTATGCTGGTTTAAGCTTCTTCATGAGTCACTTTGGCAGCTTTTATTTTTGCATTTTTGCATATATTTTGGTTTATTTTGTTGTGCTTTTAATTTTTTAGGCATAGAATTGTACATTGTGTTCTATTATACTTTAAAAATTTCTTCCATAGCTGTTTTGTGTTTACTTGTTTATAATTTCATGTTTTTTAACAGTATGACAACGTTTTTATTTAAATATAAGTAAAAGATAAGGCAAATCTGGAAAGACAGAGACTCAAACATTAATAGCTGGTATCCCTGGGTTGTTGGATTATAAATGATTTCTTCTTTATTAATATTTTCAATGCACTGTGAGTGAATTAATTTTTTAACTAGGGAAAATGTCATTTTTAAATATAAGTAATATATCCTGGCTATCAAGCTTTGTTTCCCAACGGGAAACTTCAGTGTCGTGTTGTTCTGTCTCCCAATTATAGGGCACCATTGTGGAGAAATGGCACCGTTAGTCATTACGGTAGAAGTTTAAATTAACACAAATTTCTGGAGGCTAATTTGGCAGTAAGTTAAAATGTAATATTTGTATACTCCTTGTCCAGAAATTCAACTTGTAAAAATTGATTCTAATAAAATAATAGAGCACTTGCACAAAAATATTTTGGTAGGAAAATGTATGTCTATAAATGGATGTTTAGAATTGCACTGTTCAATATGGTAGCCATTAGTCATATGAGGCTATTGAGCCCTTGAAAGGTGGCTAGTCTGAGCGAGATATGCTATCAGTGTAAAATACAGACTGTGATTCAAGGACTTAGGGCAGACGAGAAATGTAAAATATCTCATTAATACTTCTTAATACTTCTTTATTACTTTAATACTTCATTAATACTTCTTAAATTGGTTAGATGTTGAAATGCTAAGATTTTGGATATATTGTGTTAAATAAGATGTATTATTAAAATTAATTTCACCTGTTTATTTTAGTGTGGATTCTGGAAGATTCAAACTTTCATGTGCAGCTCAAATTATCCTGCTGTTGACAGTGCTGTTTAGGAGGTTTCCCGCAGGTCTGACCTAAGGGGCCCCTCATCACCATGAGGCTTTCTCAGCATTGAAGTCAAACTCAGATTGTCTGACAGGGTGGAATAAAATATTCTGTCTGCTTGCTTCATTTTTCTCATGAAAAATTTTTTATTTTATTTTATTCCCTGCATGCCCAGGGAATTTTGAAGAAAGATGTGATCCCACTGAATGTATTTTGACATTAAAAGTCAAGAATTCATCTGTCTAAATCACTGAGTGTCATCTCTAACACCTTCCATCAAAGTGACATGCTCTGCTCTCTCATTTCTGTGATTTTCAATTACTAAAATCATTGCAACAGACTCCTAGATGTTTACTCTAATTCGCATCTGGTATTGAGAAAATTATTTTTCTCAAAGATATTTTTGTTCATTTTACTTCTTCCTTAGGAACTTTGTTTAGGAAGTTTGTCTCAAATGACAGAGAGGCTCCTTATCAATTTGACATCAATGTGGAATGTACCCATTGCTTCCTAACAAAGTCTGTGTGATTTTATTAAAACTAAGCAAGGATTGGTAGGGTACTGTGAATGAAGATGTTTGTTAACATAGCTTTTCTCTGAGTTAATTTCAATTTTCCCACAATATTGTTTTTGGAGATGGTTGAAACTAAGAAGATAAGGGACTTCTGTCTCTGGCAATACGATGAACTAAGGCAACCTGAATTCTTTCTGCTACAAACTCCTAGAAGAAGTGGATAAAAATATAACAAATAAACAAAAAGTCTTTTAAATATCTCAAAAAAGAAAAAAAAAGCCCTAGTGCCATAAAAGAGAGGGAACTAAAAACTTGGAGTGATACGGTGTGAACAGATGCTGTGCTGTCCTGGGGATGTGGTAGGGAGAATATATTGGTTTTATTAACCTAAGTGCTTGGGTGTCATTGCCCATATAGATACGAAGGATGAGGCCTTGGGTCTGAGTGAGGCAGACATTTGGAACTGAGGAGTTCCAATGTAATGCTATAACTTTTGAAGGGCTGCATCCTCAGTTAAAGGGTGAATCAGAACAGAAAAATAAAGTTTTTTTGCATCTATTGTGTTCTGAGTAGAAAAAAATAGATCTCTTCTGAGATTTCTAAAACCCAAGCTTGAACATCTCATAAGTTTGGGATTCCAATTTCACTACTCCTGTGGTCAGAACCTTGGGCCAAACCAAGAAATGTTAACATGAGTTTCATCCTGGGATGCTGATACCCCTAGGGTTGTGTCAGAGCCAAACCCAAAATCATTCTGGGAGGGAACATCCACAGCCCAGCCACAAGGAATTCCAAAGAAAAAAACTTCAAATTAAAATGAGTCCACATAAAAATTGCAAAACTAATGAGGAAGTATTCACCATAGGCAAGAGTCAGCACATATAGACAGTAGATTTAGAACTCTCAAGAACTTAAGATAACAGATCAACTGAGAAAGAGCACAAATTAGATATGTTTAATACATTAAAAGACATGAAAAATCAATTGGTGCCCTAAGAAAAGAACGAAAGCCTGAGAAAAGAACAGACAGATTTGAAAAGATACCAATTCTAGTTCTATAATTGAAAGATATAACTATTTAATATAAAACTCTTTGTATATGTTAAACAACAATTTTGAGGAGAGAATTAATGAAATGCATAATATTTTAAAAAGTTACTCAGAATGCAACAGAAAGAGATGGAAGACATGAAGGAAAAGTTAATAGACATGGAAAATAAAATAAAAAAGTATGGTGTGTCTAATAGGAATTCTAGAAGAAAAGAATAAATAGAATGGGGCATACAATGTAATAATGGTAGAAATTTTACCAGAATTGAAGAACAATAAGCCTCAGATTAAATAAATTCAGAGTCTCATGCAGGCTAAATAAAAATAAACTCACATATAGAAAGATTGTACTGAACTTGCATAGTACTAAAATCAAAGAGAAAATCTTAAAGTAACCAGAAAGAAAAGTTACCTACGAAAGAACAATAGCAGACTGTCAACAGACTTTTCAAGAGGAGCAATAGAAGCCTGAAGTCAATGGAATAATAAGGTCAAAGGACCAAGGGAAAATAAGCCTTAGCCTCAAATTCTACACAAAAAAACAACCACTGCAGTGTGTGAATAAAATGAAAATATTTTTCTGACTAAAACTGAGAGATTTGAACTCATGAACCTTCACAAAATGAATTAATTCAGGGAAAAGAAATTGAACTCAAAAGTTAGGAGTGGTATACAAGAGCAATGATGAACAAAGAAATTGGAAAACATGGGGTTAAATATAAAACATCTCCACCACAAAGGCAATAAAAGCAATAATCATAATGCCACAACTATTTAGGGGAATAAAATTAAGGTGAAATTAAAAATATAACCAACAATAATAGATAAGATGGAAGGGGATAGTCATAATCAGAGTTAAGATGGTCTAAAAATCTTTGCATTGTTCAGGTAGAAATATTAACTCTAGTATCCAGTTTTTTGAACAATTACACATTTAAAATGAAACTACTAAAATATTAAAAATACATTATGTCTCTTCCAAGTCAGTAGAGGGAGAAAATAGGGCATTAAAAAATGTAATTTATAATGAAAAGGAAGAATAGAAGAGAAAAATAGACCAAAAAAAGCATGTTTAAGTAGAAAACAAAATAAGATAATAGAATTAAGTTAAAACTAAGTAATAGTTACAAAAATATGGAACTAAGAGATAAAACATGTCTATTAAAACCACATATTCTTAGATTAAGAAAATCTCACCAAGTCCAGTTGTATGCTGTACACAAGGTACAGACACATAAAACTTAATGCTAACAAAATGTTAAGGAATAAAGGATGGAAAATATCCCAGACAAATGCTTACCCAAACCAAGCTAGTTTAGCAATATTATCAGACAAAATGTACTTTCAGGCAAAAAGTATTATTTGCGACAAAAATTGCCATTATTCAAAGACAAAAGGAACAATTCACCAGAAAGCAGAATAATTCTGAACTTGTGTGCAGCTAACAAAATACCACTGAACTATATAAAGCAAACATTGATATAATTATAGGAAGATAGAAGCAAATTCACGTGTGTGGAAGATTCTAATGTCCTCTTGTTGACACTGGCAGAACAAGTACATGGACAATGAATAAATATGTGAAAGATTTGAATTGGATACACAGAACCATGCATCCAACATTTAGAGAATTTATTTTTAAGGACATGTGAAACATTTACAATGATTTGATATTTAATAAACTATAAAACGTCTCAAAAATGCTAAAAAATTGGTATTATACAGATATCTAATGATAACAATATTCTGTCATCTCAATGCAATAAAATTAGAAATTGGTAAAAGAAAGATACTAACTACCCTATACATTTAGAAAATAAAAACCACACTTCTAAATGATTTGGGCCAAATAGAAATCACAATGGACATTTAAAAATATTTAGAAATGAATAACAACATACTCTCTACATATGAAAACTTTGAGATTATAGATAAAGTAATATTTAGAGAAAAACATCATATCCTTCGGGCCGGCCCCGTGGCCAAGTGGTTAAGTTCACGTGCTCTGCTTCGGTGGCCAAGGGTTTCGCCGGTTCAGATCCTGTGTGTGGACATGGCACAGCTCATCAAGCCACACCGAGGCGGCGTCCCACATGCCACAACTAGAAGGACCTACAACTAGAATGTACAACGATGTACTGGGGGGCTTTGGGGAGAAGAAGAAGAAGAAAGAAAAAAAGATTGCCAATAGATGTTAGCTCAGGGCCAATCTTAAAAAAAAAAATCATATCCTTAAATGCACATAATTTAAAAGAGGATGACTAGAAAAATTCACAAGGTAAACATACAACTCAAGGAGTTAGAAAAGCAAGAACAGAGTAAATCCAAATAATGAAATATTGAAGAAAAGAGCAGAAATTAAAGAAATAGAAAATTTACCAGAAAGAAGACCAACTCTACCAAAAATTATTTTATAGAAATAATTATAACAAATATAATTAATTTATATAAATTATAACAAAAAGTAAATAAATAAAGTAGACAAGTCTTTAAGATTAGTGAAGGCACAAAACTGACAGAAATAAAAAAGGAGCTTTGACTATAGGGACTATAAAGACTTTGAAAAATCAAAAGATGATCTATGCCAATAAATTGAAAACTTAATGGGAATAGACGATTTCCAAGAAAAATATAATTCTCCAAATCCTACTTGAGGAGACAGAGAAAACCTAAGTAGTCCTGTGACTTTTAAAAAATTGAATGGATAGTAAAAATATGTTCCCTAAAAACACCAGCCCAAACTATTTCATTAGTTATTTCTATCAAATATTAGGAAACTAATAATTTTTGTCTTATACAATGTGTTCCAGAGAATAAAAAAGAGGGCAATCTCACCAATTCCTTTCATGAGGCTGATATAATCATGTTGCAAAAATTGGTCTAGGGCATTATTAACAAGGAAAATTATATGGAGTTCTCACTCATCAACATTAAAGGAAAAATCCTAAATAAAATATTAGTACTCTAAATCAAGGAATGGGACAAATGCTCTAACACTTATAATATAATAAATCTATTAATGTAATTTACCACATGAATAGATTAAAGAAGAAACTATATAATCATCTCAAAAGAGGTAGAAAAACATTTGTTAAAATTCAACAGCCATCCGAGATAGAAACTTTGAATAAACCAGGAACAGAAGGCAGCTTCCTTCAGAGGGTGCATCAGAACGAGGGTGACAAGCTGTGCCTGGATGCTATCACCATGTTGACTGAGTATTGACGGGAGGTCCTTACCAGAGCAGTAAGGCCAGCGCTGGAGTACAGTGAATAAGGCCTGGAAAGGAAGAAGCAAGCTGTTAGCTTTTGCAGATGACATGAATATGTATAAGGAAAGTTCAAGAAACTGTCCGGGTAAACTGTAGGAACTATTAAGAGCATTTGGCAAAGTGGTCAGATAATCTATATCAATATCAGAAGTCAATAGCATTCCTAAACAGCAGTACTGAATGACTGACAATGTAATTCTCAAAACGATACATTTACAATATTATCCCAAACTGTAAGGTTATCAGGAATATAGCTACAAGAAATTTTCATGGAGAAAATGAAAAACTTTTACTGTAAGACATAAAGGAAGATGTAGATAAATGTCAAAACGTCCCACACTCCTGGATGAGAAGACAGTCTCGCAATGATTTTAATTCTCCCCAAACCGTTTGTAAACTCAATGCCATTCCGATAAAAATCTCACTCATCAACAATAAAATTCTCATAAAATTTTTCATGGAACTCAATATGCTTATCCTAAAATTTATATGAAACAGTAAAAGGCCAAGAAGAGTAAAACACTTTTTGAAAAGCAGTAGCATGAGCAGTAAAAGTGAAGCAGAAGCAACGGAAGCTGAGAAAAGAAAAGGAAGGGACAAGCGATATAAAGACATTATGTAGTTCTAACAATTAAAATGGACGGTAGCATCAGGGAGCGGCACAGCACAGACGATGCGCCAGAATAAGGAATCTAGAAACTGGCGCACAGATATCTGGAAATTTACATGACAAAGATGGTATCACAAATTATTGGGGGAAGGATGGGTGGCTTGGTAAATGAGAGAGCTACAATGGATTATTTATGCGGAAAAAGACGCAATTACATCCCTACCCCTTACACATAAAACCAAATTCCTGATGGGTTAAAGACCTGTCAGGAGAAACACACTGCATGCATTTCAGGAAAAAACCAAAGAGATCTGTTATTTTTAGTACTTTTCTATATGCTTAAAATATTTCATAGTTAAAAATTATTTAAGAAAAAAGTAAGTGATGGGGCTGGCCCCGTGGCCGAGTGGTTAAGTTCGCGCGCTCCGCTGCAGGTGGCCCAGTGTTTCATTGGTTCCAATCCTGGGTGCGGACATTGCACTGCTCATCAAACCACGCTGAGGCAGCGTCCCGCATGCCACAACTAGAAGGACCCATAACGAAGAATATACAACTATGTACGGGGGGGCTTTGGGGAGAAAAAGGAAAAAAATAAAATTAAAAAAAAAAGTAAGTGAATCAGATGTTTGGGGAATTATACTATTTTGGGGAGAGTTTCAGAAAATCTAAAGAGGGAAATATTTATGGTCACCGTAAAATAGGCTTTTTCCAATTTCCTATGGTTAAAATGGCACTGAAGCCCAAAAACGTGTGCTGATGAGCACTGCGTGGCTTCACTAACTCCCTAAAAATGAGGAAAATAAAACCTACTTTATATGGCTCTGTCTTTTATGATCTTTATGGTCAGGTTTTTTTTTTTTTAATTGAGTTAATGATAGGTTACAATCTTGTGAAATTTCAGTTGTACATTAACGTTTGTCATTCGTGTTGTAGGTGCACCACTTCACCATTTGTGCCCACCCCCCACTCCATCTTTCCCCTGGTAGCCACTAATCTGTTCTCTTTGTCCACATTTTTAAATTCCTCATATGGGTGGAGTCATACAGAGATTATCCTTCTCTAACTGGCTTATTTCACTTAACATAATTCCCTCAAGGTCCATCCATGTTATTGCAAATGGAATGATTTTGTTCTGTTTTGCAGCTGAGTAGTATTCCATTGTATATATGTACCACATCTTCTTTATCCATTCATCTGTTGCTGGGCACTTAGGTTGCTTCCACATCTTGGCTATTGTAAATAATGCTGCAGTGAACATTGGGGTGCATGGGACTTTCGGAATTGCTGACTTCAAGCTCTTTGGATAGATACCCAGTAGTATGGTAGTTCTATTTTTAATTTTTTGAGGACTCTCCATACTGCTTTCCATGGTGGCTGCACCAGTTTGCATTCCCACCAGCAGTGTATGAGGGTTCCTTTTTCTCCACAACCTCTCCAACATTTGTTACTATTAGTTTTAGATATTTTTGTCATTCTAATGGGTGTAATGTGATATCTTAGTGTAGTTTTGATTTGCATTTCCCTGATGATCAGCGATGGTGAGCATCTTTTCATGTGCCTGTTGGCCATCCGTATATCTTCTTTGGAGAAATGTCTGTTCATGTCTACAGCTCTTTATGGTCAGGTTTTTTTTTTTTATGGCACGGGAACAGGAACCCAACTCAAATTTGCTTCTGCAAAGCTTGGCTCAAGTAACTGGAGGTTCATGGGCCTTAAACATACTCATATAGTAACAGTGTTTACATATGTGAAGTGCCAGGCACTGGTCTAAGGGCTCCACATCCATCCACCCATTTAATCCTCATAGTGACCCTGTTATTATTCTCATCTTGTGGGTGGGTAAATAGATGCAAAGGGATAAACAGCACAGAGAGATAAGCACCTGTGTCTTTGTGTCCATGGTCAAGAAAGGACTTAGGAGACAGGAATGTGTGGTACACATTTCTAACATGTTTGTTCCGGGCTGTGTGCAGTGTGAACTCCTGTTCCACCTCTCCTATGGGATCTGCAAGGTCGAAGTGCTCACCAACACGTTGGAATGTTTGGCTTATTGGGGAAACCCAAAGAAGGGCTAAGCTCTTAAATCTAGCTTGATAAGGGGCAAAAATAGAGAGAGCTTGCGTGGAAGGAAGAACCCAAGGGTAAAGGGCCGGTTGGCCTCTGGGTTACACTGAACAGTTTGGAACTTACTCTGAGATTAGGCAGCCCTACATCGGTGTCTGAGCAGGGGCTAGCACAACCAAAACGTGTTTGGGCATTTCAAGTGATACACACAGGAAGTGAAAAGTGGAAACCTCGAAAGTAGGGAAACCAGACTACCACTTACTGCGTTGGTATAACACTAGATAAAGTTAGATTGAATCAGAACATAGAGTGTGGTCATACAGAAAACAGGAAGAGACGGATGAGAAAGGCGTTATCACAGAGTCATCAACAGCACCTGATGATTGATTGGCTGTTTGGGGAAGGAGTGGGGAAAGTTAAAGATAACTGAAGCTACAGTCTGAGTGACGGGGAGAATGATGTCATTGGAAAGAAAAGGAAAGTGACAATAAATAACAGGTTTTAGGGTAAAAAAACCAGAATTCAATTTTAGACAAGTTGAATTTGAGATGATGGATAAGAAACTGCATCAGGATTGTTTAGTTGGAAGCAACAAAAACCAATTCTGATTTAAGTGGCAAAGGAAACTTTGAAAGGGAGCTTGGGCAGTTTGCAGTCTTCAAGAGACCTACAGAACCAGGACTGGAGTGACCCTCCCTGGAGCAGTGCCCCAAACCGTGAGGTCACCCCCGGCACTGCCTCTGAGCCCTGGACACTGCAGCGTGTGCTGCAGACCGCTGATGCTGGATTCTGCTTCCCTTAGCCTCTTGGCCACTGCTTCAGTCACTAAGGAAGTAATGTCCTTGCTCAGCCACATGCCACATGGCTATGCCTAGCTGCAAGGGCGGCTGGGAGAGCGAGTGTCTGGCTTTTTCAGCTTTATGGTGGGGAGCAGCCTCTGCCGCCAGTGAAGCTAGTCTTGGAAGTCTCCCCAAACACACAAGAAGGTCATATGCCAGGCAGTCGAAAGAGCATTCAAGTAGAAGTCCCTATCAGGGGTTTATAAAGTCTAGACTGGAGCTGAAGGGAGAAGCTGGGGTCTGGGATACAGCTCTGGAAGGGAATGTCCCCCAAAAGAGGGTCTAAAGCATGACAGGGGGAGAAGATGGCTGAGAATTGAAATTTAGAGAAAATGGTATTCAGGTGGCTGGGGGAGTAAGAGAAGGGGCATCAGACAATTTAGAGAAGAGTCAGCAAGAGAGGAGAGAGCTTCTGTGGAGTGGAAGTGTCTCGCTTCCCAGCAAGTGTGGGACAGGAAAATGTCAAAATCTTGGGAACTAAGAGGAGGTCAGCATGGCTATCTCAGGCATTCAAAACAGTTACAGGGAAATAGTGGATGGGTGGTGAAGAAGGAAGGCAGGAGCTATGGTCAACCCATTTATAAGCATGAGAGGGAATATACGCTGTACAATTGCAGGCAATGTTATTTGTGCTGTAAAATTATTCACACGCTCCATTACTGGCCCCATATGGAGAGCCCAGCTCTAGAGTGCTGTTTAGCAATTAGCTTTATGCATTTTCCTGAATACTTAATGTTTTCTGGCCGGGGCCTGGGCAGTGAGGGGCAAGCTTTATCAATATTTGAAATCTCTGGTTAGGGATGGAAGTTCTGCATTAGTTTCTGCTGATGTCTGCTTGACAGGAGATCACAATCTCAGCACATTAGAGACGGGTTTACAGGTGAGACACGTGGTGTGCAGATGGACAGATGAACTTCTTTTGGGTCCACAGAACCCGGTAAAGAAACTAATTGTAATGAATTCTGGTTGAGTCAGAAATTTTATTTGAACCTAATCAATATGAGGCAATTAGCTGTGCTCTCTGGGAAATGCCAGGAGAAAGGTGAGGTCTTGGGAACAGATTTAAATCCCCAGGGGTTTCCTGTTGCCCAGGAGTGTAGGATCTGGCTGGATCTGAGGCTTGGTCAGGCATGAAGCCCCGAGTGTGGCAGAGCACCCTCAGGCCAGCTGTGGTCAGCTCCCAGTTGGGAACCATGATGTGACTTCATTGCTGACAAATTCCTCCAATCTCTGCAGTAAAAACTCAGACTGCAGCAGCATTAAAACCTTCAGAAGAGACTACTGCTTAGCTCTCAGTACCGATCCCCCACGTGGACGGGTTGGCAGTTGGTGTCTGTCTTAAGAGAGGCTCAAACAGGGAGGTGAAGTGGTGGGAGCAGAGTTAGGAGAGAAGCTGGGAGAGGCAAGGGGCAGACTGGGAGGTTGTGTACCGTCAGTGAATGTCTTGACGGCTTATTTGCCGAAGTTTCCGGAAGCGAGCCTTTCCTGATGAATTTGAGCAAATCCTGTATTGTTATGAATAGCTGTTAATAGTTACCTGATCCCGCCAGGTGAAAGTGATCTTTTTCTCTTTTAAAATTCTAAACTCTAATCCCATCTCTTTGTTTCATATAGATCTTATGGGTTTCCTTTAAAGCCATTATGTATCTTACCACATCAGGGGACACTTTAACTGGGAAGCCCCATATAAATATTAGTTATTTATGTGTATAGTGTAAAAGGATGTCAAAATAGAACAGTCTCAATTTCTCTGATCCCACAGGCTTAGATGCCAACCGAGCACACATTTCAAAGTGAGGCGTGTGAAAATCCACGTGGGTTCGCCAAGGAGATTTCTGAAAATGAGCTTTGTAACTGTTGGTCCATCGCTCACCTTCCAGGCTACATAACTGAAAGCTAAGAATTTAGGGAAAGAGGTTAGAAATTAGCAAGCAGGTTCCTCCAGAGAGAGTCGTTGCAATGTTGCGGCATTCCTCTTCCCTCAAGTTACGTGAGACGGGTTTTGAGAGGTACAAGGAGGTGCCGACCTTTGCCTCCTGGGCTATGTAGGATGTGGAGAGTGATGACTATTTCTACCTGTGGGAGGTGAAAGGCTGTACCGGACTCCACCTGCCTGGCTAGGGATTGAAGAAAGATGACCCGTTTGGATGTGAACATCACTCACTCCCAGCGATGGTGGGCCACAGGCGCACGCTAGGCCTGGGGACTAATAGTGCATGGTGCCAGTCTAGGGACAGTACTGCAATTCCACCCAAGAGAACTGCCTGTAGGGGTGAAGATGACCCCAAAAGAGGGGCACTAGCAGACACCAGAGGCTGGGTGACAAATCACAAGTTGCCAGGCAGTGCCCGTATAGAGGAGGTTGGAGTTGGAGGACTCCGTGGATGCCTGGAGGCTTCTGTCTCAGTCAAGTGAGACCTCTCTTACTCCTTCCCTCTCCTCCCTCCCCAACCCCCCCCTCCCACCCCCCACCGGAGGACGCCAGACAGCTTGGTGACCAGAGGAGAAGAGACAGAAGAACTTGGCTGGCACATAAAAGGGGGAGGTGACTATGCCCACCTTTTCTTCCCTGCTTCCTCTTTGAAGCACCGCAGAGCTGGAGGGAAGGAGAAAGTAGGAGATGGTGCTGTGTGATTTTGACTCTGAACTAGAGATTTGAATTCCTGAAATGAGACTGTTCCTATAACTGAAAATGGACCAAAATCTTTTTGTTATCTGGGAGGTATTGGAGAAATGAGTCTGGCAGGAGATTTCATCCAGGGGTGGGAACCCACCAGCGCACAGTTGGATTTGAGCCGTCTTTAAAGGGACAGTGCTCCCAGAAGAATAAATTTTTTTGATCGAACCCTGTAAGTGCTACTAGTTCCAAGAAAGGGTTGCAAAAGATGCCTTGAGGGCAGGGAGTGTGTGAGAGTCACCTTTTTATCCCTGTAGTGCTCAGAATGTGTCATTCTTGAGGTGTAGATTTCCTTCTTGAAACCTGGGGCTTTGCCTAAAGCTGAGGGTCTCAAATGTGTAGCCTTCACACCAGAACCGCCTGCAGGGCCTGGTGAAACACGGATTGCTGGGCCCCAGGTCCAGAGCTACTGATTCTGCAGGTCTGGTGAGGTTTTGGGGAGGGAGCTGCTTCCTATGGACAGGCTCCCAAGTGATGCTGATGCTGCTGGTCACGGGACCACACTTTGAAGGAACTGACCTAAAAGAAAAGGATAAGGGAGGGCAGGGCCATTAGTCAATGAGTTCATTCATTTATTTGCCCATGAATTAATTCAACAGATACTTACTCAGGGCCTATGGTGTGCTCTGTGCAGGCGCTGCTTGGGCCCTGGGACTACTCAGCTGTCTGGTTTGCCCAGTGAAGCTGCAGCATTTCCACCAGGCAGGAGGGATGAACAAGCTCAGCTCAGAGAAAAACTCCTCTCTTGCCCTCACATCAATCCCGTGTGAGGGTTTCTGTTTCCTTGTTTGGCCTAGTTCTGGTTGGAATTGAAGCCCTGCTTCATATTTAATGGAGGCTTTTGTTCTCCCTTCACACAATGTATTGATTCTTATAATTGGGCCTTTTGCTTTCTCCCAAACTACATTACCCACATTAACAGCTAGCTTAAAATGCCATTATAAAACCATACGGGTCTTAGTGGAAGAGAAAAAAAGGAAATGAGCCTCTCAGAACTCCATCTCTTCCAGTAAGGCACTCCATGGATGGGGAAGTCTGGCAGTGTTTGCTTTTCCATCTCTCATTGGCTACAATCCCCCAGAGCTTTCTAGCCGGCAGGCCGACTGCTTATTCAGCTCTGCCCTGCAGACCAGGAATGTCAGACTGCGGTGGCGGAGAGCGTCCCCTCTTTTCTTATTCCACTCTTCACTAACGAATGAGATCTCCGTCCTATGACTCTGCGTATACATTCGTGTACCGTCCCGGGCCTTGGCCTGTTGCTTGAGAATGTCAAGAGGGCTATACAGCCCTGCAGAAATTCCCAGGTCAGCAAGTCAGACCTTGTTTTAGTGGCTTTCTCTCTATTATCCTTTGGCTTACTTGGCCAAGGGCATATTTTGCCATTACAGTGTTCCTAAGTCATAGTTTTGATATTTTCCTTAGTATCAAGGAGATTTTAAAGGGATCTACTTTTATTTGAGGTTTTCCCCCCATTTTTTACAGCTTATAGGCAAGTGCAGTGAGAAGAGAGGAGAAAGCATCAAAGGCAAGAGAAGTTGTGCAGAAGAACATGCCTCCCAAATCTAGTCTGGATGGCTGAACGCTCACTTTGCAGGTGCTGACGCAGTGCAGGACACAGTCAGCGTCCTCAGTGTGCTTTGGTTGGACTCAATTCAGCCATGTCTACCGAGGGCCTGCCACTGGGGAGCCATCATGGCACGCTGTGGGTGGGGCAGCAAGACAGGGATTCAGTGATAAAAAAATCATAATCTTCACCCTCTAGGTGTCCAGAGAGGTTGTGATGGTTAATTTTGTGTGTCAACTTGGCTGCCCAGTTGGCTGCCCATGGTGTCCAGATATCGGTCAAACGTTATTCTGGATGTTTCTGTGAGGGTATTTTTTTCGTTGAGATTAACATTTAAATCAGTGGACTTTGATTAAAGCAGATGCTTTTCATAACAACAGTGGGCCCCATCCAATCAATTGAAGGGCTTGGATAGAACAAAAGACTGACCTTCCCCCAGTGAGAAGGAATTCTGCCAGCAGATGGCCTGCAGACGCGAACTGGGGCATCCGCTCTTCCCTGGGGCTCCAGCCTGCCAGCTGCCCTGCAGATTTTGGACTTGCCAGCTTCCATAATCATGTGAGCCAATTCTTTAAAATAAATCTGTCTAGATATTTATATATACATTCTATTGGTTCTTTTTCTCTGGAGAATCTTGACTAATACAGAGGTCAAGGCACAGATTTGTACAAACATACAAAGTAGATTGCATCATTGGATGTATAGTGGAGGGAGGGTTATATGGGACTTGTTGTAAAGGGCTGTGGAGTGTGGGTAGAAGGTCCACCCATGATGTGACTGGGGAGAGGATCCCCAGCAAAGAGCTCAACCTGAGCAAAGTGCAGAATCTCTTCCCGGAATGGCAGAGTCTAGCGCCTGAAGGACTGGACGTGACAGGGGCAGTGGGAGATGAAGGTGCAAATGTAATTGAGACAAATTGTGGAGGACATTAAGAATGTAGATGTTTTCCTGTGTGTAACAAGTGTGGAAAGCAGAAAGAGAGAGAGGACAGCTTTTTATTTGGGAAGAGCATTGAGACAGCATTTGGTGAGATATGTACCAAATGGTAAGAGACACAGTCTGGTTAACAGACATAGTCTAGCTACCCAAGAAAGCAGGGGAGTTGAAGGCAGGAAGGCCAGATCGTGTGGAACCGTCTTCCCAGGAAAGAGGGGAGACCCGGAAATGCAGAGAAATGGAGAGAAAAGGAGCAGCAGAAAGGGGGGCAGACAGGTCGAGAGTGAAGGTTTCCAGGAGGCTTCAAGGAGGTTTTGTGTCTCGGGGTCCGAGACTGTTTCATCATTTGGACTTGGTGGCAGAGGTACTGTTAGGGTTTCATAGTTTCTCTTTGAGGATAAGTTCATCTGAGCTGTTTTGCTAGGAATAGAATGGATTTGCCTAGATCTAACTCCTGGAATGCCAATGATGTGTTATCAAAACTATGCATTTATTTGTGCTTATGTGTGTGTGCACATGTGCCTTCTGTGTTCCCAGAAGAGCCAACAGGCACTGTGGGATGGAAATTTTGACCTTATACTTCTTCCATAGCAGCTTCTCCCACCAACCATAGAAAGAAGGTGCCAGAATGTACTGGCATACTTCCTGGTACACAGCAGTATTCGGCAAATATCTAGTGAACAAATACACATGTGTGAATGGATCCCAGAGCCAATCAGAGGATTTAGAAGTTAAATTGAGCATTATGCTTTCAAATGCCGAAAGCCAAGTGCGCACACACACACACACACACACACACACACTCTCTCTCTCACACACACACACACACATATTTGGTGTCTGCTGTTTTAAATGCCTAGGATGGCACAACCACCAAGCCTTTGACACCAAGGAAATAGCTCTGGTTCTCAAGAGAGAGGGACTGTGGACATGTCTGAATAACACAGAAAGAATGAGATTCACTGTTTCCACACCACAGGATCTCCATCTTGGCTACACATTGGAATCATTTAAACAATGCTGATGCCTAGGTTCTGATTTCTTTGGAATGGGGTATCGGTGGAGAATCAGGATTTTAAAGAGCTCCCTAGATGGTTCTAATGTGCAGCCCAAGTTGAGAACCATTGCTTCAGACCTCTGCTGTCCAGTTTGGTAGCCACTAGTCATACGTGGCTATTGAACACTTGATAACGTGGCCAGTCAGAACTGAGATGAGCTCTAAGTGTGAAATAGACACCAAATTTTGAGCATTTTGAAGATACTATGAAAACAAGACTGTAAAATAATGTCTCATTATTAATTTTTGTATTGACTGTGGCAGGCAGAATACTTCCTCCCCACCCCCCCCGTGCCCCCCCTGCCCCCGCCCTGCAGCAAGATATCCACATCCTAATTCCCAGAACCTCTGCATATGTTATGTCATGTGGCAGGGAGATTAAGGTTGCAGATGGAATTAAGGTTGCTACTGAGCTGACCTTAAACAAAGAGATCATCCTGGATTATCGAGGTGAGCTCCCAGTAGTCACAAGGGTCTTTAAATGTGGAAGAGGGAGGCAAAAGTGTCTGTGTCAGAGCGATTCAATGTGAGAAAGATTCAACTGCCATTGCTGGCTTTGAAATGAAAGAGGGGCACAAGTCAAGGAATGCGGGCAGCCTCTAGTAGCTGGGAAAGGCAAGGAGTCAGATTCTTCTCTAGAGCCTCCAGAAGAACCAGCCCTGTCAACGCCCCGACTGTAGCCCAGTGAGGCCCATTTCCTACTTCGGGCCTCCAGATAGTAAATATGCCTTGTTTTAATCCACTCCATTTGTGGTAATCTGTTATAGCTGCATTAGGAAAGTAATCTATTGACTTACATATTGAAATAGTAATATTTTGGATTGGGTTGAATAAAATATGTTAAAAGTATTTTCACCTGTTTCTTTTTACATGTTTTTAATGTGGCTACTGGAAAACTTATGGTCACATGTGGTTTGCATTAGCTTTCTATTGGACAGTGCTGCCCTTATCCCTCAGCCTCTGGGTGAGATGGTGGTATGACTTATTCTATCTACTTCTAGTCGATTTGACACTGGTCAACATGGGAAGAGTGATGACCTCTCTGGGGATTTCTGGGCTAAATAAAAATAGTGTATATTCTCAGCCCCTTCTATGTGTTGGTAATAGGAGGAGAAATTGTGTCTCATGGTTGGATGTCCAATGAATAAATGGCTGGAAGTCATTTTGAGTGACAGATTTCCAAGTTTGCAGAAGCTATAAAACTGGCCCAATCAAATAAATGGTCAGAGTTTTTGAGAGAAATGAATATGGATTAGTATTCTTGCCCATTCACCGTTGGAATGTGATTCTCTAAGTTCCTCGACAACAGTGCGAGTGGGGCAGGAAGGTGGTGTGAGCTAGGTCTGCCAGCCCATCCAGCCCTTCACAGGCAGGGGCCTTGCGTGACGAGTTTGCTTTTTGTATCAAGTGTGTTTCTGGTTACAAATAATAAATTTCATGTTTAGGTGATGAAGATGGTTGCTTTTGTTTTTAGCAAATCCATAAGAGGAAAGTCAACCTACAGGGTCTGGAGGGAAGAGTATAGGAGTAAAGTCAGAATAAGATCGAAATTCCTTAGCATCTTTTCTTGGCAAGAGAAAGGCAAGAGGGGCTGAGTAGAGACTTCTTGAGGGGCCATGACAGGAAAGAAACAGCCTGTCCTTACTGCATTAGAGGATATGGGTTGCTTCCTACCCCCAAGCACACTAATGAATACTTTGAAAGAAAAATGCAGAGAGGAGCCGGCCTAGCAGGGTAGTGGTTAAGGTCATGTGCTCTGCTTTGGTGGCCTGAAATTCACAGGTTCGGGTCCTGGATGTGGACCTACACGCGGCTCATCAAGCCATGCTGTGGTGGCGTCCCACATACAAAACAGAGGAAGACTGGCACAGATGTTAGTTCAGTGACGATCTTCCTCACCAAAAAAAAAAGAAAAATGGGGAGAAGTTGACACATTGAGGCAAAGAGCCTCAAAATATAGCTGTCTTTTTCTTTTGCCATGAAATACTTTCTTCCAAAGACACAAACCTAGAGTATTGCAGAGATTGTAAGAAACATTGAACTTTCAAAATTAATATTAATGATTCTGGATTTGAAGTGTAGGCAATATTTGGAGTGCCAGATAACATTTGGAGCCATTTTGTGCTTCAAAAGACTTTTGTTCTACGACTGAAAAATACCTAAAACAATTCCCAACCATGTGTAAGTTCATAGGGCGAAATGACCACCCTGCTGCGTGTGAGGAGCTTGGATGGTGGGCACTAACTTTGCAAGGTTCAGCTCTTGGGAACACCTAAAATGACCACTACCACCTTGAAGCTGAGTGGAATCCAGGAAAAGAAAGACCTCTTTACTTCCAATTAGAGCATTTTCTCCTTGAAACCCCGATCATACTGTGTGAAACAATGAAGTGGGATGAGAGTGGTTCCTGCATTTTCTCCATGGCCTCATGCTGGTATCTAACACACTTAATGCTACTTTGTGTTTCTGGCCAACCCCTATAATCCACTTACGATACATCTTTGAGCTGCTGTTGGTGTGGATGTCCTGCCTCAAGTACCAGCAGTGACAGACGTGGACTCCATGGGTAATAAAAGCAAGAAGGTTATTGGGACTATCGTCTTAGGAGCTCTTTTAATGAGCAGTCATCACACCAATTGTAGGCAATATTGTGATGATCTTACAGTCGTAAAGACACTTTCTCCTGTGTGGGTAAAGTTCCCTGCAATAAATTAACTGTTTCTCTCCTAGAGACTGCTGCCCGCATTTCTCCTTGTTCATTTTGTGTAAAATTAGAGTGATGGAACTATGAGGGTGTCCTCTGTGCTTTAATTCCCCAAGCTTCAAGATGCCATCCAATCATGAAGGGCCCTTCACAGGCATCATGTGGGGGTTGAATACCTTCCAGCATTTGTACATTTTTTCTTTTTTGTAGCTAATGGATCATTGCTTCTCACAAGGCCCCGTCTTTCCAGGGTCATCTTCCTAATGGAATTGAGTCATAGGATTTCCTTTCATCCTTCTACACCCTTCTGGGAACATCTCCCCCATTTTATAGCTCACCTTCCGAACTCCCTTGGATCCTTTTTAGGAAAGTTTTCTTTTGTTTTGAATTCATAGATCCATAGAAGGCCAGCAGGAGTCCCACCAAGTCACTAAATCATTCCTTTAGCTCAAATGTCATCACATCTAAAGTGCCACCAGTTTAGGTAAATGGGTCATGCTTAGCTAAAAAGAGAGAGAAAGAAAGGTGAGGGGAAATAATTCTTAATATTTTCTTTCTTTGCTTATCCTTCAAACTTTTCCATGACTTATTGCCAAGAAACAAGATAGACTTACTTCGATTTTCTTTAGTTGTTCCCTTCCTCTGACAAATTTCTTTTTTTTTTTTGATTGGCACCTGAGCTAACAACTGTTGCCAATCTTTTTTTTTCTCCCCAATCCTCCCCCCCAGTATAAAGTCGTATATTTATTTATTTATTTTTTAGTTGTGGGTCCTTCTTGTTGTGGCATGAGGGACGCCACCTCACTGTGGCCTGATGAGCGGTGCCATGTCCGCGTCCAGGATCCAAACTGGTGAAACCCTGGGGCGCCAAAGCATAGTGTGTGAACTTAACCACTCGGCCATGGGGCCGACCCACAAATTTCTTAATTTACACGTATAAACTTAAGTGCCAGAGACCAGAGCAAAGAAATCTCCAGTCAAACCATGCTATCTCAGGGCATTTGATGTGGACTTCATCGGTCTTCCTGCTTCTGCCCTTGACCTCCCTCAGTCATTGTCACCAGGGCAGCAGGAGTGATTCTGTTAAAATCTAAATCAGGCCATGTGACTTCTCTACTCAAAACTCTCTAATGGCTGAATGTTTGTGTCCTCCCAAAATTCATATGTTGAAATCCTAATGCCCAATGTGATGGTCTTAGGAGGTGATGCCTTTAGGAGGTGATTAGGTCATGAGGGTGGAGCCCTCATGAATTGGATTAGTGCCCTTTAAGAGAGGCCCTAGGAGCTCCCTTGCTCCTTCCACCATGTGAGAACACAAGAAGAAGTGTGCAACTGGGAAGAGAGCCCTCACCTGACCACGCTGCCACCTGCTCTGGGACTTCCAGCCTCCAGAACTATGAGAAATGAATTTCTGTTATTTTTAAGCTACCCGGTCTATGGCATTTGTTATAGCAGCCGGAATGCGCTAAGACACACTTCCCAAAGCAAAGTCCCTGGAATGGGTCCAAGGCCCTCTGGATCAGATCTATAGTTACCTCTCAGACCTCAGCTTCCAGACACTCCCTCTTACTCTGCTCCTGCTAGCTGAGTTCCTTGCTGTTCCTTGTGCCAGGTACCCTCCGGTACAGCTCTTTGTTCTTCTGTTCCCTTTGCTTGGAAAGCATTTGCCCAAGAGATCTTCTTGGCTCACACACTCTTTTTCTTCATGTATTTACTCAAAAGTCACCTCTTCATTGAGGCCTTCCTTGGCTATTCCATCTAAAGTTGCAACACTCACCCCACCACTGGGCTCTGACCTTTCCTTTCTCCCTTCTCTGCTTTATCTTTCTCTGTAGCTTTGACCTCTAACATAATGTACATTTTATTTAATTAAATTGTTTATTATCTGTCTCACTCAACCAGAATGTATGCTCCAAGTGGGCAGAGATTTTGTCTGTTTTCATCACTGCTGTGTGCCCAGCACTTAGAGCAGCGTCTGGTATACAGGAGGTGCTCATGCAATGTGCTGAATGAGTGAATGAACTGTGCCACCCCATTGGGAAGGGGCAGTCAAGCCACTAGATAAGAATAAATGAATTTCTTCCTCAAGTGTGCTCTGCTTTAACAAATGCTTTGTGGCTATGACTACAGCATTAGTGAAAGTTGACCTTGACAGTTTGCGAATAAAATTGATTTGTCATTAATAGATTGAAAGTCACCAGTGAGGAAAATGGATCACAGGGTGAGAAAGAAAATCAAAGCATCTTAATAACCATCACTAACCAGAAATAATGTCAAAGTAGCTCATCAAGTCGCAGGAAATAAAAGAATAAGAATGTTGGTATCACGCTCCCTGTGCTAAATACACTGTCACTGAGAAGTTGTCTTTTTGGGTGTATTGTTTTCCAGCTTTATTGAGATGTAATTGACATATAACATTGTGTAAGTTTAAGGTGTACAATGTGATGAATTGATACCTGCATATATTTTGAATGTTTACCAAGATAAGGTCAGGTAACACATCCTGCACCTCACATAATTACCATTTTGTTGTTGTTGTTGTTGTTGTTATGGTGAGAAAATTTAAGATCTAGTCTCTTAGCAAATGTCAAGTATACAGTACAGTGTTATTAATTCTAGTCACCATGCTGCACATTATATCTCCAGAACTTTTCATCTTCTAACTGGAAATTTGTACCTTTTGACTAACATCTCCTCATTCCCCCCACCCCTCACCCCACCAACCCCTGGCAACCACCATTCTATTCTGTGTTTCTATGAGTTTAGCTTTCTTAGGTTCCATAAATAAGTGAAATCATGCGGTATTTGTCTTTGTCTGACCTATTTCACCTAGCATAATGCCCTTGAGTTTCATCCATGTTGTCACAAACGTCAGAATTTTTCTTTCATTTTTATGGCTGAATAATATTCCATTGTATATACCACATTTTCTCTATCCGTTCATCATTGGTGGACATTTAGGTTGTTTTCATGCCTTGGCTACTGCGAATGATGCTGCAATGACCATGAAGGTGGAGATATCTCTATGAGAAAGTGATTTCGTTTCCTTTAGATAAATACCCAGAAGTGGGATTGCTGCATCATATGGTAGTTCTAGTTTAAATTTTTTGAGGAGTCTCCATACTGTTTCCCATAATGGCTGTCCCAATTTACATTTCCACCAAACAGTGCACAAGGATTCCCTTTTCTCCACATCCTCACCAGCATTTGTTATCTCTTGTCTTTTGATAATAGGCATTCTAACAGCTTCTATCATCTGAGATGATATCTCATTGTGGCTTTGATTTGCATTTCCCTGAAGATTAGTGATGTTGAACACCTTTTCATGTACTTGCTAGATTTGTATATTTTCTATGGAAAAATGTCCATTCAGATTCTTTCTCCATTTTTCAATTGGATAGTTTGTTTCTTGCTATTGTGTTGTATGAGTTCCTTATATATTTTGAATATTAACCTTTTATCAAATTTATGGTTTGTCGATATTTTCTCCCATTCCATAGGCTACCTTTTCATTTTGTTGATTGTTTCTTTTGCTGTGAGTAAGCTTTTAAGTTTAATGTAGTCCCACTTTTTGATTTTTGCTTTTGTTGCTTGTGCTTTTGGTGTCATATCCAAAAAATCATTGCCAAGCCAATATCAAGACAGTTTTTTCTTCTGTTTTCTTCCAGGAGCTTTATGGTTTCAGGTCTTACTTTTAAGTCCTTAATCCATTTCAAGTTTATTTTTGTGAGTTGTGTAAGATAGGGGTCCAATTTCATTCTTTTGCATATGAATATCCAGTTTTCCCAACACCATTTATTGAAGAGACTATCCTTTCCTCATTGAGTATTCTTGGATTCCTTGTCAAATATTAGTTGACTGCGTATGCATGGGTTTATTTCTGGGCTCTGTATTCTGTTTCATTGGTGTACGTGTTTGCTTTTATGCCAGTAGCATACTGTTTTTAATACTATAACTTTATAATATGGTTCGAAATCAGGAAGTGTGATGCCTCCAGCTTTGTTCTTTCTCAAAATTGCTTTAGCTATTTGGGATCTTTTTTGATTCCATATGAATTTGAGGATTGTGTTTTCTATTTCTGTGAAAAATGCCATTGGAATTTTGATAGGCATTGCACTTAATGTATAGATGGCTTGGGGTAGAATGGACATTTTAGCAATGTTAACTCTTTTGATCCACGAGCATGGGATATCTTTCTATGTATTTGTGTTGTCTTCAATTTCTTTCATCAACGTCTTATCATTTTCAGTGCATAAATCTCTCACTTCTTTGGTTAAATTTATTCCTAGGTATTTTATTGGTTTTGATGCTATTTTAAATGGAATCTTTTTTCAGTTCTTTTCAGATGGTTGTTAGTGTATAGAAACACAACTGATTTTTGTATGTTGATTTTGTATCCTGCAACTTTACTGAATTTGTTTATTATTCTAACAGTTTTTTTTTCATGGAGTCTTTAAGATTTCCTATATGCAAGATCATGTCATCTGCTAACAGAAACAATTTTACTTCTTCCTTTTCAGTTTGGATGCCTTTTATTTCTTTTTCTTGCCTAATTGCTCTGGCTAGGACTTCCAGTACTATGTTGAATAAGAGTGGTGATAGAAGTGGGTACCTTTGTCTCATTCCTGACCTTAGAGAGAAAGTATATTTGTAGGCATATATAGCTATAAAATTCCCTCTTAGAACTGCTTTTACTGCATCCCGTAAGTTTTGGTATGTTGTATTTCCATTTTCATTTGTTTCAGGATATTATTTCTTATCCCTTTTGATTTCTTCTTTGACCCATTGGTTGTTCAGGAGTGTGCTGTTTAATTTGCACATATTTTTAAATTTTCCAGTTTTCCTCCAGTTGCTGATTTCTAGTTTCACACCATTGGGGTTGGAAAAGATACTTGGTATGACTTCAATCTTTTAAAATTTGTTAGGACTTGTTTTGTGACCTAACATATACTCTGTCCTGGAGAATGTTCCACGTGCTCTTGAGAAGAATGTATACCCTGCTGCTGTTGGGTGGAATGTTCTGTATAGGTCTATTAGATCCATTTAATCTAAAGTATATTCAAGTCCAATGTTTCCTTATTGATTTTCTGTCTGGCTGATCTATCCATTGTCAAAAGTGGGATACTGGAGTCCCCTAATATTATTGTTCTGTCTTCTATTTCTCGCTTTAGATCTGTTAGTATTTGCTTAACATAGTTAGGTGCTCTGATGTTGGGTGCATATATATTTACAATTGTTATATCCTCTTGATGAATTGACTGCTTTATCATTATATGGAGACCATCTTTGTTTTTTGTTACAGTTTTTGACTCAAAGTCTATTTTGTCTGACGTAAGTATAGCTAACCCTGCTCTCTTTGGATTTTCCTTTGAGTGTAATGTCTTTTTCCATCCCTTCACTTTAAGCCTATGTGTGTCCTTAATGCTGAAGTGAGTCTTGGAGGCACCATATAGTTGAGTCTTGTTTTTTTTCATCTATTCAGCCATTCTGTGTCTTTGATTATATAATCTAATCCATTTACATTTAAAGAACTATTGATAGGTAAGGACCTACTAACACCATCTTATTAACTGTTTTCTGGTTATATTTTGTAGTTCGTTTGTTCCTTTCTTCTTCTCGTGCTGTCTTCCTTTGTGAATTGATGATTTTCTGTAGTGTTAGACTTTGATTTCCTTTTCTTTGTCTTGTACATGTCTGCTATAGGTCTTTGCTTTGTGGTTACCCTGAGACTCACATAAAACATCTTATAAACATAATAGTCTATCTTAAGTGATAACAACTTAACTTCAATTCCGTATAAACTCTATTCTTTTACTGTCCTCCCAATTTTATGTTTTTGATGTTATGATTTACATCTTTTTATATTATGTATCATTAATAAATTATTGTAGCTATAGCTATTTTTAATACTTCTGTTACTGAATCTTTGTCCTAGAGTTAAGTGATTAACACATCGCCACATGACATTGACTTTATACTTACCTTTACCAGTGTGTTTTATATTTTCATATGTTTTCATGTTACTAATTAGTGTCCTTTCATTTTAGCTTGAAGAACAGCTTTCAGCATTTTTGGTAAGGCAGGTTTAGTATGATGAATTTCCTTAGCTTTTGTTTGTCTGGGAAAATCTTTATCTCTCCTCCATTCCTGAAGGACAATTTTGCCAGATAAAGTTTTCTTGTTGGAAGTTATTTTCTTTCAGTGCTCAGAATACATCATCCTACTCTCTCCCTGCTTTTAAGGTTTCTGCTAAGAAATCCACTGATAGCCTTATGGGAGTTCCCTATTAAGTGACAAACTTCTTTTCTCTTGCTGCTTAATATTCTCTTTGTCTTTGATTTTGACAATTTTATTATAATGTGCCTTGAAGAAGAGCTCTTTAAATTGAATCTATTTGGGGATCTATGAGATTCATGAGCTTGGATGTCCAAATCTCTTCCCAGTTTTGGGAAGTTTTTGCCATTACTCCTTTAAATAAACTTTCTTCTTTTTTCTCCCTCGTTCTCTTTCTCTGACTCGAATAATACATAGATTGTTTCTCTTGATAATATCCCGTAGGTCATGTAGCCTTTGTTCACTCTTTTTCATTCTTTTCTCTTTTTTGCTCCTCTGACTAAATACTTCCAGACGATCTGTCTTCAAGTTCACAGATTCTTTCTTTTGCTTAGTGCAGTTTGTTGTTAAAGCTCTCTATTGAATTCTTTAGTTCAGTCATTGTATTCTTTAGTTCCAAAATTCTGTTTGGTTCTTTTGTATGTTTTCTACATATTTGTCAAACTGCTTATTTTGTTCTCGTATTGTTTTCTTGTTTTCATTAAATTGTTCATCTGTATTCTCTAGTAGCTCTTGAGTATCTTTAGAACAATTATTTTGAATTCTTTGCCAGGCAACTCATGTATTTCTATTTTCTTGGATCAGTGACACTGGAAGTTTACTGTGTTACTTTGGTTGTGTCATGCTTCCCTGATTCTTCATGAGCCCTGTGGCCTTGCATAGGTGTCTCTACATTAGAAGAAGCACTCACCTCTTCTAGAGTTTATGGACTTACTTTGGTAAGGAAAAATCTTTACCTGCAAGTGGGGGCATGCTGGAGTGTTCTGTGATCCTGAGTCTAATGGTGCAGAGTGCCAAGTGTGGAGGTATGTGATGGCTCTGGGTCCAGGTGCAGGGGGCATAATGTCTTATTGGTTCAGGCTGTTGGAGTCCAGGACATTGACAACTGTGTGATCCTGGGTGATAGCTGCGGGAGGTCCACAGTGACTACAAGGACTGTTGGGTTCCTCAGTAGTGCCTCTGGGTCCAGTGTCTAGGCACCAGAGCATGCAGTGACAGTGGTGTGCATACGCTCACCTGTAGGGAGCATTTGCTGGTGCTAGTATAGTGACAGGGGCCAACTGCACACACAGATTTAGTGTAAAGGGGGTAGCAGGAAGGATTGGGGCCAACTGTGGGCACACTAGCAACTGTTGGGACCCTGGTTGTTGGCGTGCACTCTTGTGGCTGCATGGTCTTGCCAGAGATGCACAGATGGCAGTAGAGGCCAGTGATAGGAATCAGGCTGGTAGTGTGGAGGTGCACAGCTATAGGGGCTAGCTATGAGCACATGCACAGTGGTGGGGTTGGTTGCAGGAGTTGAGCCTGGCATCTTGCATGTACGCAGCCACAGAGGCTGGGGCTGGCTGCTATTGTAGATCTCAGGCTCTGGCAGGAGGTGGGGACAGGTAGCAGAGAGGGATTCAGGTGGCCGACACCTGTGAATGTGAAAACCTGTGGGGAGGAAACCTCATTGGAGAAATCTGCAAGATTTCTTGGAATTTTGTAGGTAGAAATCGTGTCATCTGTAAATAAAGACATTTTACTTATTTTTTCTAATCTTTATGCCTTTTTAAAATAATATCTCAAGATGCTGAGAAGTTTCTTTTTTTTTTTTTGGTGGGAAAGATTGGCCCTGAGCTAACATCTGTTGCCAGTCTTCCTCCTTTTTTTTCTCCCCAAAGCCCCAGCACATAGTTGTATATCCTAGTTGTACGTCCTTCTGGTTCTTCTATGTGGGGTGCCACTTCAGCATGGCTTGACAAGTGGTGCTAGGTCTGTGGCCAGGATCTGAACTCGCAAACCCTGGGCTGTCAAAGTGGAGCACAAGAACATAACCACTATGCCAGTGGGCCAGCCCCCCTTTTGCCTTTTATTATTATTGTTTTTTTCTTACTGCCCTGATTAGGACCTGCGTTTTCAATGTTCAATAAAATTAGCGAAAGAGACTATACTTAGCTTGTTCCCAATCATAACAGGGGAGATCTCAGTCTTTCACCATAAAGTATTATGTTCCATGTGAATTTTATCAGGTTGGGAGAAGTTCCTTCCATTGCTGCTTTGCTGAGTTTTTAAAAATGCTTTTATATAAAGTGGGTTTTTTTGGGCTGTTTTTAACACTTTTTCTCTTTATCTCTGGTTATCTGCTATTTGACTATAGTCAAATAATTTGCCTTGGTGTGTTTTTTTGTTTATTTTGCTTGAGATTTGTCGAGCAACTTGAATAATCCTACAGGAACTTATTTTTTTAATCAAATATTGAAAATTTTAAATCACTATCACTTCAAAAACATTTTCTGTCCTCCTTCTCTCCCCTACTTCTTGCTTTTTTTTTGGTACTCAAATTATGTATCTTTTAGACCATTTGGTATTGCTCCATGTGTCATTGAGGCTCTGTTCATTTTTCAGTCTTTTATCCATTGTGTACTTTTGTTTGAATAGTTTCTACTGTCAATTGTTTAACCTACTGTCAAACAAATCCAGTGAATTTTGTTTTTGTTTTAATTATAGTTTTTTTGTCGTAGAATTTCTATTTAGTTATTTTCAATATTTTCTAATTCTCCACTAAGATTCTCTATTTGTTCTTTTATTATTTGTATGCTTTCCTAGAAATCTGTGCCCATATTTCTATTAACTGTTATAATGGTCTTGTCATTGCTTATTTGTTGACTGTTACAATCCTGTCATTTTGGGGTCTTTTATATTGACTGATTTTTCTCCTGATTAGGGATCACATTTTCCTGCTTCCTTGCATGTCTGCTATATTTTAATTGTCTGTTGGTTGCTACATTTTTATAGACGTTATATAATTTTTTTTTGGAGGAAGATTAGCCCTGAGCTAACTACTGCCAATCCTCCTCTTTTTGCTGAGGAAGAGTGGCCCTGAGCTAACATCCATGCCCATCCTCCTCTACTTTATATGTGGGACGCCTACCACAGCATGGTGTGCCAAGCAGTGCCATGTCCACACCCAGGATCTGAACTGGCGAACCCCGGGCTGCCGAGAATCGGAACATGCGCAATTAACTGCTGCGCCACTGGGCCAGCCCCTAGATGTTGTATTTTTGAGCGTCTGCATTTTGTTGTCTAAGTTAATAGAGCATTAATAGGTGTTCTTACAGGAGCTAATTTACTTGAGCATCAACTTGATCCTTTTTAAGCCTAGTTTTTAAGTTTTTTGGGATGAGTCAAGAGTAGCCTTTATTTTAGGACTAAATTAGCTCTATGTCTAAGCATTGCTCGTCTGGAATCTTGACTGTTGGTTTTCAGCTGTCTCTTAGCCCTGGGAGAGCTCTGTTAACTGATGAGTTTACAGGTCTCAGTAGTTGTTGTTTCCTGGTTGTTGTCTTTGCTTGACCTTGTGGGGTCTCAGCCTGTGCATATACAGCTTACTCTTTAGTCAAGGACTTATGAAGACCTACATGCTTATTTCTGCAGCCCATCACTTCACAGCTCTCTTCAATCTGATACTGTGTTCTGAATTTTGACACCTCAGTAGTCTTGAATTCCAGTCTTTGTACCCTCGGCTCAGTAGAACTGTTGTGTTTTATTAGAGCTCAACCTTCCTGCGCTAAAACCTGAAAAAGACTTCCAGACAGAAAGCTGGAAAGTTAATAGGGCTCATTTTATTGATTCCTTTCTTTCAAGGATCACAGTTCTGCATGGCCTGACATTGAACATCTCGAAACACTTGTTTCCTAAATTTTGTCTAGGTGAAGAGCTAGTCTGGTACCACTCTTCCATCATGATCAGGAATTGAAGTCCTTTAACCAATGTTTTGAAGAAGAACTTGGAGTCTTTTGTTCTCACCGTTCATGATAGTTTCATTGCTGACAGATCACAAATGTTGTTGAGTGGCAAATTAGAATCCTCCAGATCTTGTTTCAGTTTACTTATTAAATTCACAGACAGATGGTTGGCAGTTAGCAATGATATCAAAGATCATTCATAGCATATCATATTAGAATATGCATGTGGAATAACACCCAGACAATCAGCATTTGCTACATATATTGTAGTCTCTATAATAACAGAGTAGTTTTAATTTATGGCTTAATTTTGTACACATATCCCCATTACTTCAATCAATTCTTTGCAAAATATTTTGGATAAATTAGTCACTTAGTTTTTCTTATTCACATCTTTCCTAGTGGTCATGAAAAGTGGATAAAATTTAGCAATTAGCTTGACAATTCCAATCACACTTCTGTTATCTGAAGAATGTATTTTTCAGCATGACCTGTGTAAGAGAAAACTTCCTTCATGTAAAAAATGCAGTAACTACAACTACTCTTATGGCACCTCAAAATATGTTCTTTCTTATCTGTTTTTTAATATATTGGTTCTATGCATTTTAATTTTATTAAACATAATCCAAGAAAATGGATCCTTGTTGTACTTTGTGGAACCTTTATGACTTTTGAGAGATTTTAATATATTCGTCTAGTCTGCAAATCCGTCTGATTTAAGCAATGTTTGTCTTGCTGAAAACAATTCACCAACAAAGTGAACAAAACAATGTCAAAACAATAACAAAAATTTTAGTCTTGAATTGGCTACCCCAGATCTCAGAATATTTTGGAAATTTAACTTTTATTATCAAAATGTCTGCTTAAGAAAAATCTTTTAAAATTCATTGTCTATTCTGATTGATTCTCTGTTAACATTTTTGGAATCCATGATTTAAAAAATCAAATGGCCTTTTGCTAAAGAATGACTAATGAAATTATTTCTCATTATAACAGGTCATTTGGAAAGATCACAGTACAAATTGAAATAAATTCATTAAATGAGCTGCCACCGGTTTTGTACATGCTCTGCTGACTGTAAAATTGTGTGTATTATTAACTGTTACTAACGTCTTCCTTCTGATTTTTATTTATCTTTAATTTAAAATTTTTGTTTCCTAGTTGAGAGTCTACTGGTTCTCATAATATTCTTTATTTCGTCTCTTGTCATGTTTATTGTCTATATTTTCTTCACTATCCTGATTCCTTTCCTAATATTCCTAATATTGACTATCATAGGTTTTAGTATCAATTTTAATACCATGAGTTTTTATGACATTTTTCTTGTTCCTTTGCCATAATTTCCAACTTAAAGAAAAGTTGAAAGTACAATACAAAAACTTTCCCTCTCAACCATTTCAGTATAACCTGCTCACATGATACCCCATCACTGCCTGAAGACTGTAGAGTGCATGTCTTTCAAACAAGGCATTCATCTGTGTAACTACAACGGAAGCATCAATATCAGAAAATTAATATTGAGATATCATTGTCATCTAATTTTAAGGTCCCATTCAAATTTCAACAATGGTCCCAATAAGGTCCTTTATGGCAAAAGGATCATGTCTTTAGCGTGCCTCCACTTGGAGCATTTCCTCAATTTCTCCTTGTCTTTCATGACCTGGACACTGTTGAAGATTACAAGCCTACTATTTTGTAAAGTGTTCCTTAAGTTCGGTCCTTCTGGTCTTCCTTCATGATTGTATTCAGGTTGTCCTTCTTTGGCGGGAGTGGTGCTGTTTTTGTCTCATTGCATTCTGTTAGGTGGCACATGATTGTGACTTGTTTCTTTATTGGTGATGTTAGCATCGACCACTTGCTTAAGGTGACGTTGCTAGATTTCTCCACTGTTAAGTTACTTTTTTCCCTTTGTATTTAATACATGTTTTGTGGGGAAATTTTTGAAGACTATTTGAATATCCCATTTGTTATCAAAGTTTTACTCACTAGTTTCAGTATCTATTGATGTTTCTTGACTAAATTAACTATGATGGTTGCTAAATGGTCATTTTTTACTTTAAGAATTTCTTTTGCGTTTGTTGGTGTAAGGTAAACACTTCTGTTTGTTTTTTAATGTATTTATATTAGCAAGAGCTTATTACTTATTTGATGGGTTATAATCTGTTAATATTATTTTATTTTGATGATAAAATTGTGCCGGCTTTAGTCAGTAGTTATCCTCTCCAGCTGACTTTTGTCTTATTTACATATCCCTACCATTCTTTGAGCATTCCCTCACTTTCTGCCACAAGATAATCCACGTGTCAATAGCAGTAGACAGAATGAGGGAATATGGGAATGTATACACACACACAATGCACATATTTATTTCTATATTTATCTGTATATATATGGAAAACCGTGGGTTCACACCTATACTTCCAGTTCCAATTCAACATGACAGAGGTCATTCTAGTTTTTCCCTTTTTCATATTTGTAACTATTTGCAATATATTTACTTACCAATCACCTGTCACCAGGGCTGGCTTCCATCAACCATAAAGACACTTTCCTCATCTAGCTTGGGCTGTCCTGCCCTGCCCTGGGCTACCACTCCCACACTCTCCAATGGGGATGCCACCTTTACTTGATTGAGACTTTGACAAGTCCATGCATCATGCCACCATCCTACCTAGCATGGGCTCCACTGGCCTGTGCCAGGCTGCTCTCACCACCCTCCCATCACATGGACACCTTCTTCCCTTGTTCTGGCCTCAACAGTCTGTGCTGGGCTGATGCCACCCTCCTGTAAAGACCCCTCCTCATCCTGCTTGGGCTCTGATACCCTTGCCCAGGCTGCTGCCATCATCCCACCCCATGGGAACCTGTTCCTCACCCTATAAGCCTCTGACAGCCTATGCTATCCCTCAGATGGGCCCCCTCTTCATCCTGCCTGGGCTCCAACACCTCAGCCTTGGCTGCTGTCTGCCCCCCATCCCCCAGTCACTTGGCTCTGCTTAATGGTATTTTGCTTGAATTATTCCAGAAGAAACGATGGTATGAAGAAGCAAGGGAAATAGCAGGGCAGGAAGAAATTCTTGAAGGAGATTTTTACATTTTGAAACTTTTACAAGCCTTCTTATTTTAGTTTACATTTTGGCTCCTACTTCCTTCCAGTCACCTTTGAATTTTAGTGTGACCTAGAATTCTGAAAATATCTCAAAATTTATCTGGTAGTAAGGCATGAACAAGAGCAATTTGAATGCATTTTAAAATTTCTCTTATGGTACTCCTAGTTGTAAACTTGTGTAGTCAAATTACTGTTATGACACACCCTTGACTTACTGGTGAGTATGTGTAGGAGTTTGTCACTGGAACATTTGTTTCTCCAGCCTATTTCACTGTATTAGTGGGAATTTTCATAATATTTCATCTGGAACTATCAGACTTTACTAGGATTAGGTGCATCAATCTGCTAAGATGTGATCTGATACTTTGGGATGCATAAAACATGTGAGTCTATACGCTGATATAATTGCTTGTGTGCTATAAACTCAAGAATTTTCAAAATTCTATTTTACGTTATTCTCATAAAAAAAGAAACATCTGTTTTGTTTAAAATTACATATGCTGTATTATTTAGCATACACCAGACAGAAGAGTTCTCTCGTTATCACTTGGTATTGATAAGAACTAAACCCTTAGTTTATAGGTTTACACAGACCAGCTTCTAGCTCTCTACATTTTAAACCTTGTTTCTCCCACATACTTCCAGTGAGGAGCCCTCAGAGTCACATTCATGCCACGGTAGATTTCTGTTCCCTGCATCTTTGTGAGTAAGAGATTCCAGTATTCCTGGAAATCATTCTCATGTTCAGTCAACTATCAATAACTTCCCTGCACACAAGGGAGACAGTGAACCACATGAATGTATCCAACTAAATATGAAGTGAATCTATTCTCAGTTTCTCATTCTCCATATGGATCCCCCAAGGCCTGTGGATAATCTAATGCTACCTGATACAAAGGGAAGTGTGGCAGAGGGAAAATTGCTAACTTAACTGATTATGGCTAAAATATCCTCCTTTTGCAAATTTTAAAAATATTTATGACCATGTGAAAACAATGCCAGGACCCCCCAGGGCATTGGAAGAGTACTGTGCAAGTGTAGGGTCCTGAAGCATAAGCTTTCTTAGCTTCCTGGTTAACCTGCCTGTGTGGGGGCTGCAGTGGGGTCTCTGTTCTGCACACATCACTGGAACCTTGGACTGCCTTCAGCCTTCATCTTATATTTCCTGGGCCCTGTCATTGTGTGACATCATGATAATCTGACCTTAAATAGTTTTCTTTCTCAGTGAGTCCATGGCATTTGGGAGGAATACAGAGAAATAGAACTAAGAAGTCAGGTTTTTTAGTTTGGTGTAAAGGAGGAGAGTTTAAGTGGTCTTTTCCACATGGATTGTGAACCTCTTCAATAAATAAAGATGAAATTAAATTCAACTTACATTTAATTGAGAACTTACCACATGTAAAGCACTAAAAAGATGATGTGGAAAATGTTGAATGAGACAAATCATATGAATTAGCTAATCTTATCTAGATGGCTTTATGAAATGGTTAGTTAAGGCTGGCACAGGTGATTCAATAAGAAGCCTACAGGCGTACCTCAGAGATATTGCAGGTTTGCTTCCAGACCACTGCAATAAAGTAAATATCACAATAAAGTGAGTCACACGAATTTTTTCGTTTACCAGTGTATATAAAAGCTATGTTTAATACTACAGTGTAGTCTATTAAGTGTGCAATAGCATAATGTTTAAAAAAACCAATGTACATGCCTTAATTAAAAAATACTTTCTTGCTAAAAAATTCTAACCATCATCTGAGCTTTCAATGATTCTTTTTGCTGGTGGAGGGCCTCGCCTCGATGTTGATGGCTGCTGGCTGGTCAGGGTGGTCTTTGCTGAAGGTTGGGATGACCGTGGCAATTTCTTAAGATAAGACAACAATGAAGTTTGCTGCATCTGTTGACTCTTGTTCTCATGATCGATTTCTCAGCGGCATGCAAAGCTGTTTGATACTATTTTACCCACAGTAGAAATTCTTTCAAAACTGGAGACAGTCCTCTCAAACCCTGCCATTACTTTATCAATTAAGTTTATGTAAAATTTTAAATCCTTTGCTATATTTCAATAATCTTCACAGCATCTTCACCAGGAGTAGATTCCATCTCAAGAAACCACTTTCTTTGCTCATCTATATGAAGCGACTCCTCATCCATTCCAGTTTGATCGTGAGATTGCAGCAATTCAGTCACATCTCCAGGCTCCACTTCTATTTCTGGTTCTCTTGCTGTTTCCACCACATCTGCAGTTACTTCCTCTGCTGAAGTCGTGAACCCCTCAAAGTCATCCATGAGGACTGGAATCGACTTCTTCCAAACTCCTGTTAATGTTGATATTTTGACCTCTTCTCATGAATCTTGAATGTTCTTAATGGCATCTAGAATGGCAAATCCTTTCCAGAAGGTTTTCCATTTCCTTTGCCCGGACCCATCAGAGGAATCACTATCTATGAGAGCCATAGCCTTACGAAATGTATTTCTTCAATAATAAGATGTAGAAGTCGAAATTAATCCTTGATCCATGGGCTGCAGAATGGATGTTTTGTTAGCAAGCATGAAAACGTTAATCTCATTGCACATCTCCATCAGAGCTCTTGGGTGACCAGGCGCGTTGTCAACGAGCAGTAAGATTTTGAAAGGGATCTTTTTTTCGGAGCAGTAGGTCTCAATAGATGGCTTAAAATGTTCAGTAAACCATGTTGCAAACAGATGTGCTGTCATCCAGGCTTTGTTGTTTATAGAGCTCAGGCGGAATAGATTTAGCACAATTCTTAAGGGCCCTGGGATTTTCAGAATGGTAAGTGAGAAGCGGTTTCAACGGAAAGTTATCAGCTGCATCAGCACCTAACAAGAGAGTCAGACTGTCCTTTGAAGCTTTGAAGCCAGGCTTTGACTTCTCTTCTCTAGCTATGAAAGTTCTAGATGGCATCTTCTTTCAATATAAACCTGTTTTGTCTACACTGAAAATCTGCTGTCTAGTGTAGCCCCCTTCATGACTTGCCTCAGCTGGATCTTCTGGAGAACTTGCTGTAGCTTCTCCATCAGCACTTGCTGCTTCACCTGCACTTTTATGTTCCGGAGACGGCTTCTTTCCTGAAACCTCATGAACGAAACTCTGCTAGCTTCAGACTTTTCTTCTGCAGCTTCCTCCCCTTTTTCAGCCTTCACAAAATTGAAGAGAATTAGGGACTTTCTCTGGATTAGTGCTGACGCCATATTTTCTGAACACCAACGCGTTGGCGCTAAGTCCTAAGAGACGATAGGAGGGGTGAGTGGACTGGGAACTGACCCTCCATGACTCAGTGCTTCCTCATTTCATAGATCGCATCTCAGATTCACCATAGCTCTCTCTCCTTGTCTTCTCCTGGTCCTCAGGGAGGCTTCTCAGCATCTTTGCCTCCCCTGCGCATCCCCTCTCTACTTTGGCTCATTTGCCTGTGCATGTGAAAAACATCAGATTTTGAAATTCTAGGAAACGATGATGAAAGTAGATGCATGGCTTCACTTTGGCTTAGGAGACTGTTGTGGCTGGTTTGATCTTCTATCCAGACCACTAAAACTTTCTCCATATCAGCATAAGGCTGTTTTACTTTTTGGTCATCTGCGTGTTCACTGGAGCAGCACTTTTAATTTCCTTCAAGAACTTTTCCTTTTTCATTCACAGCTTGGCTAACTGCTTGGTGCAAGACCCTTGGGTTTTGACATGCCTTCTTCACTAAGCTTAATCATTTATAGCTTTTGATTTAAAGTGAGACACATAGGACTTTCCCTTTCACTTGAACACTTAGAGGCCATTGTAGGGTTATTAACTGGCCTAATTTCAATATTGTTGTGTCTCAAGGAACAGGGAGGCCCAAGAAGAAGGAGAGAGATGGGAGAATGGGCAGTCGGTTGAGAAATCAGAACACACACAGCATTTATCAATTAAGTTCTCCGTCTTATATGGGCATTCTTTGTGGTACCCTGAAACAATTAAAATAGTAACATCAAAGATCACTGATCACAGATCACCATAACAAATATAATGGTAGTGACAAAGTTTGAGATATTGTGAGAATTACCAAAATGTGACTCAGAGACATGAAACAAGCAAATGCTGTTGGCAAAATGGTGCCAATAGACTTACTGATGCAGAATTGCCCCCAATCTTCAATTTGTAAAAAATGCAGTATCTGCAAAGTACAATAAACCAAAGCACAATAAAACAAGATATGCCTGTAATTTCTTTTGCAAATCAGGAATTGTGACTTGGCACTTACAAGCCTTAGTATCTAGTGGCTATCTCCTTGAGATGAATGCTTACCAAAGAGTAGATAAGGAATTAGCCTTTTAAGACTAAATGATGCTGCATGAAATCACCCCTGTTGGTTTGTAGACTACCTAGACCATCAAGAGATCATCAAAAAGCTTATCTTTATTATTTAACTTTGAAATAGCTTTTCACTCATCTTTTTTCCAATCTTGCCTTTCTCTTCTTTTATAAGAGAAAGAATTAAATGTAATAGAATTAAAGGAAAATTGTCATAAAAGTCAATGAAATTAGGTCTTGCTAGGAGTGACTGCATCTTTAGAGAGAAAGGCTACTGTCTTTATCTTAAGCTTCCTTAATGTCCAAATCTAGAATGATGAGGTGAGCTCTATAGTTGATACGGCTTTTGTGCTCAGCACTGTCCACATTTTAATTTGGATCCATTTAAGGATCAGCCATAGTGAGGCCATGCATCTACTTTCATCACTGTTTGCTAGAATTTCAAAATCTGATGTTTTTCACATGCACAGGCAAATGAGCCAAAGTAGAGAGGGGATGCGCAGGGGAGGCAAAGATGGTGAGAAGCCTCCCTGAAGGCCAGGAGAAAGCAAGGGGAGAGAATTTGAAATTCTCTGTGAATTTGAGATGCGATCTATGAAAAGAGGCAGCACTGAGTCATGGAGAGTCCGTTCCTGGTCTGCTCAGCCCCTCCCACTCTTTCTTAGGACTCAGTGCCAACGCATTCATTGTCAGGAAATACGGTGTCAGCACTGGTCTTTTGAGATGTGAGAAATTTCCTTTTTTCATAGCATCATTTCTTTTAATTCAGATTTCCCTGAGAGTGTAGTTCTCATACATTTAGAGCCCTAAGAATTTGGAAATAATAGACATCTATATTTCATTCTAAATGAGTCATCTGTATATGTGGAATTACAGGCTTTCTCTTTCCCAGAAAATTACTTCAGGAGAGGCAAAGGGATAGACACAAGAATGGAGTTTGTACATCACTCTTTCTGCTCAGGGCTGTTAAAATGAAGGACACAGAAAATGGTAATTATATCATCAGCTCTTACTGCCTTGTTCTTTACGGAAGAGACGATCTCAGTTTTCTATGACCTATAGTCGGGTTTAGTTTGTGGGGGCTGAACCTTAAGGCTAACAGTCCAACTGAGCTTTGCACCAGAGAAGACTCTTACAGCCCCCTGGTGGATAAAGTAAGAGAAACATGGTCCCTAAGGACCAAGGCCAAAGAACCAGCAAACTGATTAATTCTTCCAGAGGGGGAAAACAGTGGAACAATATTACGGGGCGGTTTGGTACCTCCCTTATTCAAATGCCCTGTCTCCCTATTTTATAGCATCCTCTGTTAGGCCCGGGTCAGTTATTGCATTTACTCTGGTCTACCACTGTGGCCTACTCTTCCTCCCCAGGGCTTCCCAACACTTCCCATGTTAAAGGGGCAGTCCCTCTCCCAGCTAACTTTGATGAAGGATGGACTTCCATCTCATACACCATTCAGCTGTCTTTATTCCTGACAGCTTTTCCTCCCCCACCTATCTTCTCATCCTAGCTATCTCAAAGCTTGTCCACATTCTGGATGGTGGTTAGCTAGGAATGAGTCTATGCAACACAGAATATAATGTGTTTTCCAATGAATTTATGCCTCAAGTACCTATACAGTGTTTTTTGAAAATTCAACCTCCTCCAACCTGCTAATATGATTAACAGTCATTTTTGGAGTCTGGATTATTATTAGCTGCCCAGACCTTAATATCTCTTTGCTTCCAGACCTTTCATTGTTTTTACCAACATCCTATGGTTGTTAATGGGAAGGCAATTGACTTTAAAAATTGGGCCTTAGATGCTGTGGAAAAAGACTGGGAATCCAGCTAATAAATTGAGAAGTCTCTCTCTATCTCTTTTTGTTATTTCTACTATCTTTCACTTTCGGCGTTCCAAGAGCATATTGTCTTTTTCTGGTAAAAACAGTTGGCTAGAAGGGTGTACTAATGAGGCTCAAGTTATGGGTTAAGGGTGAGGTAACAAAATTCTTACTTATGGACACACAGTGCAAACACAATCCATGATGGCCATCTTGGTCACGGGAAATACTGAATGACACAGTGAATGTTTCAGCTCACAGTGTTGATGGGGAAATGTTAGGTGTTATATCAAAACCAGAATCTTATAATAATAGATTCTTAGACTTAGAAATGACTTTAGAAACCATCTCATCAATCCTCTTGCCTAGTTCAGCAAGTCTTACCAAAACATTCCCAACAAATGGGCTGGGCGCCCAGCCACTGGTTGGGCATCTCCAGGCTGCGGATTCACTATCTGGAGTGGTTGTTTGTGGGAAATTGTATTTGTGGGGAGGTCGGCACACAATGCCTAACTTTGAGATGGAAAATGAAAGGTCAACTTCTCTCCCTTATGTGATCTTCATGTCTAAATTCCCGAAACCCAGCCTCATCCCGATTCCCAATCTTAGCAACAGAAGGAGCTTAGAGCAACTGATGTTTTCTATAAAGTTGTTTAAAATCACTTTGGCAGCAGTATGAAGAGAGAAAAGGGCTATCTCTGACTCTGATTACTTTCTTGACAGTGCTTGTGCATGGGAAAATGGTAGCTATGTTTCCAGGAAAACTTGGTTAAGATAATTCAGGTTAGAATGCTTCAGGAGGTTTCATTTCCAGGGAGGAGCAGATAGACAATGAGCTGTGTTTAAAGGAGCTGTGTTCAATGGCAGAGTTCTTGTTTTTATCTCATCTTGACCCCTGTTCTCTTTGATACTATTTAGGCTTTAATGCTTGGGTCAATTGTACGAGGTGGAATGGTAGAAAGGAAACAAACTGCCTGGAGACAAAGTGTTTTGGGATTTTAGTGGCACGGAAGTGTTTGAATAGGAGTAACCAAGACAACAGGAGCAGCCTGAACTATGAGTACCAGAAAGAGTAACACTAATTCCCTTCTCCATTAGGTGGCCATTATGACCATTCATTCATTCAGTCATACTTATTGACAGACTATTCTGCACTAGGTACATAGTGATGTATGCACCAGAACCACAGAGCTCCTTTTATAAGTTGAAAAGTGGATGCTTGCCTAAACGGGATCTATTTTAATCATTTGAAATTGTTAGTCATTTTTGGCAAAGGAAATAATCGTGATGGGTCAACCAGATACTACAACTTCTTTAAACATTTGGTAGAAATTGTCAGGGAAGCCATGCCAAGGCACAACAGAGATTGAAAGAGATAATCAATTTTATGCTTAAGGGGCACTATTTTCCCCTCTGTTAACATATGGTCTGCCATTCAATCTCTGCTATTTTTACTGATTTTTATCTACAATGCGATCAATGCCAATTGAGGTGGCCCAAATATTAATAGAGAAGGGTATTGGTTTTCCAGGTTGTTTTCTAAGTGGTATCTATAATCTCGATACTGAAGTGAAAACAGCAACTCCTCTCTCCCTGGCTTCCAGATATTGCCTTCTTAGCTAAAGAAATAGACTAGCAGGTCAAAGAGGCTCATTTAGGTCTAGTCAGATGGTGGTCTGTCAAGAAGTAAATCCCAAAGCTTGATGTCTTCTGTTAAGGAGGAAAAAGCCCCAGGAAACTGAATTAGAACTCTGGAAATATTCATGGACACCTTCTTAAGCCAAAGAAGGAGGACAACATGAAATAAAAGAATCTTCTATAGCCAGACCCTGTGGCTTCATCTCAGCAATTCTGAGAATAATTTTTTAACATAAACTTTATTGAGGTATAACTAAGATAGCCCCCAATGGTGCCTGCCTCCTAATATTCATGCCCTGTGTAATTCCCTCCCCTTGACTGTGGTCTGGACCCAGTGACACACTTTTAACAGAATATGACAAAAATGATGGGATATCACTTCTGAGGTTAGGTTCCAAAAAGTTTTGGCTTCTATCTTGCTCTTTTGCTTTTTCATTGTGATGAAAGGCAAATGTCAAGTTGTGAGCTGCCCAATGGAGAGGCCAGTATGACAATGAACTGAGAGAGGCCTCCAGCCAATAGCCAAGAAAGAACTGAGGCCCTTAGTCCACCAGTCTGTGAGGAACCCATGAATGAGCTTGAAAGCAGAGCCCCTCCCAGTTGAGTCTTCAGATGAGACCAGAGCCCTGCTAGACTTGATTGTAGCCTTGTGAGAAATCTTGAGCCAGAGCACTTAGCTAAGCCACGCTGGATTGCTGAATATTTTTTGGTTATTTTGAATGCTGTGAACATTCTTGAGCACTCTTACCTTTCGGTGAAAGGAAATATACCTAGGAGTGGAATTACTGGGTCACAGCATGTATTCAGATTTAGTAGATTTTGCCAAATAGTTTTCCAAAGGAGTGGCACCAATTCACACTCCTAGCAGCAGCGCCCAAGACCAATCTCTTATCTCACTATTTCGGCAGGACTCTGCTGCTTCTCAATTCAGCACCAGACCGAACATGCCATGGGATTTTAGTGGCAGATTTTGTTAGAAATAATACTAACACAAAAGATAATAACAGTGAAGGTAATTTTTTGGATACGTAATTATCTAAAGTGTGAATTTTCGAAAGGTGATATACAGCCAGTGCTTCATTATTTTACATATCTCTAATGGGACAAAACATTAAGCACTAGTTAGAATACATAGATTCCATGGCTGCCCTTAAATTAGATTTTTTAGTAGATAACTAGGATTAAAGAAAAGAAATGGTTGAAGAAGAATGCTTGTATATTATTTTCAATATTTAGCTTATTTAGGTGAGCTCAGGCTTGTTTTTGGCTTAAATTTCCCAGATAATGGCCTTCATTTTCTGCTTAACATTGCTAGTGAAGATATCACTGAAGCCTACTGTTTTTCATCATAGAGAGAGGTTTTCCTGTATTATACCTATTTTTCAATTTTATGTCAGCAATAACATTTTGTTGATCTATACGGGTTTTTAGCATTGTATAGTTGATAAAACTAATTGGGATATTATTGAAGACACCTAGTATTTCTTTTAATGACCAGCATAAAAGGCAGATTCCTTTATTAGAGTCATATTTTTTGAATTCATGGTTATAGCCAAGACAAAAGAATAATTCTCATGAGCTCGGCCTTGTGTCTTTAAGGAAAGCAATGCACAAAAAGGCAAGTTTAGCAGCAGCAGGCCAATACCACGGGCACTTCAACCTGGGCTGGCCTGGTTTGGGCAGAGAAATACTTGGTATGGGTGTAAACTTGTCACTTGAAAGTCTTTGGAAGATACAGCTGTCCAAATTTGAAATCTGGATGATATTAGCCTCAAGAAACCAGCCCCAGAAACAGTAAAGGATAAGCAAATGATAAAATATCATTAAAAGTAGGAGAATAAAGATGTCATTATGGTATGAAAGCATAGGGCATGCTCTACTAAGTTTAAGATTCTGTCTTCTGAGGAAAGGGGAAAGAATGGCACATCAGATGCTCTTCCACTTTCTCAGGGTTATGCAGTGCTGATGAGCACAGGCAAGAGCATTGAGCATCACCCAACAGACAACTCTCAGTGTGTTCTGTCAGGGACCTTGGGAATCACCTGGATGTGGGCCTTCTGTGGGCTTTGGATGGTGCTTTGATAAAAGGTTCTGCACAAGAGCGTGGGGCCTAGCTATGGCATAAAGACCCTTGTGAATGAGAGGCTGGACAGGAGGAGAGCTACTCTTGATGACCACTGGTGAGTTCTGAGGACACGTTTCTAGAAGGCAAGACTGTTCTCGGGTCACTGCCACCAGTTGGCTAGTTTCTGACTCATCTTTAACTCCAGGTTTCAGGCCATTATTGGGCTTACCTGTAACAGTGGCTGCAAATTTTGAGTTTAAGTATAACTAATGTAAAAATAAATTACTTTATTCTATTTTGTTTCACACAGAGCTAAATCAGCATAGACTTGTGAGCAAATCAAGGCATTTTTTAACGTCCACGGAGAAAAATTGGCATGTAGGTGCATGAGCAGACTGTTTGACTACTCCCCAGCACTTCAGCTCATGGGGAAGCTGCATTCATAAGGGTGGTAGAGGATGTGACGCCTCCTTGAGGCTCTCAATGAAATGGCTCTCTTTTCTAAGTCTGTGAGAGAGCAGTGTCATCCTTCACCATTGTACCCTGTCTCTCATCTGCAAGTTATCCCTAATGGAATCTAACCAAATCTTGATGGAGATGAAGGTGGTGAAGTACCCAGAAAACCAGAGCATAAGAGGAAGAGTGAAAGAAATTGGCTATATTTGAACTAATAGACTTGGGAGCACACATTAGGCCTCTTCAAATATATGGAAGCTGTTGAAAAACAAAAAGCTATGTATCATTATATATTTTTCAGAAAGGAAAGATGAAGTTCAAAAACACTGAGCGTTGCCTTAAAGCCAGTAGAGCACTAATTAGTAAATTGCTCTCCTTTCTGAGATTGTTGGGCTAAGTGGTCTGGTTATGTCTTACTGCATTACAGATGACCTCAAACCTAGCGGCTTAAAACAATAACCATTTTATCATATCTCATGATTTGGTGGAACAGAAATTTGGCCAAGTCTTGGCAGAGTGATTCTTCTGCTCTAAGTTGCATTGACTGAGATCACTTAGTGGTACTCAGCTGGATGGACTGGTCTGGAGGGCCCAAGATGGCTTCATTATCATGTCTGGTGCCTTGATGGAGGTAGTTGGAAGGCTGAGCTCAGCTAGGATGATTGACCAGAACATCTACCTGTAGCTTCTCCAGGATGACAGTCTCAATGTAGTTAAACTTTTACATAGAAGCTCAGGACTTCCAAGAGGATTTCAAGAGACAAGAAGTGGAAGTGGCCAGTCTCCCAAAGCTCGAGCCTGAGAACTAGTAGCATTGTTTCTACTACATTCTATTGGTCAAAGAATTCATAGAGTCTGCTGAGAATCAAGGGAAGGTGGACCCCACTTCTCAAGGGGAGGAATGACAGTGATTTCATAGTTATTTATAATCTACCACCTTAAGATAATAAATTCTGATTGTAAATTTTTTTTCATGTTATACTTTCCCACTGTCTAAACTTGCTCAAACAAGAAAGACGAGGAAAGAACCATCTTTGTGTCATAGGCACTCACTTTTATTAACAAGAAATACTCATTAGGACCCCCATGTTTGAATTAGTTTCAAGGCTGGTGATACATTGCTTAGATAATTACTTAAGTCCTAGAACAACGATTAGTGTGAAAATTAATGGGAGTTCATGAATTGTATCAGCAGCAAGCATACCAAGCATCTTTTACAAATGTCCGTTGCCTTTGGAGCTGGAAAATGCTCACTGTGATTCCTGGCAATTTAGGTGAGCACAATTTCCTAGTTGCTTTTCTTGCCACCACTGAGGTGCTTTTTTTTCTTCTCATTTATTTATATGTTTGTATTTATAGAGTGATTTCTGACAGACACACTCAAAGGATGTTGTTGTTGTCTTGTTTTCATTCCTCTATTGAGACTTATAAAGGTAAAACTGAGTCTAAGTGAGTTGAGGTGCTGAAAACAGAAGGAAAATCTTGTCCCAAAGTGGGAAGGAGTGCCTCTGGAAGCAACTGGCTCTCTTGGGTACTGAGTTGGAGAGCTTTTCCTTTAAGACAAAAGTGAGAATGGCCCTAGGAACAAGATCTGGGGTCTTCAGGAGTCCCTGCCCATGGTAATTACTTGGCTGCCCAAATTTTAGCTTCTAGGGATGTGTCTGTCACACACATGTATCAGTTTTTGAAATGGAAAGCTCCCCTTGACATGCTATCTCTCTCACTTTATCCACTTGGGCCCTGGTACGTCTCATTTCCCATCCCTGAACCCAACTGTAGCCATACTCCCAATCTTATACTTTCCTCGATGACCTGACTTAGGCATTCCATCCCATACTCTTTTGGCCTTGTCCTTCCTTGACCCGCCCATAGTTTTTAGTTCTGTATCCAGTTTTTTATTAGCAGCCTCTATTAACCTTTCTCCATAACACAGCCTAGAAGGAACAAATTCTCGTTCCTGGAACTGCTCCAACTCTGACCCATACCTCCACTTCTGTGGCTAAAATCTCTGTGGATATTTCCTCATGAATGATCTCATGAGTCATTATGGTGAATATGGAGAGCCCTGCCTCTCCTTGCTGGATAGTCACCATCTGGCCAGGCCAAGCCAATTGCAGTTCCCCAAAGGGCCGTGCCCTTTCTCTCTCCTAGACTGTTCCATGAGCTCTTCTCTGCCGAGTGATCTCCAATTTATCGCCTATTCATTTTTTTAAGATTCAATTTAAATCTTTTCTCCATTTTTCTTGGAGCTATCAGGGGGAGCTTTCACAGACATCTTTTTCTCTTTACTCCCATGGTACTCTGAACATACTTCTATTAACATACTGACCCCATGTACTTTATCTAGTTATATATCTGGCTTGTGAACTCTTTCTGGGTAGAAATCATGGGCTTTTCATCTTTGAATCCCCAGGCTCTAGTATGATGCCTAATGATCAATAATTGCTTGTTGAATTCATGCTTGCATACATTAATGAATGCATGGATGGGTGGTTAAATGGATGGTTGGAATAAAGGATTGATAGGTGGCTGGAAGGCTGGTTGGCTGGCTGGATAGTAGAAAAGACGAATGGATGGATGCTTGGATTGGCCGACTATTTATTAACTTTATAATAACATTGGAAGGATATTCATAAATGGTGTCCTTATGCCTGGAATTTTGTGACTTTTAATTGCCAGTGGGTCTAGCACAAACTCCATTTCCCCCCACGTTCCTATTATAAATTTGTTTTATGCATATTTTTATTTGTTGTTATACCCTAGCTCTTTGAAGGGTTTTGAAGTTGGGTGTAATTCAGCATTCTTAAAACTCTGGAAGACAGCAAGAGGTTAAAAGAGCGCAGTAAGTCAGAGGTTGGCTCACCAGCTTGATTCGCCACAATGCATGTCTTCTTAGGCCTTTTCGCGTTCTTCATCAACAGGTTGTAAATAATATTTACTTCTTTTACAGGGTTGGTGAAGTGAAATTATTTGAAAAAACACACAGTCATGCACTGCATGTCAATGTTTCGGTTAGCCATGGACCACATATATGATGGTGGTTGCATACGATTAGTACCATATAGACTAGGTGTGTAGTAGGCTATACCATCTAGGTTTGTGTAAGTGCATATGATGATGTTTGCATGATGGAAGTATCTAACTATGTATTTCTCAGAATGTATCCCCATTGTTAAGTGATGCATGACTATGCATATATATATTCATACAATCTTGCTATCGATCTATCTACAATTTTGCATGTGTGGCTGCTAAAGTTTGCATGATAAATCCTCCATAAAAACCTCGTGGAAATATAAATATTGTTCCCGCTCTTTAGTCATTGAAGCTATAAACACAAATAAGGATTTGTTCATAAGCATAGAGGACTAGCACAGGCAGAAACCAGAATTCAGAGTCTCTGCTGCTATCTGAGATCCATTGCTTGTTTCCTTTGCTAAAATAAGATTTTTAGAGTCACAGCATTATTACACAGTGTGGAATCCTAACTAGGGAAGGGGATGGGCTGGTTCTAAGGTAAGCATGATGAGTAGGTTTTATTTTAAGTGCCAACTTCATCAGTTGGTAATAGCTGCCTGGAGTACTGTGTTGAGAAGGATTCTGAGGCCCTATCTGAACTGCAATTGTTCAGTGATGTCTGTCATTAACATAGGATCTCCTGCACAATTTGCCAGGTATTTTCCACCTCCGTTCTAAGACCACAAAAGCTGCTCCTTATAACAGGTATTCACGCTGGTTTGTCTACTGATTCACTATAGTGATTCACTATAGTGATTCATGAATTCATGAATATAATCATTAATGAAAAATTATCTACAGAGATTTTGCAGTTTCTAGAAGCTAGTTTTTGAACTAAATATGTAGACTTCCTCCTTTGGTGAATGTCATTAATAAAATGTAGAGAGAGCAGTGAGGAAAGCGAACGGGACAGTAACTATTAGAGTCGTTTTCTTTAAAGTGAAAATGCTGTTTTCCTATCCAGGGTGGGTTATCTATAGCTAAGAAGGGTGGTTTCTTGAGCAATTGCAGTTAGTAGTATGTTGTATTGAAAATTAAAAGCGTTCAGTTCTGTACAGATGAAAATACAATCAGATTAACTTTATTTTAAGCCTTGATTACATTCTAGTTGATAAGAATACGCTATGTTAAGCCAGTTTAACAGTCTAGCAAAATGCATCTTATTTTAAAATTGAGCATCAGAAGGCTTGGCAAATGCTGGGAGATTACTTAACAGCGTTAGGTATGATGTACCTACAGAGGGCCCAGCTAACCCTCCTGGGTTCCTGGTGCCGAAGGCTGAGGAACAGTCTCAGAGGCATAGAAATGTGGTTACACAGATCAGAGAATTCCAATCTGGCTTTTCCCCTGACTTCCTTCCCACTGTTCATTTTTTTTTTTGCTAAGAATCACAATTTACTGACCTAAATCACACCCTAGGCATATCAGCGGGTAATTTTGACCATAAATCAGCCTTGCAAATAAATATCAGGGTAGCCTTGTCTGTTGGAACCTTGGAGTACAATACAAATGATGTCAGCGTCCTCTGTCATTGGGTTGGCTGGAGGATTGGCCATTTGTAAGGCAGCGCCTGAGTGCTGAGCTCAGGTCTCAGCACGGGCTGTGTGAAGGACAAGAGAGAATTAGTGGCTGCCCATCCTTCCACACTTCTGGCCACTAATCTGCCAGCTTCTCTCAAGCGTTGGGGTTATTTTGTCTCTAAAAATGTACCTGGGCTTGCATCGTTGTGTGAACGAGATGATCCCAGAGAGACAGGTGGAGTATAATCACTAATTGAAGAGACTAATTCCTCATTCCTGTCCCAAACTCAGCCTCGTGACTTTCTAATACTGCAGGCCAGAAAGGGTTAAAGTAAGGGAGATTGGTTCCTGCGGATCAGGCCACAGTGCGACCCCTCTTATAAAAGGCACCATAAAATTACATTATTTAATAGATCTGATTATCACATCTGCTTTCTTATCTCCTCTAAGGTGATTAAGTTTCCCACAAATGCAATTTGTTAATATGGGGCCACATCTTCTCACAGGGTAATTCTGTGAAATTTGGCAGGCAGTCACTTTGCTGCAGGTGCGAGATGAAAGACCTTTCCCTGGCTTTGCCAAGAAGAAAGATGATGTTGTACTCAATTCCTGAGAAACGTATTCTGACATGGAGGGTAGAAGCTGATTCCAAGTAAGGGGAACAGAATTTAGGGCCCAAATCATGTGCTTCCCTCCTGTTGGGGAGTATGTTACCCCCAAAAGGCTGGGTGGGGGATCAGAAGTCTTGTTTTACATGAGACCAGGTATCGAGCGAATCCTCTTGCTAAGGGAAGTCCTCTGATATCTGGAGCTGCAGCCATATGTGATGATAAATGATAACTTTTACTCTTATGTGCCAAGAGAACTTAATTAGAGCTTAATTAAAGGTAATGCTCAGAATCCTTTGAAAGGTAAAGCGATTAAAAACTAAGTTCCACACTGAATAGCCTGGGTTTGGAAAAGTGTGTCTTTGAAATACACGGTGTCCCTACTCTGGGGTCCTATCCAGTCCTTTCTGGGTCTTCACACCTAAGCTAAAGCAGGAGCTGACTATTTTTGCAGTAGAATTTTCTGAGCCAAGACTACAAGAGGCAAAGTGTCCAGGTCCATCTCAGGCCCTGTGCGTTTACTCAGCAGGTCTTCTTTGGATCTGCAAATCCAGCTCGCCGTACACGTGTCTCAGGGAGTCACTGGTCATGCTGGCTATCAGCTTCCGACGGCCAGACACCCAAGGCCGAGACACTTCTTCCCATTGCACAGTGGAGTTGGGCGGGATTTCACTGAAAAGGTGGAAAAGAGAGGAAAAGTTTTACTCTTCGGAGAGGCTGATCCAGTTTCCCACGTCAATCAGGAAGCAGTGAGAACCCCTGCCAGAGTCACACACTTTTTCTCTCAGTTGATGGTTGTTAGAAGACTGAAGGGCCTAGTTGGCTGATTCCAGATGAGGCCCCTGCATGAGGCTCTGTCAGAGCCTGCAGCGACCATCCCTTGGGTCATAGTTCCTTCCACATGGATGCATCCACTGGCCTGCCAGCAGACATGGTCTGTCCAGGGTGTGGTGGAGCTCAGTGAGCCCCGCCAGCCACAAGTCAGCTGAACTCCAGCTTGTCCCCAAGCCTCTAAGGTACCCTCATTGATGTGACTGATCTTCCCTGCTCACTTTTTGGCACTCTAGTTCCCTCCAGGGACTAGGCTCCCATCTGAATCCCCACCTGCTTATGCTGGGGTCCTGACACTCTAATTAGTTCCTACCAACTCCCTTGGAATAGACCTTGTTTCCAGGCCCAAGATCTGGCACATAACCCTGCCTGCTGCCAACTGACTTTGAGTAAGCACATGCTCTGTCATTTGTAATCCCGTTTCAACCACCATATTGGGTCCCAACGGCCCTCGCACCTTTCTGCTACTCGTTTGTTGCTAATACCCTAATCATCCTGATAATGGGGCTAGCCTTTAAACATCCCATTTGCCTGTGTGCGTTCAGGATGATAGCACTCAGATGTTCTTCTCTTCCTCTGCAGCCCATGCTCAGAGGTCTTTCTAAGCTTTATGGCCAAGCCACTCCAGTGGTTGAATGAGGTCGATCAGGGTTGGGGGATTTAGGCTTCTCTAGGGTGCCTCACATATTTCACCCATGTAAGCCTCAGGAGGGGATCATATGCAGGGTTTATATGTATGATAATCCCTTGAGGCAGATACTATTCGACACACTTATAGTTAAGAAAAATGGAGGGTTAAATAAGCGAGGCAGCTTTTCCAAGATCACACAGCTCTGTTGGGCAGAGATGAGATTTGAAGCCAGGTGTATCTGATTCCCCAGTCCATGCTCTTTCTACTACTGTATACTGTATTTCATACTATATCCTCCAAGATGCCATTTCTGACCACTGTGCTTGCTTTTTCACATGTTTGATTTCTCAAGCAAGACAGATGCAAGATTAAGAGCTTCCTGCAAATGTTGTTCATGGAGGATTTCTGGTTCCTGCTCTCTGACCCTCAGGGAGGGTATGTGCTCGGTGGCTTTGCATGACATCCTGGGCCAGCACATTTCTGGGAAAGCATCAGGGAGATAAATGGAGACCACCATGTATGTCTTCAAAAGAGAGAAAAGGGACTTGACTATTTTCAAGGGCTACTGAGGCACAGCATGTCAGAATTAGAAAGGACTTAGAAGTCAGTGTGTCCAACTGTCTTATTGTACAGACTGAGATCCTTAGGAGCCTATGGAATCCTCCAGAGTCTGATGGCCCAGACCACGGGAGAGCAGAGACACACCGGGGGACATGAAGAAGGTGCTCATGCCCAGAAACAAGGAATGTGCTCTGCAGAGGAATTCTGTGGATAGATCCGTCAACCCCTGAGCAGGACTAATGAGCTGGGCTGGAGGAGGGCTCTTCACTACTAGCACCATGGAAAGACTGGGGGACCAAAAGAGCTGTGGGTGATGCTATAACTTTGGACTGGGGTGGTGGTTGGAGGGATTGCAAGGAAGGGGAATAGTCAAGGAAAATCTAGAGTGGTTCAAGGGCCTCAGCTACATGAGCCCCCATTTGCCCTTGGGGGCCAGGGCCATACAGCATCACTTTAGACAGAGCCAAAGTGAAGGGAGAAATACAGGGCCGCATCCCTGTGTGTGACATAATGTTAGAACCCCAAGATTTCCTCAAATATTGCTAAAACAATATGAGTTTTAGCTGGTTGTGGGCGTATATCCTCTGGGGTCATAAAGGAAAAGGCTCCAAATCTTAGAAATCTGGACACTAAATGAGAAATCCCTTTCTCTCTTATACCTGTGGCCCATGAATTGGGAAAGGCATCTAAGGCCTGGAGATCTTTCTCTTCAGGGCTGCTCCAGGTGTTGACTTTGATGCTGATAGTCTAAATGTCTCAAATTAATTTGGTATTTGCTAATTCTTTTCTTAATTTTTGTTCTTTATAAATGTGTCTGCATAAATTATTTTAATCAGTTATATAAAAGCCAAATTATATATGTATTTTTCAAACTCAGTAAATTGATTTTATGATTCAAAGCTTGAAGAACACTGACCTCACCATGGGTTTCCTCACCTGTAAAAGGTGGACACTGTGGAATATTGAGGAGGGTGTGGAGACAGTGGGGTGAGTCAGCATTTGTACTGCATTGAGAACTATGGCAGAAGCGGTAAGCGCCACGTGTTAGATATGAGTTGTTGTCGTTATTATTACAACCATCATCTTTGTGGTTGTTGTTTGCTCTGCCTGAACTCTCTGAAAAATAATTTAGGAAAGTAAGTTCCTCCTGCATGTGTGCAGAGAAACCATTCTCTATCCTTAATTTACAATTCAATATGAATGTAGGTTTTGAGATATTCATTTCTCAATAGCTGTGCTATTTTTACCCTGATCCATTCATTCTCTCTTCCCTAGTTTCCCCGAGTGATCAATCAGAAACACTTTGTGAAATAGTCTTCCTGCTTAAGGATCTTGCTTGGGGCTGTGTAATGCAGGTAACTGCATCACACAGAAACGATAAGCCCTGAGCTTCACTGCATTATTTGCTCTTACTTATAAACTCATCCACGTAACGATATCCATACACGTGTCTCCTGAATATATACAGGTGCACTCGTCATATGTGAGTATCACGCAAAGATACTCAGGCAGGAAGATATACAGGCGTGTCTAAGTGTGCATTACCTACAGATAAATATGTACAGAAAGAGAGAAAAAAATCATTGACTCGTCTCGGTAAGTGGAGTAATACTGGAATAATCCTGTTTGCCTGGGGATAGATGTTTTGATAAATGATTCTCTGTAACATGCTGAGCCATCAGGACATGCTGACCATTTATCTTTTTGAGTTCATGCAGACAAGTGGGGTGATTATCACAATGAACTGCAACTATCTACGGTCTGTCTTCCATGGTCTAGCCCTCAGCTTCTGTTCTTTTGAGAAACTCAAAATTTAAAGAAAAATCACAAAATTGGGAAACTTTTCTCTTGAAATAACTCACTGAACATGGTCATTTTTTTAAAGAGAAAAATGAATCTGAAAGATGAATCATTTGATGTTCTCGAAGTATCAAGTGCAGAAACTTGAAAGCTGGGAATCTGTGTGAGCAGCACCTCTGAGCAACTGAGACAGGTGGGAAGTGGCAGGAAGAGCAGGAAAGTAAACCATCATGGAGAGTTGGCTCCTGCGCTGAGTGAGGACTGAGACACAGCAGCGCCCTCCTTGCTCCTAGTTCAATTCCCTGTTCCGCAGCTCCCACCTTCCAGGTCCTCTGCTTTGAGCTGGAGACCCCCTGCCTTCTAAGGCCCTGGCAGGGGTGTGAATGGACAGAGAGGGTGGTGATTCCCTTGACTATTCAAGATGTGTATCCTAGAAAGGCATACAGTCTTGTGAAGGATTCTGGTTCTACAGAATTGCCTTTTTAAGAGTCCAAGCTGTTCCATGGATCTGTCCCTCTTAGATGAGATCTTGGCAGCATAGGTTTCAATGGGGTGTTTCTAATTATCTGTCATTATGGATGTGGGTGCTGGCTGGCTCAGGTCTTGGTTGTGAAAGTGTGAGCTGGAGTCAGTAGGAAACAGAAAAAGTAGTGCTCTCCCCAAAGTCCCAAGCCCACCCTAGATAATAAATATTATCTATGTCAAGCTCTTTCCAATTTTTGAGTCTCTAAAAAATAAATCTTCCTTTGCTTTCGAGAGAGCCACTCCCTGGATCTAGATCCCGTGAGATTGAGGACCTGGGTTCTGTCTGCTACCTGTCTGCCCTAGACAATGGAAGTAACTACTAACAGTACCTTAAGACAGAGCGTGGGCAGGACATTTGCCTGTGTCCTTGTAGGGACTCGTGTCTTCCATCCTTTCCCTGTTTCCCTCCACTTTGCCCTACCCCAATGTCAGATATTAACAATAAGCAATGCACCTTGGCGCTCAACCTACTTTGAGCCCTATACCTCCCAAATGGGGGGTCATCGCACTGTGTGAGCATTAATCGTTCTTCTAACAGACAGATTGTCTCTTTTCATGAGTTGGCTTGTGATCAAGGCGGGAGTCTTGGCATAGCCGAGGTATAAAGGGAGCAGGAGGTTCTGGTACCCTCAGATGAAGCTTGTGGGATTACTGTTTGAGAAGGAAAAATTGGATACAGCAGGGGCCTGTTTAGAAAAAGAAACGTGTTTCACTTTGCCTGAGCAATTCTTGCATCTTATTTGAGTGGGAAGGTGCGAGAACGGGTGAGTGAGAATGTCGTTCCTGACGAAAGCAGGGCTATCACTGCTGACCTCTCCCTCTAGCTGGGGTTGATTTCTAATTTAATTCTTTTTTTCCTGAAACTTTCCTATTTGCACAGGAAGGTTGTTATGTTTTGTGCTTGAATTTTTTTAAAACCACTCAAATTATTTTCTCTGTTGTTTATCGCATTCGCTGATATCAGGCATCTCTTAAACGATGGGATACAGAACCTGTGAGCACTGTAATTTGAAAGAAATGCAGAGAGCCCTTAGTGAGCAAATTGTTCTTTAAGGTACCCCAGAGGGGTGAAGAGGGCCTTGCAGTTGTCCCACAGATTTAGAGGCGGGTAGCTTCCATCAAGAGTGTTAAGGAAATTCCTAGCATATCTGGTCATCAGTCAGTTTCCAAAGCCCCCACCTCATTTTCTGTGCCTTAGAAGTGGGTCACCCCACAGGAAATATGCTAGATTGATTGATGCTGACAGGGACTTATTTGTGGTAGAAATGAAAGTAATAAACCTCAAAGATTGGGATCCATTCTGGGTGTCACAGTGAAAGAGGAACACTGACAAATTGGAGTATGTGGGAGAGGGAGGGAGCTGAAAGCACACCAGGGGTGAGAGGAATGCAGTCAGGGTAGGTATAGAGAAGACTCAAGAAGATGTGACAGCTGTTTGCAAACCTTTGAAGCCACCAGATGGAAGAGAGATGGGCCTTATTCTATGTCAGTCCAGATGACAGACTTAGGATCATTGGTAGGATCAAAAGGTGAGATTGTTTTCTAACAACTAGAGCTACCTGACCATGGAATGGGCTGTCTTGTTGGGTGATACTCTGTCAGTAGAAATTACTGAAGCTGAGAACTGTAGGGCACAGTCTGATGGTGCTAGGTGTGGAAGAGGCAGAGTTTCACTGATATTATTACAAAGCCTGGGGTAGTCATTGGTCCCCTGAATAGGGAATCAAATCCAGAACTCTTCAAGCTCACCCTTATTCTACTGAAAGCAACAGTTATAGAGGGTGCTGGGGTTGGTAAAATCTGGGAGATGAGCTTGGAAAGAAAGGTCTCATGAAAAGGGACATCTTTCAGCATAATACCTGACACATAGTAGGTATTCAATAAATATTAGTAGAATTGATACATGAGGAGGTAATAGGCCAAAATGTATGAACCTTGGGTTCTGGAATCTGCCACCCTAAGTCTGAATCTTGGTGCTCTTCTTATAGCTGTGCAACTCTGGGCAAACCAGATGACCTCGCAAAACCTCAAATTCCTCCACTACCTGAAGGGAGATGATAATAGTACCCAACTCATTAGGGTGGTTTTAAAGATTAAATGGTGGAAGTGCCGGTCAAACCAATCCTATTTTTACCTCATGCCCCATAGAAATGGCCAAATAAGGAGGCAGCAGGTTCTCAGACATGTTCTTGGGTGATTAGATCTAAGTTTGGAAAAGACAGAGAGAGAGAAAGCTTCCCACAGCCCCGTATCACCTCCCCACTTCACCCTAGCACTTACCGGAACAACTTCCTCTTTGGTTTTATCACTCCAGGACCTTCCAGGTATATCCAAACATTTCGCAGAGTCTGTTTTAAAGGATTGGTGAACTCAACTGTCACAACCATGTCAGAACCGACCACTTTGGCCCCACGGACCTAAGAAATGGGTTGAGGGAGAATATAGCTCATTAGCAGCCCATAAAACCTCTTTCTGCTCTCCTGCATCCTTAACCATCTTCACTTTTGCTTCTGCTTTACAGTATGGTTATTTTTTGGCAGTGGAACCAGTGTAATGAGGGTAGCTCATTGCTTTGACTGGGGGATACCTATTGAGAAAAAGGTGGAAAATTACTAATTAGAAAATTACTAATCTCTTCCTCATTATAAAAATCACCCTAATTAGAGCTCAGGTTAATAGCCATGACCACCAGCTGCTCTTTGTCGGCAGGAGGTGGAAGTGCATTTGCTGTAGCAACAGATTTCTGTGGGGAGAGTGGCCACGTGGATGCTGCTTCTGGATAGGGCTCAAGTTTCCTGCCAGGAGATGGGGGATTCCTGAGTTCGAAAGGAAGAAAATGCTCCATGGGGCCTGTGCCTTCTGTCTTTTATGCACTTCAGAAGGAAATATGTCCACGGAAGGAGTCCTCACTGTTGAAGGTGAAGAAGAGGAATCGGGGCACTAAAATAGGCAAAAAGACTTTTCACCGGCAGGTACACCTGAGTCTGGGAGAGTGTAAGGCTATTTATTGGTGCGTTTTTGCATAAGAACTCCCAGCAGTATCAGGTATTTGGCAGAGTGTCACGTGAGGTGGCCAGAGTTCAACGCCAGCTTCAACACTTACTAGCAGTGGGGCCTCGGGTGAATTACTCAACCTTTCTGAGACTCGGTTTTGTCTCTGAGGCCGGACTGACATTCCTATGGGATAATCTATGGGAAGGCTATTGTTATTATTAGCTCCTATGCTTGTTTATTATGGGCCAGGCACCATGCCACGCTTGGAAGTAGATGCTTTCCCAACACCAACACAATGAGCTGGAAAATGGCCAGGTAGCTATAGGACTTGTTTGTTTAGGGGATATGTGTGCCAGATGGGTGGATCTGTATAAGCTCTAAGCAACTTGGGAACTGTTAGGATAACAGTAACAGTTCTTCTTTCCTAAGAAGGAGTAGAATGAGATAATGCACGTAAGGCAGCTAACACACCACATGGCACACGGCAAAGGCTCCGTACATCAGCGCTCATACTTCTCAGGAGTAGCAATGCTTGGGGTAGTTTGCTTTATTCATCTTACATTTAGCCCACTTTCAACCCCAATATCTAGCCAGTGCCCAGAAATTATTAGTTAAATTAGATTGACTGCTTAAAATTGAAATTTATTGGTTGTTTGAGTTTTCTATGTAACAACCCAGCCATTATTATACCACATTTCTTTAAGCAGCATATAATTTAGGAAAAATCGTGTGGAAATGAGCTTTTCTTACAAAGAGAGGAAAAGAGGAAGGACATTGTCCAGAGAAGACCCTTGCTTACTGACTCTACAGTCAAGAAGAAATCTTTATGGCTTTGCTCTTTAAGATATGGTTTGTGGCTAAATATATGTCTATGGGATTTTAAAAATCTATAAAAAAAAAAAAAGAAATTGCAGCCAATTCCCCATGTTTATTACATGCAAATCCCCATCTCCTGGAGTGAGAGGGGTGGTGGGCTGCGTTCAGAGGGATCAGGGGTGGAGCAGACAATGATGGTCATGTTGACCCCCGGGGGTGTCGCCTCCAGAGCAGGGACTGTACGCCAGGCACTGCGTTCAGCACTTTAGCCAGTGGTCCCCAACCCGGCATGCACGACCGAATCACATGGGGAGCTTTAAAACTACAGAGGTCTAGGGCCACCCCAAATAATTAAATTAGAATCTCAGGTGGTGGAGCCTATAATACATTTATTTTAAGCAAACTTGTTGATTTCCAAGGATCAACTTAGAAAACTGCCCCCCCAGTTGAAAACCACTGATGCAGACAAAACATTTGGAAGACAGACTGAAATTTTCACTTTCTTCCCAGATGTCCAGACTCTATCGACATAGATGTCGGAGGCATGGAAGCACATTATTAGAGTATTTTCCATGGTACTCTTGGTTTACTTCTGAAGTATGGCCAATCTATTTTTGCTAAGTTGGAAAAAAATTTCAGATTTTTAAAAATACAAGATAAAGCAGCCAGCCCGGTGGTGCAGCGGTTAAGTTTGCACATTCTTCTTCAGCGCCCGGGGTTCGCAGGTTCAGATCCCGGTGTGAACCTACGCACTGCTTGTCAAGCCATGATGTGGCAGGCGTCCCACATAAAATAGAGGAAGGTGGACATGGAGGTTAGCTCAGTGTCAGTCTTCCTCAGGGAAAAGAGGAGGACGTTAGCTCAGGACTAATCTTCCTCAAAAACAAAAAAAAAAATACAAGATAAAGATAATGTCCACAAAAACTGTCTAAATTGGAGAAAGTATGCTGCTTTAGAGAGACTATTGGTAAAAGTGTTTGCTGTAATCCCCTTAATTGTGGGGAGGAAATATTTTGGAGCCATCTGCATTCTTCGTGGCATGCTTTTACAGGTGTGGGTGCAAGACCCTTAAAAAAATCTGATAACAGCTACGGCCCCTTTCTCCACACAGACACACACAGTGACAAGTACAAGGTGCACACATGACTCACATGGAGTTTCAGGGGATTCATGACAGACCCTCGAAGTCTATCCATAGCCCTCCCTGGGCCCATGGGCTCCAGCATAAGAATCAGGTTCATGGGTTGGCTAGCTCTACAGAAAGATTCCTGTGTGGTGGAAGGCAAAGCACACCCTTCCAGGTCACTGGTGACAGCGGTAGGGGAAAGTTAGTCCCTGAAAGCCTGGCCCATGTGTTAGGCTTCATGGAGCGGCTTTGGTTCCGAATATGATCGGGAGAACAAGCCTTCTCAGATAAGCTCTTGCGTCCACGCCTAGTTTGCTTCCAGATACATCTCTGTAACAGCTGCTGGTCTGGGCGTATAAACACTGCCCAACCTCCTCCATCCTGGAGTGGGGAGAAGGCCGAGAGAGGTGGGGAGATGAAAAGGGAGGGCCCTCCTCAGCTTGTAGAGTTTATTTTGCAATTAACAAAGACTCTGTGTCCCTTTCCTGACTTTTGCCTCCTGCACCCACAATTTAAACTTCATTCGCCTGACTACTGAGATAATGAACCTTAGAAACGCAAATCAAACCAAATAGAAAAGCCTGCCCGACACATAACATCACTGTTTACTGCGTAGGGAATTTAAGTGGAGATCTTTTGTCCCCTTCATTTGAGGAAAATGGAGCATACACATGGTATTTTCATATACGTGTTGATTTAAGAGACACGCCGCACTATGGTATCTGTGAGAATCTGAGCATGATGACCGTCGTGGGAGAAATGTCTGTTCACATCTCATTCTTTAAGGAATCTGTACTGCTCCCTTTTCTTGTAATGCTGTAAAAATAATTCCATATCAACGTAGTTCCATTTCTGATTTTCTCACTCTCATAAAATCTTAAATAAAGGCAGCCTCTAGTAATTTAGACAAGGTTAGATCAAGAAGAAACTGTTGTGAGTATTCACTTTAGAGAAGAGTAGCCATTACTCAGACCAGAGAAAAGGATAAAGCATACGTCATACTCAGAGACATCAAATTCTTTTCCATGTGTTTGATGGTCCTGATTTTTTTCTATATTCCATTTAAAATATCTCTTGTTTTTAAAAATTAACATAAAGTATGATGCTTTCCTAGTTAAACATCATTCACCAATAATTGATGCGGGCTCAGCGAGCCAAGGAGTCGAAAGAAAGATTTCTTGGACTCTCAAGGTCTGGCAGTAGTGCTCTTTTATTCAGAGACTAGTATGGAATAGCATGGGGACAGGACCCATGGGCAGTAAGAGCTGCAGGCATGGGAACAGGACCTAAGGGCAGTGAAGAGCTGCAATGTGTTGGGGGTTGGGGCTAAATTGATAAGGCATGGGTATGTGACTTATTTTTACTAGACAAAGAAAAGATGATGTAAAAAGTCACTAAATGGTTTCAGTGCAGATGGGGTCTGACTATTGTGTGGTTGTGTAACTTTAGATACGAATCTGGTCATATAGATCAGCACGTAGGCCAGGATGCCCTGGGCTTCTCTCCCTGGGGCAGCCCTAATCCACACCATAAAATCCATCGGGTCTTATAGATCAGCATGTAGGCCAGGACACCTTGGGCTTCTCTACCTGGGGCAGCCTTGATCCACATCATACTGACGTACTGAGTTCTTGTCTTTTATGCAATTTCATGATAATAAGCAACTATTCTGATTTTTTGGTAAACAAGAAAGTTACTAACACACACACGTTACGTATAAACTTCTTGGAAGAAGTTACTTTTTAGAAAATCACAAGATATCTTCCACAGAGTATATGCTTTACAGTACGCACAACTATACTCAAAATTGAAACTGAAATGAATGAAAAAGATTGAGAAAGAATGAATTTAGTTGCCAATATGCTTCACATGATTTATTGGTTCACCTCACAGCCCTTACGGCAAGTGTTGCTGGTCACAGATTGCATGAATTACTGGAAAATGAACTTTTTCTCGTGCCCAGCCTATGGTCACTGCCCGTAAGCAGTTGCTTGTTTGTAAACTCTGCTTACCAGCACCGCCGTTGCTTCTAGCTAACACACTGAGGTGAGCGTTTACTAAATAACGCTGGTGGTTTTACCATAGTCGTGCCATGTTCTAAGTCTGTACTGTCCAATATGGTAGCCACTAGCCACATGTGGCTACTTAAATTTAAATTAATTAAAATTAAACTCAATTGAAAATTCATTTCCTTAGTTGTACTAGCTTCATTTCAAGTACTCAGTAACCACATTTGGTTAGTGTCTGTCACATTGGACAGTACGGATTAGAATATTCCCATAACCACAGAAAATTCTACTGACGATGCTGTCAAATGATTTACTTACATTAACTCATTTAATCCTTACAACTCTATGCGGCAGATGCTATGTGTCTTCATTTTACAGATGAGGAAACTGAGGCACAGAGAAGTTAAATAACTTATCCAAGTTCACACAGATAGTAAGTAGAGGAAGCGAGACTTGAATGTGGACAGTCTGGTGCCAGAGTCATTGCTTAACCACACCTCTATACTGACTCTGATTAATGATAATAAGCTACTTTTTTTCAGTGTTTACTTAGTAAAGCAGGCGTTCTGCTCCTCATTTTGTTTGTATTGTCTTGTTTAATCCTCCCGACAGCCCTATGGTCTTGGGGTAGAAATCATCATTATCTCTGTCCTATTAATGGGAAACTAGAACTCAGGAGATAAAGAGAATGTCCAAGTTACAGAGCCAATAAGTTAGTAGAACCCGTATAAATCTAGGTCTTTCTGTTTCCAAAACATTCATCTTTAATGCTACATACACTGTGACCTCTGACAGCAGAGAGGCAAAAATACTTTTTTTGCTAGAAATAGCCTCTTTATTTTCTGAAATCCACTGAAGAATCATTTGCAGTATCACCTTATGTTGTTATTAAACTACCAGTTGAGCACAAGGATTACAACTTGACCCTGAACTAAATTTGAAAATATATATACGACCCAACTCTTTCTTTTTGACTTTATGGGGAAAGAATCAGATTCCTGTGCCAGAGTAAAATGTGACAATGGAGACTTGGGGCCTTGATATGTTGTATTACTTGATGATAATAGGATTTTCTATTTAGGCAAAGACAGAGATATCATTTTAAAAAATAACCAGCAGCACAAACACAGTGGGATCATATGACAAGGTAGACGAGAGTCGTTATTCTTTTTTTTTTTTTTTTTGAGGAAGATTAGCCCTGAGCTAACTACTGCCAGTCCTCCTCTTTTTGCTGAGGAAGCCTGGCCCTGAGCCGACATCGTGCCCATCTTCCTCTACTTTATACGTGGGACGCCTGCCACAGCATGGCGTGCCAAGCAGTGCCACGTCCGCACCCAGGATCCACCCCGGCGAACCCCAGGCTGCCAGGAAGCGGAACGCGCGAACTTAACTGCTGCGCCAGGGGGCTGGCCCCTAGATTCGTTATTCTTGATGTTTTACTTTGTGCGTGTGTTTCTTTTTAAGATTAAAAAAATAGGGAAGAGGAAATGCACAGAGAAAATTACGTTTCAGGTACCTCCGTCATCAGTGATTTCTCATTTCATGATCAAATACAGGTTGTGCTGTCGCTGTGCTGAGCACGGAGACAGAAACGCACACTTTCTAGTGCAGGGCTCACTCAGACACCTGGTTTAGGCTGTGCTCTCCTGGCTGACAGAGCCGTCCACCGTCTGCTCCTCCGTGACCGACTGCCGTGAATGGTGGAGTCAGCTACCCGAGCACGGAAAGCCAGTGGGGTGGGGCCCTACCTGGGACCCTACCAGGATACACAGGTTTCACCTGCTCAGAGCCCCTCATGATGGGATCTCACAGACAGACATCTTTGATTTTCTCCACAGACAACTCAGGACAGAGCTAAGGGGCACAACTGCTGTGGCTGGGATGCAGACAGTGACCATACCTAGGGGAAGCTGAGGGGAAAACGTGCTGGACTCAGGGTGCTAAGGACCAGGGGCTGCTGCTGTGTGTCCTTGGGAAAAGTTGCTTGAATTCTCTGGGCCTTGGTTTCTTACGTGGTTACTGGTGGGATTCTATGTGATATTATACATGAAATGATCTGGCAGACCATCTGAAACAAAGCATTTTTTGAATCTAAATGCTATTGAGGTTTACAGGGAGAAAATGTTGCCAGGGTGAGCATGAGAGCCTCGTCATCCATGAGGTCCCCCCCGGGGAATGACATGCATTTGGTTTCTCAGGTCCTGGAGAGGAGAACCGTGAAGAAGAGAAGCTGGAAGTCTCCATCAACTCTTCTTAAAAGCAGCGGAGAAGTCCACCTGCCTGCGCCCTGTCCCACCTCCCCCTGAAGGGCTGTGGGGACAGACAGCGGAGGCTGCCTCCTGGTGACCGGGGCGTGTGAGGGAGTCACAGAGAACACAGGGAGGCTGGAAGGGAGAAATGCACTTGGTTGGAGACATGGAATGGAAAACGGTTCAGGTTCAGGGGATAGTTAGAACACAGAGTCTTCGTTTTCATTTTTCTCCTTGACGGAAAGTTTCAGATATTTAGGCTCTCACCGAACAAAACGAAACCATACTTGAGTCTCACAGTTTACCCAGTGGTTGTCAAGCATTTTGCGGATGCTTGGCATTCCTCAAGTGGTCTCCACAATTTTAAGCTTTCCTGCGGGATAAAGGTACATGAATTGGGATGTTGGAGGAGAAGGACCCAGGCACCCTCCACAGCAACCCTCAGGCCTCGCTCTGCTCTGCTTAAAGCAGGGGCTCCAGGGCATGAGCGGAAGGGGAAGGAAGAGGATTGCACACTTAACCTCAGTGAGAATGTGGGCTCCAGTTAGAACACAATGGCAGAGCAGACGCTGAGAAAAACCACGGTGTGTCTGGAGTCAGAGAGATCTGGGTGTGGAGCCAGCCGGTGCCAGGGCACGTCTGCACGAGTTAGGAAAGGGTGCCCCTTTCTCGGGGGGGATGTGGCTCCCTGCATGGCTTCGCGAGTGGTGGGTGGGCTGGATTTGGTCCCCTCGCTGCCCCCGCCTCCACCCCCAGGCTGGGCACAGTCTGCACAAGGGTAGGTGTTGGCCTGGAGTGGAGCCCGCCCAGAGGTAGGTCTCAGCACCCACGGTGGGGGGTCGGTGGGGACATCTCCCATGTGACCTGTGCTATCCTCACACTGCAAGTCCAGAGTGCCAAGGCCACGCCAGTCAGTGCCGGTCACACAGATTCTGCTTGGATTTCTATGAATTGCCCCCTTTCATAGCCCTGTATACACTGTCAAGAGGAGCACTGCAGGCTGTGTGGCAGTGGTGGCCAACCCGTGAGTAAATAGAGCAGCCAAGCCCCTGGGGCACGGGCAGCCACTGCGGAAAGGAAACACTGGCATCTTTCTCCATTTCAAAGAAAAAGTCAATAAAGATGTTCTCAATGTTGAGTTTTTCTCTGCTAATTTTTAAAAAGCATTTGCTACAACTTATCTACAGAGCAGGCACCAAATAACTATTTGTTGAGTGGATTGAATAAATGAATGAATAAATAAGTGAGTGACTAAGCAAAGGGATGAATAAATGCTGGAAATTTCTTTTAGTCAACAGAACACGTAAGTACGGAACAAATGCACCTTAAAATCTTGTTAATGCTACTCCAGGCCAACACCTATGCTTGTGCAGGTTGTGTCCAGCCTGGAGGGAGGGAAGCAGTGCGGCATATTAAAATGCAGGGTAAAAAATCTTGGTAACAGACAATTATGCTCATTTTAAATGTTTAAAAGATACATATACTTTTAAATTTTGGGGCACCTGTTTGTTCATGGTTGTGATTTTTAAAAATTACATACGTAGAAAGTGGTTATATTTTCTCCTAGCAAAATGGTTCCTAGTTCAAAGGAGAAGGTAAGGTCTCTTGGTGTTTCACGATATTCTCCAAAGGCTGCAGGACTCGTTCACGTGATAATTCTACAGAGGTGTTGGCACCTGAGCTGGTTCAGAGCCGCTCTCGGCAGTTTATTTACAGGCACTGAATGGAGGTCACCTGAGAGGGTGACCACCTCCTCTCTCCCCTCAGCCTCAGGCCAGGCTCTTCAAGAGCAGCCTCCCTTGCATGAGGATTCCCCAGGGATCAATGCACACACTCAGCACCCAGCAGTCACATTCAAGGCCCCCAGGTGAGGGGTACATTCGATTCAGGCCACATGCTGCCCTGAGCAGCTCTGAGGTGTGACTGCTGGGTTCCGGGCATAGATGGGATTAGGCAGGGTGGCAAGGACGGTTATCAGCAACTCCAGGTCCTGGCCTGGGCTAAGCCTTCCCACAAACGTTACAGAGGTTAACTCTTAATAACTTTGTGTCTTACATATGATTGTAATGAATAGCATGAGTAGAAATATAACTATTGGTGTGTCATTCATTTTGCAAAAGGGGACACTGAAGTTCAGAGAGAGAGGACGTGTGTGTGTGAGAGAGACAGAGAGAAAGAAAGAAGAAAGAAGAGGAGGAAAGAAAACAGCGTGGTGGCCAGGCATGAGTGGTGGACACAAACGCTGGTCTTCACTGAGTACCTACTTTGATTGGGTACCAGGATGCTAGGCTCCTTATGTGGATTATTTTAATTATCCTTCCAGGAACCCAGTGAGGTCAGTACTATTTACGTATAAGGTGGTTGAGTAATTAGCCCAAAGCAGCCCAGGTAAGATTATGAACCCAAGTGGTCTGACTCCAGCCTTCTCTAAGCCACCACGCAGTTCTGCCTCTCTACAAAAGGGGATGCGGGTGTCCCTCCTGGTGGTCTCACTCTAGTTGACTTGCCTGAGGACACAAAAACTGTGAAACCTTCACTGTTAACTGAGAATGGGAGAAACCACCAAAACGCTGTTCCCTGTTACACACCAGATGCCAGACAAACCAGTCTCTTGCCTGGAGACCAGCTGAATCCCCTCCACTGCCCCCATCCTCTCCAAAAATCAAAATGCTAGAGTCTTTTCCTGACTTAAAGCATCTTACAACAATCAATGCACGGGAAGGCACAGAAAAATTCCATGTCTGATTTTAGTAAAATATACTTTTCTCATCAAAATATTTTGATAGCATGAGAAAAGAGATGTGTGCTCATTAAAGTTTAATGAATGTCTCTCCCTGCCATTTTCCATATGAAGATCACACTATGCCTCATCCCACGGTGGATGCCAGGAATGGTTAACCGAGAGCACAATTTAACCCAGTCCCCGTCTTTATGTCACGGGGATGAATGCATTCCAAGACCGGGTCCAGCAGGATGTAAGTACTTGTCCACTGGCCTAACAGCTTTGATTGACAATGACGTGGATTCATACAGGTGGGCCCAATATCGTCCCAGGTTGGACTCTATTTGCCCTAAAAAGGGAGCTAGTTGTAAGAACAGCTGCAAACTAGCTGCCAGGTAACTCCAGTCTCAAGGCTGGCCTGGGACTCCCGGAGGGAGACAGTGCCTTCGGCAAAGGCTTTGAAGAGAAAGGAGAAGGAAAGGAGGTTCTGACTCTTGGGAGGGCAGAGCTGACAGTAATGTCACAGTCATGCTCTGGAGTCTTCACTGAAGCCTCTTTGCTCATAGAGTTAGTTATAAAGCTCTGATCCAAAAATCTTAGGCTCATCTCAGAATGGCCCCAAGCTGCCTTTCTTGTCCCTGCTGGAGCCTCCATTCCAGCCAACGCAGGGCTGCAGCTGCTCCCCTCGCCTGCTGGCGTGCTCTTTCTGCCCTGGCTTATGTTTTTTCCTAGGATCTGGGGTGGTCTCTCCATCCATCTCTGCTGCTTGAAATGTCATCCATTCATTGAGGATTGTCACTGTTCCACAGCCTCAATTTCTGCTGCCCACTCCACTCAACCTTGGGAGACCTCTCCTCTCTTGAAACACACAGGCCCTCTGTTAAGGCGGTCACCATCTGCCACCTTTTGTGAAAGTTCCCCTGTGAGAGCAATGTAGCTGTGTGGTTACCTGCACAGACTTCTGAGTCAGAAAGACCTGGGTTAGAAGCTTCACTCCTTCCCTTATCAGGCGCGCGGTCACGGGCAAGTTGCTTATGAACAGTAATAATGACAATCACACCAACCATATACTGGGCGTTTCCTGTGAGTTGGGCATTAGGTATTCATTAACTCATATATACTCACAACAACCGTATGAAGTAAGTATTGCCATTGTCTCTGTTTTACAGATGAGGAAACAGAAGCTAAGAGAACTAAAGTGATGTGTCCAGGGTCACAGTTATTATGTTAAGAAAACAGGATTGAGCTCAGATAGTTTGGTCCTGGAGCCCGTGTTTTGACCACTATGCTATAGGGCACTACCCTCTCCGGGCCTCTCAGTTTTCTCATCTGCAAAGTGGGGATTACAATAAAACCCACCTGGCAGGATGGTAATGAGGATTAAATGATACAAGAGAAGTATAATAAGAGAGAGCTCAATAATTCACAGCTGCTATCATTGCCATTACCGTGTGCGGGGCTCCCGTCTCGTGCCCTAAGCTGAGGACAGGAGGGAGGGCCATGTCCTCTCATCCTTTGTCTCTTGCATCGGCTCACCCTGTGCCCCGCACACTCATCGCAGGCAGCGACCTGGAGAACTTCTGACAGCTGTGGGCCCGTCCCAGAATCAAAGAGGTTGATGAAGGGTTCTAGCATTTTCCTAGAATTTGGGCCCAAGTGCCCTAGGTAATTCTGGACCTTTGAGACATTGTGCTTTTGTCCTTTCATTGCATTTAGCTCCCTCTCTGACTCCTGTGTCATTCGATTGATTTGACTTCTCTCCCTGAGGTCCCCAGCATAAGCAGCGTAACGTTTTCTTTCTCCTCTCCTTCTCCCGCTTTCCTCCTCCCCTCCCCTCTTCTCCTCTCCTACCCCCTTTTTCCTCCCCTCTTCTCCCCTTCCCCTTTCCCTCCCTTCCCTTCCCTCCTCTGCCCTCCCCTTCCCCCTTCCTCTCCTCTCCTCCAGCATTCCTCCTCCCTTCCCTTCCTCTCTCCTCCTCTTCTCCCCCTTGCCCTCCTGTCCTTTCCTCTCTTCTCTTCTCCTCCCCCTTCCTTTCCTCCCTTTACCGCCTTTCCTCTCCTCTCCTCTCCCTGCCCTCCTGTCCTCTCCTCTTCTCCATCCCTTCCTTGCCCTTTCCTTCTCCTTCTTTCCTCTCCTCCTCTCCTCCCCTCCCCTCCCTTCCTCTCCTCTCCCTTTCCCCCTCCCCTCCTTTTCTCTGTGTCCTCTTTCCCGCCCTCAGTCACTTTCAGGACTGGATGCCATGGCTCTGTATTTCATATCTGCAGTCAGCTAAGCAGCATCCCAGGTTCCCAGTCCATTAGCCAGAGATTCTGGAAGCAGGGCCTCTCACAGCTCAGGGACACCTGGGTGTCTTAGGCTGTGCAGTGCTTTACCCAGGAACACCTCTTGCCCTGCTTGGATTCAGTTCATCCTTGGGGTTAAGGGCTAATGAGGTCAGTGGTTGAGGCATAGTCTTTGTGAGGATGCCTGCTGCCTCCTTTCCTGAACAAACTTGGCCCTGAACAGAAGCTGGAATTTCCATCTCCCTTGTGCTTGAGTCCCAGTCAAATGGCCCTACCACCAAGTAGGTTTCCTCCAGGAACAGCATCCCCGATCCCTTTACGGAAATTAAAAAAACAAAACATAACTCTTTTTAAAGTACACCCTCCCTGCACATGTCACTCAACTTGTGGGAGAAGGTATTTTGATTCTGCCCCTGAGGAATTAAACTGCTCTTTAAGTAAACCTGGAAGATGACAAACAATCCTTCAAATTAATAAGGTCTAAAAGATGAAAGTTATTAGTTTCCTTTATACAACCAGTTTATTATCAGCGGTGCAATTAAATTCTATTTTATGCTGTGGTTTGAGCATTCACAGCTTGGAAGGGCTCTCTCCTGAGCCCCTCACAGGGACAAGCTGTTGGTTCGTAATTAGGTAGAGCATGTAGGCCTTGCCTCTGGTGGGAGAGACTCCAAGGTTGAGTTCACGAATGAGGATGGGAAAGGATGCCTCCCTGTGTATCTGGAGAGGCCTGCAGAGGGACCCCTGCCTGTCTCCAGGGAGAGCCGCCATGAGGGCAGCCTGCCCTTTGGGGGGTGGAGGGCAGGCCCGCTCTGGTTACAGTACCCAGTGCCTTATACTATTGAATTCACGTTCTCACAGGATTGATGGCACCTCTGGAGGGACCACTACTCTGTTTTGCATTTGTTTCCCATTCTGCCTGCAGACCCTGCAAGCTCTCATTTTTATTCTGTTTCTTAAGGCCTCTTGTGTAGATGGTGCTGTGATGGGCCTGTGGGAAGTGACCGGGGTGAAGGAGGCAAAGAGACATGATGAGTTAAGCCTTTCTAGAAATGAAGGGTCTGGGGTTCTCTTCCTCGGTGGGCACCACCTGTCTGTGTTTGGATGAGCCTCGTGCTAGGGTGACTCACTGTATGGGAGTCTTCAAGCGCCACCCGCATGGCACTAGACCCAGTGAAAGCTGCCATTTTGAATGCTACACAGCAGTTAACAGCTTTACAAATGATTCACAGCAAATGATTGAAAAGACACAAGGCCTGCCTCCCCCTCCCCACCCATTGTCAACCCCCCTCACCACCACTAGGGACATTTACAATATGAGCAACTGTAAAACTTTGATTTATCTATCACTTTAGAGGAATGCAGCTTAAGGTTTGTGCTAATCACTCTTAATCACTTCACGAAAAATGTTCTCCAGTGACTTGAGAAGGTCTCTAAGCCTTGGATCAGGCTTGCCTAAGATGTCATACTCTAAGGGCTTCCCTGGGCTTCTGCTCATAGGGCAGGAAGGTATCTCAGGGATGTGGCTACAGATGCTGTGAGTGCTCCTAAGAAGTGGGAGCCAACAGGCTACCATATTGGTCTTCCATTCCCACCCATCCTGAGCCCTCCTCTGCCAAGTTCCTTTGAGCCATTTGGGCAGATCTTTCTGGTGGCAAATGGAAAGACAATGCTAATACTACTAGCCAAACAGGCAAAAAACTCCTATGGTTTTAGAAGTCAGAAAAGTAGTTATCTTAGCAATGGGGAGGGGGTCATTGACTGGAAAAGACAAGAGGGAACTTTCTGGGCTATTGGAAATCCTCTATATCTTCATCTGGCTGGTGATTACAAGATGTATACATATACGAAAAGTCATTGTCATCAAGCTGCCATTTCACTTTGTGCATTATACTGTATAAAATTATGTCTCAATGAACAATAGTACTGTCCCAAATGCAGGTGGGAGATGATTCAGGCAGTTTCCATTTTTTGCCAGGCCTGACCCACTTTATTCTGAAGACACAGAGTTCTAAGCATCTGTATCCATTACACATCTTTATCTTCCTCCACAAGTGTGTTTATACCCACAGGTTATATTTATATCTGCAGCCACATCTATATATTTAAATCTGGAGAGGAGAGAAGAGTGTTATATGTGTGTCTATATATAGGGCGGTTTATTTCTTTCAAAGAACAGGAGGATCCTAGCTCCATTTTCTTTGGAGCAAGACACACACACTAAAACACACTAAACCTGGGTGTCTAATCAACAGCCTTGCCTTTTTTTCTTGTCTGAGATTCTAAACTGACCTTGATGATGACCTTGGGGATCGTCAGCACAGTGGACTTCTGCTTGGCCAGAACAACTTTGGTCTCATTGACGCGAGCCGTGACAAAGAAGTGCAGAGACGCTTGTTCCAGCAGCTGGCCCATATACTCGCCCGCTCTGATCAGCACCTCCTCTTTCTTGACTGGCAGGAGGAAAACAAACAGGCCAGGCATCAAGACCCGAGATAGGATCTGATTTACTTTTCCCCAAGTGCCCCCACCTTTTCCACATTAGCACAGCATCCACCAGGAACACAGCAGAGGTGAGGAACAAATAGAATAAAGAGGCAATCAGGGACAAGCTCTCCTGCTTCCCGGATAAAGAAAGAATGTGCTGGAAATTTAACATTCAGTAAAGTCTTACTTGAGAAAATGTGTCAGATTTTCCAAACAGTGCCTTTGCTGTTGTAAAACGCCATGCCATGACAAAGATGTTTAAAATCAAGGACCAAGGGGATTTAACTTTGGCTGATTAGGGCAGCTGCAATCCCGAGATGGCAGATGTGGAGTGGTGGAGTCCAAGGCCACCGTTCCATGCGCCGTCCCCTCACGTGATAAGAAATGTCTCACACAGGCCACCAGCAAAACTTGAGCAAAACTGTCAACTGTCTAAACCTTTTCCTTGTAATGCTTCATATTTTCTTTCCAGCTTTTTCTGTCCCAATCTGACACGATTTTTCTATTTAAGAGAAAGAAGCTGTTGAAACCAGTTTTCACCATAGGCGTTCAGCTCTCTCCAACCCCCTCTCCTACTTGTAACTTCAAAGATCTCTGTGCCAAAGGCTTGTTTCCTCAAGTCACTGATGTTAGCTTTCAGGTGTTGGGGACAGGCCAGTGAGGATGACGTCTGGAGGATGGGGAGCGGTCCCGGCTTCCTCCGTTTACCCTCTGGGCTGAGGACAAGGGTCTATCTTGTGGCTCTGGCCACAGCAGAGAGGTGCTATTTGGCTGCATTGCCCACTTTCTCTATCACTCCCATTTCCCACAGCCCAGGATTCTAGAGAGCAAAGGATAGTTCTGCAGGCCGAGCCCAGGCCACGAGGTAGCACGTGCTGCTACCTGGGCAAAGCCAGGTGCTGGGTTTTGCCATCAGCCTGCAGGTCCAGCAGGGAGATGGGTGACTCATGCCTCCATCCCCACGCATGGAACACATGCCCATGGAATTGAATATCTCCACTGCTGCTTGCCTGCCCAACATCTGCCTTTTACCAAAGATTCCTCCTTCCTGCAGAAGTTACTGAAGGAAATAACTCCCATGGTCAATAGTTCAAAGTGCAGAGGGTAGTTCGTCTTAGCCCTCCATAATGAGCAGCTGTCCTGTAGCCAGGATGGAAGGCCACATGGGAGCGAGCGCCAGGGCACAGGGAAGGCCTTCTGACTCGCTGGCTTACAGGCCAGGGAGCATCAGACCACGCTCATCATCTGCTCCAAAGTCTCTTCACAGGGAGTAGGTGCTGGGACCGCCCGCCTCCAGCCCTCTGATTGAAGCCAAGTCTCTCAGTCTTGGCTCCACATCACAATCGCCTGGGACATTCAAACACCTGCCCTGCTGGATCCCACCTCAGACCAATTAAATCAGAATCTTGGAGTTTGGGGCCCAGGCATTGTTTTAAAAGTTCCACAGCTGACTCTACTGTGCAGTCAGGATTGAGAAGCACCACTCCAACAAGTGGGGAGAGTCCCACAGAATCAGCCTCGTGGAAGCCTTGGTTCGAGTGGAGATACGGCCCTTCTAACTCAGGCCCTTGCTGCTCCAAGCGTGGTCTGCAGACAGGCAGCACTGCTATCGCCTAAGAGCCAGTTAGAGAGGCAGGTTCTCCGACCCTACACCAGCCTGCTGAATCAGCATCTGTATTCGAGTAAGATGCCCAGATGATGCATATTCAAGTTTGGGATGCTCCCAGAGATGGGAAGTTCTAGCACTAGAAGGGGTGTGGTTAGGACAGAGTTAGGATGGACTTACAATGGTCTCAGTTTCAAAACGGAAAGTCCTGCACCCCAGAACCCACCAATTTCTGGCAAACTGGAAATGTTGGTCATCCTGGACCAGTGCTTGTCAACTGGGGCTATTTGGCTCCCACAGGGGATGTTTGTAATGTCTGGAGACATTTTTGGATGTCACAACTGGGAATTGCTGCTGGCATCTAGTGGGTAGGGTCCAAGGATGCTGGTAAACATCATACAACACACAGGACAGCCCCCACAACAATTACCCAGCCTGAAATGTCAGTGGCACCTCAGCTGAGAAAGCCTGCCCCAGGCTATGCAGAATTGTTAGAATATATTGGTCCATCCTAGACAAATACTAAACAACTTGGCTTGGTTCCTGGGGCAGTCCTATTCCAGTGATAGCCAGCCTTTTGAACCTATGACCTTCCTTGACCTTGGCCCTCGAATTCTGCCTTTTTAAGGACCCACTCATATTGCCTTCTTCGGGCGTGAGCCTGGACTCTGCTTCCTCCTCGCTCCTCTAGCAACGAACTGTCCAGACAAATAAAACTCTGTGCCTCAACTGGATACAAGCTCAGATGAGCACATGGGGACTGTGTTTCACTCCCCCACACCTGGACAGATGGAGTAGCAAAACGACAGGCCTTGAAGAACGTGTATTTTGCCTCTAGCTGCCTCCAGTAATAATTAAAAAAAATGGACTTCTCTGGCTATTTCTGGAGGGCTGTGTTTGACCGCTGGGTTTCTTTAGGCTGGTGAGATATGCCAGACTTCTTTCTACCAATCTTTACAGTGGCTCTTGCTACCTTTGTAATGGCAGCATCAGGACCCCTTTATGCTCGGAGGCAGAACATTCTCTAAATCCCAGCACTAAAGAAACTGGGCTGTGCTTCCAAGCCCAAGAGAACAGTGCTCCTGAAATAGTACGTTATGTAAGTGCTGTGTTTTGCCACCACACAAGAAATTGTTCTAGATAAAGTTTATTAAACGTGGCAAGAGAAAGAGGAATAGATTTTCATTCTATGAGTGGTGGAGCTGGGATCCTGCCAACATCATTGATGGTGTCTCGGGAAAGCCAAGGGAGACACAGACTGGAGCCGCCTCATCTCTTTCCCAAAAAGCAAAGAAAACTAAATATAGCCAAGTGGAAATGATAGCACCTTTGAAGGTACTGGAAGGTTTAAGTTATTCAAATCTTCCAAGCTGATTCTAGCCCACACATTTCCTTTAATCATTGATCTAGAAAGTACGCCTCCCATTTGACTTGGAAAACTTTCTTTGCAGTGGATCCTCCTAGGAACGTACTCTGACCCGCTTGAGCAACATCTAGACTCACAGTCTTTTTGAAATATATTGCAATTTATTTTAGATTGCAATATGCAATTTGTTGCATACAGTTGATGCCACCTACCTTGGGTAAAGCAAGAAACAGTCTCCTACTCCCTTCAAGACATTCAGGACAAGCCTTGAGGTTGGCCGAGTGGGTGGGACGTGTGTTAATGCGGAGTCAGGCTTAGGTAGCTGTCCCTAGAGAGATGACTGAGAGGGCTAATATATCACGCCATCCTAGCTGAGAACTCAGGCAAGCTCGTTCTTTCATTGGATTAGGGAGAGAAGGGGAAGGAGATTGAGAGAGAGGTCTCTTGTGAGGTGGGAAAGGATGCTATCTTGTTCCCTGTCCAGGGGAGTGAGAGGCAGCTGGACTGCAGGCACCAGGGGCACTTGTGAGGGAGCTGACCCACTTAGGGCCCAGGGTTACACCGACCTGGCTCACTGTCGTTGCCTGAATGGGACCTGGCTGCTCTCGTCCACTTTGCCTCTAATTGCTGTGTGTGGCCTTGAACACATCAACTCGTCTTTTTAGTCTCAGTTTCCCCAAATGTAAACGTGTTGGAAGTTAACGTTTACTGAGAGACTGCCATTTGTGAGGTATTTCACATATATTACCTCATTTAGTCTCCTCCACATCCTCTTTCTCCTACACCATCCAATCTGTCAACCAGCCGGTGGGCTTGACCTTCAGAACAGACCCAGCCCTAATGAGTTCTCATTGCCTCCCCGCCTCACCATGCCGCCGTCTCTCACTAAGCTCTTGCAATAGCACCCTAACCAGGCTCTAAGCTTCAGCCCTACTTCCCCTGTAGTTTCTTCTCAGCACACAGCCAGGGTGACCTTTCAAAACCTAAGTTAGATCATGCCCCATTTCTACGCAAAACCTTCTCATGGCTCCCTGGCTTACTTGGAATCAAAGCCAAAGTCCTTACAAGGGCCTACAATTCTTTACACAGCCTGTACCCACCACTCTTCTCCTGGAACCGCCATTGCTCCCAACTCTGGTCTCCTTGCTGCTCACCGAACACATCAGATGTGCTCTGGCCTCAGGGCCTTTGCACTTATGGTTTCTTCTAGCTGGAAAGCTCTCTTCTTCCCTTCTGTCAGGTTTCTGTTAAATGTCACCCTATAAGAGGTTTTCCCAACCACCCCATCCCACCAGCACCCCATCCCCCTGACCCTACTTTATGTTTCCGTATTACATGCATTTCCTATTCTCTGTCACTATTTTACTGCTTATTCTCGAGCCCCCAGAAGACCATAAACTCCACGAGGGCAGGAACTTCTGTCTCGTTCATTGCTGTGTCTCTAGCATACAGCAGTACCTGGACTTGTAAGTACTAAATAAAGGTTTGGGGAGTGAATCAACAACCTTGTGATGTGGATGGTGCTGTTCCCATGTATGGATGAGGAAGGTGAGCTCCGATTATGTAAGTAACTTGCCCAGGGACACACAGCTAGTGGGTGATATAGTTGTACCTTATATCCAGATTTGTCTAATTGCAGGGTTCCGGCCCTGAAACCCACGGTGTCAGCCGGTCTGAACAATCGCGATGATTGTTCTCGCCTTGAGTCCTTTACTGACTGCTCTTTTCTATAACAGTTACCTTTCTTACCTCCAGGGATAGAAAAGCGCTAGATCTTCCGGTTTCCAAAGAAAATACCGTGGCCATTTCCTAGTCATTAGCTACATTACTAAAGCTAGGGAGATTTGCTTCCTTCAAGTTTAGGCAGGTTTCTTGGAATTAGGAGTTTTAGCAATAGTTCCCCATTTTTCTGCGAATATCTTTCGGAAGACTCACAGGGGCACTTCCTGTGGCTTGGGACAGACAGCGAATCCAGGAAGCTTGAACACAATTGAGATGCGTGAGTTGGTCATCCCAGAGGGCCCTTAGTCTTGTTTGCCTCCACTTTGTAGAAATTATTATTCACCTATCTTTTTTTTTTCTTTTCTTTTTCAATGCCACATGTCAGGTCACTGAAAATCTGGTGTGGCGAAGTGTTCCTGTCCTTTCCAACCTGCTCCGTCTAACTTGACATGCTCTGCCTGGGGACCAGTTTCTTCCGGTTGGCTCATTTTGCCAGTTGTGTGGCCAACTGTTATGCCTACTAAATACTAGTATCCCAGGAAGTAAAATTGATTGAAATTGCAATCCACAGCAGAAGCTGCAGCACATTGATCCCAATCCTGCTTAAAATATTCTGAATTTTTATAGTGAAGAAGAAGCATTAGAAGGGCATGTATGCAAGGATGCTGGAAGGGATTAAGGATGAGAAAGAGGCCCCCCGAGAGGTGGCAGAGAGAACAAAGTCCTTCAGAGGCTCCTGGGCAGTGCATCCTGAGTCTCTAGTCCCCTCTCCCATGGATGGGCTCTCTCCTGCCCCTATAGATCAGACAGATCATTTTTCAGAAACAGCCTGTAAGCAGAGCTTAGCTCTCCCTGCCTTCTAGATGAAGCAAACGCACCATTCCTGCTGGGCAGCCCCCAAAAGCCTTTCTTAATCTGGGAGAGAGACACCACCAGGGGGCTTGCTTTCTGAGACATGTGCTTCATAAACTTCCCTGTGTACTCCAGTCCCCTTGGGATCTTGCTAAAATGTAGATCCTGATTCAATAGGTCTGGAGTGGCACCTGAGAGTCTGCATTTCTTTTTTTTAAATTTTTATTTATTTATTTATTTTTTTGAGGAAGATTAGCCCTGAGCTGACATCTGCCGCCAATCCTCCTCTTTTTGCTGAGGAAGACTGGCCCTGAGCTAACATCCATGCCCATCTTCCTCTACTTTATACGTGGGACGCCTGCCACAGCATGGCTTGCCAAGCAGTGCTATGTTCGCACCCGGGATCCAAATCAGCGAACCCCAGGCCGCCGAAACAGAACGTGTGCACTTAACTGCTACACCACTGGGCCACCCTGACAGACTGCATTTCTAACCAGCTCCCAGGGGATGCTAATGCTTCAGGTCCTCGGCCCACACTTTGAGTAACAAGAAGTTAAGTTACCTTTAATTTTCACAACTCATGAGGCTCTAGGCTTTGAAAATTTCAGTGTTCCCTTCTATGCATGATACATGAAAAGGAAAGTTGAGGCCTCTCGAGAGGAAGTGAGTCTCCCGTGAGGTCCATGCTCCTGAGCTCTGGGGTAGAACTTTAACTTTGACAGAAAGTTGTGTGTGGGGGGTGAGAGTACCAAGCCAGACAGGGAAGCAGAGAGCATGTCCCAGGGAGAACAGTCCCTCTCATTAGCTTACCGGACAAGGGCTCCAGCGTCACCTTGAATGTCTCGTTCTTGAATTCCACATGGGAGACCCCAGTGTAGAAAGTGATGTTGCCTGAGAGATAGGCTGAGATGGTGTAGCGAGTGGGGCTTTGGTTCCGGAAGGTGATGGTGAGCTTGAAGTCTTTTCCCAGCACGGCATTCTCCACTTCAAAGTCCATGTCAACATCAGACTTCAATTTGGTGACATCTTCTGTGTTGAGGGGCTTTTTAGCTCCATACATCAGGGCAGTTTCTAGGGCCAGTCTCTCTTCTTCTTGACCTAGGAAAGATGCAGAGATAATGACATGGAATAAATGCAATCTATCAAAGAGGAGGTCACCTTAATAAACACATTGTGATCCGGGCACTGTGGGCTGTACTTGTTGGATTGCCTCTGCAAGCCACACAGCTTCCCTTTGAGGCAGAGGTCATCATTATTCCCATGTTACAAAGTCTGCAAAAATCAAGTTGCCCGAGAGATATGACCCGGCCAGGTGGTCGAGTCCAGCAGCACCATCAGGTCCTATCTGAAAGAGAGTGGCTGAGGGGCTTCCTCTGCGGTTGTTTCTCTGGCGCCACTATTTCAGGGCTCAGTAGGTAGAACTGGCAAAAAGGAACTCTTCCCTAACTGTACTATCTATTTGCTCCCCTCCCCAAGGCCCAGCCACATAGCTAGAATTTGGGGATCTCCAAGCAAAGATTTTGGCAATAGTTGCATCTTGCCATTCCACCTTCTGCAATATGCGCTTTCTCCTCTTCGTGGGTCTCCCTGATAAGACCTGTCTTCCTCATCTCTCTTCCCTCTTGGGCCTTGTCCCACTTGCTCCTGCTGAGCCGACCTTAAGGCAGCTCCCTCCCTGCCTCGACTCCTTCCTCTGTCGCCATTTGCTCGCAGCAGAGGGCAGACATCAGTTTTCCCAAATAGCAGCCAGCACCTCCCAGACGTTCAGATCCAGCACATCGTTAGCACGCCTTCCCTGCAAGGGACTCATGGCCCAGCTCCCCTGAGACCCCTGGGTTCTCTAGTGCCTCCTGCATGCTCACAACATCCATTAGCCCATCAGAGGTTCTGAGGTTGAGCCCGACGGTGAGGACATGCTTACTGTAACACCAGATTTCCCAAAGTCATCTGACCCTAAACACATTTTTGTTGAAGGACACTTGCTGGCATCTGGTGGTGCAGTTTGAGATTTGTGCATTGTTTCTAAGAAAATGTCTTATGTAGGGTTTCCAAGGCGGTGGTGGAGAGGAAGGTAGGGAGCGGAGGAGAAGGGGCGGGCTCTGGAAGAAGAAAACATAGCTTTTTGCAGGTGAGGAGGAGAGAAATACAGGAGTAAGTTAGACCTCAGAGCTTGCTGCTCTGAGCTGGGCCAACATCCCTTACAGAGCGCTGGACGAAATGCTGGCCCTGGGGGACAGGCCTTGAGGAGGTGTGGAGGGACGGCCGCTACTCTCGTTACCATCCTGACACCTTTGGGTACAGCTTAGTGAATTGTGCAAGATACAGAGGCAAATTCTTTGCCTTGTAAAAACTAGTCATGGGAATGGCTAGCAAAAAAAATCACTTTGAAATAAAAATGCTGTCTTTTATAGTTACGTTAATTTTAAGATATTGTCTTCCACTTTACTTAGCTAATAGTGAAATGCAATGGAGATGAGGAGGCCAATTAACAAGAATAACTATCACTGAGAGCTGACTACGTGATGGGTGCTGTGTGATGGGCGTATTGTGCATTATCTCACTTAATCCTCGGAGCAACTCTTCAGAGCAGGTGTATTATTACCATCAGTTTCCTTGTTTGTAAAATAAGGGTGCCTGCGTCATCGAGTTGGCAGGTGGATTAGAGGTGGTACACGCATAAGAATTGGCAGCTATGAGGACTTTGCAAAGACAGAGAAAATGCCAGCAGGTATTGAAACAAACATGGATGTGTGTGTGTGTGTGTGTGTGTGTGAGTGTGTGTATTAACGATTTCTCTGATTGTCATGACTGCAAGAATGTGCCAAAAACAATTGGTCTAGGCCAAGCTCTGGCTAGAGCACATGTTTACAGATCAATAGGAGGGAGACTATAGCAAAGGGAAGGGGGGGCTACGACAAGGAAAGTGCAGTGAACTATTTTAGCTGAAAGCGTCTGGCAAATAGCTCCATGAGAAAGAGAGCATTCATGATTATCGTTTTGGATGGGCACCAAATATGCATTTAGGCAAAATGCAGCAGGCCAGCACCAGCAGCAGGAGCCTGGTCAGAGAGGTGCCACCGTGGAGCAGGGAGGCTGAGCTGGCCGAGGAGAGGCAGGGGCAGAGGGAGGCTAGCGGGACTAGGAGAGACTTTGTAGCGTGTGGTGGGTGGAGGAACCTCTGGCTTCCCTCTGGGGACTGGCCTGGCCCCGTGAGCAGGAACTGCCAGGCAGAGGCAGGCTGGTGCTGTTGCAGGAAGCGCAGGCCCAGAAATGAGGCAAGCATTGCGGGGCTCCCCTGAGCTCGCCAAATGGCCGTCTCTCTGCGGCTGTGCCCAGTGCTCTGACGGCTTACAGAATTCAGAGCCAGGAGGTTAGTGCCGTAAGAGATGGTCTACAGCCAGAGAGTAATTTCTGAGCTTCCCGTGAGGCCTCCAGGAGCACGGTCAAACACCTTTCCCTTAACTGGGATGTAATGAGAGCACCTTCTGTGTTCGACAAAGCTTCTTCTCAGTTTTGGGTCTTACTTCAAATGCCACCTTCTCAGAATGTCCCCCTTTCCATTACCCTGTGTAACGTGTCCCAACCCCAGCCCTCTGATCCCTCACTAACACATTACCTGGTTTTCTTTCCTTTCCCCAGTACTCAGCAGCAATGCACAGTTAGACTGAGGGAAAGAGAGGATGAGGAGGGAAGGTAGAATCGGGAAGCTATAGCAGGTACCCAGGAGAAAAACAATCATGGCTGAAGCTAAGAGTAGTAGTATGGTAGTAATTCTAGAATTACCAGCAGTAGGGGAATCTAACTTTTATTGGACACTTGCTATCATTCAGGCACCGTGCTGAGGGCTTTCCACCCTGACTCCACTTCGTTCTCAGAGCGTGACCATGGAGATCAGGGAGGGACATGAATCTGACCTATTTCAGAGGGGACAGTTAGAGGATTTGTGGCTTGACTGATTCTCAAGTTGCTAAGTTTGGGTGGACCGTGGTTCTCTTCACCGTGGTGGGGAGAGGAGGAGAAACAGATCGGGGGCGGGAAGGGAGTGTGAGAAGGTGCATTTAGGAAGGCCCAGTTTCGGGTTCCTGTGGGACATTTAGGTGAATGTGGAGTTTAAAAGTGGAGTCTAGGCTGGAGACACAGTCTTGGGAGTGGTCAGTATAAATGTGAATGTTAACAACAGCTAATAGAAAGAGTTTAGCGTGGGGAGGAATGAAGCCTGGAATGAAGTAGCATTCAGAGGGGCTGAAGAAGGAGCAGCTTTGAGTTGCAGAAGTAGACAGAAAAAAGAGTCAGGTAGGTTGGGATGGAACCAGGAGAAAGCGGCATCATAGAAGCAAAGAGCCGAGAGACTTTCAAGAATTGGGAAGGAGCAATAGCCTCAAATAGTGTAAGGGGTCAGCCTAGCTGAGGTCTGCAAAACGTTTATTCCAGGTGGCAATCAGGTGGCCTCGGTAACCTTGCGAAGAAGAGCTTCAGGCTATGCTGGTAGCAGAACTCAGCACTGTAGGTGAGGAATGGAAGGAGAAGGAACTCGACTGGATGCCAGGTGCAGGCAGTTCTCACAAGATGCCTGGCTGTGCAGGCAAAGAGGAAGAGAGAACAGGGCACGTTGGCTGGGGAATATACTGTTGGAAAGGGGGTTTGTAAATTTATTTTAACACAAGTGACACTCAAGCCTCCTTAAATGCTAATGAGAAGGAGCTAATGGAGAAGGAGAGGTGAAAATACAAGTGACAGAGGGAATAATTGATGGATCAGAGAGGAAATGGAATCCAGATACCATCATAAAAGAGGATATATTGGTGCAGGAGAAGTTTTAAGAATTCTCATTTTCAAAATTTTATAGTTTCTTAATCATATTTTTAAAAAGGCATAAAATTAATATTAAGCTTTAGTTTGTCAAAGTGAAAAATGATCTTTCCACAATTTGGTTAATTAAAATAGTAAATTCCTAAATCTAGTAATAATTTCTTTTCCATGTTTTCACTCATGGCCACATTTTGGTGGCCACACTCAGCATTTGCAGATAGAGAAATTATGTGCGAGATTCACTAATGAGAATCAGGGTGGCAGATACACCACCCTGGATTCTGGCAGTCCTTTCCTAGGTGCCCACGGCAGACAGCAACAGTCACTCGCTCTTGCCCACCACATCGGGGTGCCGTCTCAGCATCCCTCTCCAGATAGCGCTCACTTGGTCATTCCCCAAGTTAGACTTTGAAATGCATATACCATCCTTGATTAAGAGGCTAATTATCTGCCTGGGATCAAACTCCAGCCCAGAAGCAGGATGAGGTGTCTCTTACAAATATCTATGCAGGTTAGGGGCTCTTCTGCTTAGACCAGATGCCCGCACTGTCCACCTCTCTGAGCCCTGCCTTCTTGTTAAACTGGAGGCGTGGACTTCAGACGACTTCCTCATTCAGAGTTCGCACATTTTATTTGTTTTAGTATGGAGTCCACCCCTCGCCAAACCCCTGACTCCTCTTTCGTAGACTGCTTTTGGGTCCTTCTTCGCTTGACATCTGACCCTGATTTGGCCTTCACTGCCACCTCTGTGCTTGACAGTTGGCGGCATTCTGCTGTATGGTTTAGACAAGACAGCTGGTCGCTCATCTCATCTCTTGTTCTCTTGTGTGGTCGGTGCTTCTTTCCTATGAGGACAGTTTATCAGCAGTCCCTGTCCTGCCGCCTTTTCCTGTAGAACTCTTTCCCCATGCTTCGCCTGGCCAATTCCTATTTGTCCTTCTGTCTCAGTGAGCCCATCACTACTGTCCTCTAGGATCCCCGAGTCTGGAGTCTGTCTTGGGATGCCCTTCTCTGTGCCCTGCAGCATCGGTCCACCCCTGTTCAGGGCACCCAGTGGGGAGGGCTTGCTTCCTGCCCATCTCTCCAGCTAGAGGGGAAGGCAGGCTGCGTATGTCTCTGTCCCTCCACAGTGCTGGTAATATCGCAAGTGGCTGACAGCAAGTTGTTGAATGGATGAATGAATAAATGAATGAACGCTACAGCTAGTTTCTTTCGCTTTTCCTATGGACTTTTCTTTTTCCTCTCCAATCCTTTTTGCCTGTAACTCTATAACAAGAAGTCATTGCTTGTTTGTTTTGTTTTATTATGCTTATGCTTTTTTATCACAAAAACAATTTTTGAATTGTTTTTATGGCTATGCCTTCACATTCATTACTTTTCCCCCCTCTTTTTAGGAAAAAGTCAAAAAGACAAAAATATGTTTTGTATCTATGTTGTGCAATGGCTGATAACCAACAGAAGAGAATGATGAAGCATTTTGGAAATACAGCAAAATTCACTAGTTCAGATGACAGAAACCTCAATTTCTAATACTATGCACAAGAGTTCTCAATTCAGCAAACTTTCTCTTTATAGTGCAAATTGCTTTGGTAAATAAGAGCAGAGATGTCTAAAATACTTAACAAATTCTGCACTCCTTTGCACTTCGGGAGTAATGATGAATATTTAGGTTTATGCTAATTACTTGTCATTTTTATCCATTCACTAAAATAAATGCCACTCCTCAGAATCTCTGTTGGTGAATCATTTGTGAAACATACTCCTCCTTCCCCCTCAAGACACCCAAGGTCCTCTACCTCCTGTCCGCTACTGAACGTGGGCAGCTCTGTCTCCGGCCACTCTGCTCTCCAAGCTTGATGCTTTGGCAATGCCTATAGGACCCTAACCACACCAGCCGCGCCACATCTCTGTGCCTTAGGTCATGTTCCCACTGCCTGGAAACTCCTGGCCAGCTTTCTTTAACTATGGTCTGTGATTTCTCTCACCCAGCTTTGCGTTTTCTGAATCTCCTGGTTGGACTGACTTCCCCTCTTCTTTGTTCTTAAAGCCCCGCTTTACATAAGGATCCTATCACTTGGCCAGGAAAAGAAATGAGGTCCTGCCCCCTGCAGGAATCCCCAGCACCAAGCACAATTCCAGGTGTAGAGGAGGCACTCAGTACTGATCGAGACGGAACTGAACTCAACAGCTTCATCTGAAACATTCTACACAATAAAAGTTAACAAAACCATCTTCACATTATTTCATAATTGAAATGGGCCTTCAACCTAATTGGTTTGAATTAGTGAGATTGCACCGTTCTATTAATATTACATTATCCACCTCAAGGGATTTCCGTGATAATTCAATGGAACAATATATATGAAAATAACGTGTTAAGTACTAAACAAATGTGAATAGTTATTTAAATTTCTATTATTAAACTAAAATTACATTAGGTATACAATGTTTTCTAATAGGATTTTAAAAATTAAGGTTCTTTCATATTTTATGAGCAAAAACATATTCTATATTTTGTTAAAATAGACATGACTTTAAATCAAATCATGTCACAAGCCACATTAAGGGGAATTCTCCTCAAACAAACAAACGACAATGAAATATTGTGGGCGTGATGTGTCTTTCACTCACGAGAGTCCATACTTCTGCCCTAACTATCAAATGCTGCAAATGCCAATGCATTCTCTGGAATACATTTCATAGTGGCAGTGGGTAAGTGCTAAATGGACTTGGGCAAAGAAATCTTCATTCGATTGTAGTAAATTACCTTCTTGGAATTTGTAAGTATCAGTGATATCCTTTATGCCATCTCCTCCAACTTGCTTGGTCACAATTAATTGCCCAATGTGGGTGGCATCAACAGTTTCAACCACATGAGTGCCATCTTTCTTAGCTGTAATGTAAACAACATCACTGTTGACCTAAAAACAAGGGAGGAGAACATTAGCCATCATCAAATGTCCTTATCACCAAAATCTCTAACTCTCAATGGTGCAGTCACCTGGAGTTGACATGTTCCTTTCTTCAATAACACTGGATTCATAGGGCTAAACTCATCTTAAAACTATTCTAAAGGGGAATCTAATTTAGATTAATCATCAGATATTTCAAATTAAGAATATTTGGGGCTGAGATTATCAGTTGTTTAAGTATCAATCATTTCTTTCTCCCCTTTTTCTTGCTGATAAATTCCAGCTCTTAAGAGAGAGCTGAAAGCACCATGTCTGTTACTTGCTTTCCCAGCCTTCTTTTACACTAGCTGTGGCTGTGTGACCTGCTTATAGGAAGAAGAGGAAGTCTGCTGGGTGGCTTCTGCAAAAGCTTTTTCTCCTTTATAAAAGGAGGGCAGTACACTGGAGAGTTTGCCCTTCCCTGTCTGCTTTTGAATGTTTTCATGTGAAGTGATGTGATGCTTGGAGCTTTTACAGCTGTCCCGGGACAGTGAAGAGAAACATGGCCAATAACACAAAGATGACAGAGTAGAAAGATCAGAAGCATTTGAGGGGTTGATGATGCTGTTAAAACTTGGTACCACCTACTTCAGGACTTCTTATAGGAGAAAAATTAAACTCCTATTGTTTAAGTCACTTTTATTGTTACTTGCAGCCAAAAGCATTTTAATTGAAGAATAACAGTAGACTACTCAGGAGGAATTCACGTGATTTTCTGATAATTTAGCAACTAAATCATGCTATCTGTGGGACTTGGAAATAGCATCTTGGGGCCATGAGGGCTGTCCCCCACGCTCTTCCAAGGTTCTGCCTTATCACTCCACTTTCTAGAGACAATGTCTAAATCTGTGTCTGAAGGCTGATTTCCCCTGAGTCCCTTATTGTATTCTTTACAATCACTTTCTTGGGAGTTCCATTTATTAGCATGGAAACAGGTAGGAGACAGGAACTGCACTGCTGTGTCAGGCGCTCCAGCTGAAAATAGTTGCTGATGTATTTACTAAATGTTTTCCAAGCTGCTCGCCAAGCCTCAGTTCTCTCCTCTTTTAAATAGGGTAATAATGGCTCCTTCTTCAGGGTGGTTGGCAGAATTAACTGAAATAAACACATGTAAATTACTTATCATAGTGCTTGACACAGAGCAAACATTCAATAAATGTTTTCAATAACAATAATAAATTTTTAATAGTATTGTCAGATATTTTTCAAAGTGCCAGAGTCCTAATGATGAACAAAATAGAGTCAGTCACTGCCCTGATATGGTTCACACTCTAGGAAGGGAGATTCTGTGCGTCAGAATCATCTGGGGGAACTTTAAAAAAAAAAGAGATATCTGATCAATTGATCAAGGTCTTGGGTGGGACCCTAAATCTATTATTTTTTAAAGAAAGGTATCAGATAATTCCATTGGACACCCAGGCCTGAGAACCCCTGTAATGCAGTACCATAAGTACCTTGGAGGGGAACGTCCAAGATCCAGGGAGCACCTGGGGCGGTGGGGTGGGGGCAGGGGTTGGGAGTGGCTAGGAAGTAACAGCCAAGTTGAAACCTGGAAGATGCATAGGAGTTAGTGAACTAAAGGCTCTCATCTCAAGTGTTCTTACCAACAAGCAAACCAAAATGAAACTCACAAAAGAACATAAGGAAGTTTTTGGAGGTGATGGATATGTGTAGTACCTTAGTTGTGGTGATGGTATCACAGGTATATGCATATGCCCAAACTCATTAAGATGTATACATTAAATGTGCGCAACTTAAAATGATCAATTATACCCTCAATAAAACTAAAATAAATTAAAGCAAAAAAATAAAGGAGAGAAGGAAGGCTATGAAAGGCAGACTGGCAGGTGCAACCATTCTGAAGAAGGTATCTGAGAGATGCACTGGCTTCGCCTCAAGACACGTGGGCTCCAATCACAGATGTGGACTTTTAGAAAGTTACCTTATCTTGTCTGAACTTTATTCCTGCTTCTATAAAATGAAAGTAATTGTACTTGTTCTGTCAGTTTCATGAGAACATTTTAGGACCAAGTGAGATAGGGTCTACGTGCGCGTGGCTTGTGAACTTCAAAGCTGAGTGAAAGTGTGATGCTCATTAGGAAGTAATGGGGAGACTCGGCGATGGATCCCTAACATTTAAAGTTGAGGTTAAAGAAATTGAAAGTCTATTCTTTCTCACAAAATGCTCCGAATTTACATGAAGTCTGATTCTACTAAGGATACTCAAAATATTTAAGGAACATTTTCAAATTAGTTAATTTAAACCTCCAACAACAATCCAGTGAGGTATGTATTATTATCTCTGTTTTACAGATGAGGGCATCAAGATTCACAAGGTCAGCAAACTGCTCAAATGGCCGGGAGCTGGTGGAGAAGAAGTGTAAGCGTGGACTGGCCCACAGCCCTTTGCCTGATCCTTGCCCTGGGCTGACCCATAGCTTGTTCCCTAACCCTCACTGGGCTAGCCCACAGACTGTTCCCTGGCACTCACTCTGGGCTGGCCCATAGCCTTTTCCCTGACCTCCACCCTGCGCTGGCCCATGGCACTTTCCCTGATTCTTGATCTGGGCTGGCCCACAGACTGTTCTCTGACCCTTGCCTTGGGCTGGCACATAGGCCTTTCTGTGACCCTTGCCCTTGGCTGGCCCATAGCCCTTTCCCTGATCGTCACCCTGGGCTGGCCCATGGCCTATTCCCTGACCTTTCACCTAAGCTGGCACGTGGTCCTTTTCCTGACCCTCATCCAGGGCTTGCCCATAGCCCATTTCCTGGTCCTCAACCTGGTTGGCCTACAGCCCTTTCCCTGACCCTCACCCTGGGCTGGCCCCTGGCAGGTCTCATGACCTTTACAGCACACTGGCTTTCCCAAATTCCCTGTAGAACCTCGAGCGCCACCATGCGGTGTGAAATGGTTCTGTGCTTGGGTCTCAAGTGGTTCCACACTTGGGCCTCACATTCTGAGGGGTGATACGTGGTGGCCCTACTCCTCAGCAAAGCAACCGGGGCCTGGTGGTGCTATCCGTATGACGCAGCAGCCTGAAAGATTAAACCAGGAATCAGGATAGGAGATGGCAGGGCAGACACCTAAGGAATGTTTGTCAGTTTGGAGAAAAGAAAGTTAAGGGAACTTAAATGAGCCTCCTGAGAATTTCGGCTTTTCCTCTGGAGAAGGTCATGCAAGCACAAACAGCTCCCTCCTCCACTTGCAAATTATAGCAACAATGATGATGAATATCCTCTTAATAACAACACTCACAGCAGCTTATGGTTTTCCAGGGAGACAAGGCTAAATATGAAAGTGGCAAAATCCTTGTCTCTCCTTGAGCACAGCTTAGGAAATTTGTGTCGGCTAAAATCTTGGGCCAGCCCAACCACACCATCCCTTGTGAGGGGAGAACACATATATGAAATGGCTTTTGCATATGCGCGTTGGAGGTGGAGAGTGGAGGAAAAGTATTCTTCCCAAGTGACATCAGCAAGCTTTCTTTTCGGTTCCAGCCACTAGCATAGTTGGTTCTCCATCCTGGCCGCACATTAGAGTCACCAAGGGGTTTAAAAAAGTACCAGTGACAGGCCCTCACCCAAGACCAGGTGGATCTCTGTGTCAAAACAGTTGTAAGTGCAGCAGATGCTGGGAGAAATATTGGACCTACATGGTGTGACTTTGGGCAAGTTTCGGCATGTCTCTGAGCCTGGGTTTAACACCTTCCTTGCAGGGCTAGTAGGTAGACCATTACTAATTGTAAAAGCCCTATTTTTAAGACTAATTTCTTTTGAATGAAAAGGAGTCTTCATTATCATCTAGTCTTCCCCCTACATTTTGAAAGAGCTATGGTCATGTAGAACCTGGGCATCCCAGCATGAAATCTGGTGCTATTTTCAGCATACCACACCCTTGCCTCGTGGTCAGACAGAGGCACTTCTTACACAGCCTCTGCCAAGGTTCAGGGCCCCAGGGGTTCAGCAAAGGTGGGCTGGGGCAGCAGGCTAGAGAGGCCTCTCTGCAAACTCCTGCTTGTGCCTGTGGAATTAAATTTACATATGTCCATTGCTGGCAGAAACTACGCTCTTCACCACTAAGGACAGAGTCTTTTTCAGGACCCAGGACAGAGTTTCTTTGTTCATTTGTTCCCAAGTGGAGATAACTACATCTCAGGCTGTGCACGGAAAGCAGTGCTCCTCCAAGGGCGTGTGGAGGCAGTGGAGGCCTGCGTGGTCCACAAGCCTTCCTGGAACAATCGCCATATGGCCACCCCATGCTTGCCATTCCGTCAGCCTGTAGGGCTGGCTAGGCTGCCAGGCCCCTGTGCTTGCTCTCTGCTGCTTCATACATGTGCCTTGTCTCCCACAAGGACTGCCAGCACTCCAGGGTGCCATCTGGCCCCATGTCCATGAGATACTGTTCTTAGCAGTATACGCTGCACCAGCTTTTGTTTGCCTGATCCATTCATTCCTTCATTCCTTCATTAATTCCTTCAGCAAGTATTTCTTCATGACTACTCTGTGCCAGAACTTGCTTCCAGCAATGAGGATCCAGCAGACCCTACATTCATGGAGCTTATATTCTAGAAGGGAGAGAAATAATAACACTAAAGCAAGGTAGAAGGATAAAAACAACAGGGCAGGAGGTGATATTTTAGATGGGGGGTGGGGTGACAGAGGGCCTCTTTGAAGAGGTGACCCGAGCAGAGACCTGGGTGCAGTGAGAGAACAGACATGCAAAGTGGGCTGGAGGGTAGGGGAGAGCTTTTCTAGCAAAAAGAACAGTATATGTAGAGACCTTGAAACAAGAGCATGTTTGGATGTTTCCAGAAGAGTAAGAACGTCAGTATGGTTTGCAGGAAATGAGCAAGGGATGGGGGTGGGAGGAAAACTAAGGGCCAGATCACACAGAACCTTGTAAAGATTTATGCTCAATTTTATCGTAAAGGTGGTGGGAATCCATTAGAAGGTTGCGGGCAGGGGAGTGACATGTTTTTCTTTACATTTTTATTGGATAATTTTGGCTGATTTTTTGAACAATAGGCAGGAAAGGGGTAAGGGGGGGTGAGTTAGGAGGCAACTTCTGAGAACTCAGTGCTGTACAGAGCTCAGAGGCAGTAATGATGGAGATCATCGATGCGGCTGGATGAATGACAGTTTTTGGAGGTATTTCTGATAAGATGCACGAGGAAGATTAAGAAGAGAAGCCAAGATGATTCCAAAGTTTTATATGTTATTTGAACGAATGGATGAATAATTTTAGATCAGAATAGGAGATGCTATCAAATGAGTTGCATCTAATAAGTGGTAGCAAAATAAACAACTTTGAATTGAGAACAAAGAATCTGCAGAGAAGCATCTGCACAGTTTGTATATAGAGAACTGCTGGCCCAGAGCTGGGGAAGGCGCGGCTTCTGGAGCAATAGGGTGGTTACCGTGGCCCTAGGGGCCAGTCAACGCTGCTGCAGAAATCAGCTCAGGGCCAGGGAGAGAAGGCAGGAGTGTGTGTGTGAGTGTGTGCGCACATGTATGTGTGTGTGTGTGTGTGTGTGTGTGAGTTTGGGGTGGGACGGTGTGAAGAGGGCAACGGAGCCAATTAGAAGAAGCCAAAATAGAAGAGAAACAGCAACTCCTGAGTGCTTCCTGAGCGCAGGAATTCAGACAACTCCAGACACTTAGAGCCATGCTGCTCTCTTCTCACCTCTTTAGAAGCCACAGGGCACCAGGAGTTGGGGAGGGAAAGGCAGATGGGCCTCCAGAACTGAGAAACTCACCGCAGCCCTGAGGGCATGAGAAGGGAGGAGGGTAGAGAAAGAAGCTTCAAGCCCTGGAAAAAAAATCTAGAAATGTGAAGGGTAAGTTTCCACAATAGAGGAGGAGAGGAAAAGGGTCAGAGGTTGGATGCTTTCCATGCAAACTCCTCTTATTTTTGGTTCTGCTTTCACTAAAGGGGACCAAGGCCCTGAGAAGACCAAAAAAAGTCAATTAAACATGGTGCTTGACCTGGCCCGGAAATGAGTAAGGAATGACCAAGAAATGCAGCATGCTGAGAGGCAAGAGAAGGCAGGCTTCCACTGACGTACCTGGAGCCATGAGAGGCAAGCTTATGCAGCAAGGATGTGGGAAAAGGAAGAGAGGACACAGCCTACAACCTCAGTCATGTAGACTCTCATTAAAGTTAAATAGATGTCCCCCATGGGGGTCCTACTTTAGGCACTCTTGAGAAAAGATTCCTCATGCACTTTTCAATAGCTCCACCATCTCTTATAAATGGCTCAGCCCTGGAGCTCAGCCCAAGCCAAAGCAATAAATTGTACACTCTGTCAGACAAGTCTGCAGCGGTGAGAGGAGTAATTATAATCTGCAATTCCTGATGGCATTCGTAACACCCCAATCTATATTTAATAATAGCAAAAAGCGTTTGCATTAACAGCTATTAGGCAATTCGCTCTTGGAGGGTGGGTTCTTTCTCTCTCCTTCTTTGCAGCAATAAAACGTAATAAAAAAATAAAAACAAGGCTTTGTGAATTTTAGAGTGATTTCCCATTAAGAGGTTCCCGTAGCATCATAAACTGTCAGATGGCAACTGCGGAGGTTTGGATAAATCTTCAAATCCCAAAGTGAGTTCAAGGGGATAAAATGCCACATACGCTATGCTTGTTCTCACAAGGCTTCTAGAAACTGTATTGGTACGGTGGAAGAAACACCGCTCCTTTTGTGTATTTCCAGTTTCTGGTTTTGCTGTCTAAATATTTATGTTAATTTTACTTCCTAAACATCTCAATCCTGCCTCCTCTTCCCCCTGCTATTGCCGTTTGTCTCGTTCGGGTCCTCACTCCCTCTGGCATGGAATAATGCCACAGCCTTCTAGTTGGTCCCCCTGCCTCAGCGGCCTTCCCACCCAGTCTGCGCTCCGCAAGGCTCACATCCCTCCCGGTGGTAATTCCCTCGTTTACAGGACCACATGCCCATTTCTCAGGACACAGGGTCTCCATGTCTAGTTCCTTCAGCTGTCATCTTCTGACACCCCGGGCGCCTCACTTTTCATGAGGCTGCGTAGCTTTCAAGTGCCCTTACTCACCGTTCAGAAGCTCAACTTGTCTTCTCTGCCTCAAATTCTTTCCTTCCCCAGGCTTCTTTCTTACCCCGTTTGCCTGGATAACTACTAATCGTCCCTCAAGACTCAGTTCTGGCACCATCCCTCCGGGAGCATGTCTGACCCTCCTTCCATGTGCTCCTCCGATACTCTGCTCATCTTAGTGGCTGTCGTGCAGGTGTCATTACTGTCTGTTCCCAAGTCACCCTCCCTCCCTAGACAGCGTCTTATGGCCTTTGCTATCCTATTTCAGTTCCTGGCCCATATTTGTCAGTTAATGAATCTGAATGTATGAATGCAGATCATTTATCACCTGCATTGCTCATCTGACAACTATTCCACAGTATGTTGTATTATTTTTATTTACTTTTTGATGTGTTTATGTATTGCCGCCTGCCATCAAGAATCGAGTTTCTCAAAGGACATAGGCTTCTGAATTCCCCCCAGCACAGTGCCTGATGCACTTTAGTAATGGACATTTCCTCATTCTAGTGTAGTGATGGAGTGTGGTGGTTATGAGCATGAGCTCAGGTGCCTGCCTGGCTTTAAATATTAGCACTAGTATTTATTAGCCTTGTAGTTGCGGAAAAGTTGTTTAACCACTCTTTGCCTCAACTTTCTTTTCTATAAAATGGGAAGAATTATAATACCCACTTTAAAGGGTAGCTAACAGCATCAAATGGTAGGCAAAGTGATTATATAGGAAGAACTCAGTACACGATAGATATTATTTCAGTGTGTTTACTGGTGAAACTACACTAGGGTAAATCCCATCTCTCAGCCTCTCACATATCTCTCTACCAGCCCCCGTATCCCCAGCAGCCTCCCTGCTTTTCAGAGCTCTCCTTGGAGTGTCCTTTAATGGCCTCCTCTGGTTCCAGCCCCTGTCCAGTTCTTCTAGAATTTCAGATCCTGTACCAGAGTGTTCCCGTCAGCTCTTTAAGTGTGCTGCCTTCCAGCTCTCTTCCTCTCCCCTCCCTGTTCCAGCAGCTCTGTGCTCCCTCCTCGGTAGGAGGAGGACCTGGAATGGCAAGAAATGGATTGCATGGACTGAGACCACGGTTTCGATTTTGTTTTACATGATTGCTGGGCTAGCCTCGCAGTGAAGTAGCACACTCAAATTTCAATTCAAGGACCGTGTCCACCAATTTTTAATTGAGTAACTCATTTAGTCACTTAATTTCTCAGAGCAGTTGATACCTACTTCACGGGTGCAGAGAACTAAGCTAAAGTTAGTAAAGCAATTACTTTTGAGGGGAAAAAAATCTCAAAACACCAAGGTAAGAATGCTAAGTTAGAACCGCATTTAGGATTAAGAGCCTGGAGCCTGGAATGATGTCTGGCTAACTTCGCAAACACAAAGCATCACCATGTACCCAGGAAATTTAGAAGAACCCAGGACCTTATTCTTTAACGTGTAAGAGGTTGGGGAGGAAAGCAGCACCTTCCCCCAGCTTCCCACTCACCTCTGCAAAAACAAAGGGTGCATCAAACTGGAAGCAAATGTGACCATGCTTAAGGGCTTGAACGGAGGCCGGGCCACACCGATACATCCCTGCATCACACAGAGGAAGGAGAGCATGAGTTTGTTTTCTTCAATTCTGTCCAGATACAGGACAGGTCACAGCACTGAGGTGGCTCTGCAGAAACACATGTTCCTCAACTTTATCACTGATTTGGCCTAAATGCTTTCCACGACCAGAGAAGGCAGATCACCAATGTGTGTAATTAAAAGGGTTTGTTGGAAACGCCTCCTCAAACCAAAATTTGGAACCATGAAATAAATACAGGGCATCACCATTCCTGCATCTATTCTTCCTCCTACAAACACATGCTCAGGTGTATGTGCCAAGCTGCTGGCTAACGTGGCATTTATCCTTTTACAACGGGGGTCTGGAATGTTGGAAATGGCAGTGTGTCCTCAGTGGTTATGTTGTTTTTTGTTTGTCTTGACTTTTGCTTTTGGACATTAAGGACGCATGCCAAGTTCAACTGGAGCATTTGGACATTACCCACACGCATCGACCCGAAGCCCAACATGCATTTGGGAAGCCATTAGGCTCATGTTCACCTTTACAAAGTTCTTTAAATTTTAACCAGCTTTCTCCAGTTAAGAAGAGATTGACTGCCTTCAGTCAATTATGAAGTCTCCTCATTACATATATTATCCGGAACACAGAAAGTGTTATCTTTCTCCTTTAAAATCCAATATTACACTAAGATCCTTTTATGCATATGTAATGAATGTTTATATATGTGTGTATATATACACACATCAATACCTCATATCAACGCCTGAGGGAATAAACAAAAATGGCACTACGCCACTGATTTTCATCATCATATTAAAGAGAAATGGAGGCTTGTGATGCGATTTTGTAAAAATCTGGGGGAAGTCACAGCTGCCACTCACCGCTCAGCATCGTTTGCAAGTGAGACGACGAATACTCACATACTCAAGTTTTGAAAGCAATCACACAACATAAAAAGAAATAAGGTTCTGGGAAAACAACAATTTAAAGGATGATCTGTAATTATTTTTCGAGTTTTTTATTTTCTGTATTGCCTTGTCTCTTATCACTGTGTATAAGGGAGAACTGAATTATGTTTTATAGGCTAGCAAAAGTGCTTACACAGATATTTTTTTCTCTTGTCTTCAAAACTGCTTTTCAAAGCAAGAGTAGATGAATTATATATGCTAAGTTTTATGCTCTTTTTCTAAAAGTTATAAAATAATCAGGGTAAAGCTGACGATTGAGATGAAATGAAACCTGATTGGCAGGTAGGTAATTCTATACGTGTCCCCAGAAAGCACCCTTCCGATGTTGGTTCCCCCTGGGAGTGTTTCCCACATCAAATGCGACCACAAAAGCAAAACAAATACGGGCAGTGAAACAATTTCCCCGGGGGAGGAAGCAGTTTTACCATCACTGTTTTCCTGGGGGGTGCTGTCCACCACCTGCCAACCTCCGAATCCAACGGGAAGATCAGGCCTTGTCATCCAGGCTTCATTCCAGCAGTGGTAGTTCCTTAGAAAACAGGGCCCCAAAGAGATTAACCTTTCCATCATATTCATGATCCAAGAAATTAAAAAGTGGCTCAAAATCCCGTGGATATGCTATCCCAAAATTATTGGAATGGATTAAGCTAAATTGAGGACTCCCAGAGATATCCTAGGGCTCCAGACTTGAGTTTGCTGGGTAGATCAACTCCCATTGGCATCCCCTGGGGGCCCTCACATGGCTGGACATTGCTTTTTCCCCACCGTCATCAGCTTTAAGGCCACCCAGAAACATTCTAATCAGCACATTCAACAATTTTGATCTTAACTATTTTCTGCTGCCTAATAAAACAGAACTTACTACATGCTAAAGGGGTGGGGAGAAAAGTTAATTGAAACTAAAATACATGTATCTTTGCGTTTCTTTTATATTTATATATATTAGATTTATAAAAAGCATATCCCTTTGTAACAAGCAATAAAATGCTTGTGTTTATGGGCTTAGATCATTGCCATTGAAACTACAACATTAACTTCTGACTATAATTGTCTATAATTTGTGGCAAATTTCCATTTGGTGTTCAACAAAAAGAAAAGGTTGTCAGGGCGAGTGTCTCTTTACCCTTTATCAAAGGTGGGCAACCCATGAGCCAAGGATCATGCAAAACTTTTTAGAACTTTGCATGTGACCCTTGAGGCAAGAGCATGGAATAAAATGTCATCGTGAATTGCATTATTATGTCCTTGGAAAGACCCGAAATTATACGACAGTACAGAAACAAATGAGAGCACATTAACCCGTCTGCACTATAGAAAATATTCATACAGTAATAACAATTTAATGGTGGGCTGAGGTAGTTACAGCAGTCTTTGTTCATAGCACTGATGAATTTTAGATCCAGCCACCATCCGTCCTTTCCCTCAATGTCCTTCAATGTCGGTAATTTGTGCATGTTCCCATCTCTCTCTGAATTTAGCTTGTTTTTGATTGGTTCAATTCAGAGGTGTTAATTTAACTATGTACCCGTTATGCACCAGACCCCATACTAGGTGCTAGAGACCCGACAATGATCAAGACACAGATTTCTGCTCATAAAGAGCCTCACAATCCAGGAGGAACGACAAACAGGTAAACCAATCGTTAAAACACTTCGCAGGTTGCTGTGAGGCTTAAACAAGGTCATACACATAAAGCATTTAGAACAGGGCCTGGCATGTGTTAAATGCTCAAAAATGGTAACTCTGAGATTTTTAAAAATAATTAATTGAAGTGGTGCATGCTACAGTGGAAATCCATTTGGGATGCAATGGAGTCTCAGTGGGGAAACTCAGGACATGAGGGAAGGCTTCACAGTGGAAGCGACACCTGAACTGAGTCCTGAAAAATACATTGGAGCTTAGCAGCTCACCAAAAGGAGTCAGGACGAAGTTGAGGAGGCCTGGCATAGCCAGCATGGTGTGTTTGGGGAACTGCACACTATTCACTGTGGCTGGATGGTAGCATGCTTTCATATTTGTGTACGTGGGAGAAAAAGAGGGATGGCAGGTGAGGGTGGGCAGTACATCACAAAACTGACAAACACACATAGTGCGTACTATGTGCCAGGCACTGTTTTAAACCTTAGGTATATTATCACAGCTGATGTTCCCACCTTATGAGAAAGGTGCTATTATTATTATCCCCAGTTTACAAGGGAGGAAATTGAAGCATGGAGAAGTTAACAATCTTGCCTGAGGTCACACAGCTAGTAAGCGATAAAGCTCCAGGGCCCCATTCTCTTAACCACTGAGCTATGCTATAGGGGAGGATGACATTGTGAGATCTTTTCATCCTGAGTTAAATATTTAGGCTTTATCTTTGAGCAAGTTAAATGTGCAAATCTGTATTTGTGGAAGATGGGTGGGGAGGCAAGATGGGAGCCTGAGTTGTTACTCTCCCTCCGTGTGGAGAGCAAGAGGAGCCATCATGTGAAAGAAGAGGATGAGTTGGGGAAGACTTTCCTGGGCTGTATGATGGTTCCATTTACTAAGACTGAGTGAAGGAGGAAGAGAAGGTTTGTACTGCGGGAGGGGCTCATGAAAGGGGCTAATATTTACAGACATTTCTGAATTCCATTTACCTACTCTCCATGTTGGGAAGTATAGATGTTTCCTGAAAGATTATTTCTTATTTTAAAGCGTCTTTATATAGGTCTGTAACAGTCTTTCTGTTTTCGTCTTGTGGGTCCATCAGGCATTTTTAGAGTGTGTGGCTTCACTTTTGGGGCTCTGCCTTGCTCACCATCACATTCCCAGCCACTAGAGCTGGCTCTAAGGAAGAGCTCATAAAGTATTTGTTGGTTGAAAGGCAAGGACATCTCCTAACAAGGCAGGTGTCATTAAACCTTTGTTTGTTTGTTTGTTTTTAAGATTCATGGTTTTATATTTTCTGAGAATCTTCATTTGAAACCTGACTTCCCACTATACCATCAAAATGTACAATGTCCCTTTAAAGTTAGAAGAACTATAAAACTCCGAAGTTATGAGTCCCCTTGTTGTTTCTTTCTAAAGAAGCAGTGTAGAAATTAAAATAAAGCCCCCATTTCATTGAGAGTTATTTAATCATGTTGGAAATAGTTTTCATGGGGGTATAATGATGGAGATGCCAAGTGAAGAACACATCTTTGCTTTATGTTACTTCCTGTGTGTTTCCTGCAGTGACAGCTGGCGATTTCTAGGACTCCTTTCAAGGATGCTAATAATTCAGCAGTATTAGTACGAAGGACCCAGAGACTCTTCGCCCAAGGCAGAGCCTCACTAGGAAAAAGCGCCCTGCACGGCTGGGGGCCCTTGACGGGACATCACCGCATTGGTTTAGTTTATCCTTTGATTCAGTAAACCCCTTTCCCTGGAATTTGTACAGAGGAAATAATCACACAAATGCAAAGACAGCACATAAGAATGCTCATCCTTGCATAATTTGTAAGAAGGAAAAATTGGAAACAGCCGACTGTCCAATACGTGATCAATTATTTTGAAATATACAAAATAGAATTCTATTCACCCATAAAAATGCAGATCTATATTTAGGAGGCAGGAAAGATATCTATGGCATATTGATTTTTTTGAAGTCACACTACGGAACACCACGTACACTGTTTGTGTTCATTGGGTATGTACATATGTGTAGAAGGCAGAATTTTAAATGACCTTCACCCTTGTATAATTCCCTCCTTTTGAATGTGGGTGAAATCTATGAATAGGATGAAATCTCACTCTTGTGATTATGTTACTTTACATGGCAAAGAGGATTTTGTAGTTGTAATTAAGGTAATTAATCTGTGAGTTTGGGTTAATTAAAAGGGAGATTATCAGAGTGGGCCTGAGCTAATCAGGTGAACCCTTTAAATCTGGGTCTCGTCTGAGGTCAGGGACAGAGCAAGCCACAGATTCAAAGCAACAGAGACATTCTCCCGCTGGCCTTGAAGAAGGTGGGGGCCTTTCATCAGTTCTATAGCTGCAAGGCAGTGAATTCTTCGAAGAACCTCAATGAGCTTGGAAGCGAGCCCTGAGCATCAGGTGGGACGACAGTCCAGCTAACACTTTGATTGCCATCATCTGAGACCCTGAGCAGAGGGCCCAGTTAACCTGAGCCCGAACTCCTGACTCACAGAAACTCTTTGATAATACATTTGTATTGTTTTAAGATGCTAAGTTTTTGGTAATTTGCTATGCAGCTTAAAAAATGAATACAATATGCAAAGAGACATATTAAAGAATGCTTAAGAAAACAGCGGGCTAAGGTCACATCCAGAGTTGCAAGAGCCCACGGGATGCAGGAGAAGAGGACAGAGAATATGGCTGATGCCACGATGGACTTCGCGGCTCTGTGTGCTGTATGTTCAAAGTAAAGAAAGTGGATAGTTTAGGCAAGGAGTCCTTTACTGCCTTCAACTTGGCTAATTGCTCAAACACTCCACAGGTCATCCCATTTACAATCTGTCCAGAAAGGTTTCAGAGAAAAAGAGAGCCTAAAAGAAGGAGATGAAGGGCTTGTACCTTGGTTTCTGCAGCCTCGTTAGAGCTCGCAGGAGAGCACAAATAAGATGGAGAGAAAGCCCTGGAGGAGATGTTTTGGACCGACTTCAAACGTAAACCAAGTGTTTGAATTCTCTTATTTTGAGAATGGCAGGGGGTGGGAGGAAGGCATTTGTCCATCTTGCGAATTGCTAGTGTGTTTGTAGCACATGAGTGCGGCCACGCCTCTCTGGCTCGGCTGATAGATTCCTGATAAGGACAATGATGTTGGTGACGAAAATGACAGCACCCCCTGGAATTGTTAAACTCTGGCCCTTCCAGTGGCGGCAGGGATGAGGTGGGGTGGAGCTGTTGGAAAGAAGCGGGCACAAGTTGGTGGACTCTGAGGCTTGTCTAACAAGACATTCCAAAGTGGAAATGAAAGCTTGGACCGAGAAAAAAACTTGTGAGTTCAGAAAGATAATGAAGTAAGATGAGAATAAGGAATTATTCAGAGGAATGGAGGCATGCTGGAGGAATCGCCTATGGAGCTGGGAGCTGGGAGCACCACACTGTTTCGGAATGCAGCTGTTCATTGTTCAGGGCTGTTGAAGCACTGAAACCAGGAAGGGTATTTAGAGTCTCTCTGTGGTCATGTCGGTCAAAGGCCAGAGGTCCAATCAGGGGGAAACCAGGTCAGTCCTCCCTGGAGGAACCAATTGCTCACCAAGAAAAAAAAGAAGCAATGAAGGTGTTTGTTTTCGCTTATTCTGTGCAGGGTAGGGGTCTTACGATGCTCTATGAGAGGTCACAGCTTAAGCACAATCTGCTGTAGCACAAGAGACCCCAATCGAGGGGGTTGAAGATGAAGGGTGGGCTTGCGGATGTGCTGTAACTCCCCAAATAAAACTATGAGGTGTATTTATAGTAGGAGTGATAATCAAAGTAATTAATAACTGCTCAGATACAGACATGAACCAATTGGAAGCTGCAATCAATCAGAAAAGATGCTCGTTCTAAATGCTGGTTAGCATTCTGGATAAACGCCAGTCCAGAAGTATTCAATTACATACACAGTGCAATAGTACTTAACAAGTTTGTTTCTATTTACAGCATTTTCTGGGAGTGTGTCTTTCCTTAGTCTTGAGAATACAGCCTTTCCACTCTCTTCTTAAGCTCCCGGGTACTGATTTCTTGAATATTTATTCAGAGAATTTTACAGCAGCTTTATTAACAAGGATTTTTAGAAAATTAAGGAGTGATCTTTTGATAGCCTCCCCTGTTTTGATTACCTGTTTTATTTTTTCATTGCAGCCCCAGAAAATGAGAGAATGAACCTAAATTTGGCAAAAACAAAACAAACACATAGGCAAACAACTCCCCAAATGCTTGGGAAGTAGATGCCACCACCCACAAGAGCTGTATTTCCCCTTACTACATAGCAAAAGGCCCTCTGTAACTCTGCTGGGTCCTCTCTGCTGGATTCATTTTGAAAATAAGACGCCATCCCCCTTTACCACTCTCTCTGGAATAGCAAATTAGGAACTGATATCCTGCTTGCAAATGAAGAAAAGATTGGATTTTGAAAATACTTGTTTGGCTAACTCTAATGTATAAAAACTTTCTATAATAAATTCTGGCCAAGTTCATCCATGCTTATTGAAGGGATTTGTTAGAAAATACAACCAACAGTCTCAGTAGGTACCAAAGTACTATTTTGCATTATAAAGCTGTATACGAGAATCATGTTCTAAGTTTGATAGCTCTTATTTATATGAAGTTTTTCCAGAGGTGTTATTAATCATCAAAAGATATGAAATTATACTCAGTGTAGCTTAGGTGGTGGATACTTTATTAGCTTCTAATTATTTGAAAACTGGAAGCTTTGAATGTATATATGATGACTCTTTTAAGTAGAATTTATGATTAATCAAAACATGAAATTTTTCTTATGAAAAATACCTTACTGTTTTCTGTGTGGCTTATCAGATGGCTCCTTCTTTCTCTTCCACTCTAACTGCCTGAGAGGTATTTGTAATGACCTCTGAATTTTACCTCCTGAACGCCCTCTTGTTCACTCTCAGGTGGGACTGAAGTAGAAGAGGGACTGCACGCCTCTTTGGAGATATTCTAGCCTCAGGACTAGGGTGGGTGTGTGATGAGAACAGGAGGAGAGTCTAGTGCAGTGATTTTCAACCTTCGAAAAACAATGCCACTTCCTAGTTTTAAAACAAATATTTTGTAACACCCCTTTATTATACTGAAATGAAATCCATAGATAGCTTTCTACACACATAATTTCTAAAAGATCAATATAAGGCCCTATAATTTAGAGAAGAAATGGAGAAAGAAAAGGATATACACAAAATAATATGTGTTTCAACAGATATATGTCAGGAAGATAATACTAGATACCAAAATATTCCTACAAAATGTAAAGCCCTCAAGAGGTGTGGTAGACCCCAAATTTGGAACCACTTGTATAGTGGTTAAGAATGTGCTCTGGGGAAACACTTCCAGAATGGCAGAATAAGGACCTCCAAAATCCTGCTCCTCCATATAAACAATGAGGATACTAGCAAATGTGACCAAAGCCAGAAAATTCCAGAACTCTGGAAATGAACCAAGGACTTATGACAATCCTAGGAGGACTTATTTAATAAAAACGAATGCATGTCAGTAAGAATGGGGAGCTTCGTGGCATTTTAATTTGCCTTATTCCCACACCCCACTCCATAGCTCCACAGTAGTCCTGAAAGCCAACAGCCTCACAACTATGATAGCTATAAAAACTTGCAGCCTAGCAACCAATGAAGAGGATAAAATGTCTTTGAATTCCCTAAAAGCCTCCCATCTCAGGGGCTGGCCCCATGGCCGAGTGGTTAAGTTCACCTGTTCTGCTTCAGTGGCCCAGGGTTTCACCGGTTTGGATCCTGGGTGCAAACATGGCACCACTCATCAGGCCATGCTGAAGTAGTGTCCCACATAGCACAACCAGAAGGACCTGCAACTATGTACTTGGGGGCTTTGGGGAGAAGAAGGAGAAGAAAAGAAAAAAAGAAAGATTGGCAACAGATGTTAGCTCAGAGCTCAGGTTCGAATCTTTAAACAAAAACTGAAAAAGCCCCATCTCCAAAGAATTATCACTATTTAACCTGTCTGGCAGCTCTGGAAAAGCTCCACTCTCAGAGCTTATTTTTATTTGATCTGATTCAGAGCTCAGTCTGTGCAAATAGCCCTATTCATAGGATGTTTTTCAAAAAAAATTAGAAGCAACTGTTTAACATCAGCTGCCTGAATGGGTGAGACCAGTTGAGGATAATAAAATGTTGCATCAAAAATCTTAAAAGTAAAGCCTAGAGCCTGAGATGTCCATAGGGGGATTTGAATAACTCTGACATACTCCTGAGAGTTTAGAGGACCATGCACATGTGCAGGGCTGTAAGCATGTCTAGGAAGGCCCCAAGAAGGTACTAATCTCTTACTTCTGGCTGACCTTGAGTCTCTGTGCAAGCAGGAAGTGGAGGCTACAGCAGAACTGTAAACTTCCTGCTGGAGCATTGAAGACATAACCCCAACACACACACAGAACTCCTTGGTAAGGCTAGTGACCTGTTGGTTCAAGGTATTTAAGGGAATCTCTGTCCAATTGTTAGTTGACCACCAACCTAACCCAGCAGAGACTTCAGTGGCCACACATGATAAAGAATACAGACTTTACAGAATTAGTCCAGGAAAGTCACTAAACAAATAAACAGCAGTCACAACAACAACAAACATCAACAACAGACTCTGCGAGCTGGAAATCTGATTTACAGAGTTACTACAATATATTATTTAAAATGTCCAGTTTTTAACAAAAATTACAAAACACAAAAAGTATGGCCCCCCTAAACAGAAAAAAAAGAAGTTAAGAGAAACTGTCACTGAGGAAACCAAGATATTGGGCTTACTAGACCAAGATTTTAAATCAGCTATTATAAACATGTTTAAAGAACTAAAGGAAACCATGAGAGGGATGTCTAACAGAATAGAGGATATCAATGAAATGATAGAAATTATGAAAAGGAAATAAGCAGAAATTATGGAACTGAAAAGTACAATAACTGGATAAAAATTTCACAAATTCACTAGAGTCTCAAAAGCATATTTGAGCAGGCAGAAAGAAGAAAGAATCAGGAAATTTGAAAATGTAAGTTGAAATGATCCAGTCTGAATAACAGAAGAAAAAAATATGAAGAAAAATGAACAGAGTTCCAGAGACATGTGGGACACTATCAAATGTACCATCATGATTATAATGAGACTCCCTGAAGGAAGAAAAGAGAGAAGGGGACAGAAAGAATATTTGAAGAATTAATAGCTGAAAACTTTCCAAATTTGGTGACAGACATTAATATACACATCTGTGAAGTTAAAATAACTCCAAACAAGATAAACTCAGAGAGATGTACACCTAAATGCCTCATGGTCAAAATGTCAAAAGCTGAAGACAAAGAGAAAATCTTGAAAATAGCATGAGAAAAATGATTCATTATGTACAAGGGCTCATCCACAGGATTACAACTGACTTCTCATCAGAAACCATGGAAGCTAAAAGCCAGTGCAATGATGTATTCAAACTACTGAAAGAAAATATTGTTAACTAAGAATTGTATATCTAACAAAACAACTTGAAAAAAGAAGGTAAAGGTAATTACGCAAATAGGAAAGACAGTATAAATATATACTTGTTTATAATTCTTCCCTTCTCTGATTTTAAAGACAACTTCATGAAGCACTAACTATAAAATCATGTTGATGGGCTTATAAAGTAGAAAGACGTAATTTATATCACAATAACAGCACAAAAAGCAGAGGTAATGGAAAAGAGTTTTTATATTGAAATTAAGTTGGTATTAATCTGAACTGGACTGTTTTTTTTTCTTTTTAATTTTTTTTAAAGATTTTTTTAAATTTTTTCCTTTTTCTCCCCAAAGCCCCCCAGTACATAGTTGTATATTTCTCGTTGTGGGTTCTTCCAGTTGTGGCATGTGGGACGCTGCCCCAGTGTGGTTCGATGAGCAGTGCCATGTCCGCGCCCAGGATTCGAACCAACGAAACACTGGGACGCCTGCAGCGGAGCGCGCGAACTTAACCACTCGGCCACGGGGCCAGCCCTGAACTGGACTGTTTTAAGTTATGGTATTGATTGTAATCCCCAGGGAAACCACTAAGAAAAAAACTGAAAAAAGTACAGGAAAAAGAAACAGAAAAAGAATTAAAATGGTATACTAGAAAATATCTATTTTACACAAAATAAGGAAGAAAAAGAGGAACAGAGGAAGAAAAAAGACAATTTATATAGAAAGGAAATAGCAGAAGGGCAAATGTAAATCTTACTTATCAGGAATTACACTAAATGTCAATAGACTAAACAATCTAATCAAAAGGCAGAGATTGGCAAGATGGATAACAAAACATGATTCAACTCTATGCTGTACACAAGAGACACACTTTATGTTCAAGACACAAATAGTTTCAAAGTAAAAAGATGGAAAGGGTATACCATGCAAATAGCAACCAAAAGAAAGCTGGAGAGGCTATATTTATATCAGACAAAATAGACTTTATGACAAATATTGTTACTAGAAACAATGAAGAACATTTTATAATGACAAAAGGATAATCCTATCACGAAGACATAACAATCATTAACATACTGTATCTAATAACAGAGCCCCAAAATACACGGAGGCAAAACTGACAGAATTAAAGGAAGAAATAGACAATTTTTACAGTTCAACCAGAGGCAGTGGGTGGAGGGTGGGCAAAATGGGTGAAGGGCGCCAAAAGGTACAAACTTCCAGTTAAAAAATAAATAAGTCATGCAGATTTAATATACAACATAATGACTATGGTTAGTAATACTATATTGCATATTTGAAAGTTGCTAAGAGAGTATATCTTAAAAGTCCTCCTCATACACACACACACACATTTTGTAACTATGTATGGGGATGGATGTTAACTAGACTTATCGTGATCATTTTGTGATATAGACAAATATTGAATCATTATATTGTACACCTGAAACTAACATAATATTATATGTCAATTATTCTTCAATAAAAACAAACAAAAAACAATTCAACAAATAAAAGTTGGAAACTTCAATACTGCACTTTCAATAATGGATAGAACAAGCAGGTAGAAGATTCACAAGGAAATAGACTATTAGAACAACACAACAAACCAACTAGACGTAATGGACATCTATAAAACACCCCACCCGACAACAGAAAAATACGCATTATTCTCAAGTGCAAATGGAACACTCTTCAGAATAGACCATGTTAGGCAATCAAACAAATCTTAATGTTTGATCCATTAACATTTAATGTAATTACTGATAAGTAGATTGGCATCTGCCATTTTGCTATTTCCTTTCTATTTGTATATGTCTCTTTTCTTCCTCGATTCCTCCATTACTTCCTTATTTTATGGAAATAGGTATTTTCTAGTGTACCCTTTTAATTCTTTTTCTGTTTCTTTTTACTACATATTTTTTAGTTTTTTCCTTAGTGGTTTCCCTGGGGATTACAATTAACATCATAACCTAAAACAATCTAGTTCAGATTAACACCAACTTAATTTCAATAACATATGAAAACTTCGCTCCATTTTCCCTGCTTTTTGTGCTGTTATTGTAAACAGATTATATCTTTCTACATTTTAAGTCCATCCACACAATTTTATAATTACTGGCGTGTGAATTACATTTCAATAAAGGTGTTATTGAAAAAGAATGGGCTCTAGAGTCAGCCCCCGTGGGTTTGTAATTCAGGCTCTGCCACTTCCTGGCTGGTGATCATGGTTCAGTGATTGGGCCTTGGTTTCCTCATCTGTAAATGAGGACAATAATAGTCATTACCTTAATAGGTTGTTAAAAGGATTAAATGAGTTACTACATGTCACCCACTCAGATGAGGACCTGGCACAAAGAAAGTCCTCCATAAGCATGAACTATCTAGATTCTTTGGAGGCGGCAAATAGCTTCTCAATCCTTTCTTCCAGACTTGGCTGTGGATTCATGGTATATATTCTTACTTCTCTAAAGACAGCTCTCATGGTCTAACTCCAGGTGATTTTCTCAGAAACAATTTTGCAGACAGTAATTTGGTAACAAGATCATCTATTTGAAAATAAATAGCTTTGGTAGCTGTTCAGAATCGGCAACTTGGATGCATCACAGAATAATTTTACAAACCCTTAAGCATCCTTAAGCAATTTGATCTGTATTCAGAAATTGTCTTCTACTTTTTAATTTGGAATTTACTTTTGGATAATTCTTTTTTTCACATGCAGTGATTAAAACTTAGAATAATATAACCATATGAAAGTCCAACTATTTGGAACACATTGAGCAGCCAGAACAACGTACAAGGTGGGTCAGTCTAGATTTCAAAGATGCACCTACACTGTGCAAACCACCATGCCAAGTGCAGAGGCTGTGACAAGAATTAGCATGGTGGCTCTGTCACCCCCAGGGCTGGCTCCCAGTGTGAAAGCTGCTTAATTTCTGCTCTAAAACTTGCTTTGAAAGAGCTTTGTTCATAGATTCAATACTACCCATTGTAGCACAGAGTTTTTTGCATTTAGAGTGAAACAACAAAACAAAACAATAACAACTGTGCTCTTTCCAAAAAGCACTGAAGGCAGTTGGAATTTTATTTTTTTTAAAGAACCGGATGCACTGAACGACTGCAGCCAAAAAACTACAGACATTTCTGTAGTGTGTTTGATTTCTGTTCCTTTTCTTCCTGGGGAGCTGCTGTGAGGCCAATTTGCAAAGCGGCTCCTGTATGTGAGTGAGCAGATCAGAGCCTGGCCCTGTGCAGGTGAGGAGGTTTTCACACACAGCAAGTGGCAGAACCTGCTGAATATGGGAGCAAACTCCTGGCTGGGAGAGCAGTGAAATTCATTTAAAACAAATAATTTTGGAGCTGGAAAGGATCCTACACCTCACTAAGGCCAAATTCATACATTTACGTATGAGAAAATTAAGGCTCAGAAAAATTAAGCAACTTGCCCAAAGTCACCCAGCTAATTAGTGGCAGAGCTAATCATATTGCCTTGCACCATGGAGAGAGAGAGGGAGGGAAAAAATTACAATAGTTTGATTCAATTTGGTGTTTTTCCATGATGCCCTGAGGAAAAACAAAATAAAACTGTAATTTCTTTCCACTTGGATCACTGACTAATTCTTAGATTGTCACAACTTTGAGCTGAGACTGATAAATAAAAACTTGTTAGTTCACAATTCTTTTAAACAGTTAAATTGAAAAAGCCAGTTTAATCAAACCTACTTAATTTCAAATGAGAAGGCAATAAAGCAAGTAAAGACTCTTGCTAATTGTTTTAGCGCTCACTGTTTTTACAATTATCTTTAAGATAAGATGCTTAAAACTCTGAGTTAGGCTGTTTTCTACATCTGTCAATTGGCCAATCAGCTGGACTTTGAGAAGCAGCTGGCTCAGCTTATAGGTCTTGGTGTCCGCACATGTGCTCAGCCCCCCTCCCTGCCATCCCCAGGGCAGGAACAGCACCTCACTTGGGACTCCACTGTCTGGAGATGAACGACTTCCTCTGGGAGTGTGAGCAGGATGGAAAGGGATACGGGGGTGGGCTTAGAAGCCGGGCAGAAAGGAGTTACAGGGTCCAGGAAGCTGTTGACTCCAAGAGGGAATCTGGGATACTGTAGACTGTTGGACCATCTGAAACTAAGAGAGTGAGAGCTGGGTTTGTCTTAAAGGAAACTGGACCCTCTAAAACTAAGAAATGGGAGAGGCGGCGATAGATGGGTAACAGCGGCCCACCCCATCCCCATTCAGCATTAACTCCACCTGTTCCTTGTGAATGCACAGTCTAGGGGCCTTAGCCCCTACAGGAAGGCAGGCAAAGAGCCAGGTGTTCTTGATGTCGTACAGGAGGAAGTGGCAAGGGGCTGGCTCATGAGAGTTAGAGTGAGTTCTAACATTCAACAGCTGTAGTCATAATAATACAGGACACCTCTGCATGAAATTCCATGCCTTCCTGCCTGGTCCTTGAAGCAGATTGGTCTCTGGCTGTCTCACCTCAGCCCCTTAGACTTTTACAGACATGCCGCTGGGTTTCATCTGTGAGCCAACGTCATTTCTTGGGCATTATGTCTGAATAGCACAGGCAGAAGATTGCAGAGGGATAGTGACTTTGAGCCCGTGACCACTTCCTATGTGAACAGCCCTTCTCCTTGCTCCCCTGCGCTTAGGATGAAAGTCCCTTCCCCTCGTCTCCATGACTCCTGGCTCATGTTACAGCCCATCTTATGTTTTTCGTAGAATGTTCTATGTGTGGTTATATAGAACACTGAACGGAGCTCCTCGAGGGCAATGACCCTAATTAATTTCTCTCCGAATCCTTAGCATCTGGTATTCAGACATACTAGTGCATGATAGTGTTTGTTGAATGAATTAAATGATGCTTAGTCAGTTAAAAGAACATATTTAAACTTTTCCAACCAATTCCACTTATTAAGTCCTTGCTCTACGCCCTACACCCTGTCACATGCTGGCAAAACAAAAATAAAATAGATCTGACATTGCTCCTCCCTTGGGGGTTGCATTCTGGTGGGAGCAAGTCAAGAGGTGGGCACAGTTCTTTCATTGGGATTCATCAAATCTGACTACGTCCTCTCTAGCAGGAGGACTCAGGTTAGTGCTTCCATTTAGGAGGAGAGAAGCCTTTCACTGAATTACCTTCCATGACCATAGTAAGTGCCACCATTTCTTTCTTTCAAAACTGTTTCTATTGCCACTGTGATTGTTGTATAGTAAGGTGACCAAACTGAGCTCTTTCAAGGTGAGCCCAAACCACCACTCTACCCCTTGCCCATCGGAGTGAGCCCTCACTCTCCCTCCTCAGCGAGCCCTCGGGTCCCTAGTCACTGTCTAGACTGCAGCTAAACCTTGAGCAAAATCTTCATTAAACTGTCCTCGGCGATTCATCGATGCCTTCCCCCAGAGGTTACACATAATTCAAAACCCATCAGCACACTGGGCACAGGCGGCTTAAATTGCACCTTCCAGGATATGTTACCTTGCACTGGCCCACCTGGAATTTCATTTGCTGCCCTAAGGTCCAATTACTCTGCCCAGCTGTGCCCTCAAGGTTCCTTGGCCCCTCCCTCTCCTTAATCACTAAGAAGCTCACTGTTGGCATCCACAGTGTGTCCACTCTGCACAAAATTGCTGCCCCCGTGGGGAGAGGCACTCTCGGAGGGGAAATTCACCACGCAGGGACCTCAGGTGGCAAACCAGGAGGCTGTCAGACCCGGACGGTGTGTAGTGATAGCAGGAGAAGAGTCAGAGCAAGGGGTGAAATCCACACTTCACCTCCCCTGGCTTTGCAGTGTACTAAGCATCACACATCCTCACGTGCTTTCCCATGCTCTCGCTCTGGACCCTCCGTACTGCCTGATTTCTGCTTTGGGCATGGGGGAACTGGCTGAGTCATAGAGACCCTGGGTCATTGAGACCCAACCGACAAATTAATTCACCGCCAACTGTGTAGCACCAGGACCTCAGTGTTGAAGAGATGGGGCAGGCACAAGGGCGAGAAACCAGGCAATCATTCTCATGGTTTCCTTTAGAAAGAGAGGAGGAGGGGCAGGTCCAGGAAGGCAGAGGCTTGTACAGACCCAGAAGGAATTGGGGAGAGTTTGTCTGCCTGGAGCCTGTGCAGGAAAGGGAGTCTGAGACCCCTGCTAGGAAACTCGTTAGACCACGTGTTACCAGCCACGCTGCACTGGCCTCTCAGTGGTCAGCTGATGCCCACCAGGTGCTCCCTCCCCTCCCCTCAGCCTCTGTAGGCCTTTGGCCTCCCACCCCCTCCCTAGCTCACCAACCCTACAGCTCAGGCGGCCCCTGCTTCTTACCAGTGGCCATTACTAATCTAATTGGCAGGCACTGACTGGGCACTCTCTCTGGGCCTAGCACTACGGTGAGTACTCTACCTGGATTACCTCATTTAATTCTCTGGGAACTACTAATTAGGACTGCTATCATTCTACTGATGACAAAACTGAAGCTCAGAGAGGTGAAGCCATTTTCTCAAGGTCACACAGCAAGTAACTGTCCAAGCCAGAGCTTGGCGTGAGGGATGTGGCTGTGGTGACCACATACTGGTTGATGTGTCCAGGGACAGTCCCCGTCAGCCTCCTCATTCAAGGAGGGTTTTAGAAATACTTTTGGTTTTCTGGAACATCTATAGTTTCTAGGGTCCACTAGTATTTGCCCTGGAGAGGCACAAGTTTCTGCTTTTGTTTTAAAAATGTCCTGTGACAGAAATAGCACAATCAGGTTAGGACACGGGGCACCCCTCTTTTACTGACCGCTTCAATACATTTAGGTTGATGGCAACCAACATATGCCTCTGAGAAATTCCAGCTGTGTGATTAATAATAAAGGCAAGAAGGACAGCTAACATTCATTAGGCACCTGTTATGTTTGGCTTGTGCTGAGTGAAGAAGGAAACTTTGTCATCTCTGCTTTAGAGAAGAGAGGCACAGAGGGGTTGTGCCTTGCCCAAGGTCACACAGCTGGTCAGTAGCAGAGCACCCTTTAATCCCTGTGCTCCATGGTCTGGTGACGAGCTGGATTAACACCAGCCATTCAGTTAGTCAGACGGTCGACGGTCTCGGTCATTGTGTATTGAAAACCTACTACGCAGCAAGCAAGGGAAGGAAGGAGGAAGCCAGGGCAGTGGTCTGGCTGTGGAGGATGGCTGAGGGTCCTGGACCAGGGAACCGAGTCCCAGGGTGATGGGATATTTGGGGAAGGCAGTGAAAGAGCAAAGGGGGACAGGGAAAGGAATTTGGAGCAGGAAGCTGAAAGAGGAAAGCGTTACCAAGAGCAAGATCTATCGTCTTCACAATTTGGGATCAATTTTGTTCAGGGCCTCCCGGGGCTATTTGTGGGGTACCCTGTGTGGATCTGTGGTGGGAGGCATTTGGGTCAAGGAATAGGGAGAAATAATGTTGAACTGCAGTTGGCTACAAAGGCATTGAGAGAGAGAGAGAAAGTGCGTGTGTGTGTGTTAGCACGCACGCGTAAGAGTGAGGTACTCAATGCAGAATCCCAAATAATTCTCATTTTGCCATTTTCGACTGTCAAAACGGGCTTTTGGGGCAGCTATTTTGGTCTGTTTTGTCATTCCATACACGTGCAGGGCTGCTGTACCGTAATTTCAAGGGCTCAAGGGTGCTGTAAGTTGCTGTTCAATCTACAGAGGTGAGGTTTTGTCCTGCCTGTGCTCTCCAGCTTGCCATTGCTCAGCTCCTTCCCTTCAAATGCACTGCGCTAATTTTTATTCACAGCAGCACTTTGCTACCGGTTCAGCGATTTCCTTCTCTCGACATTCTCAGATGCGTGCTTGCAGGTACTGGCAAGTTAATACTGCTCCTACGACTGTGATCCATTCCTGTAACACGAGGGAGTTAGGGCACTTCTAACTTTTAGTTTTTCTGAAAATGAGCTTGTAACTTCCTACCACCCCATTCAGATGCTTTTACAACTGACAATGTGTTAGCTTTATTACTTATAAAGAACAAACGTAGGGGACACATTTTTGGCTTGAAAGTTCCACCTAATTCGATGCCTGGCAATTTTCTCCTGTACAGACCTTTGTAAATATTCTTTAAATTTGGACTCTCAGGATTTTTCCCTCATTTTTTTAGTATTGCTTTGGACTGAGGGGGTCCCACGGAAAAAGGAAATTTCTTTGGGATCTTAAACTCCCTGTAGCCAGCTTGTGACACAGCTGCTCAGGGCAGTGAAAGAACCATGTGGTTGGTATTTGGTCACAATTTCAACTTTCCTCTTGTGTCTATCTCTGAATGAAAGACGAGGCAAAGAGAACCACACCTTTACATTCACAGAGCGATCCTGCATTGCACAGGCAAAGAGGCTGTGGGTAGGGTCAGATGCACTTGGGTTTTACTCTCAGCTTACCAGATGTGTGAGCTTGAGCAAATTACTTTAACCTCTCTGGGCCTCAGTTTCCTCATCGGTAAATGGAGATGTTAATAAGCCCCCACCTGATAAAACTGTTAGAAGAATTAGACCAGATCACGCACACAGAGAGACTGGTACATAGTGAGTGCTCAATAAACGTTAGCTATACTACTCCTGGAGTGTTGTTGACGTAGAGAATGCATGGCTCCCATACCTCTGCCATTCACTGTACTGTTCATGTACTAAGGCAGAGAGGAACTAATGTGGGCTCTAGGTGCTAAAACTATGGCCTTTTTTGGTGGTTGCTGTCATAATGGGATGATCAAGCTTTATTACTAGGAACGTAAGCTGCCTGTTCAGTAACATTTCTCATTCATTAGCTAAAAACAATCTCTGACCATCAAATATTTCTGCCTGTAGTATTGAACAGTCCTCAAAATAGGAGCGAAAGAAACATTAGACTGAGTCTGCCTTGTAGTTAATACGTGATGTCACTTTAATTTGTTATCAGCAAATGCCCTTGAAAATCAAACTCACCAAATCGAATCCTTGGTGAGTTTGGAGTTCACGTTCCCATCTTCTTCCAGGAAGATGTCTGTTTGCAAATTGGCATTATTATCATGGGCTGAGAAATAATTGGTAACAACCCTTGCTGGTATCCCAAGGCAGCGCAAAACTGTAGGAAAGAAGGACAGACCACAACAAAACACATCACCAAAATTGAATGCATACATAGTGAACAATCGCTTCTCATAAGGGACTTTCTTCTTTACCAATGTGAGAAACCCTTTGCACGTGTTGTCCTCAAATGTTCCATACTGATGAAGGAGTGCTGCTGTCTAGCATCGGGGCTGCAGAGAGAAACCTTGCTGTGCAATCATTCCAAACCGCAGCCGGGGCCATATGAAGCCAAGTGGAATAGAATCCCAATAACAGGATTCCAACAGTTCAGTTGCAAACCATACGACTATCCAAATAGTATTATTTTAGCCCAGCCAATGAGACTACGTTCCTGAAAATAAAATTTAGAAATTGCAGCTAATAGGAAGTTAGGAATTTACAAAGTGGGTCCTCAGTGGGGTTTGCTCTTCTGGCTGGAATTTGCTCTTGTGACACTTGGCGGAGGGTGACACCACAGATTTATTTTAATTGTTAGATAATTAATTACCTGGATGCATCTCTTGCCATATGTACGTATTGATTAAACTTAATCCAAATGCCCTCCCTGGCTCCCAGGACGCCAGACATCAGGACTCATTGAAAATAATTCAGCTGACAATTTTAAGATTAATGACCTGGCTTGTCTTATTTTTTCTCAGAATAGTTTAGCATTTTTAACCAAAGTCTATCCACCTCCTTCAATAGAACAACCTTGGAAGTCCAAACTTGAGTCTGGTAGAGATGCAAGTGCCCTCATGAAATGACTTAATCTTAACACTCTCAACACCAATGATGGCAACCACCACCTGCCTTCCACTTCCAACTTTCTTTATTGATTTACAGCCCCTATTCATGCCATAGTTTTACCAATAAAACATCTGACACTCTAGTTCTATTTCCGACTTAAAACTAATTCACATTATCATAGATTGAGACTGGTTCCAGAGTCTGCTGAACTCATGATTTTAAGACAGGTGAAAGTGGACACTAGTGCACCAGTACCCCCTCCCCTCCAACTTCCCTGTTCTCACTGTGACTTTCACACGTTGTACTTATGCCTTTTCCGAGCTTACCATCAAAGCCTGTTTTCAGAAATAGATCTGATGACCTTTTTATACAAACGACATAAAAGGATGGAAGGTGTTCACTATTTTATCTGGTTTTAAGCCCAAAGGAATTAGACTGGGATAGTGAAATTGTAGGCAGTAGGAGGGTCTGGGGAGGCAGAAGGTCCTTTATGTTTTCCTGGAGTCGTTTCAGAGCTGCTGCCTCTGCTGGGCACCCTCTACATGGCCTTGGTTTGGGAACCACGAGGGAGGGGACTACCTCCAACCACTAGCCCATCATGAAGCTCAGGCTTCTACCTAGAACTTCAGAGGTCAGCACTTCTAGGGTCTGACCCATTGGCCTTATTGCTCCCAGGAGAGACAGATTCCTTTGGCCCTCGGGGTTTACTCAAATAGCTAAGAAAATCATCTTATTTAGTTTGAAGCCATGGAGAAGCAAAACACAAATACAAAACTCATGGTTTCTTCCCACTTGGATCACTGACTAATTCTTAGACTGTTGCAGCTTTGAGCTAAAACTGAGGCTTCATAATCATTTATGAAAAAACGGCCTCATCCTGGCTTCCAGCCTCTTGCTCCTCCTTGATTTTTTTGATTTATAAAAAGTGCTCACTAGGTAAAACATTCTTTGTTAACAAGCCTGCAGAAAGGACACTCCACTTGAGCTTAAAGTTTTCTCCAAGGCTGCAGAAACGGCACGTGTAAGTGAAAATCGTTACCAATGACGAAGACATACTCAGGTAAATGTATTTTTAAAAATATTCACTGGATTAACAACAACTTTGTTTGGGCCTAGACAGGCAAATGCCATTTTGAAAAATGATGCATGAAGCTGAAGAGAATATTTTGTTCCCATATGTTTTCCTCTATGGATTGGATGTTGGGTGGATTAAAAAAAAAACCAGAAAGGAAACTGGAGTGTAAAGATGGTTCATGAAGTTCTGATCTCTAAATGCTCGGGGGCGTTGAGACTCACATGTAAAAGTGGAGATGAGATGGCCTGCCACAATCCCTTCCATAGCTAGGGTAAAAATTAAGCGGACGCATTTACAAAACTTCTCAGTGATAAACAATAGGCAAATAAGCATATTTATAAAACTCTTAATAACAAAGAAGCAGTATATATCTTTTCTTATTATTTATTATTTTAAATTTTGCAAGTGTGGGGGGTTACTGAAAAGAAAATGGCACATCCTTTCCCCTATATCCTTACTTGCTCCCTGGGACCCTCCATATCTCTGGGTATTGAATGATGGATTACGTAGGAAATAGTCCATCATTCTTTCTATAAAGATTCTGCAGTCAAAGAGAAACTATGAGCATATTTGGCCTAGTACAATTAAATTGTGCATTCACTACATCCCAGAATAACCACCCATAAATTCTATGGAGCCAACAGGGTTCTAAGTCTCTTTGCTAGGTTATAGATAAAATGTCTTGAAGTGAAATTTCCTTTACATTAAAAAAATATTACTCAATTGGACACTTACATGTGTTAAAGACACCAGCAAAAACCCAGCACTGACCATACCGGACAGGATTTTCAGAACTATGGTATTCCAACAGAATGTCAACGCTTCCGGTCCAGGCTGACGGGGGAACGCCATAGGCATAGACATTGTCCCAGGATCCAACAAGGACACCTTCGTCATCTCTGGCATTAACCTAAATGAGATCACAAGTGGTGAGAAAGAAGAAAGATCATTTGGAAGAGTCCTCTCCACACTCTGACATTGGGCAAGCTAAGGCTCCAAGTGTCTTCCCTATGACCTGCAGGATGAAAACAGTTCCACTACTGTTCAATTCTCTGTTATATTGTCAGGGAAAGTGATGCCATAACTAAGTGTGCAAGGGGAAAAGAGACTGTCTCTCTTTCTCTTTTTTTCATTGCGGTAACAGTGGTTTATAACATTATATAAACTTCAGGTAGGTGTACATTGTAATATATGTAAGATTCTGTGTAGATTACATCATGTTCGCCACACAAAGACTAATTACAATCCATCATCACACACATATGCCTCATCACCTCTTTTGCCCATCCTCCTCCCCCCTTCCCCTATGGTAACCACCAACCCAATCTCTGTTGCTATGTGTTGTTTGTCATTGTTTTTATCTACTACTTATAAGTGAGATCATATGGTATTTGACTTTCTCCCTCAGATTTATTTCAATTAGCATAATATCTTCAAGGTCCATCCATGTTGCCACAAATGGCCAGATTTCATCATTTCTTATGGCTGAGTAGTATTCCATTGTGAAAATATACCACATCTTCTTTATCCATTCGTCCCTTGATCAGCACCTAGGTTGCTTCCAAGCCTTGGCTATTGTGAATAATGCTGCGATGAACATAGGGGTGCATGTATCTTTATGCATTTGTGTTTTCAATTTCTTTGGATAAATACCCAGCAGTGGGATAGCTGGGTCATATGGTATATCTATTCTTAATTTTCTGGGGAATCTCCAGACTGTTTTGCATAGTGGCTGCACCAATTTGCACTCCCACCAGCAGTGTACAAGGGTTCCCTTGTCTCCACACCCTCTCCAACATTTATTGTTTCCTGTCTTGTTAATTATAGCCATTCTGAGGGAAGTGAGGTGATATCTCATTGTAGTTTTGATTTGCATTTTCCTGATAGTTAATGATGTTGAACATCCTTTCATATGCCTGTTAGCCATCTGTATATCTTCTTTGGAGAAATATCTCTTCAGATCTTTTGCCCATTTTTAAACTGGGTTGTTGGTTTGTTTTTTGTTATTGAGATGTAGGTGTTGTTTGTGTATTTGGGGTAACATTTATATGGAACAACAAAAGACCCCGAATAGCCAAAGGAATCCTGAGAAAAAAGAGGAAAGCCGAAGGTATTGGACTCCCTGATTTCAAAATATACTACAAAGCCATAGTAACCAAAACAGCATGGTACTGGCACAAAAACAGACACACAGATCAATGGAACAGAATTGAGATTCCAGAAATAAATCCACACATATTTGGACAACTAATTTTTGACGAGGGAGCAAAGACGGTACAATGCAGAAAGGAAAGTCTCTTCAATAAATGGTGTTGGGAGAACTGAACAGCCACAGGCCAAAGAATGAAAATAGACCATTATCTTACACTATGCACAAAAATCAACTCAAAATGGATTAAAGACTTGAATGTAAGATCTGAAGCCATTAAACTTCTAGAAGAAAATATAGGTAGTACACTCTGTGACATCAGTCTTAGCAGCATTTTTTCAAATACCATGTCTGACCCAGGAAGAGAAACAATAGAAAGAATAAACAAAGGGGACTACATCAAACTAAAAAGCTTCTACACAGGAAAAGAAACTATCAACAAATGAAAAGACAACCTAACAACTGGGAGAAGATATTTGCAAACTATATATCAAGACTGTCTCTTAGATAGTATACTGTTGTACCAAGGTGGCATTGAATAGCAGAGAGGCAGAGTTGTCTTCTCACATGCTTAGGAGAAGATACACGTAGGGCACTTGGTCTGGTTGGAATAGTGCTGGAGAACGATGTGGGGAAGAAAGAAGACCTAGGAAAGAAGACAGCTCAAGAAAGCATCTTGTCTTGGTGGAAGGAGAATTCAAAAATGACAAGTAACAAAAGATGTATAGGGTGGGAGCCCAAAGTCTTATGGTCTACTGGTTTTGACTTTGAGTGGCAGACTCTAATGAAATGAAAAAGTAAACAGATGCTGTCATAGGAACCATTAGGAGTTAATAAGGAATTAGATCCCTAGGGGTAGTTTACTGAGTTTGTTAAAAAAAAAAAGTTGCATTAAAGAAATATTTTCTTTATGATTGTTTAAGGTCATTAAGGTTTTATAGTTTTGTCAAAAGATATTTCCATTTCATAAAGAGCCTAGGGCATTATAGTTTAAATATGAGAGGAGACTTAAGCAAAGAAATGACAATCTTGACCATTTGGGAAAAGCTTGCTACGCATTCAGACCACAGTCATCCGGTAGCAGCAGACCCGAAGTGCAGGAACAAAGACCTTTTGTTCTTTGACAGTAAAACAAAGCCTGGGAAGTAGCAGTTTCAAGGCATCCTGTTAGTTTTGGGGGAGGCATCGCTGAGTCTTACCTCTCTTGCTGTAATTTTCACATATTTAATTATAGTCAGAAGAATGTCTAGGTGGGGAGCAGTGGGAGTTTTTCCAAAAACTGGTGCCACTTCAACAATGTTTATAAGTTAACATGACAATGGTTTACAGCCGTGCTCCTCAAACTGTGGTCTATGGACTAAAGTCAATGGCACCCCCTAAAAGCTTGTAAGAAATGCAGAATCTCAGACTCCTCCTCAGACTTACAGAATCAGAGTCTGCATTTTAACAAAATCCCAAGGTGCTCTGTGTGCACATGAGTTTGAGAAGCATAGATTTAGACCATGCTGAGAAGACAATAGTAAGCCATGCGAAACATATGATTGAAGCAGGTGTGTTTGGATTATAAAAACCATAGAAGAGATATTAAAATACGGTGACTTTTTGTGTGCTTACTGCCATATCAAATAACAGCTTAGTCTCAGCTTGCTGAGTTTAGTTGTATAGGAATCTATTTTCCCCACTGGATCATGAATTCACTGAGAACAGAAATAAAAATCTGTGACTTTTGGACTTTTAGCAAGTATTAGCAAAGAGCAGATGCTCAACAGTTGTTGAATGATCACTATTATATTCAACAAGAATACAGGCATTGTGTACTTGAACAAAAGTAAGACCTTCTCCCCGGGGAGAGATTAACAAGAAACCAATCAAGTGGAAGCAAAGGTTATTGGTATTAAGACAGAAAGATGTACAGATAGGGTGGGGGCCCAAAGGAGGGAGTAATCAGTTTTATCAGGCTGGAGGGTGGGGGTGGTGGTAATGGTGGGCTGAATAGAGGAAATGACATGAAAGCTAGGTCTTGAGGGCCTGAGGGCCAGGGAAGGCAATCTACGTAGTGGAAACAGTTTGAATAAATGCTTGGTGTCATGAAACAACATGGATCAGGGGCCTGCTAGGAGATCTGCACGAGTATCACGTAAGTAGGCAATATTGGATGAAATAGAAAATACCAAAAGAAAACACTTAAGATTTGCAAGTATCTTCTACTGTCAATGACTAACTCTCCACTGAAATATGAGATTTACTCCAACCCTGAGCGGCATTTTCCAAAGAGGGTCCTTCTGGAGAGTTTTCTGTAGAAGATAACCATTCAGTTTGATTCAGACAGACTATTTTTTCCCCTTTGACTCTGTCCAGTCAGGTTAAAGTGAAGGTAACTACCCAGTTAATTTGTTTAATGTAGAAAAAAAAAGTAATTCTTTGGTGATTTCTGAAGGACCTTGTTCAGCTAATTGCAAACTCATGCCTTTGATGTAAACTTTGACTTTATCCTGTAACTCCATGAAATGACTAGGATGCAGCAAGGATTAGCCAACAATTTTGGCTCTATTCATAATCAATATCTTTCCTTGCGGTTGAATTGATTATTTAAAAATCTGCATCTATTATAATGAAGCCTGCAGAGTGCCTTGGTGGGCTATGACAGGGTCTTTGTGGATAAGTAGATTCAGCTTTAACTCACATTACCATTTCCTTATCCTTATTATTGAGAAATAGAATAGGGCCTATGAATCCCAGAGGTGAAGTTCCTAAACCATGGTTCTGGTGACTGATTTTCAAACAGATAGCTGTTAATTAGAAGGCCTATTTATAGCATAGGGCTGAACCCAATAGGGTAAGGGGAAGAGTAAGAAAAAAAGCTCTCTCCTCTACAGACCTTTTAATTGTTAGTGCTGAGCTGTTCTCCTGTTGCTAGATAGATCACAATTCTCATTTATTAGCATTTGGCCAGATTAGCTACTGTTTTCTAATTAGAACATTGATTTTTGGGGAGCTCAGATACTGAAAGAGATAAGCCTTTAGTGACAGATGAAAAGAGTTAGAGTAATGTCACCCTCTCTAGGCAACAAGATATGTTTGGAGGACGCTTCAAGGGCATGCTGGTCCTTTTTCATGCCACAATTGACTGTTTTAACACCTTCCCATGAACTCAGAGTCCGACCAGTGACAGGATGAAATGTCTTGTTCTTGCATCACTGGTGGTCAAAGAGATAATATGAGCCCAAGACTTTGGACAGGGAGTGTTATTCAACTTCTTTAAAGTTGCACTAAATTGTCCTCTTCTTGTACCTACAATATTGGAAAAAGGAAAAACCAGCACCACAAAAGTCACTATCAGCAATGTCGGTGGCACAACGTAATTCAGTACACTTTAAAACCTGGTAACAAGAAAAGATGAGGACTAGAGTGGAATAGAGGGGCAACATGGCTCAGCTCCTAACTCTAACCACGAGTTCTTCAGAAGCACTACTGTCAAGTCAATAAATCCTGAGATTTCCTGTTTAAACATTTCAAAATCTGGAAAGAAACCAACTGAATTAAAATGCTGATCTTTTTCTTGTTCTGACCAGAATAGTAGAAACAACTGCTGTGGAAAAATGGGTGAAAAAGGGTCTGCACCTCAAAAAGGTAGAGATTCTGGGACTCCAATGGGGAAATGATACAAAGCCTGAGAATTATCCCCCTGTGAGAGCGAGATGTACCTCCAATTAGGTGGAGTGGATCCCGGAATGAGAAATTTCACAGAATCTTAAAAGAAAGAGCAGACCCCAAGTATCCTAACAGAGATTGCCATCTCTTCAGCTAAACTCTTTTCCGTGCTTCAGTCTTTCTCAGAGTACTTGAAAATGAAATACACTGGCCTCAAACCGTAGTTCAGAGGAGAAATCGAACTAGTCTTAGATTGGGAAGAGTCAAGATTTCATCCATACTATATTAGAGCAAATGGAACACTTGGAGAAGAGGTATGCAAGTATAAACATGCGTAAAAAAGAAAAGAAGAAGTGAGAAGAGAGAAAGAGAGAAGGAGAGAGAGAATATGAAAAACAATAATACATACAAGAAAACAAAATTAAGGGACATAAAGAATTTCCTCACAATCTCTTAGGAGATCACAGACCTAAAGGAAGAAATTTAGGCCCAAATCACATCAACATGGAACTAAAAATAAATCATAAATTGTAAGAAACAGAATAGATACTGCTAAAAGTAAAATTTATGATATAGAAGAAAAGCTTAAGATAAAGAAAATACTAATGAAAAAGATAAAGTTATTCAGAGATAAGCTAATGGTTATGGAAGACAAAGATGACACAACATACGGATAATTAGTATTCCTAAAATAGGGAAACCAACAAATGAAACAGAAGATATATTCATGACATAATATAAGAAAATTTTACCTGGTTGAGGAAAATTGAATCTGTACATTGAAAGAGCAATCTGTGTTCCAGGGTAATTTGGTGCAGAATGCTCATTGCCTAGGAACTTTAATTAAGCTATTTGAACTTCAGGATAAAGAAAAACTTATTCAATCATACAGACAGAAAATTGCAAATTAGCAACCAGAGAGGAAATTAGGCTGCCTTCAGACTTCTCCACAGCACCATTCAATGGCAAAATACAGTCAATTAATATTTACATCGCCCTGAAGGAAAGAAAAGTTAACCCAAGAACCTTATGCACAGCTAAGATGTTCTGCAAGAACAAAGGCAACCAGGACACATTTGCAAACATGAAGGATCTCAAGGAACATAGTACCCATCATAACCAAACTACTTGAAAAATGATATCAAGATAATTAAGGGCTGAATCAAAGAAAGAACCCAGGAACAGAGACTCCGTGGTAAAAGACTTAGTGGTGAGAAAAATCCAGATAAATTTAAAAATCTTTGGGAATTACAGTAACAGAAGGAATATGAATTTTAAAACTTGATAATATAAAAACAATAGTAATCCTAAGAAAAATATTAGACATGAGGGAGGAAAGAGGGAGGAAAAATGAAAGTGCTAATGTTTTAATGTGTTGATCTCTCTTAGCTAATTGACACCATCTAAAATTAAAACATACTTTAAAAATATATAATTTCTTCATTCTTTTAGTGGTTTTCGTAAGTTTTTAATACCCTTAGAGGGATCTGTTAGGAAATAACATCTCTTGTAGTGAAGAAACATTTATTTGAAGTTTAATAATTTCTTCTGATGCAATTCAGGTTTTTATTCTATGAAAGTAAAATTTAATAAAATTAAATTAAACAGAATTTGAGTACAATTAAATGTAATACTTTTAAACTAAATAGCATGGCACCATTTGGCACAAATACAAATAAGCAAACCAATGGAACACATCAGAGAACATAAGAAATAGAACCTAGAAATATAGTTAACTAATTTTTGACAAGTTGCAAAGGCAATTCCATGGACAAATGATAACTCTTTCAACAAATGGTGCTGGAATAATTGGATATTCATATGCAAAAATGAACCTTGATTCTCACCTCACATCATGTACAAAAATTATCTCAAAATGGTTCATAGACCTAAATTTAAAACTTAAAACTATAAAACTTCTAGAAGAAAACATAGGAAAAAATTTTTGTACCCTTTAGTTAGGCAAAGATTCCTTAGATATAATATTGAAAGAATGATCCACAAAGAATATATTTACAAATTGGGCTTCATCAAATTACAAACTTTTGCTCTTTGAAAGACATCATTAAGAGAATGAAAAAATAAGTCTAGAGTGGGAAAAAATATTTGTAAATCACACATGTAATAAAGGAGTTGAACATGTACGGAATGCTTGAAACTCAATAATAAGAAAATGAACAAAATTTAAAAACATGGGCAAAATATTTGAACAGATACTACATGAAAGAAGACACATAGGTGGCAAATAAGCACGATAAAAGACGTTCAGCATCATTAGTCACAGGTGAATGCAAATTAAAACCACAATAAGATAACACTACACACCTATTAGAAAGTCTAAAATTAGCAAGACTGATCATATCAAGTGTTGGAGAAGATGTGAACACCTGGGACTCTTATACACTGCTGGTGGGAATGTAAAACGGTACAACTACTTTGGCATGTTTATTAAAAGTTAAACATACACCTACCATAGGACCCAGCTGTCCTATTTCTAGGTACTTTTCTAAGAGAAAAAAAGCTCATGCCTATACACAGACGTTTACATGAATAATTCTAGCTTTATTTGTAAGAGGCAAAAACTGGAAACAACCCAAATGTCCATCAATAAGGAAAAGGGTAAACAAATTGCGGTTCATCTATACAATGGAACCCTAATCAGCCATAAAAAGGAATGAACTATTGATGCAAGCAAAAGCATGGATGAGCCTCAGAATGAGAGAGAGAAGCATGAATGAAATCAGACAAGAAAGAGCACATACTGCATGATTCCATTTATATAAAATTCCAGAAAATATAAATCAATGTGTAATGACAGACAGCAGAGCAGTGATTGCCTGGGGATGGCAGACAAAGCAGGGAGTCATCAAAGGGAGAAATTACAGAGGAAACTTCTGGACAGTGATGGATATATGCATTATTTTCATTTTGATGATGGTTTCATGGGTGCATCAATTGTCAAATCGTGTACTTTAATTATGTGCATTTTATTGTATGTCAAGTACATCTCAATAAAGCTATAAAAAGTAAGCATAACACTTTTTAATTAAACTAGCCCCTATTGTATAATACTATTTATGATTTTAACACTATATCTATTTAAATATCGATATATCTAGTTGGAATGCTATATACCAAATATTAGTAGTGGTTATTTCTTGGTGGTGAAATTTGGGGTGACTTTTTGAGGGAAGATGTTTTAAGTTTCATCTTTAAATTTTTCTGGACTGTCCAAATTCTTTTTAGAGACCATTATCATTTTTTTTTTTTTACCAAAAGATAAAAGAGAGTTTTCATAAAAAAGACTGGAAGCGGATATGTCAAGATGCTAACTGTGTTCAATTCTTGCTGCGAGAAAATATATAATCATTATTTCCTTCCTTATGTTTTTTAAAATTTCCCCAAATATTTACCATAGCAGAGAGAATAATTAAAATTCCTTTTGTGCCCAGTGGGGTGGGCTGCCTCTCTGAACTCAAGGCTCAGGTCCCTGGGGAATGATTAAACTGGATTTGTTCAAATACGAGAAGGGACAGAGGCAAGGCTCTTTGAGGGCTGGAAGGGGAGCCAGCCGTTGAGGAGGTGAACCTCAGGAACTGGGGAGCCGTGGGAAACCCACTCAGGAAATGCAGTGCTTTTGGGGGGAAGGCCCTTGAAATGCAATGGCTGCAGGAGGACTGGCCTGTGCTTGCTTCTGAAGGGCAGTGCCCACCCAGTGGCTACTCTGACCTCAGGGCCTGGTGTTGGAGTCACACTGGGTAGCCCTCCAACGCAGGGGCAGAAGAAGCCCTGGGTTCCTGCACGATTCAAAGGACAGGGAGGGCCTTAACGCACGACCAATACTAGACTTTTCTTCAATTTTGGTCATGGGCGATTAACCAGATTTTAAGTAGATACTGAAAAACAAATAAATGTGACATTTCTTGATTCTCCAATTTCCTGTAGCACATACTTTTAGCTTTTGTAGAATTACTATGTGTTTCTACTTCTTTTTAAATATGTAAAGGTATTTTTCTTCCTGTGTGCACATTTTATAAGGCTATGATGAAAGGACTTTTCTCTGTTATAAACGTAGTATATTCTGTTAAATTTCATTGTTAAAAGTTATGTTCTCATAAAGGCTAGGGTTTCCTTAACTCTTATAGAACAGTTTTAAACCCAATCCTGTCTATAATAGTTTCTCAAAGACCTTTGGATATAAATTTTGGGTAAGGTGAAGTAGCTTCAAAGGTGGAGAGTTAAATTAGGGGAGGAGAAGAATTATTTCTTAAATAAGATTCTTTCCAGGTTTTGTGAACCACAAGCCTCCAGCTGCAGTCTGCTGCTGATCAGTCCTAACGGTAAGTGGAGCCATATAGTGGAGGACTATCTGATTTGAAGATTTACTGTAACACTGCATTGAGACGGTATGGTATATAAGGATAGACAGATAGACCAATGGAACAGAATAGAGTCCAGAAATAGATCCACACTTACAGACGTCTGATTTTCAGCAAAGCCACCAAAGCAATTCAATGAGGGAAAAGACAGTCTTTTCAACAGATGTAAGTCTTTGCATCAAATCTTGACCCCTACCTCACACCACACAGAAAGATAACTCAAGAGGGATCACAGACCTAAATATAAAAGCTAAAATTATAAAGCTTCAAAAAAATACAGGAGAATATCTTCATGACCTTGTGGAAATAAATAACATATTTCCTAAGGTCGGATTTTTTAAAAAATTTAAAAATTGAATTTCATAAAATTTAAAAACCAGTGTTCCTTAAACACGCCATTAAGAAAATGTAACAGCAAGCCATATTCTGGGGGAAAATATCTTCTATACATATCTGACAAAGAACATGTATTCAGAATATATAGTGGGCAACTACAACTCAATAATAAAAAGACAAACAATGCAATAAGAAAATGGGCAAAGACTTGAAAGATACCGCACAAAAAAATATATGAATGTCCAATAAATGCATAAAAAGGTGCTCAATATCATTGGTCATCAGAGAAATGAAAATTAAAACCCCAGTGAGATGCCACCAAACACCCGCTCGAATCTACGTTAAAATTAAGAGGGCTGAAAACACCAAGAACAGGTGAAGCTCTGGTAAAACTGGTACCCTTATGTATTGCTTCCGGGAATGTAAAATGGTCCAATCATTTTAGAAAACTGACAGGTTTCCTTAAAGTTAAACATATACATACCCTATGATTTAGATGTGCCCCCTTTAGCTACTTACCCCAGCTATGAAAACGTATGTGCACACAACAGATATGGACAGAAATGTTCACAGGGGCTTTGTTCTCAAACTGGAAACATCTCAAACGTCCATGAGCAGGTGAAGGGATAGACAAATTGTGATGCAGAAGACAATGGAGTACTGCTCAGCGGTAAAGAGGAACAAATTAAAGACGTGCAAAACTGATTGAGTAAAAGAAGCCAGCCCCAAATAGCACGTACTGTATGAATCCAGTTTTGTAAAATCTAAGAACAGTGACATCTAATCTGTTGCAAGAAATCAGAATAGTCATCGCCTATGGGGGTGTGGACTGACTAGAAGGGATCACAAAGGAAATTTCTGGGCTGCCGGTAACATCTATATTTTGGTTGGGGTGGTGATTACTCCAGTTGAAACTCATTGAATTTTGCATTTAATATCCATGCATTTCACTGTATGTAAATTTTACTTCAGTTAAAAAAAAACATGAACTAACCCTAATTTGTATTGTGAAGCATAGAACCACTGTTATGCAAATGTCCTTTTGTTTATATACTTGACACAAACTCTAATAGGGGTTGGTGATTAGGTTCATTTTTCATGAAAATCATTACAACTAGAGATTATTAACCTTGTCTCCCTTAGTAACTGAGGATTCTTTATTTGGCCAAAACATATTTTACTAAGTGACAACCATGAGAGAAATAACCAAGTGTGGACCGCGCGAGAGAGATACGGAGGATTTAAAGTTCTTTAAGCGTCTGCTCTTTTCATTGCTATACCACTTCTGCATGCTGCTTTCAAAAATACTTGAATGAAAGGACTGGATGGATAGATAAGGGGGAAAAAAACCACAGCAAGAAGAGGAAAGGAGAAGGATGTCAAGTGAGGAGAGAAGGGTAGGAAAGAGGGCGAGAAGGGAACCCGAAGTGCATGAAGCTGGGAGGGCATATCCGACAGGCGTGTGCTGGCTTTGCCGCATTTCTGTCCGTGATCCTGGGGATGTGAGCCCCCAGGAGAGCAGAGCAGCCTGACTGCGCAGCTTGGAGGGAGTGCTCAAAAGCATCCCCACGTTTCAGAAATAGCCTCTGTGATTACAAAATAGATGCAGCATTGAAACCTCATTCCAGGAAGCAATTCGGGGAAAGCAGACATTTAGATTGGCTATGATTATCACATTCGAGAGATGGCTTGTAATAAATGTCTGTTTTTCTCCAAAAATATGAGGAGAACGGGCATAAGATATGTAACCTTAATAATTGAGAAACCAAGCTGTTTGCCCACAAATGGAAACTTCATTACATTGCTGGCTTTTCCCATAAGAGAAAAAAATGAAGCCTGAGCAGTTCATTGTCCCCGCACCCTCTAGCCCCACCTAAAAGAGGAGGATTGAATGAGACAGGGCTTGTAAAAGGCATTATATTTGCACCCAAGGAGCTTGTGTGATATGGAGAGAGGACAGGCAGAGGGCAAATCCAGGGGAATACAGCATCGTCTATGGAACAGTGGGGTCAGGCAACCTGAGATCCATTTCCAGTTCTACCAGTGACCTTGGATAAGTCATTTAACTTCCTGATACCTCAATGTCTTCATTTGCACATTGCTTATTTATGGAATGGGTACAATTTCTCAAAATAGGCTGCCGAAAGCAATTTCTGTTAGGCAAATTCTAGTTTCCCACTGGCTTCCAATATATTTGTCAACTGTCAAAAATTCTTTAATAAACAGAAATGAAAATCCCTGGTGAATAAGGCGACCTTATGGTATCATGTTTAGTTTGAAATGTACTAGAGATTGTCCCGATTCTGTACCTCTCATCCATCATTGGTTCCCTTGGTCATTCCTGAACCGTAGAAACGCCTCCCATGCTTATGGATACCTTGACTCCAACTTTAATAAGAATTTTTAAAAAATCTTTTTAGAATTGGTATTTTACTATTTTACTCTGTTGGACTATAATAACATCTTTCATTGAGCCTCACCAGTAGATTCTCCAAAGTTGCCACCACCGGGACTCCTGCTGACTGAGATGTGTCACCAATGGAAAGTCTATAAAGAGCATCAGAGACCTCTAGCTTTCTCACTATCCCAAAGCAAGGAATGTCATTTCTGGCATTCCTAGGCATGAATCATGGAGAGAGAAAAATAGCAATTTAAAATAAGAAAGCCGATAGGTTGGAGAAGCAGAAACTCCAGATGGGCACTCAAATCTGTCATGGAGCCTACGTCAGGTAAGGGTCACCAGCCTGGAAATTTTAACCGCTAGGCATCTGCAAAGTTAGTAGAATCATTGCCACTCTTCCACAACACCAGATATCAGTCGGATTTTCATCTTTACAAAGGTAGCACCGAAACATACTCCACGTTCTCTCACTCATTATTTGGTGGCGGTTATCGCCATTAGAAGTTCTGATTGGCAATTATATAGATCTTTGACACACGAATGCAGAAACAAATTATTATTATATAATCATCCTTTACTGATGGATGAAATTTTTCCAAAAATAAGATCCATATGGGGAAATGTAAAAAAACTCAAGGCTGAAATGATTGGGGACAATGGCCACTGAGCACTTGGGTCCAAATATTTCTCAAGGAGAGTTCGCTCCAAGAAAGGGGGATTTTAGCTGCTTATAAACTAAAGGACCAGGCAGCAAATGATTTTTAAAATTTTATTTTATTTTTTAAAATAAAGCTGTTAGGGAGCTGTGCTATGGTTGATCTGTATAATCAGGGAATACGGTTCATGTATTTATCTCTGACCTTAAAGTTCGTTTGGGATGACCGAGGGGTCGAATTTCCAACCCAAGTGAATTTTTAAATGTGATCTGAATAGTCGTAATGATTTGTTGTGTGAAGAGATTTGCTGAATGTGAAGATTCCCATAAGACGCCCAAGTAAACAACTGGAGGAAAGTGAAGCACGGTTTGTAGTAAGCCTCCTGTGGAGCTTGTTGGCAGAATATCAAAGGAGTGATGTTATTACTGCCTTTTTCACACATGGAAAGAAAAAAGAGCTTTCTAAATACTGGGACAAGGAGGAGGGGAAGAAAGGTGGACAGTGTGAAAAATAACTTTATTTTCAGTTTGTCTGTGAGATCACATATGCTTGGGGATCAGAAGCCCTAAAGCCCATTTTGTCTCTAAGGTCTACAGTCATTCATCTTGTGTTGGGCCCCAGGAAACTCCAGGGCCTGCCTCCAGTTGTGGTCAGTTTGATTTACTAGCTGGAGCTCAAAAATTTTTTCATAACACTAAAGAGTACATTGAACATCGATTGCTTTAAAAAAGTTCAATTTTGAGTTAGTTCCCAAAAGGCACAGTCAGAACAGGGTATTAATGGGGATTAATGATGGCATCAGTGGTTTGATATTAGCAAAGACCAGGGTTAAAAATAAACGTGTATACACCTCCAAGGAAGCAGGAAAGTCCAGGCTGGCAGCAGTAGAAAGACTGGAATTTAAAAATATGTAACTATATTGACATTTTTTTCTCCTCTCCCTCCTTCCAAAATTTCCCAATAAGTGTCCCTTTTTTTTTTTTTTATTACAATTGAATCAAAGCCCCTAGAGGAGTAAATTACCCCTGACTACATTTTCCTGCAGCGCTTCTGGTGGCTGGCTATTTGGGTATAATTCCCACCATGAAATGAGGGTTTACCTGAAGAGTAGCATGGTTTATTATTGCTATGGGCCCTTGTCAGCCATCCTTCTACCCCTTGATCCAATATTCCAACACTTGTTAGGCCAGTGTTTAGTCCTGGGGAAACTCTGAGCAAAGCTTGAGGGATTTGCTTTCCCATACAACCTATGCTTATTTCATCAGAGAATTTGTCATACTGTGTTGAAATTTTCTACTTGCTGGTCTGCCTTCTCTATTAGACTTTAAGCTCTGTGACAGCAGAAACTATGTTTTATTTATAATTGTACCCCAATGTCTAGACTGACAGAGTCTCAATAAATACTTGTTAAATGAATGAGTTAATATTGAGTGTTTCACGACCATCAGCATCACTGCAGCCATCACCCCCACCATCACCATCACCATTATTATCATCACTACCACTAACACCACCACTGCGGCCATCATTACCTCTAACATCATCATCACTATTATCATCATCACCACTGCCATCAACTGCCACCACGTCCACAACCACCAACACCACCATCAAAAGATGTTTGGCACCTAATCCTCTTTGGGAACACTTTCCCCAGGGAGCCAGTGCCTCTGGCTGTTTAGAATCCTCTGATTTATACCTTTCTTCACTCATTGCCCTATTTGAAAATTCACCTGTTCTGAACTCCATCCCCTGAGGCCTTGTTTTCTAGGAGACAGCTACTTGATTTGATGTAGTAATTGCGCTGTTGGTAATAATGTGCTGGTAGTGGCTCTCTAAGGTAATGTGATCTGAGGGCAAGGAGAATATCTAGTTCCAGCTCAGCCACTTATTTTCTATGTGACCTTGAGCAGCATCACTTCCAAGAGCCTCTGCTTTTTTACCTAGAAGACACTTGGAGAGTCTGCTGGATTTCATGTACTGGTTCTGTGTGCATTTCAACACAGGGATTCTATTGATAAAGTCTTAACCCAAAGGAGTGGCCCTGCACGGAGGCAAGATAGTTAGGAATTTTGCAGTGAATGAGCAAGCGGAATCTGTGGTAACAGCGGCTGTTGCAGCTGTGGGCCTTCCTGGAGAACTTCTCTGCCTGTAGTTGCTGCCAGATGCAATCAGTCGCAGGACAGAAACAGGCATGGACAGGTGACCACCCAGCAGCAATGCTAGGGTATTGTCACTGTCTCCTCTGTCCCCAGGACCACGCTGTTCTTGTCACAACATCGCATAGCACAGCTGTTTCGATGGTCTGATTGGGGTTCTTCACAGTAATTTAGGGCCAGCCATGTAATGCTTTATTAATGCCCTGAGAGCAAAGTAAGTTTTCACAGGGCACAAAGCATCCTTCTAAAATTTTCCCGGCCCATTTCCTGGCAATTTTCCTGGTGGGGACTGTCACATCAGATATGAGTTGGAAAGAAAACAGCAATCAAGCAAAGTAATTTAAAGGAGGAAGTATAACTTTGGGCAAGTTTCTTTTTTTTTCTAATTTCCTCTTTTAAAAGATGTTCTCTATTAAACCAATCTGCAGTGTAGCTTTGGTAAAATGAACCACTCAGTATTTAGGAGCCCCTAAATAAAAATGAGCTTATGAAAGTTTCTAACATCTCAAGCCCATTCCCCAGACAATGAGATTACAGGATTTTTAGACTTACTTTCTCCTGGGAAAATCAAATAGCCCAAGGCAGTCCAGATTGTCATAAACTTTTCCGATTTTCACATCAAAGTGAAGTAACAGTGACTCAAAATAAGAACTAAATAAGATACTGAATTTATAAAGAAAAAAATAGAAGGAGAGCATTGTTTTGAAGAATGAAAGGACATTTTTACTGCCACTGAGAATAACAAATGTGGTTTGAGTACAGAGACAAAGTTTCATTTTAAAGACAAAGAAGTGAGGCCTGGAGAGGCTGAGTGATTTGGCCTGGGTGGCATAGTAAGCTGTGACCTGGTCACCAGGGGTCTGGTCTGACATGAGCCAGGGCCCGTCCCGTAATTGCTGCCTCCATGTTCTCTTCAGTAGAGGAATACAAACCAGTAGGTTTGAATGAGTAAGGAAGACAGATCCTCTGTATAGGTGACAAGAGAGGGAGCGGTGCATTGCAGAGGGAGAGAAACCGAGCCACAGCTGGGTTTAGCGCTGTGGTCCTCGCTGGGGGGGATTTTGATCCCTAGAGGATACTGGGCAATATCTGAAGACATTTTTGGTTGTCACGCCTGGTCGGGGGAAGGTGCTACTGGTGTCTCCCAGGTAGAAGCCAGGGATGCTGCTAAACATCCTCCTGTGTACAGGACAGCCCCCCCAACAATGAACTATCCAAGGTCATAGACACTGGACTATAAAGATTTTTACCTGAGGATTGTGCAATGAAACTCCAGATTTTTATTACTATTATCATTAGAAAGTTTGCACAATCTGAGTTATCATCCGTGCTCAGCTGGCATCATGCAGCCACCAACTCCCTGCAAATTCCTTGCCAATCTCCATTGCGGGACTTTGCCATGACCACAGGAAGCACGCTTAACTTTGGGGCCCCAATCATCTGCTCTCGCCTCTTGTCCCTACTCTAGCCTCTCCAGACGCCCAGCCAGGGCCAGGCTGCTCTTCTCCACTCTTTTGTGGCAGCAGGTGATGTCAGGAAATTTCTGCCTTCCATCACCTTCATCTTGGTGTGAATTGCAGTCAATATGTTACCCCTCCCAGAGAATTTGCATGGCATGATGTGTCTCTGTTCCACTACTGGTATCCTGTGGAAGGAATTTCGAGCCTCAGTGACCAGGCCGGGGAGCTGTTTGAGAGGAATTCCTAAGACAGCAGGCAGCAGCCTCTGTTCTTCCAACCGACTGGGCTGGGCCCTGAGAAAACGCAGACGGGAACATCTGCCCTGGAATCAGGGCTCCAGCAGGACTTGCGTGACTTTGGAATATTTTCTTTCCGGGCTCCCTAAATATGTCTTCTTATATTTGAAGGCAAATTCTTAATTGAGAATTTTGAGGGTTTTTTGTTCTGTTTGGTTTTTTCTTTCAGCCTTTGCTTAACTTTACTCAGCAATTTCATGATAGATTTCCAGGATTCGTGAACGGAAGAACTGCCTGAATGACCAGAACACAGTTGTGTTTTTTTTTTTGAAAGTGCCATCTTTTTTATTGATTTTTGGAGGCTCAATATTTTAGTTTCTAAAGTCATTATAACTGAATAGATTTTGGAAAGATTCAGAGCTCTTCTATGGATTAAAGGAGATAATAGATGTGTAAGGGTTTTGAAAACTATCAAACATGTATTTTGTGTATGTAAACAATGCTAGTGGTGGAAATACAGATAATGCCCAAAACAGCCCAGGGGAGGTCTCCGCCCCTAACGCCCAAGGCCTCCCCTTCCAAAACTAAAACCAAACCAAACCAAACAACTCCCCACACAGATTCTGTCTAGTTCTAAATTTTGTAATTGGGTTATAGATTTTCAAAATTAGAACCTCATAGGCTTTTTATAACTCATAAAATTTCAAGGCAATTTGCATTAGGATTATGAGCTTAATTCAAGCCTTAAAAGCTTCCACTTGTCCAGACACCACTACAGAAAGCACTGGGTGAGCTGCCTGGTGAGTGCTTCCCTCTTGCACTGTGTTAGGTAGTGATTTCTAGATCAGGAAAAAAACACACAACGTGTGAGTAAGCTCAGGCAGATGAGCACACCATCTTAGAATGCTTAAGAAGGAATTAATTTATATTCAATCACTGCTAGCTATGGCTTCCCTTCTTCACTGCAAACGTGTCATGGTAACTTCAAAGGAAAAGAAAAAGGGGAATCTTCTCTGTGAAACAGGAAAAATACTGATCGACTGCAGGTCTAATGTACGTTGTTATAAGTAGTTATTATAAAGAAATTCCTAAACTCTTTAGAATTCATTGTCTTTTCATTATGCAATGCAAACTAACAACAGAAAACAAAACTGCCCTTAGATGTCAGTTTTTACCAAGCTCCACTATGTCTTAAATTTACATGTAGCTTAGTTATTAATAAAATAAAAACAATGCTTCTTCTTAAGAGCTAACCAGAAATTACATTTCTTATCATTCCCAGTCTGCTATTTTTAGATGAACAATATTGATTTTATTTAACTCAAAGACAAAATTCTACCAGAGATAAGTTTTTAGAAAACTTAAGGAAATTGGTAAGATAAGGATTCTTTTTGCTCAGTCTTTGATTAATTGACACAGCATCTAACTTAATGTTTCTTCAGGAATATTCTGCTCATGAAGCAGATTTGAAAGACTTTTATACACCAAGGGCTGGGGCTGTGTGTATCAGCATAATCCAGGACCACACAGGACCAGGGCACCACATCTAGTCCACTCCCCACGCCTGACCCAACCTTCCCACTCCTGGGAATTCTGTCCCCTCTCTCAGGAAGTGTTTCAATGCGGGATCTCTGTATTCTCAAAGATGTTTCAGGGTCTCCTCGAGAGCAGCTTGGAAGGTGAAAATGTCAAGATTTGGAGTCAGCAGACCTGGATTCCAGCTGAGGCTTTGTCACTGACAAAGTGTCATACACTGTTTCCTAACCTGTAAAATGGCATGCATAAGGCCCACCCTACTTATCTCATGCGACTACTGTGAAGAATCAATACCCATTTCATAAACTATAAAGCCCTACGGTGAAGCATCATTGTAACAGAAGCTGGGATTAGGTAGAGTCATTTATTTCTTTACTCTTACTATGGGTGTGAAAATGGAGAAAAGCTGTATCTTGCACATTTTTTGTGTGCTTGCTGATGTTTGGCTGATGGATTGATCGATCAATTATAGTCACTGACATTTTGTCATGGTGACTCCTCAGCCCCTAGGCAAGAGATTCATAAGAATAAGTGGTCTATAGACCACATTATCTATCACCATTTGTAGCCACAGAAACATGCAGGAGTGAGGAAAGAATTTTGTTTGATAGCACTCGACAAGTTCAGGGAATTCCAGAATCTTACCTATAAAAGTGTTTAAGCGTAAGTCACCATTTCAACAGCTTTTAATGAACTGACATCTATGCTGAGGCAGATGACATGTGTAATTGATTTGAGTGATCAGTAGTTGCTTACCATTGCAGACCCAACACGGCTGACTTTGATGGGATTTCCTCTACCAGAAAGGTCCATTTTTGCTCTGTCCATCACATACAAGCAAGCATCGAGGATGCCATCCTCAAACTATTTGGAAAAAAAAAAATGAGAAACTACTTAATGTCCACTCTGCAGGCAAGATACTCTCTGCTGAAAAATAAGATGAAACCACCACCTAATGTTTAGAATGCTATGTATTCCTACATAGCAATCCCTCATCTTTAGTGTGAGATATTGAAGTGGAAAGAAGGAGACATCTCTTTTATTTTTCAGTAAAATGAAAAAGAACTTAAAAGCAAGCTAGAAATATAAACAGAACTACTAGAGAACTTATGTATTCAAGGATCACGAAGTCCTTCAGAAAATTGTACAAGTTAATTTAGAGGATCTCTCCGACATATGGGCTCCAGGGCCCAAGGCAGAGGAATGAATGATTTACCAAAGTCAGGCCAAAGTCTCGAGACCTCAAAAGTAACATGAGTCCTTGTGCATCTCAAAAATAAATGCCTCTCAGGTATATTACAGGAAGGCACTTCATATAGAGCTTACATGAGAAACAGTAGGAGACCTCGTGTAACGAACGTCTTTCTAAGCTTTCCCCTCTTCTGAGACAAGGTGGACTCCAGGGTCAGAGAGAGGGCAGGGGAAAGCAGATTATATTATCAAGGAACAGCCTGGATGTCAGTTCAATTTCCTTAGAAAGAACTGTTAGCCACCTGCAATGCCAGCATTTTCTAAAAAAGGAATAAAGACAAAAGAGTAATAAAATGGAAAGATTTCCCCTATACTGGACCTCACTGTACAGGAGATTTTCCTGAAAACACAAAACTTGCATATTATCCTCCCAAGAACTTGTGACAGAAACCACAATCTTCATGGCTAATTATCATGTAATTCTTTATTAAATCCAATTAAAATACCAACTCTGCATGTACCCTAAACTGAGGTGACAGATGCAGTAATGGGTAATTGCACGAGTTCTTCAGGTATAGAAAGAACTCCTTATCCTGGTTCTTATTAAGCAGCATCTCTCAGTTGCGTCTGTGGGACACGATAGCAGTGAAGTGGAGAGGTCAAGAAATAGTCATAGAACTAGTCATTTCCCTGTATCACTGCAAAGTGGTGGCTTGGTTGGTTATTTGGACTGAAGGACACAAATTAATGTACTCTGGATGACAGTAGAGACACACAGCAGCTGTACTCGAGGGTGTCTACTGAAGGTGTGCTGGCTGATGAGTACCCTGATCATGCTTGGGAACCTTTCCTAGTCCTCCTTGATACCCACCTTGATGATGTTTTTTCTTATTAGCTATCTACATATTGTGGCACTGGGGACATAAATGGAATCACACCTAAGGGTTAGGAATCAAGGAGCCAAGGCAAGGGCACCAGACAATAGTGAAAGTCAAGGGTTGAATGCCACTCAGGAAGGAGAGGGCTTGTAAGTAGGGAGCCAGGCAGGGATAGCCAAACAGGGGAAGGACACAAAGATCATTAGCTTGGCAGGACATCAGAAATGCAGGTGAGCAAGCCTGAGCGCTGGGCATGCGATTCTCAGGAGTCAGGGTGCAGGAGCGAGACACAAAGCCGAGTGGACAAGATAAGAGGTAGTGATGACACGGGTCCCCGTGGTCAGGCTGAAGCAGCTCAGTGAGGAAGGCAGGGAGAGCCTGTATGGAAGTCAAAACAAGGCATCAGAAGCCAAGAAAGATGGACCTGGTGAGTGCAGGTTTTGTGAAATCTCCCCGCTGGATACCCAGAAGAATGGTGCACAATTTCAGTCATCTCAGCCAAAGCACATTCACCTCCTCTCATGTTGCTAAGGAAAAGTTGTTTCTGAGTCACAGGACATGCACTCATTTATGAAAATAGGGTAAAATATCATTCATTTGCTTCATAGTTAAAAATACCGGACAGAAATAGTTAGAACTTTTGAATATCTTAAATGAAATACCATTTGCTACTTTATATCCAGACAATAGCTTGAGGTTACAGCTGATAGAATGTCTCAAGGTAAAAGCCCATTGGACCCTCCTTTGACAAAATGGTAATGTTCTTTTTTAATTAGCAGTATCTTATACTAACGCATACAAAAAAGTTATTTCTTTGAGTTGGGCACACACCTTGCAGCATCCTTCGCATCATTAACAAAACACCTTTCCTTATAAAAAAGGAAAACCTCACCCCATTCTAGGTTGAAGAGCGATGTCTGAGCTAATGAGATTTCACCGTGCTAAAATGCCAAAGCATTCCTCATAGAATGCCATGTTATTCGTAGAATCTCTGATCTCTGTAACACTGTAAGAACCAAAGATATGTGATGTCAGCTGATAAATTATGCAGTTGCCTTTCTAAGTCTCTACTCCTAGGCTCTCTGTCTTGGAATCTCAGATCCTGAAAAGCAGGAAATTGTGCTTGTCTGATACCGATATATGGCACCCTGCAGTGATACATGTGACAAAGATATTAAGTAAGAATGTCCTTGACAATGACAAATTTTAAATGGCTCACCTGACCATAGCTCCAGCTTCTACTCTTGATGTCACTGATGTCTCCATAAAAAATAACCCCAATGTCATTCAGGACATACTCTTCTCTTTCTTTAGCATCATCCAGGTACACAGCATCCTCTGCATCAGAATTTAAACATCATCACCATTACCAAACCAGATCATTTTCATATACTTGCAAGTTTGTTTTGGTCCTAAACTGCAATTTAATCAACCAAATGAAAAAAAAAGTCTTTTGTTTCACTAAAGATAGCTCATTTCCCAATATGTAATTTTTGCAGTGGTGAACCTAATCAGTAGCCAAGATCAGTCTGTAAATGATGACATTTGTCAGCAAAATGCTGACAAACTCTGGCTCTCTAAGTTCCAAGCAGCACAATTAAGTTGACATGTCTCATTAAACATTTTAGGATTCCGGTGCATCAGTAGTTTCAGAATCAGAATTCTATGATGCAGATACAAATCTGTAACACAGATCAAGAAATAATTTCCAACCTATTAACGTTAACAGAAGACTAGCCAAATGGAAAATGATTTTCAAAACAAGTCTGGGGTGTATGAGAAGACCACAGCACCGTCTGTCGCGCCTGGTTTGTGGCCCATCACTGACAGGAGGAGGGAGGCTGGGGGTTGTCTGCCTTCAGTGAACAATCCTTGTGGATGTGTCGGTACGTGTGCATGCCCAAGAGCCTCCCTGGTCAGCCTCCTCCATTGCAAGGACTTTTCTTCCCTGTGGCTATAATCTCAGGAAGGCCACACTCCCCATCTGTCTACTTAGTAATCAATCTGGTACTTATTTGCAGGCCAGGTGTGAGAGCCGCAAAAGCGTCTTTAACACAGGCAGGACCATAGAGGAACAAATTACACTCCGATAAATTTGCGTGTTTGGAACAGAGTCAGTTTTGGTTCTGACTGGGGACATGGTTCATCACATTTCTGTGGCCCAGGTCGTCCCTGCCATCCCTTTCACCTTTTCAGCGTTCTTTCCTCCTCATTCCCTGACAGGACTTCCATCACTCTCTCTGGAGTAGAGTTATCAACCTTGGCTGCACATTAGAATCCTCTGGGTAGATTTAAAAACTCCTGATTCCTGGGTTGAACTGTAGATTGATTAAATTAGAATCTCTGGGGTGGAGGTGAGATCCAGGCATCAGTGTGTCTTTTATTTTTAAATTAACTTATTTTAAGCTCTCCAGTGATTCTGATATGCAACCAAAGTTGAGAAAAAATGCCGTAGCCCGTTGCTACTCAAAGAATGGCAGAAAGAGTAGCAGCATTAGCTCCACCTGGGAGGTTCTGAGAAATGCAGACTCTCAGGCCCCTTTGCAGGCACGCTAACTCAGAGTCTGCACATTAGCAAGACCCCAGGGGATTTGTGTACCAGTTACGGTTTGCAAAGCGCTGCTCAGTCCAAACAGCTTAGATCCCCAGTCTGGGCTGTGTTATAGCTTTGACTGAGACCTTAGGAGAGTCCCTGGTCTTGCTAGCTTTCCAGTACTTTCTCGTGTCTTCCTCTTTCTATTCTCTGCCTCTTGCCTACCATTTGCCTGGTTTCATGCAACCGTAAACACACACACAGGCACACACACATTCACATATGTACTAATGTCCAATACACGGCACACATTAGAGTGTACAATTTCACAATCAAAATAGTAAACATGTCCATCAGCTCAAAAGTTTCCTTGTGCCCCGCTGTAATTCCTCCCTCAGATCCTTTCTCCTACCTCCCAGCCCTGCCAGGGAACCATTACTCCGCCGTCACTGTAAATTTGTTTGCATTTTCTGGAATTTTATATAAAAAGATTCATAGAGCATGTGCTTTCTTGGAGGTCTGGCTTCTTTCACTCAGGCAATTATTTTGAGATTCATTCACGTTATTGTATGTATCAACAGCTATTCATCCAAAGCCATTTTATCTTTCCAGAAGAATCCCGAGTTACACAACTGGTGTGCCGCACATAGCCTGCCCTCAGCCCTTGCAGGTGTGAGCTTTGATGTCTCAGTCTGCCACCCTTGTGGGGTCCCGGAGGCAGGATGCCACAGTTTCACCAGCTGTCTCTATTTAGGCCTATGACCCCGCAACTAAAATGATAGCTGCATTTCCAAAGGGGACTAACCAGAGATAACACGTAAAGGAGTGACAACTGAGTGTGCGGTCAATATTTCTGAGGAAAAGCACAAAAGAATACTTTTATTTTAAAAGAAAAGAATGTGAGCACACATGTGAAAGGATACTGATCATTTACATGCACATAGCCCTGGGCTGTGAACAGGAAATAAATACATAAAAACAATTTTAACTAATAGTAATTCATAAACTGCTAAGGTTTAAAAGGGAAAAAATAGAAAATATACATTATATATACATTTATTTATGTATTTAAATTTATAACACTCGATACCAGTTAACGTGTAATGAATTGTCAATCTACTGATGGGATTGTAATTGTTACAATATTTTAAAAAGCAACTTGGCAACTGTATCAATAGCCTTGAAAATATTCATGGTCTTTGATCCAGAGAAATGGATCAATCTATCCCAGGGGAATAATGCAGCGATGCATCAAAAATGTATGTATAGAGTTTGTTCATCATAGCATAATTCATCATCCCAGAGTAAAAAACTGGGGAAAAAAATCTGAAATGTCCAAATAAATTATTTGTCCACAAAATGGAATAGTATATAGCCATTAAAATATACTTTGGAAAAAATATTTAATGATACTGGAACTGCAAAGGTAACAAGTGAAAACTGAAATGTGGAACATAAAATCATTTATAAAATATGTATAATTATGTAAAAATTAATTTTAAAAATCTGGAGATAATTTGATAAAGATAACTAATGTATTCATCTACTTCCATTATTACTGCAGATTTCTTGAAATGACTTGAGAAATTCCTGGAATAAAAGTGTATATATATATATGTGTGTAAAGATAGGAAAGTATGATTACAGACATGAAAGACATCCAGAAAGTGCAACATCTGCCTAAAATGCATTTTATATGAGAACACAGAAAAATAGAAGGAAGAAAATGGTCAAAGATATAAAAGGAAGAATAATCCCAGAGCTCAAGAAAGACTTACACTGTCAAACTGAAACAGATCACAGTGTCAAACATGATAAATGAAAAAGCGACCCCCACCTAGATGTAAACTGTCTGAATACCAAAACGTTAAAGAATAAGCAAAAACTTCACAGTCAAGTTAAAAAATATTATCTGTAAAAGAATGCAAACAGATTGAAAGCATATTTTCATAGACCGAAACTTTCCTTTTTGATAGTAGATTTTAGTAGGTATTATTGGATGCTAAAAGGCAAAGGAGTAATGTCATGGACATCCGAAAGGATAAGGAATTTTGAACCTAGAATTCTATTCCCGGCAAAATTGTCATTCAAATGAAAGTCAACGAAAAGGCATTTTTTGGACCTGAAAGGACTCAGAAATGTGATTATTTGCATATCTTCTCTGTAAAAGTTATTCAGAGATGCACAAATGAGAAAGATGTAAATACAAGAGCATTATAATTACCTATAAAAAAGTATTGAGGAGTGATATAAAACACTGTTAACAAGAGGAAACTAAAATTTCAGCATAGGAAGTGGTAGGGTTTGGGTGTAGAAAGGTAAATGAATGTTTGTAAAGGTTCTTGTCATATCTTGAAGGAGATCCATATATTAATTACTTTTAGGCATTGACAGAAAAAAATTAGATTAAATATGTGATTTAAAATTTAAAGTTTTTCTTACACACGTAAAGATATTCTTAACTTGCTTAAATAAAAGGGGAAAAATTAAAGCTACAACTGAAATGTCATTTCTCATTCTTTTAGAGTGCCAAAAATGCAAACATATGACAGCAAACTATGATGCAATACTGTGGAGAAAGAAAGATACCTTTACGGCTTGTAGTGAAGCAAAATGTTATACACCAATGGAGAGGAAATTAGCAATATCTGGGAAATTGCATTTATATCTACACTCGGGCTTAGAAAAATCACTTCTGGGGACCTGTCCCAAACACCTAAAATGCCACACACACAAGGCTATTCTCTACAGCAGTATGTGTAAAAGCAAAACACTGGCAATGACCCAAATATCTGTCACCAGGCAACTGTTTGAGTGAAGTGTGGTCATCCTCTGATGGAGTAGTATGCAGCTGTGTAAAGGCGTTGGGAAGATGTCTATATACTAGTATGGAAGGCTATCCAGAACATGATGTTAGGTGAGAAAAGCAAGGTACACAAAAATGTAGACAGTCTACAGCCTTGTATCTAAGAAAGGGGGGAAGTCTCTAGATGGGTAGATACACATTCATGGACACACACATACTTGCTTATATTTTCAAATATAAGAGATAAGCCAAAAATCAACAAAGTTATTATCTGAGGTGTAGGGAGGGTTGGAAGTTAGATTTTTCTCTCTGAAGTATCTTTGTTTTGTAAATTTGACTTTAGTCACGTAAATGTTTTGTAAAATTATAAAGCAAAGCTAAATAAAAATGAAAGACAAAGTGATTTCTAAATAAATAAAACCAACGTGAAACAAATGAATATGACTGTGTAATAGGTTAGTGGCCTAGCCACAGAGAATTATTACCAGTTACTTTAAAATAGAGTAATTTCACTGTACATTCCACTGTAAATTCCCAGTAGAATATAACAAAAGGACAAGAAAACTGCAAAATAAACAAACAAAAAATTGTTTTAGTAACCATATTGTTAGTGATAATATTGATATTGCTACCTTGAAACTAATATAACATAAGCAATCATGTTAATGACGTTAGAAACCAAGATTTGCAGGATAAGAGAAAAAATGCATAATCAAAATTAAAAAAATAAAAACTTAAGTCTTGCGTTCTAACTTGAGGCCACTTGCTACATAATATTCCTTTGCAAATCATTTTAGATTTAGTGTTTATTTTTTCCTCAATTTTTATTACATTTTATTTTTATCTGAAAGGGTATTTCTTCATTTTTTTTAATACTTCCTGGCACGGTAGGCTATGCAACGCTGCAGCTGCCAGAACCTGGTTTTGTATCTCCTGCCGCCGCACACTGACGGCTGGACTGATGTTGAACAAGAATGAGAGCGTTGAAGGGTATGACTACAAAATGGAGTTTTTCTTTAAAATCTTTGTTAAATGGCTGTAGGAAGACTGACTCTTATCCTTGGAGAGCATCACACTGGGAGGTTCACCTGCCAGCCGACCCTCCTTAGCCCCACCCGTTTCTCTAAGTTCTCTGTGCGCACGCGCTTCCTCTCAATCTTACGTGCGTGCTCTTTTCTTTTTCTCTTTCTGACTCGGAAAAAGAAAAAATTATTGAATAAATAAAATGTGTTAAATAATTCTTTAGGTAGTGTAATTTATTCACTTCTAGCATGTCAAGATAAATTAGAGGAATTTTTGTCTGAAAATTCTGCCTGGAGCCTCTTGCGTAAATGTAGGTATTTTGCAAAAGAATCTTGAAACTGTGAATTGACACCTGTTTGGTCGAATTGTGTCAAGTTTAATCTGTTTTTTTTTTTCTTTTTTTTTTCATTTGAAAACTACTTTAGCAATAATTAATTCCAGGATTACCACATTCTGCCGTGAAAGGATACACATTGGCGCAGTAAGACTGCAGAAGTCTCAACGAGGACAGACTTGGCGGTGGGCAGCCTCTTTGTTTCTTTCCTATCCACTCATGTCAGTTGAGGTGTTTGTTTCTGGACTAATAGACTCTTCGGTGTTTTTAGCCGGAAATCAGTCTCATAAAGCTATTTTTGAGTATAGTTTGGATAAAATAAAAATGTTTAACTTTCCCAAGCTGACCTCCCTCTAGCGAGATATTTTTTAGTGCTTTTCTTAGACAATGCACTTTTTCTGAAATATTTTTATAACACTTGACTTTCTTGTATTTTTGCCATTTGAAAAGGTTGTGGTGTGGTTGATGTGTAATTAAGTTGCAGCTTCAACACTGCGGCTAGCTTTGTAAATTGAAATACAGGTGTATTTTTGTCCTGGTATGTCACCATTCCCTCCGCAGCTTGGGCTGGAGTCTCATCGATCTTCCAGCTACTGCTCATTTTTTTTCACAGTTCACAAAAGAAGAATGTGAAATTCAGTAAATGCAGTTACTAATCCTGTTGAGAGATGAATCTTGTTTCACCAAAATTAAATTATGTTTTTCCACTAAAATGATACAAGTTGAAGACACAGCACTCTGAAATTGGAAAACCTCCCGACGTAAGGCTCCAAAGTGGCTTACTCAGCTGAATTCTAGGCTACTCCTGTTTACTGGGTTCACCACTGGGGGTATGATTATTTTAAGTGTTGGGAGATGGCTATTCTAACTACTGTTGAATATCTCTCTTTTGGAAAGATACAACAAGAAAACAAAAAAGAATATATACAAAGAATGTATATGAAGGGAGAGGCTAGCTATCTCCTCGTGTCTGGTTGTGCTTATGCTTTTATGACTTATGAATAGAAATTTGGAGGTTTGCATAAGAAATTTTCCTATTTCTGCTAGTCCTTGCAATGCTGTTAAATGTTTCAATCAGAGCATACTGTAATAATCACAAACTCAACTCCATTAGAATAAAAATATGACAAAAGAATTTTATAAAAAAATTTAAATGGAAAATATCAGTAATAATTCATAATTTAAAAAAAGAGAACCAGGAAAGAACCAGAAAAAAACGATGAGTGTAGTAGGGAAGTGTGCCTTTGAGCCTGGATATGGTCTCTAAGTACTATTCCTTCCCCTCCCTTCTTCCCACTAAAAGGTACTGGGCTCCTTAAGAGAAATGACTCATTACAGATCTGGGTCAGGAGGTACAAGGCTAGCCTGAAATACTTCTTCCTACCAGAAAACAAGGAGTCTATTAAAGATTCTAGGAATCATGATAAAGGAATCAGAAGCCAACTTGAAGGGGCTCTCACTGGCCAAATAGGGCAATTCAAACATCAAAAATAATAGTCACTGCAAAGCATTAGAACAATGAAATATTTCAATAATCGTAAATTCATAGTGATTTAAAAATTCATTGGTCACCTTTGTAGGGTGCTGGGAACCATCTCATTATTCTGAAAACTTAGAACTAAGGAAAGAGACATGTGTGTAGGCTTTCTTATATGAATACTACCTCAAGGCAACAAAATAATTGATGCTAATAAATGCAGAAGGAACGGTAGATTAGAATATCACCCTTTTGCAATCCTTAGTGAAATAATGGATCTAGGCTAAAATCATTTGTTAAAAGGTTAATGGGGAATTTCACAATGGGTGGATGAAACTGATAAAACCTGATCCTATTGATAAATCTAAAGATCAAAAAGAGGGACGACCAGCCATCTCCCGGTGGGATGAATGCGCTGGGAGGCATGCTGCATGAATTTATTTTTTCTATGAGTACATGTGTGTATATTTGAAAAGAACAATGCATTCAATTAATTGTCACAAAAATTCAAACTATTCAACAATACATTAAATGGTGGAAATACACCAAAACGTTAATTATCTCTGATTTGTAGCTCTCTGAGTTCTTTTATTTCTGTAATGAGATTTTCATCATCAGGAAAAAGTTATTTTTAATACAGTTGCATTTAAGTGAAACAACTTATTTAATAAGAGGTTAAGTTCAACTTTTGTGTTTTTTTCTTCAAGAGCAATATGGTCGTGCTTTTTAAAATTATCAAATGTCCTTTTGAAATACAGTCATAACTTTTTCTCCTTTTGCAGTCTCTCTGTGCCCTTTTCTCCCCAGCACAGGCTGGAGTAAGACTTGTTCCCACAGTGGCCTGTGGCTGCTGTGGTAACATCCCCTGCTATATGAAGATTTTTCTAGGATTTAATTCTTTATCAAAAAAGCATGTGTTTAGTACTTACTATGTGCCAGGAGCTTTCTAAGTGTGGCACAGAAACAAATGAACTCACTAGAACTCATAAGTTCCCTAAGAGGAAGGTCTTATATAATTCTCATTTTACAGACGGGAAGCTGAGGAAGAGAGAAGTAAAGTAACTTTCCAAAGTTCACAGTGCTATTAAGAGGCGAAGCCAAGATTTGTGTCCCTGGTAGATGGTGACTCTTGAGTCCAAGGGATCCAGTCGCTGCATCCCAGTACCCACAGAGTCCCTGGGAACATGGCATCATAAATGGCGACCGCAAGAATGAGAGATGGGGGTGCATGTCTGGGGCATGGAGTGTGAGAGAGAAGTGCAAGAAAATGAAGGATTTACTTTTGGGCTTCGAGTTCCTATTGATGGGAAGTTATAAATTTAGATGGCAAGCTATGGATAGGGAGGAGTTCTGTAGCTCAGGACTAGGCCACCCTTTTCCTGAATTAAATCTTACCTCAAAACGGGCGGGCATGATCATGAATCCACAACAAGCAAGGAAGTCAAATGGAAAACCTTGATTTTAATTTTAAATTTATTTATGATTTTAAAAGAAGATTGCGGGTAGAAAGCAGCGCTTTCTTTTCCCTGTTTTTATTCAGATCTGTCACTTTAAAATATAGTTGTCCAAAGCCAGGGTAGAAAAAAAATTTACATCACCATGGAAACTCCAAAAAACTCCCTATGTTTGATAGGTTAACAAAAATAGGCAAACATAATCATTTGCCTCTGGAGATTTCTGTTGTTGGTTTTCTGGTGGTGTTTTGTTTGTTTTTTAATTTTTGCTTAGTTTCAGAGGCGGAGCGAGGTTTCATTAGATCCAGGGGGACAAAATTGGTTCTCCACTTAGTGAAGTGGAAAATACTACTGAAAGGAAAAACAAACCGACAAATAACTCACTGTTCTAGAAACCCAGCAACTTGAACTGTTAGAATGCAGGTGTATGTGTGTGCACACACGCGTGTGTGTGCTTGTGTATAAGTGTGGAGATTGGGAGCTGTGCTTCTCAAATACACGAGAGCTGACAGGGGAAGCTAGGTCGACATAGCTCACAGAGTGGGAGTGCCAGCACCATGGACCTATTCACAACTTCTGGGTCCTAAGTGACCACTGGCTCACACACCCACCACAATAAAACTCAAGACGAAAACAGATTCCCCGTGGCATCATTGGCGAATGTGGCAGAGTACCTCCATCTCCTTTACCCAGCAGCTCTGCAGCAGAGCAGACCTTCAACGTGCCTTGTAAATAACCACCTGTCCAGGGATCCTAACACGAGGCAAGGAGTAAAGAAGAATGATCTCACTTATTTCACTGTTCGTCTGGTGGGAACAGTGGGGTAGGCAAAAAAGAAAATCGTGGGCTGGGAAATTTTGGGACTCACTGACAGGGCTGATTTCAGACACCCTCAGAAACTACCACTTGCCTCCCCACCCAGAGAAAGCGAGAATTTATAACAAGCATGTAAAAATGAATGCTGAGCCTATTGATTTTAGTATCCGTATAACCTCTTTGGGAGAAGGAGGGCAATTCATCACCGCCCGGGCTGCAAATTTCCTTTTGCTTATTTACATGCTATTTTAAAGTTAAAGCAAGTCCCCTTTCCAAAGTCATTAAAGTCAAGCCTAGCAAAGTGAACTCAGGGATCAGAGAAAACCACAGTGCCAGGAATGTGATCATACAAGGTAACTGCAAGGAGACTGCCTCAGAGCTTAAATCAGAGTTTGGTTTTGTTCTGCTTCCTGGCCCCTTCTAAAGGGCAAAATGTGTCACCATTTTAGTGAAGGGAAGGATTTTGAGTGAGGGGATTCAGAGTAATTTTTACCTGCCTCCCCTTTATATAAAAGCTGAGCATCACTAAAGAAGGAGGGGAGATAGATGCTGAGTGAGTGTGATCGCTTTTTGGGGGAGGGGCTTCATCTGCACAGCAGATGTGACTCCAGATTGGTGTCATCATGATGTTTCCCATCTCAAAGTAACTCAGAAGGAGTGGTGAAGTCCGGCAGGCTGTGTGTGCTGTAGGCATATTAGGAATAATTCCCTATCTATGAGAGTAGTGAAACACTGAAGCATAGTGTTTCCAAAAGCAGAATCTGCTTAATCTGCTTTTTTTTTTCCTGGAAGGGTCCAAACCCACTGTCTTCCTAAAATGGTTTCATATAGCCACTCCAGAGGCCTGACTTTGTACCTTTTAGCTCTGGAATGGAATGAATCCATGAAACATACGCAAGTGGTCCCTCAACAATTGGGTCCATTTACGTTCCTTGCAAACATGTCACAAGACATTTCAGCTCAGACCAGCTCAGAAAGTTTATTTGATTTGTGCTATTTTGCCAGTTTTGCTGGTTAAGGACTTTTTAGTGTGCTTAAATAGCTTCAGAAGACAGACTATTATTCATAAAGCAATTCTACAAAGAAAATGTCAGAGATTCTTTACTTAGCACACATCTCAAAGGGAGCTTGTGCCCTTGTTGGCATGCTTAATTTTTTTTTTTATTTTGCAAAGAAAACTTTCCTTTGATCTTATAGCTATCAACCTGGTTTTATTTGTATTTATTTATTTATTTTTAACAGCAGGATTTTCCGATGTTGATTAGAACATCATAGAAGCTTCCCGGCTGGCATCTACTTCTTCTTTCTCTTATTACACAAGACAGGATACCAATGGTTCTGGTTTGAAAAGTAAAAGAGCTTACCCTGACTGAATCAGGATGTCCAAGTTTTAGCCCCAGCTTGTTTCCTCATTTTCTATATGACCTTGGGAAATTTATGCAAGACCACAGAGTCTGTTTTTTGTCTCTTGAAATACGAGGCTAATAATGCTCCCCCTGTCTCTAGGGGTGGCGATTATCAATCAATTCAGCAAACGTTCTTTGGGCATTCACTCTGTGCCTGGCACCGTGCTAGGCTGAATGGGAGAAGGATGCTGATTTCCAAAACACACCATGTGGGGAGAGACTGGCGTTGGGCATTCTTTGAAGAAGATGAAACATTACACGCATAAGAAATGATAAACCACATGAATTGACAGGTGAATGTGATTCTGGGTTAGTCCCTTCCAACCCTGCTCCTTCTAGAAACGTCTCATAAAACAGCTTTGGACCTTGATTGTGGGGTTATTTATGCCATTGACAAGAATGTTGACTGTGAGTTCTCTGGGCTCCCTTCTGATTGCAATGCCACACCGAATAATACTTGGTAGAAAAAGGATAAATGAGTCTCTAATGATTCAGATACTTGCAAGAGTAATATATGCTATTTTATTAAATAGAAGGTTTGAATAAATAAGGGCTTAAAATTTTCACATAAGCTTTATTAAAACTCCATAAAAATTCAATTAACCGACCCTCTGATTGTTATTGTGTGCACCACTCTTCTAGGGGCCAGAGAAAGCAGAGACAAGGCGCTCCGTCTCTCCCACTTCCCAGCCAGGCCGGGTGTTCTCGTTATATGCTCTTGTTGGGCCTGGACTTATTTTAGTACTTTTTACAACTCTGATTTGTGTTTATGAGTAGCTCATTTGTGAAACCTTTGCTAGAAGCTCTATGATGGCAAAGATTATCTGTCTTTTCCACTGCCATATTCCCAGTGCCTAATTCAGCAATGACCCTTAATATTTGTGAATGAAGAAATAATATCGTTTTACTACCATGGGTAATTACGTGGTCATGGGCAGGGGGGAGACATACTGTCAATTTGTGGGTTGATGGATGAATGGCTCTAGCCTGAGGGTATAAATTCTGTTCTGAGCTCAAGGGTCTCCAGGAGAAAGGGGTGTTGGTCATTGTAACCCCGGCAATACCAGGCCTGAGGCATTACTCCATTCTGTACTGAAGGGTCTAAAAGATCATGTATAATTACAAAGCAAATAGTATAAGGATGAGTTTCATAATAAAATACAAACTGGTCATATTTATTTACTGTCTATTAAAAGCTTTCAGTATAGGAAATGTATTGATTTCTTTACAGTAAATTTAATTGATTTTTTTTGTTTAAAAGAAAATGCAAAAATCACATTGAATAAAAAGTTACAAATACCAGAAGCTAATTTGTTGTCAGATGCTAAGAGAGAAAAATCTACACACACGTGCCCACAAACACACTCCCACACACAGTGTATATGTTTTTGACTTTTTTCAAAATTGTAAGGTGTGAGATTACATTTACAACTGATCTGTGATGATAGGTGCACTCAAACTAAAAAGTATTTACTTGAATTATTAAATCAATGCAGCAAATGTTACTAAAAACTAAGTACGTACCAGGCCCTGTACTAGGTGCTAGGGTACAAGGTCGGGGAAGCTCAGAGATGGGGATGAGGGGGAAACAGGTTATCAAGAGAAGAGAGACCCCATGAGATTGACTGATGCTCAACCAAACATAACAATCAAATATTGCCCCAGACAGGGTATGAAGCACAGGAATGGGACATCTAAATCTTTCAGAACATACTATCCGGCACTGAGGCTAGACTACCAATCTGGAATATTCTGAATTTAAATAGTGAAATACAGTCAAGAATCCAGAGTTCCTAAGCAGTCAGAAAAAAAAGATGAATTCACTTAAATTTCCAACTCACTCCTGCTACCTTTTTGGGTGCAGTCTTTTCTCCAACCCCCTGGAGAAGGGCTCCCCCATGGAACGGATCTGAAGCCCAGTTAGCGCTCAAATTAAAAAGCTAATCAATAATTCTCCCTGCATCCACCCCTGCCCTCACTGGCGTGGTATTGTTATTGATCCCCGTTAATGATTTAGTGATTAAGGAGGATAAATTGCCTATGAATGCAAAGCAAGCTGGAGGGCCCCCAGGAACACAGCTGAACATTCTTTCATCAATAAGTACTGTATGTGCCCGTATGATTTTCAACCCAGTGTCCTAAGCCACCTTGGACGTCGAGTGTGCAGTGCTTTCAGCATCTTGCTCACCTTGCTCTCTTTTGACAACTTCTGATGTCCACTTTTTTTTTTTTCCAATGGCTCCATTCCTTTCTTTTTACCTATTTTCCAACTGTAAGACCATATCTCTGAGTTCCTTACTGTGAATTAGCAAAAGAAAGCACAAGGCTGGGTGACTGTCAGGCTGTGGTGCATGTGGTTGCATGTGGCTTTGCGATACAGATCCCCTTTTTGGGTTATGCCTTGGCTTCTAGGCTGGGAATACCACACAGTGAAATGAAGAGACGATCTTTTTTCCCCATTTTATAAACATCCCCTGGAAGAGCTCAGCGAGTATTACTATAAGAATGTAAAAAGATATTGTCTTAAAAGCTGGCACCAGAATTTTTCTGGAGGGAATGGTCTTGGAAAGTTTGCAGTCCCCAAAAGTCTGATTGTTGGAGGAGCCTTTCAAATAAAATAAAAAAGCTTGCCGAACTGCTCTGCATGAGAGACTAGAGAATTTGCTCCTAAGAGAGGATAGGAGAGAAGAGTTTGGAGAACAAGGAAGAACAAAGGGGAGAGAAGAGGCACTAAGGTGGAGAGAGGCTGGGATTAGGTTTAGGGAGGAGTCAGTGAGATTTTAAGAAGAGTAAACATACTCTCCTATGTTTTGTAATTATTATATAAATCACTGTTGCTCTAAGTGTGGTCCCAGACCAGCAGCGTCAGCATCCCCTGGGAACTGGCTGGAAATGCACATTCTCGGGCCCCATCCAGATCTACTCAACCTGGAGGTGCTGCACAGAAATCTGTTCTGACAAGCCCTCCAAGTGCTTCTGATGTGCTCCAAGTTTGAGAACCAGAGTCAACCTTTCCTCCTCTCACCCTCTCCACCACATTACAATTACTGGCTGGACATTCACAGATGTTTTGTGTGTGTTTCTGATGTTTGAGGCAGCACAGGTGTCAGCACTGGGAGAAATAGGATTCTGAGAGGCAGACATGACCATAAGGATATCCACAAGAAATTTGCAGAAATGTTTGGACTTCCACAGCCCAAGGAATTAGAGATTGTGGCAGTTTCCCCTGTGTCCTGGGGAGTGGGGCGGACCCACCTGCCACATTCCTGTAACAAGCCTGCTTCCCACTTCCCACTTCTCATGTCTTCTCTATCAAGCCTCCAACACTCCCTCCTTGCTTCTTGCTCTCAACAGGTGACTTTGCTTTACACTTCACTTAGTAAAAGAGAATCACAAAATCAGAACAACCTTACCTTCCACCGATTCTAGATTCCATTGAACCTAGAAAACCTGCACCTTCACCATCTTGTACTACACCCCTGTCACTGTGGAGGATGGATTACCTTACCTATCAAAGGCCCTTCACCTGTTCCCTGGATCCCACCCACTCAAGGATTTCATTCCTTAAGTTGGTGCTTCTCAACCTTGGCTTCAAGAATCACTGGTAGAGCTTTTTAAAAACCCTAAAGCCCAGGCTGCACTCCAGACCAGTCAGAACATGTGGGTGGGGAGACCGCAGCATCAGTAGTTAAGCTCTCCAGGTGATTCCAGTGTGCAGCCAAGGTTGTGAACCACCACTCTCTCTCTGGGCAGTAAACTCTCTTTCTTCTGGTTCATCTCCAACACCATAAAATCATTCCAACTCTATCCTGTGTTTAAAAAATTATCCTTTGACCTTCATATCACCATCTCAGTTTTGCAGAAAGTCTTCTTGAAGGAGATGGCAATAGCTGCTATCTCCACTTTCTCATGTCCTGTTACTCTGTAGCTTGTGCCCATCTCTCTGGCTTCTGTCTGCACCTTTCCAGCTCCCCAGTGACTTCCGTGTTTCCTCAATGTGTGACCACTCTCTTTCCTTAGCCTATTCAACCCATCAGCTGCATTCCAAAGAGCTAACTGCTGTCTTCTTGAATCAACTAATTATCTGGCTTTGTAGCACCATGCTCTTCTGATTTCCTTTTACTCCACTGGCTGCTCCTTCTCAGTCTCCTTCTCCTTTGTCTAGACTCTAATTGTTAATGATACTGAATTTATTTTTGTTCTTTCTCTAAACTGCTCCTCTAGTTCCTGATGGTGCCCATATTTACATCTCTAGCTCAGCCATCTCCTTTGGGCTCGAGATTCACTTATTCAAGTGCCTCCTTGACATTTTCACTTGGATATCTCACATTTAACATTAACATTTCTAAATGTGACTCTTAGTTTCACCCCTAGATCTCCCTCTCCACTTCCCTTAGTCTTCCCAGCTCTGAAAATGGCACAACCATGAATCCAGCTGGTTAAACCAGACATCTAGAGTTATTCATGGCTCCTCCTTCTTCTTCACCTCCCATGTTCAATCTCCTTGCAATTTCTGTTCTAAATCCAAAGCAGATCTCCAATCCATCCCCACCTCCTCATCTCCACTGCTACCATCACAGTCCAGTCCATCATCATCTTTGTCCTGGGCCACAGCTTCCAAACTGATCTCTCTGGTTTTATTCTCACCTTCCTGCAACCGGTGATACCCAGCGTAGGTCCCTCTGCTCCTTTTCTGTAATGCAGCATCTAGCACCGGGGCCATGTTATTTGTAGATCTAGGCAGCTCTTTCTGAACAGAAATACCGGAAGTTGTTCACCACGAATACAACGGAAGACCAAGGCACTGATAAGCTAGCCAGTTTATTAGACTAGCCACCTCCTGAATTGTCCTCCTGTAAATCCGCTGATTTAGTCAGGCAACATGGCTAACCCTCTTCACCTCTGTAAGAGTGGCCACATAGGTTGGAATGCATGTAGACATGTACCCCATTTTACACAGATGATGTAATCCAGAAAAGCTGCAAACAAGCCAAAGTGAGTAAACCATATGGTTCTTTAAAAACCTTAGGATGCTGGATAGTTATATGAAGTCGTATGATTTTCTTTTGTAATGCAAAGAGTCAATAACAAGCTCCCAGTTTATTTTTTTATAAGTATGGATTTTAAAAACACAATTTTCTTACAATAGGTCACCTCTTACTTACTCATCCATCTCAGTCTACTTTGTTGAGCTCCTCTCTATCAGACCCCTAAATGCTGGTGTTCTTTAGGGCTGGATACTGTATCTTCTTTCCTTCTTTGTCTATATTTTCTCCCTACATGCAGGTATCTGCCAAGTTTCTATCTCTGATTCTTGTCTCTAGATTCACATATTGGGATACCTACTTGTCATTTCTGCTTGAGTATCTACCGTTATCTCCAACTTAACATTTTCAAAATCTTAGTTTGTCTCTACCTCTTTGCTCCGCTCAGTGTTTTCCATCTCTGTAAAGAGCACCCCACCCAGTCAGTTGCAGAATGCCTTATATCTGGTTGACAGAATTACTAGAAGCACCTTTGAACTGCCCGTGGCTCAGTCAACATCTCCTGCTACCATCAACCTGGAACATCTGTCTCATCAATAGGATTATTGGGAACAAGATGTTGGGGGTGGTGAGTGGGGAGTATAGGATTACCTCAGTGCCATCTGCCAACACCATTGGAACAGATAATTCAAAGAAAATGTCAGTGGGATCCAAATTTATGTTATATATAAGTAGAAAACATTGTTGTTCACTTATTATCTATATATATTCAGATCAACCCTGATTCAAACACAACTCTCACAAACAAGGGCCATTCAGAATCAGCAATAATGTAGACTCATTTGGGAAGATATTGGAGAGCAAGTATATGGAGTGAGATGAGGTGAGAAATCTCCTGCGCCGTGTCAGCCTTTATACGTTTCATTACCTTACTTCTTAAGATCTAAAAATAGACCCTCTCCCATCAGTGCTGCTGCAACATTTGCATTTGCCCCTGGAACTTAAAATCAGTCCCACACCAAGTATGGAAGCAGAGGGAAGACATGGAAGGGCTGGGATGGGCATGGGGAGAAAATACTGTGTGTGACTGAGTTCTTGAATTGAATTGATGGAGAAATCTTTGGACTTGACTGAGTTTATTTGAATGTAACCAGATTAAACTTCTGCAGCAGACAAAAAGGAAGACTCAAAATGGTAGTAGAGATTAAGTTCTGTTACATTAAAATAAGGCTACATGTTTGCACATCCAGAGTTATGGTTTATGAAATTTGCACCCACTATAGACACAAACAAATGTACGGGGTCCTTTAGCCATTTAGGCTTTCTGTTCTTGAATTAGAGAGACAGGGGCCTTAGTTCCACTATGGACAGCTGCAACTTTATTCTATTTTTCTGAAGTCAGATTATGGATCCTAATAGTTTTGAAAGTCAAGTTTAATAAGCCTATTTGTTTACACAGCAATAGCATAGATAGAGGCAATACCACCAACATATAGCCCCACAATTAACTAATTGTGCAACTTTAGGCGATCTTCAGTTATTTCCTGAAATAAATGTAGAGGAGCATTAACTTCACATACACAGGTTTTGTCTTCACACACATTGAAGACAAATTTCGTATCTTTCTCTTTTAATCATGGAAAACAATGTATGTAGGAAAGGGACATGTCTTCTAGAATAAGGCTGCTATCCTTCCAAAAAGAGATGTATTGGAAATATATGAACTATTCTTGTCTTTTGAGAAAAATAAATGCCTGTACCTTACCTTCACACCAAGGATTGAAAAGAATGTATGTGTCCGTTTCTGGGTTTCGGCTGGTACGGATTACTCCATAGGGGGTCCAGATAGCAACATACATGCGGAATTTCCCCACAATGCACTCCGGAGAGGACTGGATGGACAGCCGGACAGACGTGCGCTCCCTCATGACAACTTTGGCCCCCCACTTGCCACTTTGCAGCTCCGAGACAACAGGAACCGGGATGTAGGTTCCCTTGTTCTCCTGAGGGTAGCGACCTATGAGAAGAAAGAAGAAATACCGTGTAGAGTAGATCTGACAAACCATTTTTGTTCTCATTCTGTCACCTTATACCTCAAGGTGGAAAATAATTCATTAAACTTAAAATCATAAGATTTGGGTTTGAATTTCATTTCTGCTACCAATAGCTGTATGATGGTAGTTGATTTTCTTAACTTCTTTGAGGCTCAGATTTGTCAATGTCTAGGTAAAAAAGTAACAATACTTACAGGGATTTTTATTGGTTGCTTAATTAATGAATTCAAATAAGATGTAGAAATACTAATTGTGGATGCGAAAACAAAAACAGAGCTTATAGGGTTCTGTGGAGTTATCATTCCTTGAAATTCTGACCACTAAAAAGTTAGAATTGCTTTTTTAGGGACATAAAACAAATGTTTCTTGTGTATTTTGAATACAGTTTTATTATTTGTTATATAACCTCTAGTAGGATTATATTTATGGGTTGTCTAATGTAACCATTTTCTTATTCAACTGAAGCATGTGTTTATTGACAGTGTCGTTAGTGATTCAGGCTTACGTCATGGGCAAGAATTCAGGCTCCAGATAATCTAGGTTTGACTCTTGGCTCAACTACTTTCTTATCCTTGCAGTCTCTGGCAAATTGCTTGACCTTTGTAAATACCTATTCCCTTCTCTTTTTCTTCATCAGTGAATGAGGATAATAACAGTACTTAAGGATGAAAGAAAATAATACATGTAAGATGCTTTGCCCATAATTTCTCACGCATAACAAGTTTTTAGCTGTTATTTCAATAGAAGATTAAACAGCAGGGCATTTTACCACATTTCCAGGTTCATCACATTTTATGTACAAGCCACCTCAGGGAAAATCTTATTTCTCTTTATTGATGTCAGTTAGGACCAAATACCTATTTCATGGTGTTAACCATAAAACTAAATTTTACCAGTGGGTTCCTGAAAAATCAGTCTTCACTGAATATAGACAGTCAACCTCCCAGCATTCTTTAACTTTTTAGTTTACAGTTTAGTTTACAGGATCATCAAATGCATAGATATTTTAAACTGGAGCACGTCTTTCATTTACAAACTTTTCTAAAATGTACTAGACATTTGAGTCTTCTTGACTTGAAGAAAAATACAAATCAGACTCATAAGTCTGCAAATTATTTTGATTGTAAGCAGAGGAAACTTTAAGAGCAAAACATTCACTTTAATTCTTTTATATAAACATGTAGAGGATTCTACATTAAAACAGATGAACGTGGTGCTTCATTTTGGCTTCTCCAATTACTGAGGTCTTTCAAGGATTCTTTGGCAGGCATATTGCCCGGGAGGAAGCATTCTAAGGAGGTGGGTGCTTAAGTTTCCTCTGTGTAATTCTGTGAGATGCTTAATCTTAATGAAAATAATAATTCACACAGTGCGGGCCCAGGAGAAAGGTTAGAACCCAGTGCTTTACTATGTGTTAGGAATTTCAGTTAATCATCACTCAGAATGAACATCATTATAAATCCAATAAAGCCTTAAAAATGGTTTTCCGCCAAGGTGCGACAGTGTCTAGGTCACGTTCTTGGGAACACATGGGGCTTAGCCTCCGAAAAGCCTGCACACAAATCCACTTGAGAGCTGATGGTTCCAAAGGCACCTCTGTCCCCACATTTCCTGTGTGTGTGCCTCCTTGTGCCAGTTCAAACTGGGGGATGAGGTGGCCCTTTCCTCTGCAGGCATGGTTGCTCTCTGGAGCCCCCATCGCTGTTGAAGTGTAGATATCACAAGCACTCTTGCCAGCTAAATGGGGTCATAAATCATGTATTACAGTGGTTCCTGGCAGCTGTTGCCACTAAATACTGGCTTGGATTTAGAATACACTGTATCAAATACAACACCAGATGAGTGAAAAGAAACTTTCAGAGAGAAAATCTATGCAATAATGACAGGCTTAGATTTTACAAAAATGAGGGATGAAAGAGATTTTAAAATGAATTACATAAGCATACTCCTTTAGGAATAGCAAAGAATTAGAAGAGAGCATCTGAAGCCATGTGCTATGTGCTATGAGCCTCAGCTTCCCCTCTGTACTAACATCCACTTTTGTTAGGAGCATTGAAATAACTAAGACAATCACTAGTTTCCATTACTACACTTTGAATTATGATTTTAGACTCATATTAAATTTTACTTATCAAATTCATTTATACGAAAAACAAAAACAAAGAAAAAGGAGAGCCATGTTTAACTCATGCTGGCTTTGAACCCAGTTATGACCTAATCTAGAGACAAGTTTGTTTGACCAGTTTTCATTCATGCAACAATATTACCTACTATGTGTTAGGCATTATAACCAACTGTGAGAGGGAAATCATTATCATCATCCTAATTTGACAATCAAGAAACTAAGACACAGAGTCATTAAGCAATTTGTCGAGAGTGATGCAACTAGTAAGTAGTGGGGTTGGGATTTGAACCCAGTTGGCCTGAGAGGTTAACCACTAAGCTCCACGGCAGGTGTATGAGCAGAAAATGCTTTGATGTTGGTGAGAACTGTGTTCAAATTCTGACTCCACAATTAGCTACTGGTTCAACTTTGGGCAAATCCCTTAATTGTCTGAGCTTCTATTTCCTTTTCTATTTGTAATTTTGTTCTGGAAATGGAAAGAAAATAGATTTTATAATACAATGAAAGCTTTATGTCTGGCACAAAGCATGGGCTGACTCAGCAGACATTTGTTGTGTGTGTTTTAAACAACTAGCGGAAAGTAAAGATCGAAGGAAGAATAGGTGATTTTCCCCCTCTGGCTCTAACCTGAGGGTGTCCCAGGAGAGCCAGTTCCTTCTGTTGAGGGAACTATTGTGGCCAAGGGGAAGGCAATGCGGCCGGCTCTGACACTCACTGTATGAGTGTGGGCAAAGTTCTTTTCCTCTCTCAACTAAAACCTCCTTTATTCCATAAAATGGGGAAAATAGTGGTCGTGGTTTGTGATGGGAGGGCTGCTCAGTGAATGAGAGTTGTTGTTTACCCATTTTCTCAGGCTCTCTAATTCCTCTGAGTGGTCCTTTCTCTGCTCCAGCAGTGGGGAGCTGGGATGGGTTCGCTGACAGCCAACACACCTACAGAACCCAAATCTACCTTCAAAGGCCAGTTTATTCCAGGTTCAAAAATCTTAAGCTGGCTAGTTTTTCTATCAGGAGAACAGAGAGGCCACCCCCCACCACACAAACACACACACACACACACACACACACACACACACACCCAAAATGGATGGCATTCATTATTAACCAAAAAGCCTTAATTCCAGAATCATCATGGAAAAATCACCTGAAACCTGTGCCCCACTCACAATTTTTGATTTTCTGAATCGTTTATGTCACTGTAATTTCCATTCATGCCTTAGAGCAGGAGTCAGCAAACTAGGGTCCATGGGCCAAATGTAGTTTGCCACCTATTTGTGTAAATAAAGTTTTATTGGAACACAGACCAACTCATTTGTTTGTACATTATTGTGCGACAGCAGCAGAGCTGAGTAGCTGTGACGGAGACCATATGGTCTGCGATGCCTAAAAGTTTACTATCTAGCCCTTACAGTAAGAGTTTGCCAACCTCTGCTTTAGAGAATTTTAATTTTATTTATTTAAGGGTTGATTTATTATGGACATTCAATGTCTAAAACTGGGGCCTGAGAAGAAAATACCATAATCTAGTTTTTTATTCCAAAGAGAAATATGCTATTAAACCAATAGCAGACATCTGCACTACCATTAGGTCAACATTTAGTTTTCTTAAAGCCGCCGAGTTAAATTCCTCCCAGTCTCAGAGCATGTTGAAGACACAGGAAGATGGTTGTAACTTTTTGTTGATTTCACTGTATATAGCTATAACGTTCCATTTTATTGCTGTAAACCTTGTTTAGTGTGGCCAAGGCAGTTCACAGAGATAGAGATGGGAGTTATATGACAGGAATGTTTCCTAGGGTCCTTACAACAACTCTGTGAGGCAATTTTTACAGATGGGAAACTGAGGTTCCATGACGTGGTCACATGCAGGACATCATATAACTAGGCAGAGGGAGAGACAAGGCTTGGACCAAGGTCTTTGCACTGTGAAGACAGGTCTCCTTCCTCTGCATCATGAGGATGATGGAGAGATTACAAAGATGAAGGAAACCAAGGGAAGAATAAAGCTGGAAATCTGAAGGGCTAAGAGGCCAGCGGACAGTGAGGGGATGCACTATGGTGGAGAATAAACACGTAAGATAGAAAAGCATCCATCTCACTCTCTCCTTACACAAACATGTGTTAATACAGGGCTTAATCCAAGGGCTTAATAACTGGTGGTGAGAAAGAAGAACTGGAAGAGAGGAGCCTGCAAAGCAGGTCTCAGGGCTACATGGAGACAATGGGTTTGAGTTAGGAAGGTTTCTAAAATGACTCAGTGACTGAAGGGAAAAGGGAGAAGGGAAGGCAGCACTGCCGACACGGTCAGGCCACGCGGCGCCAGCCCAGGGTACGGAAGCAAATCGGGAACAGGCAGTGATTACATTCATTACAAAGGGAGAAAAGGAACCCAGATTTGCAGGCCTTTTCATATTCACTGTATGGAAAAGCTGATTATTAATGTGAGGCCTGACGTGTCCATAGTGCCTCAGGGTATTGTCGGCTGCTCTACCGCGTCATGTTTAATTCTGAATGTAACGATTTCAACGACAGCACTGGGGAAGAATTTTCCATGATTGAATTGTGAGTGAGGAAGTTGTGACAGAGTAGTATTTCATTTCACTAAATAGCCCTTCTCACCCCCAGGAGATAGCACGTAAGAGACCCAATCAGGCTACACTCCAGAACACCTATCCATCAACATCCGTGACTGCCCATCAGCTATCGCTGGCCAAATCTGGATGTGAAACACGGCCCTACACAGGTGACCACCATGCACATGTTTACTGAAAGCGTGTAATGCCTGGGCAGATGGTTCCTCCCTCCCCCAAACTGTGTAACTTTGTGTTAAAAAAAATCTGAGCAAGAAGAATAGAAGCAGGAAATATAATATCCCAGAAAGGATTCTCATTTTGTTTTTAATAATGTAGTCTTTGAAATTGGACTACTAAACATTAAAAAAATATAATTACCAATTGCATTCTTTCACACTTATCTAAAATTGGTGCCATCTTCCCAAGTGATCTAGAAATTAACATATGCTCTTAGTTTAAATGCTTGTTTTACCTGCAAATTATTTTTGAGTCCACAGAAATACTATTTGTAAGGCAAAATTTGCTAGGAACATACACCTATATTGTAATGCCCTGTGCCTTCTTCCATCTCATTCTCTCCTTACACACACATGTGTTAATACAGAGAGATGCACCACCTGCCTTAACCATCCCCAGCCTGGAACCTGGAGGAAGAGGGTGAAAATATTTAACTCCTTTAAGATTTTATTTTTTTCCAACCTTAGCTCAATGGGCCTGAGTGTTTGCATGACTTCTTCATATTAGTGTCATTTACAAAATAGGCAGGAGAAATCCTCTTCCAGCTCAGACTCAGTCTTATGTAACATTGGGGAAAATTTACGCTCAACCACTCATTTCACAGACCTGAGAACCCACTACATGCAAAGTCCTACATAGGTGGTACCCCACAGAGGAATGTGTTACATTTTAAAGATTAACTTTTTAGTCAGTTGATGGTTTTGTAATATTTTTACGTAAAAAACACAATGTCTTATGCAGTGATTAAGTTCCCAGGTAGCCCGGGAAGGCCACTAATTAGCATACAGTATGATCAGTATGGTTGACTATTGCTGCTAATAGAGTTATTCTGACTTTACCTCACTTGTACCTAGAACCGGGAAGGACATATTCAGCATGGAGGAGAAGTAGGTACCTGTAACTGAAGAAGACATGCCCGTCTGTCACTGTTTCCCCTGGTGCTCTGAAATGAAGAAGTTTGTCCATCGAGACACCCCCATTTCTCTCATCTCTTGGGCACATCATCCATAAGTCCAGTGACCATGGTCTGTGCTCCACCCATGCCATACTTAGTAATAATGACACTTCTGGTCGTGCAAGCCTTAATTAATCACCAGAAAATCCCAAACAAAACTTTTCCTTCTTATTCACCTAGAAATCTATTTTTATTATTAAACTAATCTAAAGATATTGTGTTATTTGTCTTTATAGACCCATAGAGAGTCACAGCGCCTTACACCAAGTGGGTGCCCAATAAATGTCACTGGGCCTGAATTGAGGTTTTGCAGATGTCATATCTCATTAAGAACATCAGAGACTTTAAAGCCCTGGAAAGAGATGCCTGCAGCAAGCCAGTTGTCAATTCCAAGCACCTTTCACATGAAATAAAGATTTCTAGTTCTAAACTTTTTCCTTTGAGGCTGTTCTCCATTCATATACAGACATACTTTAAGCTGAGCTCTGACTCCACCTGACTGCAGACTTTCTCTAATCGTGAATTCTTATGAGAAGATTGTCTCTAAGGAACTCATGAATATATCATGTCTCCAGCTGGGAAGGTAAATTTCATGATGTTAATTCATTTTTCCATTTGATTCATTTGTTTTTCCCAAGACTCACCTTTCATGTTTAAAATAATCAATCTATTGCCAAATGAGCCCTGGAAGTATTACTGTGACAGCATGATGCATGCCACAGAGCTGGAAGTGTGAATTCAGCTGCCTTGTAAAGGGATGTGAACCTCGTTTTAACAAATAGTCTTAGGATGGAATGGGGGTGCACAGGGACCAGGATGGATTAAATCCCCCAGTAACTTTTAGAAACATCAGGTTACCAACTGTAAGAACAAAATGCCACCACCAAAAAAAAAACAATCAAAAAAGGCACAGAAATCTTGGCTGATACCAACTCAGAGGAGAGAAACGCCAATATTCAAAAGCATATCATTTCGTTAAAGTCTTCAGGAACCTGCCCTTTCTATTTCACACCTTAGCAGTGGGAAATTTATTACATTTAAATATTTATTTTCTATATATGCTTCTCAAAGGAAGAAATATTCCTGGCATTGTTTATTCTGTGGCTCCAGCAAATTGGGCAATGAAGGGGAAACTTCTTGAGGATGGGGACTGAGTTTTGTTTAATTCTGTATAACTAGCAGCTCACATGATGCTTGGAAAACAGCAGATGCCCATAAACATTTGGTAAATTGAAGATAGATCCTCTTTAAGGTGTCTTGTCTACCTTAACTTTATTTCATTTTTCTTTTAATCCTTCCTAAGTCTCTTCAAATCTTTTTTGGAGTAAAGTGTAATTTTGTGAAATGTATATGAAACCAGTACTGTGCTAGGCTCTTTCAATGATTCAGAAAAAATAATAAGGCTACCACCTGAGGCTGACTATCAGCATAGCATTAAGAAGTGAATGCATGAGCAACCTGGTGGAGTGAGCTGTTCCCTTTGTCTCTCTGCCTCTGAATTACAACTAAACGGACATTCACTGTCCAATGGAGGATACCCACACAGCACAATGGGACACCTGAGAGACTGATGCAGCTATATATCTGAAGGTGGATGGACTGGATCTCTGGGAAGCAGTAGAGACAGGTGAACCCTCCCCTGCCCCTACCCTGCAGCAGCAAGCCAGATCATAGGAGCTCACTCAGCAGCTGGCACTACTGTAACAGGAAGTGAGGGAAGCTTAGACTGTGCATGAACACTATTTCATCCTGCAGGAATGCACACCGTGCTGCAGTGGCCCTGCCAGGGGGAATGCATCCTGATGTGACTGTAAGAGGAGGCAGTGGCAGCCCTGTGCACATGCACATGAACACTATCTGGACCTGCAGGGAGTACCCACCGTGCTGCTGCAGCCCCAGTGAGTGGCCCTGACTTGGATCACACAAAGAAGTCCCACCCACCAAGCACAGTGGCTGGCATGACTGTAAACAGAGGTGGCAGTGGCACAAACACTATCCCAGCCTGTGGGAGTGCCCACCATACCTACACAACTTCCAGAAGATGGGGTGGGATCAGAAACACAGCTCCTGCTTTGCCCCAGTGGTAGCAGGTGGAGTGTACGACCTGATATTACCATAAATGCACCAGCAAAAGATCATTTCATCAAACACCATGAAAAAATAACAGCAACACTTTAGAGAAGAAGGAAAATAACAAGCCTCCAGAAACCAACCCTGAAGTCACAGGAATTTACAATCTAAATGGCAGAGAATTCAAAATAGCTTTCATAAAGAAATTCAGCAAGTTACAAGAAAACTCAGAAAGACAGTTCAATGAGTCAGGTATAAAATTAATGAGCAGAAGGAATACTTCACCAAACAGATTGAAACTCTAAAAACAAAAAGACAAACAAAAAGACAAACAAAAATTCCGGATAAGAAGAGCACAATTAATGAGATAAAAAAATAATCTAGAATCCTTGAAAAATAGAGCTGATGTTATGGAGGACAGAATTAGTGATTTAGAGGGCAGAAATAATAGAAATGCTTCAGGTGGAGGAGGAGAGAGAACTAAGATTTTAAAAAAATAAAGGAATTCTTTGAGAAATATCCAACTCAATTAGGAAAAGCAACATACAGATTATAAATATTCCAGAGTGAGAAGACTGCAAGAAAGGAGCAGAAAGTTTGTTCAAAGAAATGACAGCTGATAACTTCCCAAACCTAGCGAAGAAGTGGACTTGCAAATATGTGAAGCCAACAGAACTCCTAATTACATCAATGCAAAGAAGACCTTCTCCAGGCATTTAATACTAAAAGTGGCAAAAATCAATGACAAAGAAAAATTATTAAGGGCAGTAAGGGAGAAGAAAATAATCTACAAAGGAACCCCTATCAGGCTTTCAGCAGATTTCTCAGCAGAAACTTTAGAGGCTAGGAGAGAATGGAATGATATATTCAAAATACTGAAAGACAAAAACTTTCAACAAAGAATACTGTATACAGAAAAAATATCCTTCAGATAGGATGGACAAATAAAAGCTTCCCCAGACAAACAAAAGTTGAGGGAGTTCGTTGCCACTAGACCTCCCTTACAAGAAATGATGAAGGAAGCCCTCATATCTGAAACAAAAAGGCAAAGGTTTACAAAGCATTGAGCAAGGAGATAAATAGACAGACAAAGTCAGAAGATTGCAGCTGTCCATCAGAACAGGTTAGCAAACACTTAGTCATAACATAAAAGGTAAAGGGAAGGAAAACATCAAAAATAACTATAAACACTTCAATTTAGTCACAAACTCACAACACAAAACAGGACAATTTGTGACAACAATAACTCAGAAGGGGAAGAGAAAGGGGATGGAGCCTACTTAGGCTAGTGGAGATAAGAGGCTATCAGAAAATAGACCATCTCATCTATGAGATCCTTTATACATACCTTTTGGTAACCACGAAACAAAAAATGAGAGCAGTGCCACAATTCATAAATAAAGAGAAAACCATCACAGAAAACCACTTAACTGAAATGGCAGTCAGAAATACAGGGGAAGAGAAAAACTGGAAATATAGAACTGGAAGACAAAAGATAAAATGACAGTATTAAGCCCTCATACACCAGTAACCACTCTAAATGTAAATGGATTGAATTTTCCAATCAAAAGACAGAGAGTAGCTGGACAGATTAAAAAACAAGACCCAACAATACACTGCCTCCAGGAAACACATCTCAGCTCTAAAGACAAACACAGGCTCAGGGTGAAGAGATGGAAGGTAATACTCCAAGCAAATGACAAACAAAAGAAAGCAGGTGTTGCCGTACTTATATCAGACAAAGCAGACTTCAAGATAAAAAAAGACAATGAGAGAAAAAGAGGGGCAGAATATAATGATAAAAGGGACATTCCACCAAGAGGACATAACACTTAGGAATGTATGTGCACCTAACACAGGAGCACCAAAGTACATAAAGCGACTATTAACAGACCTAAGGGGAGAAATTGACAGTGACGCAATAATAGTGGGAGACCTCAACACTCCACTTACATCAATGGACAGATCATCTAGACAGAAAGTCAACAAGGAAATACTGGATTTAAATTAAAAACTAGATCAGATGGACTTAATGGATATATATGTAGAACATTCTATCCAGAAACAGCAGGATACACATTCTTCTCAAGTGCGCATGGAACATTCTCAAAGATAGACCATATGTTGGGAAACAAGGCAAGCTTCAGTAAACTTAAGAAGATTGAAATCATATCAAGCATCTTCTCTGACCACAATGTTATGAAACTAGAAATCAACTACAAGAAAACAGCTGGGAAAGTCACAAATACGTGGGGACTAAACAACATGCCACTGAACAACTATTGAATCAATGAAGAAATCTAAGGAGAAATTAAAAAATGCCCGGAGACAAAAGAAAATGAAAATACAACATAACAACTCTTATGGGATGCAGCAAAAGCAGTTCTAAGAGGGAAATTTATAGCAATACAGGCCAACCTCAACAAACAAGAAAAATCTCAAATAAGTAATCTTAAACTACACCTAACAGAACTAGAAAAAGAGGAACAAACAAAGCCCAAAGTCAGCAGAAGGAAGGAAATAATAAAAATTAGAGCAGAAATAAATGAAATAGAGACTAAAGAAATAGTAGAAAGTATAGATGAAACTAAGAACTGGTTCTTTGAGAAGATAAACAAAATTCACAAACCTTAGCCAGACTCACTAAGAAAATAAGAGAGAAGCCTCAAATAAATAAAATTAGAAATGAAAGAGGAGAAATTACAATAGATATCACAGAAATACAAAGGATTATAATATAATACTATGGAAAACTATATGCTAACAAATTGGACAATCTAGAAGAAATGGATAAATTCTTAGACTCATACAACCTCCCAAAACTGAATCAAAAAGAAATAGAGTCTCTGAATAGAACAATCACAACAAAGAGACTGAAACAGTAATCAAAAACCTCCCCAAAAACAAAAGTCCAGGGCCAGATTGCTTTTCTGGAGAATACTACCAAATATTCAAAGAAGATTTAATACCTATCTTTCTCAAACTATTCCAAAAAATTGAAGAAGACAGAATGCTTCCTAACTCATTCTATGAGGCCAACATTACCCCGATACTAAAACCAGGCAAGGACAATACAAAGAAGGAAAGTTACAGGGCAACATCACTGATGAACACAGGTGCAAAAATCCTCAGCAAAATATTGCCAAACTGAATACCAAAATACATTAAAAGGATTATATACCATGATCAAGTGGGATTTATACCAGGGACATAGGGCTGGTTTGATATCTGCAATCAATCAATGTGATACACCACATCAACAAAATGAGGAATAAAACCCACATGATCATCAGGGCTGGCCTGGTGGCACAGCCGTAAAGTTTGTGTGCTACACTTTGGTGGCCTGGGGTTCTCCAGTTTGGATTCCAGGCACGGACCTATGCATCATTTATCAAGCCATGCTGTGGCAGGCATCCCACATATAAAATAGAAGAAGGTGGGCACACGTGTTAGCTCAGGGCCAATCTTCCTCAGCAAAGAGAGGAAGAGTGGCAGGGAATGTTACAAGAATCTTGTAAGAATCAGTTGCATTTCTATACGCTAATAATGAACTAGTAGAAAGAGAAGTCAAGAATACAAGCTGTTTACAATTGCAACAAAAAGAAGAAAATATTTAGGAATAAATTTAACCAAGGAAGTAAAAACCCTGTACACAGAAAACTATAAGATGTTATTGAAAGAAACTGAAGAAGACATAAAAACATGGAAAGATATTCCATCTTTATGGATTGGAAGAATAAACATAATTAAAATGTCCATATTACCTAAAGCAATTAATAGATTCAATGCAATCCCAATCAGAATCCCAAAGACAATTTTTCATGGAAATAGAACAAAGAATCCTAAAATTTATATGGAACAATAAAGGACCCTGAATAGCCAAAGCAATTCTGAGAAAAAAGAACAAAGCTGGAGGCATCATAATTCCTGACTTCAAAATACACTAAACAACTATAGTAACCAAAATAGCATGGTACTGGCACAAAAAAAATACATAGATCAATAAAAGAGGATTGAAAGCTCAGAAATAAAACCATATATCTACAGACAGCTGATCTTTGACAAAGGGGACAAGAACATACAATGGAAAAAGAGAAATCTCTTCAATAAATGATGTTGGGAAAACTGGACAGCCACATGCAAAAGAATGAAAGTAGACCAGTACCTTACACCATACTCAAAATCGATTGAAGACTTGAAGGTAAGACTTGAAACCATAAAACTCCTAGAAGAAAATATAGGCAGTACACTCTTGGACACCAGCCTTAGCAGCATCTTTTCAAATACCATGTCTACTCAGGCAAGGGAAGCAAAAGAAAAAATAAACAAATGGGATTACACCAAACTTAAAAGCTTCTGCAAGGCAAAGGAAAGCAGGAACAAAATGAAAAGACAACCCACCAACTGGAAGAAAATATTTGCAAATCATATACCCGACAAGGGATTAATCTCCAAAATATATAAAGAACTCATACAACTCAACAACAAAAAGCAAACAACCCAATCAAAAAATAGGTAGAGGATATGAATAGACATTTTTCCAAAGAAGATATACAGATGGCCAACAGGCATGTGAAAAGATGTTCAATATCATTAATTATTAGGGCAATGCAAATCAAAACTACAATGAGCTATTACCTTACACCTGTAAGAATGGCTATAATTACCAAGACAAAAAACAACAAATGTTGGAGTGGATGTGGAGAAAAAGGAACCCTCATACACTTCTGGTGGGAATGCAAACTGGTGCAGCCACTATTGAAAACAGTATAGAGAGTTCTCAAAAGTTTCAAAATAGAAATACCATATGACTCAGCTATCCCACTACTGGGTATTTATCCAAAGAAGTTGAAATCAACAATTCAAAGAGAATTATGCACCCCTATGTTCATTGCAGCGTTATTCACAATAGCCAAGTCATGGAGGCAACCCAAGTGCCCTTCAACAGGTGAATGGATAAAGAAGATGTGGTATATATACACAATGGAATACTACTGAGTCACACACAAAAAAGACAAAATCTTCCTATTTGCAACAACATGGACAGAACTTGAGGGTATGATGTTAAATGAAATGAGCCAGACAGAGAAAGACAAAGCACTGCATGATTTCACTCACACGTGGAAGATAAACCAACACGTGGACAAAGAGGACAGATTAGTGGTTACCAGAGGGGAAGGGGACTGGGGGTCGGGTGAAAGGGGTAAAGGGGCACATATGTATGGTGATGGATGAAAACTAGAGTATTGGTGGTGAGCACGATGCAGTCTATATAGAAACTGATAAATAATAATGTACACCTGAAATTATACAATGTTATAAACCATTATGACATCAATAAAATAACTGGAAAAAAAAAAAGAAGTGCCTGCCTTCGATGGCTGACCAAGGGAAAAATGTGAACACGAGGAGATGAAGGCCTGGCCCAGGGTGCTGCCAAAAGCATGGAGAGGAAGAAAAGGACGTGAGACAAAATGCAAAGGAAATACTGACAGCACTGAGACGAGAGAGTTGCTTCATCCGCGGAATAAGGCTGTAGAGCTCCTTCAACAAATGTGACACACATTTTAGATGTGCCTACAGTATACCAGGCCCTGGGTGGGATTACTAGCCATGAGGAACAAGGTGTGGCAGCGGGCTTCCAAAACATAAATCACCACGACTGTTGAGTGTGGTGGAAACCCAGAGAAGGAAGTGGCTACTGGTGCTTGGAAGTCAGAGAGGACCTCTCGGAGAAGGTGGCTTTGGGATATAATCTTAAAGGTGGACAAGGTGGGGAGGAGCCTTCCCAGCAGAGGGAATAATTTAAGAAAGGGGCATAAAGGCAGCAACGAGACACTCAGGATGCCTGTGGCAGGAGAAGCAGTTGCACTGAGCAAGGTAAAAACCAAAGGGCCCTTTGATGCTGTCCAAGGGCATTTAGGCTGAAGCCCAGGAGGGGTGGGAAATGGGGCAGGAGCCGTTGAGAAACTTTAAGTGGGCTGATGGGATTTACCCGTCAAGAAGATCACTCTGGCTGCAGGATGGAGAAGGGCTTGGAAGGGGCAAGAGTGGAGTCAGGGAAACCAGTCAGAAGGACTTGGGTGAAACATGGCGGTGTCCCCAGAGTGATAAGATTGGCTCTGGAGGGAAGACAAGTGGAGGGTAGAAACAGAACTTCTCAGTAAGAGAGGCTTGTCAAATATGAGATGCTGGTTCTGAGTAAGAGGTGCAGAGCCAAAGGTGACCCCAGGTTTTGTTCATCCTTCATCAAAGAGTTTTTGAGTGTCTGCTAGGTGCTGGGCACTGTTTTAGATGTTGGGCACACAGCCATGAGAAAAGTCATCCCCTCTATCCCTAAGAGTCATGACTAAGCTGTAAGCCCTGATGAACATGCTGCTTTGTAAGGATGTGCTGCAAAAATTAGGACCTAGTGTGGTTAACCGCCATGCAGATTTACTCAGTGAAGCTAGTTTTCTGGAAATTCCCTTAACCACATGTACATGTTGCTTCATTGGAGAGAAGACAGAATATTTTTAGCATTTAAGAGAAAATAATCAACATAAAATCTCTAATATTTAGACAAAGTTGGTTATAGGACATAACACTACACTGTAGATTTGTTCATATTGCTGGTCAATTCCTAAGGAGCAGGAGGAACAGGAGTCAGACAATTTGCACTTGAGTTCCAGGTTGTCCACTTGGGGATAATAACTACTGTTTGCGTTTATCTACCGTGCCTGTTGACTGCATGGCTGCTCTCAGACCTAATGCCTGCACCTCTGGGAACCCTCTTCTTGGTTCCACAGGAAACCCCATTCCAAGGCTCCTTTGCCCTCTGGCTTCTAGGTAGGTTTGGCCAATGACACATGTCTCCCCCTTCTCTTTCTGCTTCTTGAGGGGGTGAGTCTCCTCCCTGGCTCCCAGCTCTCACCGGGAGCTGGACAGCCCCTGCCATGGCTCCAGTTCTCGGGCATGGCTTCCATGTTCTGGTAAGACCTCCGCCCCCATGTGCCTCCAGCCCCAGGTCTGGAGGCAGTTTTCTTCTGTTACTAATTCCTGGGTTGCCTCATTGTGTCACCTGTTTGGCTCTTTAGTTGTTCTCTCACCAGTGTAACCAATTCCTTTGGTTAAACTTCTGTTCACTATAAAACTAGAGACATTTTCGTTCTAGGCTCTGGACCTTGACCCTGCAATGTGTCATATATTGCACTAATACTCTATATCAACTTTAAGACTTGTATCCTTTTTATACCTGGGGAAACTAGCACTCAGAGGACATAAGTAACTAGCTCTCGGTTACGTAGCTATCAAGGTGGAGAACAATGATTTGAACCCAAGTCTGTTTGATCCAGCACTCATGACTGGAGAAGTTAGTGAAGCTCCCTCAGTCTATTTTCCATCTGTAAAACGGTAGTTATAAAAGGTGAGGATTAAATAATAATGCATGGAAAGCTGAGGCTTAAACAATAATGTATGTGAAGGGCATGTCATGAACCAAACAGATTATTATTATTCTCATGATAATATGGTGTCTGATGGTCACAACAGCAAAGAAAACTCACTAAACCTATTGTATTTTTATTTCTCAGCATGACTGCACGGGTGGTGAAGACGGTAGCTGCTGATGTGGATGGTTGAGGGATTTATTCAACAGGCAATTGCTGAGCACCATTTAACTGCCAGGCACTGTTCTGGGTACTGAGAATTCAGTGATGTCAACACAGGTAGGTTCACGGAATGTACAGTCTGGTGGGGTTAAACAGACAACAAACAAATGAATATATACTATGTCCAATGGAGATTGGTGCTATGAAATAAATAAAGAAGCTTAAAAGAACAAGGGTGATGGGGGTGTGTGTACTAATTTGGAGAGAGTGGCCAGAGCAGGACATTCTGGTAAGGTGACATTTGAGCAGAGACATAAGAGAAGTGAGGAAATGAGCCACGCAAACATCGAGAGAAGAACTTTGCAGTAAGTGCAAAGGTCCTGAGGAAGGCGATACTTGGCAAGCTTGAGGAGGTCGATGTGCCTTGAGCAGAGGGAACACTGGAGATAGCCATAGGAGATGGGGTCAGAGAGAGCCAGGAGATCAAGCAGGGCCTTGTAGGTTGTTGTCAGGACTTTTGAATTTAGTCTGATTCAGAAAAGAAGTCACTAGAAAAAAGACACAGTCTACCTTCTTATTTTAAAACATCACTTTAGTTGCTGTGTGAAGACTTTAGGAGAGCAATCAAGATTGCTATGAAGGTCTCCTGACTTCCCTTAATACTCCCATTTTGCTAGTTGATCATGAAAATCCTTCTAATTGAGGAAAAACTAGAGATATTGCTAAAATGCTCTTATCCCTGGGAAAGGCAACACATTTGCTTAAATTTGTTACTCTATGATATGAAACCTAGTTACCATACCTTTCCTAAAAGCTGTCTTCACAGCTGGGAGAGAACTGGGCACTGAAAAGAGGGTCACTTCCTCATGGGAGATGATATAAAAATGTGGCCACTTGAAGCACAAAGTTCATGTATGTCACAATCATTTCTGGGGCAATCTCTGGCCCTTGCCTGGCATGAGTTTAAACGAGGCTCTATTGTTCCATCAACCCATCAAGGTTGAAATCCACTAGGATCTAGAGATGTGGGGGAGACCAATAGGATGTTGCTGTCATAACGTCTAGTTTATGATGGATTTCATGATTACAAACCAAACTGCACACCAGCTTTTTGTGCCCCACTCCCCAACTGTTATGCAACAGTTTCAACTGATAAAGGATGTTTCCACATTTCTTGGGGTTCTGCCACCCTCAAGCTGGGCTCTGGAAACCCATGGCAGGTTAGAGGGGGTGAGAAACACACTTTGGACTGAAAGTAAGGATCACTGACCAGATGTATGAGAGCCAGCAGCCCTGGGGCCTACATCTTCCATAATCTCAGTCCGCTTCAGGAAGCACGCCACAGGAATTCCCACTTACAAGAACTGAATTTCCCCAGAAAATGGCAATACTATGGACCCAAAGCTCCATTTGTTTGTGTTTTTTTCATTGTTTAAGCGGACCAAGGCTTGTGGATATTACAAGAAAGACTCATTTAGCTAAAATCATGGAAAATGACTTAAAAAATAGTGTTATTAGCCACAGGGATAAGATCAAAAGTTTAGCTGAATGTCTTCCAAACAAAACAGGCCTCTGATGAAATTTTCACTAAAACAGTCAATTCTTCTTAATAATTTAACGGCAACAATAACAGGAATAAGGACAAATCATTTGTAACTCTAACAAAATATGTGTCTGTCTTTGGAATGCAATACACATGAGTGCAATATATAACAGCAAGTGTTATGTGAGTTTTCATTGCTAGAGATTAAACCAATTGTTGGTAGAGCAAAAATCAACATGAAAATATTTTGGGCAATAAGATGCAGTCCATCTGGTACTAGCTTCAGGTGGCTATCGACAATACATGATCAATAAACATTTATTTAAACAGATATTTACTAGTTCTTACTATAAGAAAAGTAATATGACTGAACCTGGAGGCAAAAGGGTGGGGATATGAGATACATGTGTTAAACTTCCCACGCTCAGTGAGTTTACAATTAAACATCCAAGTTTAGACCGTAATTCAAGTCAGAAGACTAAGGCCACATGACAGTAACAGACAAACAGCAGTGGATTGCTGCTGAAGTCAAGAATGCCTTTATTAAATACATGACAAAGACAGAACTTAAAGGATGGAGAGAACACCACGCACACTCCATTTTATTAGTTCATACACATGTTTATGAATGGACGTTCGTCTGCTTACTACAGATGTTCTAGTTGCTCCATGAGCTGGTCATTGCTTACATTTCAAATCATTGTGAAAAGAACTGTACTCAAGCCTGCTTTTCATAAGTGACACAAATCAACTTCACAAGTGACCATGAAGACCTTGTTTAAACACTAGGATGTAAGGGGCCACATCCTAAGTTGGACCACTAGAGCCCTGCCCAGGGACACCTTGTGGAAGATGGCAATTGTTCTTCTTGACATCTTCCAAGGCCTTGAGATATATTTCAATCTTCCCTCATTTCCTCCAATAACTCATTACCCACTGATTTGCCTAAAATCTTTTTAAATAAAAAACGACTTTTTAAATAAAGGTCATTGCTGAGAACCTCTTTATTTGTGGAGTGAAGGGGTACTATTTGGCATTCCATGAATGACACCCAAGTCCAGTTGTTTGGAAGATGGCCCAGTGAGGGAATTTTGTCTAATACATTTGTTGCTACGCTTAAACTCGAGAGTTTAACTGCAGACGTAGAGCATGCGCTCTGAAGTTTCACATTGTCTGCTGAATGACCAGAGAGTCCTTACTTTGGGACTTCCTCTGCGCCTGACTTCCTCGGCAGCTCCTGCTTGCCAAACATCTCCTCACTACACCCCACAAAGCAGCCATTTGGCAACTTGTTGTAAGGGAACTTGTCTCAGCTAACAGCTAACGTCAAGAGTCTAGTAAATCCATTGTCGCTTAAACTTTAACATCTGATAAAACTAACTGTACTTCCTCTCACTTCCATATTTACCCTTTTTAGGAAATAATTCCTTAACATCTTAAAGGAATAACTGTCATAGTTGAATTCCACTCATTGTATACAATTTGGAAAGGAAAATGAATTCTTGTCTTCACTTCCCATTCAGTGGACCCTATATCCTTCTAAGATCTTTCTAGGTCCCAGGCTGGGCACCAGGCCAGGAATACTAGGACCAGCCAATAATCAGATTCTCAATTCCGCTAATTCCTCCTTGAGGGAAGAGATTAGGTATGAGGAGCTTGGTTAAAGTATCATTATGCCTTTATAAGTTATTATCATTATACCTAATGTCAAAATAATAGTTTTTGTTGTTTTAAGGCACTAAGATTGTGATCATGTGTTATAGCAATAATAGAAAACAAACACAAACACAGTGCACACCATTGGCATGTTGTGAAGATTCAGTAAATGTCATTTTATGAGTAATGTTATTATTGGCCCTGCACTCATACTCACTTGAGTCTCCTTAGGATGAATTAACAAAAACTTCAAGGATGAGAAACGTTACGGAGTTCAGGGGTCATGGGTCAGGGATCCCATATGCATAACATGGAGGCAAAAATGGTAATGGCAAGTGAAGTAAACCTAGGGTAGACTGGGAAATATTGAAAGGAGATAAAATAGCAATGAACACAGCCAGGGCCCAGTCTTTGATTTCTAAATACCACTTTCTATTAAAAGGAAGCAGAGCTCCTTGGAGAAATGGTTTCCAGAGCTGGGGCAGGGAAAAATACAAGATGAGCCTGAAACATCTTGTTGCGCCAGAAAATAAGGAAGTAAAGATAACGAAACCAGTTAGAAGAGTTTCCTACTGGCAAAATCAAGGACAATTTGAACATCAAATTAATTAATGATAGTAACAGATTTAAGTAACCCATCTAATTAAAAGAGGAAATCATGAATTCAATGATATCAATCACTCTATCAATAAAAATTTTGATGATGAATAGAATAATTTTATAGTCTCAAGTTTCTTCCTATAAAGCACTTATCAACTACAAAGGACACAAAGAGTAATTCTGCAGTGGAGAATCCTGACAGACGCCACTGTGTTGGGTTCTGTGATGTACTACCCAGAGCCCCATTCAGGAATGACAGACTTATCTGCAGCTGCTGGGAGTGATGCCACAATAGGGTCTTTGGTGGGTCAGCCCTCTTTGGGAATTTCCTTAGCTGAAGAAAACTGCCTCATCCAAAGTCACACCTCATTTCATGGGCAGCTCACATCCAGTGGGTGATCAGGATGGGGATACAAAGGCCCAGTCCCCTCATGCCTGAAGAGTCATCCCAGCTCCATGGCTCCAAATGGGGTCAGCTGTAGCCTTCGTTGGGACTACATTGTAGCTCAACTTCTCCCTATGCCAATTCTGCCTTCTTCCACAGAGGTTGATCCCAGGAGCACTCCATAATCAAGTGCTTGCAGGCTAATTTCAAACTCTACTTCCTGGGAAACCCAACTGCTATAGATGGAATGTTTGTGGTCCCCCCAAGTTTGTATGTTGAAACCTAATGCCCAATGTGATGGTATTTGGAGTTGGGGTCTTTGGGAGGTGATTATGGCATGAGGGTGGAGCCCTCCTGAATGGGACCAGTGTACTTATAAAAGGGGCCCAAGAGAGATCCCTTATCCCTTCTGCCATGTGAGGACAAAGCAAGAAGACAGCTGTCTAAGAACCAGTAAGTAGGCTCTCACCACACACCAAATCTTTCGGCACCTTGATTTTGGACTTCCCAGCCTCCAGAACTGTGAGAAATAAATGTTTTTTGTTTATCAGCCACCTCGTCTATGGTATTCTGTTATAGCAACCCAAGCAGACTAAGACACCAACCTATAATACTGCCTTAATCAAGCGATCAAAGCTAACATCATCAGTAATGGGACCAGTCAAACATCACGTGCAACCAGATGGAATTCACTGAGAAGAACACAGCATCACTTCTGTGATATTACTGCCAAAGATACATAGCCTGATTTTAATCATGAGGAAACATCAGACAAACCCAAACTGAGGGGCGTTCTACAAAATTGCTGCCTTATAATCTTCAAAGGTGTCAAGTCATGAAAGTCAAAGAAAGACTATGAAACCGTTCCAAATTGAAGTAAACCAGAGAGACAAGACATGACAACAAAATGCAACATGTGATTCTGGACTGGATCCTCTTACTATTAAGGACATTATCAGAACAATTGGCAAAACTCAAATGGGGTCAGAAGATTAGACGATCATAATGTATCAGTGTTAATTTCCTGATTTTGATGGTTATATACGAGAATGTCTTTGCAGGAAACATGCACTACAGTACTCAGGGATCACGGGACATCAGGTTGACAACACTCTAATGGTTCTGGAAAGGAAGCAGAAGTTCTTTGCACTGTTATTGTAAATTTTCTGTAAAGTGGAGTTTGTTTCAAAATTTAAAAAACCTTTTTCAACATGAACAACAGAACAACATGTGTAGCCACTGTTTCTACAATTATTCTGTATATCCATGTCCTCCTTTATTGTTTAGCCATGAATAATGTAGGTTTTTAAGTTTCTTAAGATGAACAATATCTTTTGAGCTTTCTCTCTTTGGAACACCAATATCAGTTCTTCAAAAGTATGTGCTGAAGGGACACCCGCTGGCTGCCCTACACTAGGCAATGTCCTACCCCTAACGAGGGGCACGAAGTGGCCTTTCTCTCAAGAAGTATCAGATCTAAGAGAATATAGGACTAACGGTGAGGAGCAAAATGTCAATGAGGAGCTCAATCCGTTGCATAACAATGCAAACGGAACCCAAGTGTGAAGAAATCAACGTGTGGCGGTTACTCAGTAAATCACTGAAACAGAGACGACGCAGCACCCATGCGGCCAGGCTTACCGTGCCACATGAATCCAGGGGAAATGAGGCAGAGAGCAAAAAGAGGTTTCTTTCTAACTTCTAAAGATGATTACTTTATTCTTGTGCCCTAAGTAAACAGGCCTGTGATATTTTTCTTGAAATTTTATCTTGATGGTTATAAACACAAGTGCTGTCTTTATGAATCATCTTTATTTTTAAAATTTGGCTAACACTCCACTCAAGTGTCTTTGACATGTTTAAAGCAATTTGTTTCACAAATATGAAAGTTAGAAAAGATTGAAAGGGTGGAAATGAAGTAATGGAGACAGCGTGCCATTTTCTATCACTTAGAAATATGTTGCACAAATAAAAAAGTTGTTTGATGGAAAATGCCACCCTAACTGTCTCCACCACTTCATTTCCATCATTTGAGTCATAGAAACATTGTTTTTGTCTCTTTTTGTGAAATTAATTGCTTCAGAATTCTAAATACTCTTGTCTACCCGGTACACTAATTTTCCGGGGAACTGAGAGTACATATGTCAACTTAATTTTGAGATGTTGGACATTAAATGTAGCTGCTTTGGGAGCCCATTAGGGGTTTGAGAGGGAAAGATATTACGTATTTTCATTTTCCTACTTAAGGAAATAGGACTTGAAATAGCATTAGTTCTTATAATAGAAATCCAAATGGAAAGCATGAGACCTTTACTGGAAGAGCTGATAGCATTGTGCTAACAACCGCTTTCCAGACCAGATATCACTACAGTGTGAAGTGTTACACACTTTGTTTAGCAACTGGACTACAGGAAGTATCAGGCCCCAAAGACTCTCATTCCGTGATGTCTGTCTTAGTTTTCTGGGGCTGCTATAACAAAATACCATAGACTGGGTGGCTTAAATAACAGACATTCATTTCTCACAGTTCTGGAGGCTGGGAAGTCCAAGATCATGGTGCTGGCAGATTTGGTCCTTGATGAGAGCTGTCTTCCTGGCTTGCAGATGGTCACCTTCTTGCTGTGTCCTCACATGGCGAAGAGAGACCTCTGGTCTCTCTTCCTCTTCTTGGGAGGATATGTATCCCACCATAAGGCCCTACATTCATGACCTCATCTAAACCTAATTACCTCCCAAAGGCCCCACCTCCAAATACCATCACACAGGACCCTGTCTCATCCTTCCTCTCTATTCCCTTCCCTTACTAAAGGCCTTCAGGTTCTCCCGCCCAGACGGCCCCTTAACCAAGCTCCTCACATCTAGCCTCTTCCCTCAAGGAGGAATCAGTGGAATTCAGACCCTGATTACTGCTTGGTCCTAGTATTCTTGACCTGATGCCTGACCTGGTACCTCGAAAGGTCTTAGAAGAATTGAAGACAGGGACCCATCCACCTCTCCAAATTTTATGTGATGAATGGCATTCAACTAAGGCACTTTATTCATTTAAAATGTTAGAGAATTATTTACATAAAGAGCAAATATAGAGATGAAAAGAAGTATAAGTAGTTTGATCAGGTATCAAAAATTTTAGCAAGGATGGATTTACTAGAATCTTGCCATTAGCTGTTAGCTGAGGCCAATTCCCTTAGAGTGAGCTGCCAAAGGCTGTTTCTATACGGAGCAGTGTGGAGATGTTTGGTGACCAGGTGCGACCAGGAAAGGCAGGCCCAGGGGAAGTCCCAGCACAGGGATTTCTGAACTGAAAAGTGCAATATTCTTGATACATTTGGAAGACCACTGCCCCAGCTTCCTCATATGCAAAAGGTAGATTATAATTGTAATTACCTCCTATAGCTAGACTGCACATACAGAGAATGATTGTGGACCTGGTTTCCCACACTGGTTGGGCCACACTCATGTGACTTTGGCCCGTTTATTCCCCCGATTTGTTCCAAGTTTCTGTCAGTGCCCACTCTGTCAAGTGCTAGTCCTCTCCCAGGTGATCTTGTTGAACATCCAACTAATTCAAAGCTGCCACCCCCACGCAGAACCCTGAGGGGTTGTAGAGTACTGTAGCAATACCCTTCACTGCCCCCAAAGAGAGACCCAGAGAAAGGCTTAGCTCCTCTCTGCTGGAGGGCAAAGGAGGGCCTTCTCACTCAGCCCCGGGGTGTCTTTGCTCCTGCAACGAGGAGGTGCAAAGGAGCCCACAGCATGCCTCAGATGGCTCCCGGGCACTGGCTTCCGGCTCTGTGCCTGTTCGCTCATTTCCTGTGTCTGGGTCTTCTTCCTCTTGCCTTGCCTCGTCTTGAACAGATGTCTCTACTTGACCACACCTGTGCTACATGAACTCAGCATCCCCAGTCTGCACTTCCAAAGCCAAGTCAACACTACACTACACCCAATCCAACGCTCTCAGCTCCTGACATCTTCCCTTGCTGGAATGGATTTTCTGTGCCCTGTTTAGACACTTATTTCCCTTATTACCAGGAGATTTCTCCCTTTCCCCCTCTACATTCCTCTAGCTTTCTAGTAGCTTCCTCTTGCCTCAGCTTTGATTTGGCAATCATATATCCAAGACTTGCTAAGGACAGTCCCAGCTTATGCCTATTTTCCTAGCATCCCATCTATCTAGCCCCTCCTTCCTTCTCAAAAGTGTCCTGGTTTGGAGGATAAATTATAGGGTCGCCCTGGCTGTAAGCTCCATCAGGTCCTAGGCTGACCTTGTACAGGAATGTATTTGAACCCTTTACTGGGCGTGGGTAGTTTCCAGACCTGTAAACAAAGTGGACTGGGCAAAGTGATGGTTATGATTCCTTGCAGCCCTAACATCTGTGATTCTGTGATTCTATGAAACACACCCAGCTTTGGATTGCTTCACCTTTAATGGTGAGCAGATGCAAATAGTAAAACTTTTAGAGAGGCATGCTTTTTGGAGTAGCCAGTCCTAACTGCTCAGTGGTCAGTTATTCCTGGGCACTTCTCCTACTGCTTCAGCTCCCTGTTTCTGCTTTGAATACAGGCTCAACTCTCAACATCTTCATTCCACATACTTTCAACTCATGGTACCCTACTCTTCTCCATCTGTCCATGCCTGATTCCCCATGCTCTTCACCTTTTCTCTTAAAACTTACTCTTGGTGGGGCTGGCCCCGTGGCCGAGTGGTTAAGTTCGCGCGCTCTGCTGCAGGCGGCCCAGTGTTTCGTTGGTTTGAATCCTGGGCGCGGACATGGCACTGCTCATCAAACCACGCTGAGGCAGCGTCCCACATACCACAACTAGAAGAACCCACAACGGAGAATATACAACTATGTACCGGGGGCTTTGGGGAGAAAAAGGAAAAAAATAAAATCTTTAAAAAAAAAAACAAAAACAAAAAACTTACTCTTGGAATATCTTGTTTCCTTAGGACCCTGCTCTCTGCAGAATATCAGCTAGTTATTCCACAAAGACAATATGGGCAACTTTATAAACGGGAGTTGGTTGAGTAGTATTATCTGTCCTCATGGAGCATTTTCATTTTGTTAGGGAAGCTTCAGATGTTATGTGTTAATTCAAAGGAGTAACTACAATGGAGGAATTCAACATGCTGTTGCTGGAACATCTTTCATGTCTTATCATACAGATAGCTGCCTCTCTACCTGGCTATCAATTTGGCAGGTATCAATCATATATTCATCAACATAAGATTGGTGAAAATAACGTGTGAACAAATGAATGAGACTGAAAATCCATTTTTATTATAACCCATCTTATTATCATTCTATACATTCCTCCCCAGAAGCCTTTATTTTTTAAGTATATTTGGTTTCACCGTTCAAAGTGTGAGAATCTGATCATCTCTAGATTAGCAGGAAAGCATGGCTTATAGCCATCTCCTCTCTCTTCTCTCCCCACAGGCATATCTGATGAATCAGTAAAGGCGGGTGGATATCGTTCAAATCCCTCTTGAGCTCCCACGTGCACAGAGACCTACATCATTCATTGAGCCCCTTTTAAACTGTTCTTGAAAACTAATTGTGACTTAATTGCATTTGATGATGTTAATGAGATTCTGATCTTTGATAAAAGATGGTTTTTCAGGGCTCATTTTTAATCTGACATGATGAATGGATGGTTTAGGAAGGATAGTGATTCTGCTGTGTGGAGAATCCGGACGCCACAGTTCTCTACATAAACAGAAAACCTGATCTCTGAATTCTACTACCCCAAAGTGCAAAGATTCCCTAAGAAAACAACAATTGGAGACAGAGTCCATCAGGTGAGCACATCCCTTATTGGCTCGCCAGGATGGGCCTCCCGTACCACTGCAAGCTCCACAAAACTCCAGGAGTCTCAAGAGTGAGTGGTGCCAAATTCCAAATATAGCTGTGAAACTTGATTCAGTTAAGCATATCTTTTTCATTAGAAACATAGACACATCAGCAGAACACAAAGCCCTTGGACCTCCAAGAATACCTTCCTCCCAGCATGAAGGGTATATGTTTCCTATCCCTTTTCTGATACTCCCAATTTCTCAAGCTCCATCTCAACATCTACTTGCCTCATCCCTAGACCTTACCCTTCAGCTGTAGCCCAGGTCCCTCCTGATGGCCCAGGCTGATGCCGCCTGCTGCTGTCACACGTTTCTCGTAGAGAATTGTATCATTTTAGCACCTGATTATATGCCATATGGTGGTGTTCACTAATCGTTTATGGAATTCTTCTTACTGTAAGCTCTTAAAAGACAGGGACAGTGACTTAAATCTCCCATGGCATCTCACACAGCAGCAGACACAGCAGAGGCTCCTGCATCGGAAATTCGCTGAATCAGACATGAAAGACGATGTTCTAAAGGCACTTAAACAGAAATGGAGAGGAAGTAGACAGGGAAACTGAAGACGCCGCATCAAGACTCCCTGAAGAACCTCTGACAGTGCAGCAAAGGAACCTGCAAATGGCCAGGCTAGGCTTCCACCCGAGACAGGACCGTGCATTTAGGACATCCAGCCCCCGCTTCCTGAGGAAGTACCTGTGAACAGACACAAAAATGGCTATCCAACCTCCTGAGGGCAACTCCTACTACTCCCCGAAATGATGGTAAATACCAAACCAGTCCTCCACAGCACAGTGTGTATGTGTGTACGACAGAGAGAGAGCCAGAGAGAAACAGAGACAGGTGGAGAGTCATAGAAATTACAAGAAAGAGTAGAAAACATGAGAAGGGCTGAGATATTGAGAAGAAAGAACAGGTGAGAGGACAGCAAAAGAGGTGCAGCTGCTCAGGGCTTGTCTTGTGGTCCCCTCATCCCCGTCTGGCTCTGGCAGCTGTTAGAGCGGTGCTTCGTGAAGGTCACACTTCCTTAAGGAGTACTACAAGGACTTAGCTTTCCTATGCAGTTGCAATATTCACAATAAGGCTGGTAATTGGGTCCCCTTATAAGCAAGCAGCGTTCACTAAGGTGCTCCAAAGCTTTCTGGTCAGTTCCTCATCAATCCTTACAGCACAGTCAAGGAGTATGAGAGGGCACCGATGATGAATAATTAGTCTACTTTTATCCTTTCTTCAGTGAGTGTTAATTCCACTGGAACACCAGTGGAATTAACACTCTCTTTTCACAGATTGGAGACCGAGAGCAAGGTTTAACTGTGGGCACGTTAGTTTTCATTAAATGTGTTTCCCCAGCCTTTTTCACCCCTAACCTCTCATACTGCAAGGATTTCTCCGAATTTATGTGGAAAAGGCACAGAGCGCCCACACTACATAACCCTAGAGTTCAGATCATGAGTTTCTGTGGAGTACAGTTTCGATTAGGTGGGTGCTAATTAGCTAAGTTATGAACTCTCATACGTGAAAAAGGTCAATGTGAGACAAGCACGAGACGGAGAGAAACAGAGAGGAGCGAGGGCCAAGGCCAATGGGGGACTGAACCACGCGGGAGAAGGGGGGCGCAGGCATCGGGCGAGAAGGCTCTCTGCAGCATGGCTGGTCCTCCGCGGGGTTCCGCACAGCACCCTCGGGCTTATGAAACACACTTGGCTGTTCTGTCACCCTCAGCACCCTAAGCTTCACTCGAAAACTCGAGCTCTGCAGGATGGGATGTGGGTCACAAGGCAGGGCCACGGGGCTCCCTGTAGGTCCTGGCTCTAGAAGATGGATGGTAACCCCACCTATTTCGAAACTAAACAGCCTCTGTTGCTTCAGCTAGAACCATGGGCAAGTAATTCTGGGCAGAACTTGGCCTGGGGGTTGTCAGGGCTCCTGTTTGACTAATTAAGCTGTCAGCACAGGTGTGGTGGACGCTGGATATTTTTGTTTGGAGGTTCAGTGATTGTCGTCTTTGCTTTGCTATCAGGAGAGACAAGACAGAGAGTGATAGCCTCCTCTGTGCCTTTTTGACAGCGTCTTCTCATTTAGCAACAGTCCTTCACTGGTGAGCCTCGGCCAGTGCCACTGGCAATCGTGACAAAGTCTTTAAGGGTTCACAGTGAAGGAGAGAGCAGAGTGGGGGGCCTTCTCTCTGCCCGCGGCCTCTTCAGACCCTGGCTGGGGGCCTTACAGAGGGGATGCTGAATAAGGGAGAGGCTGCTCCACAGACGTTGCTGGAAGAGTCACCGCATCTGGAGTCAGGCTAGGCTGGTGCCTCAGCAAACGTCTCCATTTACAGGTAGACAGTCCGACGAACAGAGCAGAACAAATGAATTATTCCTCCAAACCACACTAACTAGGGCTAACTTTACTCTTTTCTTGGAAGCCTGGCACTTGACAATGTGTCTATTCTCTTTTAAGGGCCCAGGTGGACAGGCCACTGGGCTAAGATTCTGATGGTCTGAGGGGAAACTGGGGACTTTGGGGACCTCCTCTCCACTGCCCAGTCCTGGGTAAATCACCCAATCCCTGGGAGCTTTGGTTTCCAGATTTTCTTTTTTTTAAAGATTTTTTATGTTTTCCTTTTTCTCCCCAAAGCCCCCCGGTTCATAGTTGTGTATTCTTCGTTGTGGGTTCTTCTAGTTGTGGCATGTGGGACGCTGCCTCAGCGTGGTCTGATGAGCAGTGCCATGTCCGCGCCCAGGATTCGAACTAACGAAACACTGGGCCGCCTGCAGCGGAGCGCGCGAACTTAACCACTCGGCCACGGGGCCAGCCCTGGTTTCCAGATTTTTAATGAGGTTTACTCCTACCCTCCCTGCTTCCCAGTTTTGTTGTGAGAAGAAAAAGGTGCTTTCAAATACATTATCTCCTCTAATCCATAAATAGCTGTTGGAAGTATTATAATCCCTATTGTCAGGTGAGGAAACAGTAACTCCGGGGATCAGGCCATCCCACCGCTGCTGGAGAGGTGGGAGCAGGGTGCAGACTAGGGCTGCTTGACTCCACAGCCTCCTCCTCCGCGACCCTGCGTCCGGCCGCTGTTACCAACGAGCTGTCACCCCTGAAAAGACTTCCCAAAAGGCAAAGGGCCAGTCACTGGGGCACACCGCTCTTCCTCAGACCACAGGGCATTACTTTACCACAGGTGAGTCTTATTTGACTATGCAAAGAAAAAAAATTTACTGCTTCTTGTTATAAAAGTAAATTTTGAAAAAACAGGAAAAATCATATAGAATGGTTTGTTACACATGTGCCGTGTCATTTATTAGTAAGATTTCCCTCCAAGTCTCTTACTGTTGTCCCTGACAACAATCTGTCTTCTAATTTATCTTCCATCCTCTGTCACAGTCATCTAAAAAGTAAAAACTTAGATCTATTTAATATTCTGCTTAAAACGCTTCCATAGAGGCTCCCAGCTGTTTATAGAATAACATCTAAACTTCTTATCTAGATGTACAAGGCCACCAATATGTTTCCCACTTTTTTTTCCCTAGAATATACGCTTTTTTCATTCCACTTGGTCAACTCCTATTCATCCTTTGAGACCCACCTCAAATAACACTCCCCGGGGGCTCCTCAAACTAGCTGCGCAGTCAGGCTCTCTCTCCAAGGTGCACTCCCAGCATTTTGCCCACAAGGCTGGCACTGAACTCAGCCTCTGCTGCCCAGGCTGTGCCTCCAGACTCTTTGAAGGCAGAGAACGAACATGTATTGCGACTCTAATCCAAATACAGTGCATTGCACATGACAAGTGTTCAACAAGAGTCCAATAAACACATGCAAAAGGAAAGCAAATTGGCTTTAGGAGAAAAGAAGACGAAAAAATATCGGAAAATAAATACATAAATATAAAAAAAAGGAAAGTAATCATTTCTGAAAAGAAAAGTTATTGGATACTAATGCCAAATTGATAGTTATTTTCATGTGGGCACAAAATCTCGTGTCAAAAAGAAAGAAAGGATATGATATTATAACCATTAAACATAGACTACACATCCGCTCAAGTTCCATCCTCCATCCACCTCGGTATTCTACAGAATAAAGGTAATTTGCGGAGCCGGCCGGGTGGCGCAGTGGTTAAGTTCACACGTTCCGCTTCTCAGTGGCCTGGGACTCACCAGGTCCGATCCTGGGTGCAGACATGGCACCACTTGGCAAAAGCCAAGCATCCCATATATAAAGTAGAGGAAGATGGGCATGGATGTTAGCTCAGGGCCAGTCTTCCTCAGCAGAAAGAGGATTGGCAGCAGTTAGCTCAGGGCTAATCTTCCTCAAAAAAATTATAAAAGGTAATTTGCGACTGTAGTCAGGCATTTCCTAGAGTGGGTTCTGCATTTTACTAAAGGATATTATAAACATAAATGTATGATAGAGTAGTGTTTGTGGTAAAACAATTTTGGGAAATGTTAGGCTAAAGAATATTCCTTTTCTTTTTCTTTGTGTTCTCTCAGAGCCTTTAGTACACTAACATGTGTTGGGACTGTCCCAGAAGAGGCATGCCACACAGCATGACTCAAATGTGTTTGACCACAGAACTCTGCTTTCAAGGAGCATCTCATATGACAGTTGTTCATAGAGAACACACTCTGGGAAACACTGTCCCAGTTTCTTAGATTTCATTATCAGTCACTTCACACAGCACTTAAAAATGAGCACACCAGTCGTTGATGCAGAAACACACAGAAGCAAAAATTTGAAATGACATCCTTATATAAATACTGCTTCAAAATGATGAAATAGCCTATTTTCATCAAAACACAACATAAGATAGTAGAAAGAGCATAAGCTAAGAAATATTTCTCCACATCTTACCAGCTACATGATTTTGGGTAAGAAATTTCTCAGCAGAGAAACTGTGCTATGTCTGTGAAAATCACGGATGGTGATTTTATCTGGGCTTTCTGAACCCAAGTCCATGGGGACACACAGTCTTGAAGAATTTGGGTGATGCTCTCAGATATAAGAAACGGTCCTTTGCCCTCCTATGCTCCTGCAGCACCTGCTCACCTCCTATGTATCTGAGAACCTGGAGGTCATCAGGCACGATGATCAGTTTCCTCTCTCCCCGATACACGTGCGCTCTCCCTGACCTCTTTCCCAACACCCTCCGAGGACAAGGGCTTCTTCCTCCTAGTCTACCCCTCATCTGTGGCACTTCCCTCCGTGCTTCCGCTTTCTCCAGTGCTCTCCTTCAGTCACCCAATGTTCTTCCTGAGGCTTCAGGATTCTTCCTTTACTGGCTCCTTCCCCTCTGCCCAGGTCCACATTCAGGTACCTCCAACCCTAAAACAAACACCCTTCCTCTAACCCACAATCTTCTCGAGTTATCATCCAAATTTCCTTTTCTTCTCCTCCAAAAAGATTAATTGACATTTGCTATGTCTACTTCTTCACCTCTCTTTTACTTTCAGAATAATAAAATGTGGTTTCTCCCCAAGTAGCCAATGTCCCCCAACTGTTGAGTGCAGTGGAAAGTCATACCTCGCTGTGTCTCCTTGTATTTGATAAAGCTGCTCACACCTTCCTCTTTAAACACATTCAGTTCTCTTGGATTTATCAATGGTGTCCTCCTCTGATTTCCTTCCTATTTATCTGATCATGTGGTCTTTACCTCCTCCCGGGGCTCCGGCTCCTGAACTGACTCCTTAAAAGCTGCTTTTCCCCAGGATTTGAGCCTCAGTCTACTTGTTACTTGATTTACTTTTTCTGAATGATCTCGCCTATGTGTGTGTGTATGATATTCACATTTCTATGTATCCAACCCAAACCTCTGCCCTAAGATTCAGACTTATATATGCAACCGTTTGTTGGACACGTTTACTTGGAAGTCCCTCAAGTGCTTCATATTCAGCAGGCTCAGACAGAACAACGTTTATACCCCGACTGTTTCATTGGTGGAGGTGGTATGCATTATGATTAGCAGAGAATGCCTGGGTTTGATTTTCAGCCTCAGAAATTTCTAGGTGTGGCCTTGGGTAAGTTATTTAACCCCTTCAACCTTCATCTTGTTCGAAAACTAGAGCGACCATCGTCCAATGCCCAGGGGGATGCTTGAAGAATTAAATGGGAAGTACACAGCACCTCTGTCCAGTACTCAGTGCCAGTGAGTTATCAGTGGGAGCCACTACAATCACCATTTGCCACGCTCAATATTTTTCTCCCCAATTCCCTACATCCTTTATCTCATTTGGAAGTGCTGGCATCTATCGTCATAGTCACATAAGCCAGCAACCTGGGAGCTGTACCTGACTCTTTCCTCCCTCTCATTCCACGCAGACTACCAATACAAGTCCTGTAGATTTTGCCTCCTAAATATTTCTCGAATTCCACCCCTCCTTTCCATCTCTGCCACCACTGCCCTAATCCAGGCTCTCACTCTCTCTCCTTTGAGCACCTCCTCTCAACTCTTGAACCCCGCAACTGAGAATCCTTCATGTCACCCCCATCCTTAAAACACATCGAGTTTGACTCCCCAGTCAGCTTTCATTAAACGCTACTTAAGAAATGAGTGAAACAGAAATACTGAAGTGTTGAGGATTTTTCCATGTTTTATGGGGCTGATAACGCAGAACATGTGCCCTTGATATGGTCCTGTAAATGCTCAGGCACATGACGACTCTGCCCATGAACGACCTACCTCAATGTGCCATCAGTAAGGGCTGCCCTTTTAGACTCACAGGATGGCAAACCTGGAAGGCACATCTGGCACACACCCCTGGGTGTCGGCCAGCATCCATGCTTAGCTCTCCCTGTGCCTCTCCTCTGAAGGTACTGGAAAGTGAAATGGTTTCACAGCTTTCCTTAGAGATAGGGGTAGCAAATGAGATATGAACAGCCTGCTAGGAGCTTCTGGGGAAGCTTTTCCTCTCCTGATAGAGGAGCAGGCTTTGCAGATGACATCCTTCCCTTCTTCTTTCTGCCCCAACCAGAAATGCAAAGCCTGGAGCTGTGGGTCAAAGGAATCTGCAAGGCGCTGGCCTCAACACGCTTGGCCTCCTGTGAGTGGACTCCAGGGAGAAAGAAACACTCATGGACTCTGTGCTACTTTGGAGGGCTGCCCGCGTTGGGGAAACATCTATTGTTTTGATGAGGAGAGCTAGAAAGGAATACAGCGGGGGATTCTTTCCTTAGAATGACTCTCCCTCAACTGGAGTACCAAAGAAGCAGGAGGCCCATGTCAGAGTAACAGCAAATTAACACCACAGGCTGTTCCTAAGTTTTCACAGCTCCAGGTGCAGGTTAGCAAAACCTATAATTAATGCTCTGATCCACGCCTTTCACGATTTGTCATGGCTGCAGGCTCAGAGGTGGAAAGAGAGAAAAACCCCCACAGACCACCAGGCACATTTTTCAGCCACACCTACCTCCTCAAATTCATTAACACCTCCCACCTAAGTCACAGAGAGAGCTGCGCCCTGCCAGCAGCTGATGAGCGCCATTATCAGAGCACGCAGATGTCTGCAGCACATGCGCAGAAGACCCCCGCTGAGGAAATGTGCTAGCTTCTCCGTTCACCGTCTCTACTTGGAGGCTCAGCACATACTGGCTTAATCCGGGACCATCCGAGAGAGGCTATTCACTTAAATATTTAAAAAGAAAGAAAGAAAGTTGATTTGAAGGCAGAATCACTTATAAATAAATCCCATGACCTAGGTTCTGAGGACAGCCACAAAAGGAAACTGCAGTGTGTGAGCATGTCCCAGCTCGTCTTGTATAAAGTCACAGGGAAAGAGAAAGGAGCGATAACAAAGACCTGAATGCAAACTGGGAGCAATTAAGTGAAAAGTTATTTTCTCTGAAATTTCAGTATAATAATAGATTGCTCTATGAAATAGTTACATTCTTTAAAAGTACTGCCCAAATTGATCTTTGCTGATAAATCTAACGGTGTTGTAAATACTCTGAAGAAATATTTGAAGAGATTCTTTTATGTGTCCTTTACTTTTTACAAAGTATTCTCTTTTCTGTTTTTAAATTGCTATTTTCACCTTTTGGTCTCCTGAAATGGAGGGACATCTGCATATACAAACCTTTGCTCTTAATTTCATTTCCAGTTCACATTCGATACTTGTCTCTTCTCATTACAGCAATTACTTTTAAAATCCAATTTCCCCGGCTTTATTCAATCCTACTGAAACAAGGACTGCATTTTAAGGGAATTGTTTCTGAGCCCCAGTGAGTGTCCAATGAGGTTCTTTTTTCAGTCTGAGCGCTGCTACAGCAGTGCAGCGGGAGGTTGTGGTGGCCCCCTGAATGACAGAGATGCAGGAGGGACACTGATGGGGTAAACCTGCTCTCATTGGTCCTTTAAGGCCCTTTAGAAATGTGCTTGATTTCTCATACACTAAACAATAGAATGTGGAATTTTGTCATTTTCCTTTTCTTGTTTCTACAGTAAATTTGGAAATAGAAAATCTTCAAATGTAATAATGTCTATAATAGGCCATACACACTGGAAGACAGCCTCACTCTAAAAGTGCACATTATGGGCTCTAAGAAGGGTTTAAAATACGTGCTGGCTTTTAAAACATATAGATTTTTATCTCAAAGGCAAATTTGCTATGCTTCCCCTCCCCCAGCTTTTTAGTGAAGGAACAAAAGCAATACTATGCCTTTTGTAAAAAAGAGAAGAGGACTTCAAATGCTCACTGTAGTGGATGCTGTGGTATGCTGCCCAGACCTTTCTACTCAGGGTGGAGACATGATTGCCCTGATGCTGAGAGTGTTGGTGACTGACAGCTCCCACCAAGCTGCTCTAGGAGGGTTTGCCCTGAGCCCTAGAGAGCCAATTACTCTAATGACCCTCTCCCTGGGGGTTGCTTGTAGCCAATGAGCAGTCAATGCTAGGATATCAGGCTGGACAACTCTGAAGATCCATCCCATTCCAGAGCTAATGGTGGGATCCACTGAGGCCTCTGTTGATCGTGATTCAACTCATCCCTCTCGCCCCCATTGATTCCTTCACTCTCTCACAGGTGTTGATCCTGAGAGCACTGCCCAGTAAACTTTTCCCACACAAATCACCTTCTCGGAGTTTGTTTCCTGAGAAACCAATCTGAGACACTCATCTTATCATTCTCCCTAAGACTTCCATTACTATATTTTCTGAATGGTCTGTGTGAGATCTCAGACCTCAGACAAGTCCGGTTCAAGGAAAAGCTTCCCTGTCCTCTTCTCACTGCCCTAAATGTTTAGCTATAAACGTGGAAATAAAAATTCCTGTGAAGCTGCAGCAAAACTGTGGACAGAGCTTCAAATGGGTCTTTGTTGACATGCATGCAGTGATCATTCCGTTATAAATGTGTCAAGGGCATTTTAACCAAATCTAGTCCAAATAAGCCCCCCCCCCCCGCCCCACACACACACAAAAGAGAGAGAGAGATAAATGAACTTAGAAAAAAATAAATTTTCATCATATTTTAAAATATTGTTAAAAGTATTAGCTGTGGATTTCTTTCTCACCTGAAGTACCCATTATTAAGAAATACTAACAATAATAGTATGCTGTTTGTACTAAATGTAATTAAATTGTGGTTCTCTCATTTTGCCTAACACACACGGCACGGGAATTTAGTTTTAACTCACAATTGGGATAACAAACAATTCTGCATAGAACCTCAGCATCGCACTCATGTTGCTTATTCTGACTCAGAGGTCTCTTTTCTCCTCTGCCGCTTCCACTCTGACTTCAATCAGTTTCCCCACATTTATATACAAATTTGCACTATAAACGCAGAGAAGCACAAACCATATTTCTCAAGTAGTCAGGGGTCACAGATATTTTTTCTAGGAAGTGTTTATTTTTAGTTTTAATATCTTTATATCTATTCCCACATAGATCAATAATTTTACATGGATGCCCCCATAGCATTATATCATGCTTGCTTCTTCCCCCCTTTCTTGCTTGGTTTCCCTTCCTTTTGCTTCTCCTTCCTTTACTTTGGCTACCCTCCCACCAAGGAACCCATGTCAGCACCTCTGTGTATGCTTCAGATTCTCTCTGCTCTCTCAAGACTGTGCAGACCTATGCACACATGTATAGAAGATCTTATGCACTCTTCCACGTTTTGTTTTCTCATTCACTACCGCTCTTGAAGTCCTCTGGCATAGGTCCAATTCATTCTCTTTTTAAAAATAATTATGTGAATATATCCCAATATTTTCAACCATTCCACTATTGAGAGGTGTTAATTTTTAGGTTTTCTTCTCACTATAAACAATGATGGAGGAAATAATGCCCACTTTTATAAACTGGATTTTAAATATCTTTGGTAGAGATTCCTGAGAGGGGGATTGCTGGGTCAAAAGTCTTTTAATTAATAGGTATGCCAAATTGCTTTCTAAAAGGGTTATAAAATCGCACATTTATATCAACAATGTATGCTTTTCTCTGCAAACATGCCAGCAGATATTACAGATGTTACAGCATTTGCTCAATTTTTGTCAGTCTGGTTGGTGTCACTTTGATTTGCTTTCTTGGTCCACTAGTGAATTTGGGCACGTCATCCGATTATAGGCCATTTGAGTTTTCTCTTTTGTGAATTGTTTCTTTGTATACTTTACATATTTTTCCATTGCTTGTCTTTATACTGCCAAGTTGTAAGAGCTTTTTTGCTTTCTATGTTAACCTTATATCTCTGAGTGTATTTTGAATATTTTCCCAGATCTATCTTTTGTCCATTGACTTTATTTATGGTATTTTTTGTCATATATTTACATTTTGGTCACTTGGTCATATATATGGTCATTTGCGGTATTATGGTATATACATACCATGTATATATATAATATACATAATTATATATATTTATATAAATACATATCAAATATGCAAGTATATACCAAATGTATATTCATATATTATATGTAACATATATAATATATATGCAAAATATATATAATATATATACTTAAATACGAAAATATAAACTAGTAGCTGTTCCAGCATCATTTAATTTATTAAAACAACAAAAACAACAAAGAAAAACAATAAACCCCACATACTTTTCTTACTCCATTAAATGAACAACCTTATTAAATAATCTTATATACTGAGATCTATTTCTGGATTCTCTATTCTGCTCTACTAAATAATTTTTAGTGTATGTTCTGATAGTTTTTTCTGATAGAAAATGCTCTGTTACTTATTACTTCTTTGTATAGTTTTCTTGATTATTGTCAGGTAATTATTCTTTCAAATGAATTCTGTGATTTATCCAGTCCAAAACAAACAAACAAAAAAACCCCACAAAAAACAAAAACTTTCCCACTGAGATTCTAATTGAAAATGGATTAAATTTACATATTGATTTTGGGAGACTGTTTTTTTTTGATATGTTGAGACTTCGCATCCAAGAATATATTTGCCTTTTCATTATTTCTTATGTTTTTAATTAAGATTTAATATCTGCTTTATATAGGCTGTCTTGTTTTATAAAATTTATTCCTACATATAATAGTTTAGTTACTTTTATATGTGGAATATATTTTTCTTATTTCTATTTCTAGGTCCTTAGTGCTAGAGAAGAGAAAAGCTATCGACTTTTATGTATTTATCTTTTATCTAGCCATCTTACAAAGTTTTATTAATACTGTGCTTTCTTCCTTGAATCTATTGGGTTTTCTACATAGCATTAGCAAAATATACAATTTTTGTGTCTTATTTTCCAATGTGTATTGTAGATATTTCACTTATATTGTTCATTTGCTAAAACAATCCTTAAATAAAAGGAATGGTGATAGAAGGCATCTCTGTCTAATTTCTGATTATAATTAAAATTACTAACTTTTTGCCACTTAAGATACCAAAGTTCTTGGTTTGGGTTAAATAATCCTTAGCATAATTGAGGGGATTTCTTCTACTTTTGTTTTATTTAAAGTCTTTTTCTAAAAACAGCTGCTGAATTTAATCATATTTCTTTCAGTCACTATTGATTTGAGTGCCTAAATATTTTTTCCTTTACTTCAGTTATGTATTGGACTATATAGACAGATTTCCTGATATTGAGCCATCCTAGCTTTTTTATGCATATGTTTACTTGCTACTCTTGTAAATTCCTAGAGAAATATTTACCAAAATGTGTTCAGTGTTAATAGCTATAACTTAATGAAGAGTTCCATGATCAAATTAGTTTGAGAAGCACTGAACCAAGCAAAGTTTAATGGTACTTCCCATCACCTTTCAAGCTAATGTGCGTTGTCAACCTACAACATGAGGGTAGAGTACAAAGTGTTTCGTGAACTTTATTTGACCACCCATTTTTCATGAACCATCCCATGGGACTAGATTGGAGCAGAGCAATCTTTTGGAAATGCTTATATGGAGATCATACTAAGATTTGCAAATATTTTCAGTACATGAGACCAATGAAATCATGACAGTAGAGGTGATAAACTAAAAGTCACAACTCTAGGATGCCAAAACCATTTGGGGAAAAATAACTTAATTGACTAACATTTTCTGCCATTTGCACTCACTTTTATTTATACCAGATTTTTGCCTGGGTAGGCCCAAATTATTGATGTTTACCTTTAAACAGGCCCATCTTAGAGCATTGGGTGGTCTAGGGGCTGTGTGTAGTCCTAGTTCCAGCCAACTGTTAGAGTGTGATTCCAGGAAATAACACAACTCACTGTAACTACCCCTCTCTATGATGCAACTCATGGTATTATGACTATCACGATATGATGGTGTGGATGGACTATCATGACATGGCTTGCATATGGCACTCACCAATAACATATTCCACTCTGAAGATATCCCTTCTGGGGTCGTATGGACGATTGAAGTCGATCTGGATGTAGAAAGACTGTCCTCTGCGTACAATCAACTTGTTGCTGTCATACTTGTCAGTGTGGTGATCCAATTTGTTGGTATCCCATTTCTCCTTGAACAGGTGAACATTCGTGACATTAAGGTAGTCTATGCACAAAGAAAATAATTGTGGGAAATTATTGAGTAACTTTGGTTTAACCACAAACTCAAACAAGATAATTTTTCTTGAATAAGCAAGGTAGCAAGGTCTATTGGATAAACTCTATGCAAGAGGCTGGTAGACTTGAGAGTGAGTCTCTTGTGAAACCTTGTTTTCAAAGAGGATTTTTAAAAACCTTTTTCCCCCTCCAATCTCATTTCAGACCACACGGCACTCACTTGGGATGGATAGAGCAATCTTTATGGCGCCTATCATCAAGGTCTAGATACAGAGAAATGAGGACTGGAATTCGAGTCTGCATGTTCTCAGTCTCATGCTGGTTTTCTCTATGTCAGGTGTTCCCCATCATGACTGCTGCCTCCCTGTGTCACTAACTAGGGATAAGCAGGGAATGGCGACTTTAATTTTCTTATCTTTAAAAAGGGAGGAATCAAATCTGACACAGCCTCAAGGGGATGCTCTAAGGACAAAGTTGACCCTTAATCTCAAATTCTCCTCTTACTTCAGGAAGGGTCAAAGACCTCTGCTTCCGTAATTCTAAATGTAGATCTGGTCCCTCAAAGGCAGGAAAGGAAGGGACCAGGTGTGGAGAAAGGATGCTAACATTTCATTAAGATAGGTGTGACTGTTCCCACTTTGCACATGCAGAACCTTTCCCTAGCTACTAAACGACCAATCTGGTAGTCAAACAGCAAAATCTACAGGTGTTTCCTCTGAATTTTGATTTTGGTAGTGCAAATGTCAGTTACACATTTACTTGAGACAGGATAGCACTGGCTAAAAATTAGATCTCCCCCTGCCTTTTTCCCACTTCCTATGAATATGATCACTGAATGTGAAGGCAGCTCTAATTACCCATCTACATCGTAGATCTAATCTAGAGACTGATGTCTGTGTGTGCATCTGGAGTTCCAAAGGGACACTGGGGAGAGAAGGCTGGGTGGGGGGCGCACTGGCCTCATGCCTCCTCTCTCTCTCCCTGACCCTGCCTGCTGTGTGGATTGCCCTCAGGCTGTGAACACACTGTACACAGAGAGCATAGCCACCGAGCTTGTACTCCTGTGGAGCGTCACCCTGCAAGACTGCAAGGACTTTTACTGCTTTTACACAGGAATCCTGTGCAGGAGCCTGGTCCCCTCTGGCGTCATTTTTTCCTCAAAGGTAAAACCAAGAAGTTGGGCTCATTAAGATACTCTCCAGTTCTACGGTCTAGGAGTCCCTGAAATACTCTTGATTGATTCAAAGTCCAGGTAATCCTGAGTTTGAATTTCAGGTCTCATAATTACTCAGGTAAGGGCCATTGCCCCTCAGAAGCTGAGTTTTCTCACCTTGAAAATGAAGATACTGACACCCTGAGAATTCCTACGAAGATTCAATGACGTAATGATTCGATGGTTCTGGCACCGTTGGCTTGCTGACTGTGAACCCTGATGGAGCTGTTTTGTACTTTTTCTGGGGTGGTGCTCCATGGGCTACTCTGACTGCAGCATTCCAGCCAACAGAAAGGGCAGCAGGCAGTTTTATTTTTACCTCATCTCAGAACCCTGCTGTAGCACATGATCCCCGGAAGGGCACTTTCCTTCCATTCTGCAGTGGGCTGAAGACATTTAATTCTCTAGACCTCTCTCTTCCAAGCTGACTTTCCCCTAAGTTCTCTAGCCTTCTTAAGAACACAGTCCCCAGTGTTAAACCAGCTTCAGAAAGAGCCGGAGAATCATCAACGTCCCAGTGGAAAAGGATCTTAGTAATCAACTCATCTGACCCTCTCTCTTAGCACCGTGCCTTTTAGGAATGTTTTGCTTTTTAAATATCTAAAAAAACCTCATCCTCAGAAATGCGTTTAATCAGCTCTCCATTCATCAGCACCCGTCGAAGGAATGTACTCATATTACAGCCTCATAGCATCTCAGAGGCCAAAGGCCCTTTCCAGACCATCTGGTAGACTGCTGCATGAAGCATCCCTGCGAAAACCCGCATCCTTGGGCTTCTGCCTCCCTCTGAACAGGGAAATACCATCTCACAAGGCAAGCAGTCCATTTTTAAACAACTCTGTTTATTCGAAAAATCCTCTTAAGATGAGCTGACATCTGCTTCCTTGTAATTTTTCTAACCACAGATCCTGGTTCTGACTTCTGGATAAATATAGAATGCGTTCTATTCATTTCATCCGGCACTCTTTAGGTATATAAAGACTGCTATTAGGGTTTCCCTGAGTAAAACATTCTCCATTTCTTCAACTGTCCTTCAAGAAGTTATTTCCAGAACTTTCACCTCTTACTCTGTTCTGGAATATATTCTATTTTATAAATTTCTCTTGTAGTGTTTTTCCTAGAATTAAGTACGTTGCCCTTGTTATGGTTTTTCCAATAAAAAACAAGACCACTACATCTTTCAAAATAAATAGCATATTTCTATTATTTCAGCCCAAGATATCATTAGTTTTTTGAATACTCTTATCTGGTGAAGTAAAACGCTTAAAAATACATTCTGAAGTCATTCTGATGTCAAAATTCAGTCCAGACCCCCATAAGTCACTCACTCATTTTGCTATTTAGCCATATCTATTTATGCAATTGTTTTCTTCATTTTAGCTCAATTTTCAGGACTTATATGTGTTCATATGAAATTTCAGCTTATTGAATTTGGTTAATTGTTTCAAGCTCTTAAGATAATTTTAGACTCTAAGCATATATTCAGTAGATTTAATATCCTGCCTAACTCCCTGTCCTCCAGGAGTTTTGTAAGCGTGCTACTTTATGTTGCCATTGCAGACATGAATATAAATATTGATTAGGTCACTGCCTAATAAATACAAGCTAGGTAAATGCACAGTGGTAGATACTAAGAAGTGAACTGATAATTATGATACAGTGTTATAAATACTCTGACATGGAAGCATAGTTACTGGGTGGGGGAGGGTATCTGGGAGTGTAGGGAACCCCTGACCCAGGCTAGGGGGGATTAAGGAAGTTTTCTGGAGGAAGTGAGGTATAAACAGTGGTCAAAAAGAAGAGCAAGTGATCCAGGTAGAAAGAGGGGTGAGGAAGAACGTTTCAGGGAGAGAGAAGGATGAGTGAAGACTGAGGCAAGACAATGCACGGTTTACTTAAGAAATTGGAAGATGATTGTTTGGCTGGTGTGTAGGAATGTGGCCACAATGGAAGAGTAGGCAAGGGCTGCTTATTCAAGCCTTGTAGATGGTGTTTAGAATTTGGACTTTAATTGAATTGGGGATCCAGTGAAGAATCTGAAATGGCAAACTGCATGATTAGATTTATATTAATTTTATATATATAAATTATATATATAATTTTATATATATAAATTTAAACTGCTTCCGGTGACAGAGTGGAAAAAGGAATGGATGGGCGCGTTGGAGGCAGGAGGTTCTGCCGGGAGGCTGTCGCGGCATTCCAGGGGAGGGATGGGGTGGTCCAGTCTGCCTGTAGGGAACGGTTGCACGGGTCCTGGAGCACTGCCGGATTCACCTCGCCTCGTCCCACCCCTGCTCCCACGGTATTGTGCCCTGGAAATGAGTATATCAGCTTTACACCTTGGCTTTCCAAGCAGCTCCGTCTACAGGGAAAAATAAAGCTGAAGCGAGAAATTCAAGTATTTCTTTAGCATCTGGTTCTCATTGGTTCCTGTTCTCCTTGCAAACGAAAACCCTGGCTTTCCAGTTTTATAACCCTGTCCAGTGAATCTGGGTAATGTCTGGTGAGTCTGGTTAAAGTCAGTCTATCCTTGAAGAAGTGTAGTGCAGTGCCAGCTCTGTGGGCTATTGATAGGTATTGGAAGAATCAGTTTCCTGGTTAAAGCAGGTTGGGAGAGGCTGGCTCAAGAAAAATTAATCAGGATTCTTGCAGGATTTATGGGAGAATTTAATATGCTGACGTGCATTGCAAATCTCCTACAGGTGCCATGTTTTCCAAACTTAAATAACAATGGAAACTGTTATTTGTGGAGATCAGTGTTTTGCAGAATATGTTTTGGGAGACACTTCACTATTAGCTAATTGTGCAACCTCAGAAAAGTTATTTAATCTCTCCGAGCCTCAGTTTTCTTATCTTTAAAAAGGCAATGAGATACTTACCTCCTAGGGCTGGTGTAAGGATTAAATGAAAAAGTGTATGTAAAGTGCTTCAGCATAGTGTCTGTCATTTAGTAAATTCTCAAAAATTATTATTATTATATTATTATTTTTATTATTAAGAGAGAGAGAATAGCATAGTGGATAAGAGTATGGATTTTGGAGCCAGACTGCCTGGACCCACCTCTGAGACTTTCTTTGTGACTTTGGATGAGTGACATGAACTACCTGTGCCTCAGTTTCCTCATCTGCAAAATGGTGGTGGTGTGGGGATTAAAGGAGAAAAGCCTACATTCTTGTCTTCTGATCAGATAGACTTCCTTTTCTTTTCCTAAATTTCTACAGGCAGATGGAATCATTTTCTCCTTTTGATTCCCAGAATATATTGTTCTTTTTTTAAAAATCTATTATCATTAACCACTTTTTATCATCTTAATATAGGTGATTTTATCCATAGGATAGCCCCTTGAGGACCAGACCCTGTCTTAATCACCTTATCTGTGCGTGGGGCAATGTGCAAAAATGCCATAGCAAATATGCCACTTTTCGCTTTAGGCAAATCTAATACCTGAAAACTTGGAGCTCGGATTTGGTTTTTCAGTTTAAAAAGGATCATTCCATTTGTCATAGGATTAACCATAGCAGTCCTTCAAATGTCATTTTCAGACAGTTTTATCCTCAAAATATGCTGGTTTCAGGACTGTGTATATATACTGTTGAAGATGGTAATGTGGATTTTTATAACTCAAGGCCTCTAGACCAGGCATTTTGTCTCAGATTGGAATAAAAATGCCATGTCTTCATAGCTCCCTTATACTGCTTATAACAAAGGGTGAGCCAGGGCACTGATAAACAACTCTGTGTATATAAAACCTAAGACAAAAAATGACTTTCATGGCTTGCAATTTTTTCATAGTGAAAACAAACAAGTATATATACTAAATATACATGTATTAATATATATGAAGTTTATTTTAAAATAATGTAGTCTATATTATACTTTTGACATTTAATTCAAAACGTGTAATTTTTTTAAATGTTGGTTTTTTCTAAGTGATCTTTCATTCTCTATTGCAATATCACTCTAACAAGTCAATGCCTTCAGGAAGAAAGAAAGAAGAATCATAGGAAATCACAGTGGTATTAAGTGGGGAAAAACTAAGGGAATGAGAAATAAAATTTCCCTGTATAATCCCTTAAAATGGCAGTCCGTATCAAAATCATTTAAACTAAGAAAAACATTTCATTTAAAAAATAAAACTTGACTAGGACATGGGAGATTAAAAACTACGCTAGAGGTTGAGAGTTTAAAGAAATAATGTTCTAGACTGTAGTCAAATGTATATGACATGTAGAAGGGTAACAGGCAGGGTCGTTTATCCTTTAGATGGAGAAGAAAATGACAGCCATGTTGCCCTTTCTCCCATGTAATCTCCCAATAGGTCTATGGATTTACCAGGGGTTGCCCCAAGTATCGGGGAATGAGGTGAGGTCCCCAATGTTACTGATAAAACAACATTTCTTTCACTGCCCATGGAAAGTCACCCACGGATCAACCAAGTATTTGTTTCTCATAATACCTGATAATAGCAAGGACTCTACAGCTGGTTGTCATAAAATGTGAGCATAGATGTACAAATATCGGAGTTCTTTCTATTGCCCATTTTGCTCAGTATTGCCCCTCCTCGCGTGGTAAGTACTCAGTAAAACATTCTTTAAGCTGGCATCTTGAGTTTTGCTTTGTTTATTGGCTTAGCAAGACATAGTTCCGATTGAAAGAGCCTTCTCACCACCTAGGCTCCACTCGCCACAAACAAGGAACGAGTGCTTCTTGCTGCCCAAGCCCGGCTCCTGGAGAAATGGAGCAGCTCTTTGCTAATCTGCTTCTTTTTTTTTTAAAGAAAGATATTGTAACTGGAAACTTGGCAGCTCACTCTTTCAAACTGACAGCTTTCAAAAAGTCTACCTAACACAATTTAGCCTAATTCCAATCACATCAGAAAATGGACTGTTAAAAAACCTCTCTCCTCCTGATCCAGCTGCCTCCCTGGCCTCCTCCCCGTTTCCCTCATATGAAAAAGTGGATTATTTTCTCCTTAGGTTGTAAAAATATTCTTCAGAGAATGATTATACCTGTCCCAGATGGAATCTTGAAATAAGTTAAATGTTTAGGTTCATATCCTAGGAATTCCCTCGTGAACTGAATTCTCCGTGCAATCTTTGGTAATATTGTTACCAAACTATAGGCATAAATACTATCTGTGAGGAAGTAGGTCTGTTTATTGTGAAAACAACAGGATGAGGGTTCTTTTCTCCTATTTCTTTTGGATACCCCAAATTATAAAGTATCATTAATTAGAATGATTAAAAACATTTTCTTAAACAGCTTACTGTTTTCTAACTTGCTATTAAAATGTCCTGTATCCTGAAATGTGTAAGAAATGCTCAGCTGCTCAGAGGAAGCTAGAATAAGAGAAAGGAGACTAACACCATCTCCGGGGACTACAATCCCTCTGGACTGCTTTTCTTCTAACCTGAAGCGTCTCAAGAGCTTACCAATGTATTTCCTTCTCTCCATTTTCTCCTCCTTGAATTACCTTCATAAAACGTAATTCTGATTATGTCCTGCTGTTCAGAACCCTTTGCAAGTCCCCCATTATCTGCAGGAGGAAAGGTAAGGTCTTCAAGACGTGTTACAGTGTGATCCCTGTCTCCTTTTCCCAGGCTCACCTCCCCTCTTGTCCTCACCACTTGAGCGTGCCTGGTCACCCCTACTCACTCTCTAAGATCCCGTCAAATGTCTTTTTATCATGAAGCCTGCCTCACCCTCTTTCCCCCTCCACCCACACCACTAGTTATTCCTTTCTCTAGCTCACTGCAGTTTGCATAAATTTCTGTTACAGTATTTATCTCGCTGAATTGTAACTATCTTTTATTTGTTTGTTTTATCTACTAGACGGAGAGTTGCTTGAGGCCAGGAATTGACTTACTCATTATCGTGCCCCCAGAGAGAGCTTGGCATAGTTCCTGACACGTAGGTGGCAATCATTAAATATTTTGCCACAAATTGAATGAAAGGATGAACTGATTCTATGCAACATTATTTCTTAATTATACATTGAATGCCTGTACTATTCTTTCAATAAGCTTGAATCCAGAGAAGTTTACTCTGCACAAAGGAGAGATTAATAATTAACTAGTTAATTAGTTGATTTAGTTCTGACATGGAGTGGTGGGGGCAGGAGATGGTCAGAAAGGCAAAAGACCCCATTGACCTGAAAAGTACTAGATCTTGCCTGCACTTGAGTTTTTATAGATCCAGACGTGCTTTCCGGTTTGAATTCATTGCATTAGACCTGTCAAATAAGTACCATAATTACTGCTGCAAAAGATCAGCTATTGTTAACAACACAGAGTCAAACCAGCCCAAGAATACAAGGTTATCTTCCAGAACATTACATCTCCTGCTAAAATAACCTTTGAGACCAGGAAGGCTGCGGACAGATTTTCAGAAAGAGCAACTGAGCGTGCAGAACAGTCTCTTAGACTTAGATGCTAAGTCAGACAATCTAAAGAGACTTTCATGCACTTCTCTTAGCTACAGCTGAGTTCAAAGGGGGGCGGTAAGTGTCCCTAAAAATGCATGAGGACATCAACCACCACCACTGACTGGCTGTCCCATGTCTGGGGTTCCATCGTCACCACAAACATTTTAATTTTTCTTAAATACTGTGTTGCTGTATGGGAGGAACCTTATGTAAGTTTATACATTTGAAATATGGACTAAAATAATTCTTAACCAAATATTCACCAAAGCTGTGAATTAAGGGCATTCTTCACAGTCAGTATGTATGATATACCTCGACTACCACAGGAGTATTCAAAGTGAAGAATCTGGCATTCCCCCCCTTCCTCCTCCTGCCTGTCCGCCCTTCTCAGTCAGTTTCACCAGAGCAGCTTGCTAAAGGGATGCTTGCAATAGAAGCTTCCACTGAAACAAATGCGGGGAGACACTTTGACATAGGGCTTTGTGTTCCTGGAGCCAAGTCATCCTCAGACAGGGACCTGGGAGATACAAGTCTCCTTGGAGACCACTAGTGGCCACTGCAAAAACTGCAAGGATATGGCATTTAAACATGTGTGACCATGACTTAGCCGGAAAGACTTGGGGAGATCTTGATATATTTAGTGTCAGAATACCCGCTTTTAGCACAATTAAACAGACATTTGAAATGTGAAGGATAAGAGGAGACAGACTTCCTTGACCAGACAGTTTGTATGCTGGCGTTTTTTTCTGTCCCACTCATCTGGGACTTACGCCATGCTTCCTGGGTTCAGAGACCCTGTCCTCACAGGGTGTAGTTAGTACGTGGCTCATCGGTGTGAGAAACAGTCAATGGATGCCTGCTTATGCAGTCTGGCGTCTCTTATTAATAATAAGATTCTCAGGACTCCAGGGCTGATGAGTCATCAATTCTCAGGTGGTTGTGCATTCATTCTACAATTAGACATTGGACACTCACACTCCTAGTCCAGGGCCTGAAATAAGTATCCCAAAATGTCCCTTGGGTTGTGGACACATACGACTGCCAAGCAAATAATGACTGATTCTTCAAAATAGTTCAGGTCAAAATAATTCCCTACCCCTGCCTCCAAAACTAAATAAACAAAAACCAGTAATCCCAGACTGTTATTAATTGACCTACTTGCTCAAGTTCTGTGGTAGTTTTGACTTCTTATTCGCAACATTTTGTCCAGATTTCAGGTATACAGTGGCTGCAGGCTGTACATACACGCCTTGGAAACAAGCGCTCCCTGGAGTGGGCTCCTGACCTCGCAAGGCCGTGATCACTCGCATGTTCTGAATCAACGCACACTTACTGGTCATGTCCTATGGGTCGGGATTCTCACAGGAACTTTAGCCATTTGATTCTTATGACAACTGTGAAATAGGTATTGGTTCCATTTTGCTGACAGGGACACTGAGGCTCGGGGCGCTTACATGACTTGCCCTGTGTCCCAGGATGAGCAAGCGGTCGATGTGATACAGGAACCTGGGTCTTCTGGGTCCTGGACTGGGGGCTCTTTGCTACAGTCTGCTGCCTTTGCAAAGGTTCACCTTTCTCCTCAACAATCCTGTGCTCTTTTCCTTTCTGTTCTTCCTGCCTGCTTCTTCCAGCACACTGGCCCCCTTTCCTGAGGGGAAAACTGAATACAGCAAGGTAAACTGCTCGATAATTTAATGTCTGCACACTTTCCAATTTTATTTGCATTCTTAAACAGAAAAAAAAAAAAGGAAAGAAAGACTCCTAGACTGGGCAGTGAAGGAGTGAAGTGAACATCACCTGCTTGCTTTGGCCTCAGCTTCCTAACCTGTAACATGGGGATTTAGATGAGTTGATTGGCAAGCCCTTTAAAACTCGGTTCTGTGGCTCTGATGGTGGAGTTTTAGAGAGGGCAGCACCTAGCTGGGAGAGAGAGCTCAGAACTACGAGTTTACAAATCCGTCTGGGCTCCTCTACTCAGCTGAAGAAGGTACCCTTCTGTTCTATGAGCCCCTCCTCCACATTTGGATGGCACCTCATGGATGGTACTTGATATCTCTCTGTTTTCACAGTTGGGTATCAAATTGTCTAGACACGGTAGTAACACAGTCAAACCTGTCCACAATGTCCAGGCAGGTCTCTGACTTGCTGGATTTGTTAGTAATCAGCATGGTTCTTTCCCTTTCCTTTCAACCACTAGTCTCTTTCCAATGAGGCGATTAACCACACAACCATGGGGCGATTATGGCCACCTACCCCAGCAAGTGAGTGTCTCCCCCCTACCCTCCCCCCGCCTCAGTGAAACCTGGCACAGAGCTAAAAAACCCTCGGGAGCTAAAGTGGGGTTTGGTGCACGTGTGGTACTGACAAGGAGTGCTCCCTGCGAGATGCCATTTGGGGATGTGAGTCTGAACCTTCCTGCCGTGGCCCAAGGGAATGGTGTCTGTGTCACCAAGTCACAGCTGGCACCTTGGCCCTGTCGCAGCTGACAGGGCTGAGTGGAGGTCAGCGGCTGGCTACTGCTCCCAGAGCAGGTCCCTGGGGGTCCGTGGAGGCCAGAGCAGGGGAAGCAGCTTGCCTCGCCTGTGCCCCAGGCTGCTCTGGAGAGAAATCGAGGGCTTCCATCTCTATTACTGTCAGTCTGGCGGTGGGCACCAGCTCTGAAATTCACAGCAGTGGATGGAGGGCAGAGGAGGCAGAAGAAGAGAGGCGCAAGCCAGACAATCAAAACAGCCACAATATTTTGGAAGTGGAAACTTCCAGCTAGAGAACACTCTTAAAAACAGAACGGTAGCTGGAAGAGGCCTCAGCTAAGGCATGCCCTTATTTTGAGGAGGTGACTTTCCTGAGATTACAAAGCATTTCAGCGGCAGAACTGGGGCGAGAATCCTGGTCTTTGGCACTTTACCACTCAAAATATGGTTTCCTTAAAACCAGAGACTAGCAGAGGGCCCCCCTTTTGTGGGAGCTCCGTGGAGGCAGCCGGTGCTGACCAGCCCGGTGCCCGTGGGCAGGAGTGGCCAGGGCTGGCCGTGCCTGGGCCTGGGGCCTGTACCTTGCAGGTTGACGCCCCGGGGCACCGGGCCCTGCAGTTCCACAGTTGGGGGGTCGTTCTCTGCAGCATTGGAGTTGTTCGGGGGAATGGCTCTCCTGCCCCCAAAGGTGGTCCCGGAGGTCTCCGACATTCTCAGCGTCACTAGCTCCTTGGAGGGAAAGAAAGGAGACATGGAAAAGGAATATGAGGCAAGTTACATTTGAGACAAGGATTCAAAAATAGAGAAACAGACGTATCTGTGTGTGATAGCATTTGAGCAACACATCGTGAGTTTCACGTAAATAAAACCAGAGAAGTGGCGGTAAGGATTAGTCTAATGACGGAGTCCGGTTCCCCAAGGATCTCAGCGAGATTTTGTGTTTGTCAAAACATATGGAAAGCAGAAGAAAGGGGCTTATTTGAAGAAAGAAAAAAGATAAAAGATTTTGGAGAGCAGGGTTTTTGTTTTTCTCATTATGCCTAAAGTCGCTATCTTTGTAAGACACAATGTTTCCTGTCGTATGCACGCACATATGTCCATTTCACACAGGCTCCTGAGGCCTAAGTCACTTCTAAGAACAGACGCTACAACCACGTCCAGATAAGTGGCGGCCTCCAAAGCGTTCTCGTTTGTAATTTAATTCAACCAGTATTTCCTGAGGGCCTACTGTGTGCCAGGCTGAGATCTGGACACTGGGCATACTTCAGAGAACAAAACAGAAGGGCTCTGGACCTGGAGAGCTTCCAGTCTAGTGGGGGCTAGGGTGGAGACCAGGAGTCAGAAGGACACTCCGTTGGTGTGAGAAGGTGGTGATTGCTTTGGAGCCAGGACGCATGGAGCAGGGGAAGGAAGGATGGAGAGTTCGGGTAGGTGAGCTGCAGTTTTAGATAGGGCTATAAATAGCCCGTTCTTGGAACTTACTTGGTCAGTGGAGCTAACACTGCCTTTGCTCCAAGTCTGCTTCCCCTCCCTTTGGAGTTTGTGCAGGCAAAGAGCCAGTGTAAACGCCACACACCTTCCTCTCAGGGCCCAATCAGGACTTGTTGACAAACTGACCAAATGAAGGCCACCTTGTTTCTGGCCCAAATGAAGCTTTCTCCTTGATCACCTGAATTACCCAGTCATGACTCTGGTTATTTGGCTCTTTTCAAAAACCAGGCACACCCTCACAAGATGAAGAGCCACCATTATAGAGGCAACTAGAGTAGACTGTTCCAGAAATGTGTTGAGCAAAGGCAACACAGCTGGAGACTGGAGAACCACTTCCTAAAGTATTCGGTCTTGGAAGGAGACAGCAGTGTTTGCAAGTACAAAGTCTGAATAGGCATCCATAAATATCTACAGACATATTTACAGACAGTCTCTAGTGAACTGAGGAGGGAAGGGAGGGAGGGAGGGAGGAGAGAGAAAGGGTTAATGATGGAGAGAAGGTAGGAAATGGCAGTCTTCAGGTGGGAAACAGCAAGAGCGGCTGTGGGCTCACTAGGAGACGGGAGTTTGGCGGAGAGCAGTGCAGAGCAGCACTGTAGCCTGTTGGGAGAGAGAAGCTGTCAAGCGAGAACGAGGAGCCTCAGGTGCTTCTCAGGTCAGGAGGAGCGGGTGCAGGCCTGGCTGGGTGAGTGCAGTGGGAAGAAGCACCCTCTTCTCGCCAGGGCTTTGGGGGGGCAGGAGGGAGATGCTCAAGTTGAGCTCCTGTATTGGGATGGGGGAAGGGGCTGTGCAGGGATGGGGTAAGTGGATGCACAGGGATGGAGGGCCAAGCCCAGGGGATCATGGTTCCAAACAAGCAGGTGTTCTTGCCTGGCCCTACCTCCCTCTCTGCCTGAGTCTGCTCCCCAGAGGAAAGGAGGCCTGTCCCTTGGGGGAGCAAGCCCTGTCCCTCATTCCCATTTTGCAGCCTTCTTAGCAAGCAGCGCCCTCAGGAAAGCTTCCTGGAGTGCCTGAGAGAAGTCTCTGTCCAGAAGAGGGGCTGGGTAGGTGTGGAGTTAGGGGCAAAGAACGGGAATTGGACAAGTGGGGCTGCCTCTGACCCACCCCCCACCCACAGGCACCCTGAGCAGCCACCTGAGGGATCGCTGGAGAAACCCAGGTAGAGGGGCGTGGACGCAGCAGGCCCCTCAGCTCCTGGGGGCACGGCTGTGGCGATGCTGGACAAGAGGGACAGCTGCTTACCTGCAGTCCCCTCCTGAGGTGCCCTAGGGCAGGCTGGCTCTCTGTGTCTCCACGGTACTTCCTCAGAAAGACACAGGAAAAACAACCAGCAACTTGGCTCTTAAATAACTTCCTAACAGCCCATCCCACAGGGTTTTCTCCTCCCTCTTCTTGACAGCTGGAGCAAGCAAGCAGCTTTGAGGACTTTCTATTTACTTCTGCCACCCTGCTCTGTTATTCTGGCATGCACCCCCTCCTCCCGCCCAAGACCCCCTTGCTTCCAATTTCCCAGCCCTGCTTTTCCTCACCATCCCCACCTCCAGTCTGCTGCCCCCTTGTCACTTGGTGGCTGGGACTACTGGCAAATGGCTCTGCAGTGCCAGGCAGACCGCATGTCCTTCCCTTTGGTCAGGAGGGCTGGAAGGGTCTTCCTTCACCAAAGAACATTTCGCCATCCAGGATTCCAAGGTTGGCTGGTGTGGCTTGGCAGAAAGGAGGGTCTGCCCTCCCACAGAGGGGTCACAGTCAGTTGTGACCATGCATAAAGTGAAAGCAATGAGTCCTTCTTGTGTAAATAAGGCTGAGTGGCATGGTCTGTATTCTTGAACCATCCATGGGAGCCCCATCACCACCTAACCGCCAGACTTCCTGCAGGAGGGGATGCCCAGCGCCAGGAAAGATGAGTAAATACCTTTTAAGAGTGCACAAAAATTAGAAAATAACCCTTTGTTTTTTTCTGAAAACCATTTTGGTTTATCTTCAAATAATTAAAGAAAAAGAAAAGAAAATTTTCCTTCTGAAATTTCTGACACCGCCACTTGATCTAATTTCATAGACCAAAAAAAAAAAAAGAAAAGAAAGATGTCATTGGTTAGAAATTCTCTCAGATTTCTACTACCAAATCTATGAACTTACCTGTAACCTTGCCCATCTTTTCCTTCTTTCTTCCTGTTACTAAAGTGGGAGAGGTTCTGTGCTGCGTCCCCATCTTTGCCTGTGTTCTATGACACCTTCTTATCCTGGGCCTTGCTGTTACGCTTCTCCATTTTTCCTCCTGTATCTTCAAGCTCCTGCTCTCTGGCAACTGCTTCCCATCAGCATTTACGCAACTTCAAGTCAAGCCTCTTCAATATTTTTCAAAACCCTCCCTCAACCCACGTCCCTCCAGCTATTGCTCCTTTCTTCCTCTTCAACGCAAGCTTCTGCCATCTGGCTTCTGCCCCCATCATTCTAATGAAACCATAGTTCAAGGTCACCAATGGCCTGTGCTAATCCAAAGGATGGGATTCAGTTCTCATTTACCTAACCTTTGGAAACATTGAACTCTCTTGCCACTCTTGCCTTGAAGGTCGTTTCCCCTGGCCTCTGAGACATTTCGCTCTCAGGTTTCCTCCAGTGCTGCACAAGCTCCCTTGATAATCTCAGTACTCCCATCGTTTTCAGTTTCCATCCTCATCTTGACACTTCCCAAATCTAAGTGTTTAGTCATGACCTTTCCAAGAACTTCAGACTCCCCTGTCTAACCGTCCTCCAGCCATCTTCACTTGGTATGTCCCAGTGATAACTCACACTCATCGTATCTACAATGAGAGATGTAATTTTCCCTGAAAACCTGCTCAATCTCAGGAGTTCTCTGTCTCAATGAATGCCATCACCTTGTGTTCAGTTGACAAGCCAGATATGTGGCATTGTTCTTCACACTTCCATCTTTTCCCCCATTGACCCCCAAATCCAATCTTCAACAAATACTTTCTATTCTACCTCTTAAATATCTCTTGACTCTACCCATTTACCCCCACTCCCACTGTAGAGGTTCAGACCACCACGTCATCATCTCTTGCCAAAATCACCAGAACTACTTATCACTTCTGATCTTGACCCCTCCAATCCATTCTCCACACTGCAGTCAGAAAGAGCTTTGTGGGCCTCAAATCTAAAATTGGATTCTTTGCACAAAGCTCTTCTATCACTACTTCCCCTTGCTCTTAGGATAAATTCCAAACATCAGCTGACAGGCCTTATACAATCCAGGCCCTGCTTCACTCTCCAGCCCATCTCTGTTCCGCTCTCTGGCGCACTGCCCTCTCCCTCATCCTACCTCCACCCTGTTCACCCCATTCTGTGCTTCAGCCACAATGATATTCTTATTTTGCACCCTCCTCCAGAAACACACTCCTCCTCTTTCTCCTCTTCTTGCCACAAGACTATTTCTTATTCACCTTCCAGACCTCAGCCTAAATTGTACAGATGCTCTGCAAGGAGCTTGTCTTGTTGTGGTGCAGCCATTTTCTGTTTCCTTGGCTGTACCCCCACTAGATTACAAATGGGTGGAGAATCCAACCAGAATTCCCCAGGGCAAGTCTGCTGACCATTCAATTGCCCAAAGCCCATCCTTTGCGTAGTCTTCTCTGAGTGCTGGAGAAAGACCCTAGAGAAAGCCATCCTACTCTAGTAGTTCTCCCAGCAAACGTTGTGTGGGTATCCAGGATTCCCAGATACCCTTGCCCATGTGGGGTCTGGGGAAGAGTGGTCAGCCTTGCACCCTCCAGATTAGGTTTCCACAGCAGCCAGCTCCCCCTGGGATTCCTGGCTGTGTTGTGCATCCAGGACAGGCTTATCATCCTCACAACCACCACTCCAGTGTGACTTTTGTCTTGACATTCACTGATTATTGTCTGAACACGCACACATGTAGGATAGCTTTCTAACTCCCCCAAACCACCGACCCAGGAGCATTAAAAATGCAATGGCTTTCCTTGTGCCTAACCAATGGTGTCAATAAGAAAGTGTTGAGGCCACCAAGCCCTAGCATGTGCTTGAAGCCCATCCCTGTCACAGAGCTGTTCCTCACAGTTCTGTGGCTTAGAAGTCCGAACAAAGTTTTCCGGCCATACGATGAGCCTTGAGCTGTGCCAGGAAATGTGACTTCTGCAGAGGTAGCTGGGTGCATAGACTCCGAGGTCTATGATATCTTTTATCTCTGAATGTCCCTTGCCTGGCATGCAGGTGGCACAGTGTAGGTATTTAAGGAATGTTGTGGGTGGGGTCCAGCTGGGAAAACAAAAACCGCTTTAGGTATTTTTAAAAGAGAGAATTTAACACCAGGGATTGGTTACACAGATGATAAAACAGACAAGAAGCCAAAGAGGCCAAGGCAAGTCAACTTGGTAATTAGCAACAGCAGGGAGGAGTGGTGTCCTCACAGCACAAGGGCTGGGGTTATGTGGCAGGGACTGGAACTGTTTGAGACTTGGTCATTACCAGAAATACTGTCTGAGGTCAAGAGGGAGGCTAAGAACTACCCTAGCTTCTCTCTTTCTTCCTTTTCCACTCTCCCTCCATTGTCTCTCATTTGCTGAACTCAGCTAAAATCAGTTGACAAAGGAATCAGGGAAACATCGCCTATAAAGTGGCACCAACATGCCTTATTGGGAAGGGTCCCAGGAATGCCCCCAGGTTCAATGATTCACAAGGTGGACCCACTAGACAATCATCCTCACAGTTATGATTTATTACAGTGGAAAGATGTAAATCATTGTTTACCATAGCCAAGATATGCAAGCAACCTAAGTGTCCATCAATAGAGGAATGGATAAAGAACACACAGTATACACATATAGTGGAATACTACTCAGTCATAAAAAAGAATGAAATCTTGCCATTAGTGACAGCATGGATGAACCTAGAAATTTTTATGCTAAGTGAAACAAGTCAAACAGAGAAAGACAAATACCACATGATTTCCCTTATATGTAGAATCTAAAAACAAGACGAATGAACTAATAAAACAAAACAGACACAGGCTCACGGATACAAAGAACAAACCGGAAGTTGCCAGGGGGGTGGGGAGTCAGGGGATAGGTGAAGGGGATTAAGAGGTACAAACTTTCAGTTATAAAACTAATAAATTGTGGGGATGTTATATACAGCATAGGAAATATAGCAATAATATTGTAATAACTTCGTACGGTGACAGATGGTTACTAGACATCATGGTGATCTTTTCATAACGTATAAACATATTGAGTCATTATGTTGTGCACCTGAAACTAATATAACGTATGTCAATTATACTTCAATTTTAAAAAATGATACAAGTCAAAATCGGCAAGGGGGAAAAGTGCATGGGGCAAAGGGTGAAGGAAGCCAGGTGTGAGCTTCCAAGAGTCCCCCTCTCAGAGGAGTCACATAGGACGTGCTTAACCGCCCCAGCAACCAGCAGTGACAACATGTGTGAAATGTCTACCAGGGAGCTCACTAGAGACTCAGCGCCCAGGGTTTTATCGGAGGCTGGTCACACACGCACCCTCTGCCTAGCGCATACCAAGCTCCAGACTCTCAGAGGAAAAGCAGGTGCTCAGCATAAACCACACTGTCTGTACAAACAGTGTAGGCACAGCAGCCATGCCTGTCAGTTCAGGGACGGTGGGACGACTCCTGAAATCCAAGTTCCTAGGCGTCAGCCCGGGCTGGCTTGCAAGGGGGCCTTTCTGAGGTGCGCAGTCTCTGGTCGGCTGTGTTGACTCCTTTCTGCACACCCTCTCATACCCACTCCCCAGCCCCACCCAAGACAGAGCAGAGCAAAGGTGAGGAGTGGCTCTCAGGACAAACAGTTCCAGGAATGGTGCATTACATAGAGGACCTTTCAGTACAGCCAGTTCCTCACCCTCCCTTCCAGACATTGCTGTTGGGACCACAACAGCGGTGTGGAGCAAGAGGAAACTCCAGGGGGAAGGTCACTGACTGGGGTGATGCAGCTCTGCCCCACTTTCCCTGGCCTCATGGGCTCAGGATGGGAGCTCTGAGGAGACACGCGCTCCCTCTGGGCACCTAAGCCCTGGCACACCTTCTCTCTTTTCTGCAGCTGCAACGCGATCATCTGCCATGATCCCAATGTCCTGTTGGTTGACACCTGAATGTATGCCTCATTGCCCACTCAAGTGGCAGGGCAAGAATGCCTAAACCCCTCACATAGGGATCCCGGTTGCTGTCAGATTAGCAACCTTTGGGAGCTAAAGGTAAACAGAAGAAGCGCGGGAGGAGGGTTCCAAGTTCGCTTACTTTGACTCGTCAGTTCTGAGCTTTCGCCTCTATGGTATGGACACTCTTCTCTCCAGATAAACTGCCATCTTTCCTCTACTTGGCAATACCCAGGAAGCAGACTATATTTGCTCAGGGGATGACTTTTCCAACAAACTCTATTTGATTTACATGCAAAACTTCCCATCCCAAACAAACAAACAAACAAGAACTCAGTCATGTCTGGACCCTGCTGGTTTTTTTCCAGCAGAAACAGGACCTGGATTTTGTAGGTTACAGATGTAGTTGCAGAGGGAGGTGAGTGGATATAAACAACAGCCTCCTACAAAGAGGGCAGCGCTCCAATGTGAGTGATCACAGCCCGTCTCTCAGGGCAGCCTTTCTCTCCCAGTGCCTGAGCTTAGGGTTGGGGTAAACTTTCCCCTCCAGGTTGAGGTAAGGTTGAGGAGGGGATGGGAGGGAGGCTGGGCACAAAGTTTATCATCACATTCCGGCCACAGTAGCGAGCAGGCGGTGAAGGAGAGCGGCTCTCTGCATCCTCTCACATCTTTACAGAAGCCTGGGGGGAGTCTTCTCAACATCTGACAAGGACATTTAAAGCCCTGAGAAGGAGTTTATAAAGCACCGTCACGGCCACCATGGCAATAAGGCTTGGGCTCTGAGAGAGGACCATTTCTCCAACAGCTTCTTTCCCTCTTCTTTTGGGAGAGATGTACATTCGTACCAGCAACCGCTCCAGATGGCAGATGCTCCTCCTTGCTTCAGCATCCCTGGGCGCGACCCTGTCTTGCAGTGCCTTCCCCCGATCTACTTTCCCGAGGAGCCACGGCTGGCTGGGCTGCCTCTCCTCCCCGCAGGGTCCTCCAGCAGGGCAAGTGGAGGAAAGCCGTTTCTTCTTAGGAATGAAAGGTGTTCGTGCACCAGTGTGCTTACAGTGATCTTTATTATTATAGTTATTGTTAATTGTGGTAAAATAAAAACATAAAATTTGCTGTCAACCATTTTAAAGTGTACAATTCAGTAGCGTGAAGTATATACACAATGTTGTGCAACCAATCGTCAGAATTTCTTCATCTTGCAAAACTGAAACTCTGTGCCCATTCAACAACTGTACATGAGTTTGTATGTCTGTCTGAGTGTCTGGGTATATAAGGGGAGTTGAGAATGTGTGTCTGTATGTGAGTGTATGCATGTCTGTGTGAGTGGGTGTGTGTGTAAGGGTATTTGTGAATGTGTCTATATGTGAGTGTTTATGTGAGGGTATTTGTAAGTGTGTGTACCTGTGTGGAAGTGCATTGTCTATGTGAGTGTGTGTGTCTGACTGCATCTGTGAGTGTACGCTGTCTGTCTGTGCGTGTCTGTGTGACAGTGTGTGATGTGAGGGAGTGTGTGCAGGCACAAGGGGAGGACTGCAGAACTACCGAGAAGATGTCTCAACCACACGCACTCTCTTGGAGGTGGGTTTAGCTCCAGAAAACACTCTCCATTGGCTTCCCAGTTCCTCCAGGGTTCTGGCTGGACTTGTTTAAAGAGACTCCGAGAGCTTGCTAAACTTTAAAAGACTTTATAAAACTGGACAAAAGTCAACTAGAACTGGATCTCTTACAGATGAAAGCTTTCAAGTTTGAAAGGAGATCTTCTTGTAAAATGTTGATTAATTGAAAACATCCACAGTGGGGAGAGACGCCCTTACAAGCTGTAACCAGCCTCACCAGCATAGAGCACGGACACATGGCAAGGCCTGCCTGGTTCATTCAATTCCATTCCCTGGAGTGCCCAGTCTGCTGCCCAGACTCTACTGACCACTGAAGCAAAGCAAAAGACCCTAGGTCCGCCTATCCTATTTTCAGGAGAAAAAGCATTTAGTGATAACAAAGCATTATGAAAAGAAAAGCAATTACAATTGTAACATAGCACTGCATATAGACGAAATGATCAACAGAAGTGAAACCTAACAGTAATTCCACAAATTTATTACAAATGTATTAATTGAAAGAACGATAGCAATTGAAAACCACAACTAACACCAGCTAATGGGGATGCACTGCAAACAACGCTTGCTTAATTAAAATGGCCAGAATGCCAACCACCGGTGTGTGTGTTCACGTTTGTGTGCACACGTGTGTGGGCATGTGCAGGCTCAAGTTCAGCCGGAGCTTTGCAGTGTCCCAAGGGTAATATGGCAGCTGGAGTTAGGATGTAGGCTTCCTCACCTGCTATCTGTGTGACCTCGGAAAATTAATTAATGTCTCTGCACTTCACTTGCCTCAACTGTAGAGTGATGAGCATAATAGTTATGAAGGTTATGAACTCACAGTTATGAAGATCAAAGAAGATACATGTAACACACTGTGTGCAGCCCCTGGCATGAAGCTAACACTAAACATTGCCAACAGTGGCAGGTGTGAACTGAGTATTACTGAACATTACCAACAGCGGCAGGTGGGAACTACTACTAAACATTACCAACAGTGGCAGGTGGGAACTGAGCAACCTCAACTGGTCCATGATGGATATTTTAACTTTTCTAATAATTGATATCATCTGTACTTTCTCGTTATCAGGGAAGTGAAGATTTAACTTGCTAATAATTTCAGATATTTGGAGATATGTCATGGTCAGCATTTATTGTAATAGTTTTCAGTCCAGAAGCTCTTCAGGAGTTTCATCAGCAATTCACGCTTGTCAATGGGGGGTTAGATTTATAATGGCTGCTTGCAGTTGAGTATGTGAGGATCCTTATGCGTCTGTTTCTTACTGAAGCAAATGAAAAGCCTTCCAACGCAAGCAAGCTGTCAGGGGACTGAGTCAGCGAAGGATTTTAGATGAGGTATGCCAAGCGAATGGATCAGTTTTTGTATGGTTCCCAGCTTTCTTTGGAAGCCCACATCCAGGTAGGTCAAAGGGCAGACCTGCCTGGCATCTCTTCCAGTGAGGCCCGTGGACGCCGGCCTGCAGGGGTTCCCCAGTTCATGGCAGTCACTTGCCCAAGGACCCTGCAGCTCCATGTTGTAGTTGCACAATGACATCTTCTTGCTGACGAGGTGAAGCACTAAGACCAGGCCTGCAGCACTGTGCTGAAGGGGAGCAAAAGCTGAGACAAACACCAAGACTTGGGAACCGGAAGAGGACCTTCTAGTGAGACCAGGCCAGAAACGGAAAGGACGTGATGTTCTGCAGGGCTTTCCCAGCATCAGAACTTCTGGATAATGATCTAGGAATTTCCACAGCGAAGGCCATTGCGTAATCATGTGTCTGGGCGCTAAGACACAACTAAAGAATGGGGCAAGTTCTCTGCTTTCATGCTCGCTTGGCAGTTTCTGCAGTGAGGTTTGCAGATAACTGCCAGAGTCCTGCCTGTGAATGTTTTTTTTTAAACACATTTCTCCTATCGTGATGATAGCAATAAATTGTTAAAGTAGCATTGGAACTATTAGCTTTACCGTATGGACATATCATGATCCACCGAAAATATATCCCATAACTCATTTTTAACTTAAATAAAAACAGTTTACATACATACATACATATATATATATATGTATACATATATGTATAATTCATTTCCAATAAATGCAGATATTGTGACTTACGTAGACTACTAGAGATCTGGAGTGGTCCACCCTCCCTCCTATATTCTATGTGTGATAATAGTCTAGCATCAACTCCAAAGAGAAGTCCTATAATAGGAATAACTTATTATAGTCCATTATCCTTGATTATTCAATTTCCTTGTTGATCATACAGCTCATTAAAACTTTTTTGGGAGGGGAACAAAACCAATAACATTTTTTAAGCTTAATTGGGTGACATCATGTAGCATTGTGCTTTATGGAATTTGACTTGGTCTGAAATGTGTCCATGTATTTCTCCACTATATTTCCATTTTGCATGCAGCCTTCTAAAGTACCGTTATACGTATATAGCTGGGTTTGTATATACATGGCTTTATGTAGTACTTTCTTCCACTTGTCCTAAAACATCCTCTCTCAAACCTAAAGGGTTCTTTAATGATTGTGTTCATTCATTCATTCATTCATTCATTCTGAATTAGCTAGTTTCCAAAGACAGCCTCAGTTACCCATGCCTCCCAGCGTTCATGCCCTGTGTATCCCCTCCCACAGTGAATCTGGGCTTTAACCAACAGAGTGAGGTGGAAGTGACACTGTGGCAGTTCTCACCCTAAGCCTTAGGAGGTCCTAACAGCTTCCCTTTGTGCTTTTGGGAACGTCAACCAGCATTAAAGAAATCTAGCTACACTCATGGAGTCCAGCTCTCACGTGGAGGGACTGTGTGGAGGCGGAGGCCCTGAGGCTACCTGGAAAAAAGAGGAGCCAGCTGTCCCCAGGTCCTAACTGAGCCCAGCCTTCACCTGTCCCCACCAACTTGCCACCTATGTGAGTGAGCCATTTGGAAATGGATCCTTTGGCCCCCATCAGAGCAGTCCAGCTGATGCCACATGGAGCAGAGACAAACTGCCCTGCTGAGCCCTGCAAAATCATAAAATTTTGAGTGATTAAATAAAGTGGCTGTTATTTTAGTCTACTAAGCTTTAGGACAGTTTGTTACATGCCAATAAATAACTGAGAGACATTAATCAAACAATATTTAGCTAATACTACTGGTGGACCGTGCAACGAATAAAAAATGATATCTTCCTTTAAGGCATGCAATCCAGAGGGGGAAACTATATTAAAAGCTAGTCTTTTGGAATTTAGTTGACAAGTCTGTTTCAATGATTTCATAGACTGCAAAATATTTTCCTTTTTGCTCCCATGACAAATATATTTCATACGGAGCTAACCTGGCATATAAGCTAGGTTCAAAATATGTGTTGATTAATTAATGAGTTGAAGTCAGTAGAATATCTCTGATCGATGAAAGCAATATGGGTTAGTGACAAAAAATAGGCAGTCAAGGCTTTCAGTGAATTGTGCATGGAGAGCCTGTTTTGTTTTCTTTCGTTTCTGGCCTTGAACAGTCAGCCGCTCACTTGGAACCTTGGTTTCCAAATCTAAGAGCCACAAAAAAGGGAGCACCAAATAATTGCAAAGGCAAGTATGATTCATGCTTCCTAAAGTGCTTTATTCATATGTAGTAATCCTTATTGACCTTATATGTGCCCAGACCCCACTCACCAATAGAAACCTGTTACCAATTTACAGTCTAAACCATAGTGTTTCCCTTTCCTCCACACTTTCTTTGGGCCACTTATCCCAGGGCTTTTATGTCCATCAAATCAAACTTGTTTTAATCAGGGAGAAAATACAGAGGGAAGCACGGGGCAGTCCTAGGCCACGAGGCCAGGGAACCGTTATGCAAACCTTGCTAACGACTGCCCTTCCCTGATCTGAGGACATATATGGAGAGGACCGTATATCTTCTACAGGCTGAGTGTGAAACTATTGGCTCAGAAACGTGGTATCCATGAATTATAGTACATCTACTGAAGACCCGGAGCCACTTCCACCACCCTCTTCTCTCCCCGCTTGCATCGCTTTCAACCACATAAACTCAGGAACTTCAGGCAAGATCTCATTTTGAGAGGGAGTTAGTGCTATAGGAAAAGAAAAATGAAGTATATCATAGAGGAACACAATCGAGTTAATTAAATCAACTTGAGACTAATATGGCATGACTTCTTTCTATCTCTAGTCCCATGAGAGTAATAATTTCCATAATTTTCCTAATAATACTAAGTTTTCTCTCTCTCTATGTAATTTATTATTACAGCATATATTTTAATTTTCATATGGACATAATCCTCTTATTATTTAGGAATTCTATGATATATATGTATGTATATTTACATACATATAAAGTGTACATTTTATTTATTTTTAATTTTTTATTAAAGTAACCTTGGTTTATAACATTATATAAATTTCAGGCATACGTTATTATATTTTGACTTCTGTATAGATTGTATTGTGTTCACCACCAAAAGGCTAGTAGCCATCCATCACCCCTTTACCCCTTTCACCCTGCCCCCAACGCCTTCCCCTTTGATACCCACCAATCTGTTCTCCATATCCATGTGTTTTTTTATTTATCTTCCACATATAAGTGAAGTCATACAGTAATTGTCTTTCTCTGACTTAGTTCACTTAGTATGATGCCCTCAAGGTCCACCCATGGTGTTGCAAATGGCGAGATTCCATCTTTTTTATGGCTGAGTAGTATTCCATTGTGTGTGTGTGTGTGTGTGTGTGTGTGTGTGTGTATAAACACCACATCTTCTTTATCCACTCACCCATTGATGGGCACTTAGGTTGCTTCCAGGTCTTGGCTATGCTGCAAAGAACATAAGGGTGCATATGTCTTTTTGAATTATGTTTTTGTGTTCTTTGGATAAATATCCAGAAGCGGATTAGTTGGATTACATGGTATTTCTATTTTTTATTTTTTGAGAGTTTTGCGTACTGTTTTCTACAGTGGCTGCACCAGTTTGCATTCCCACTAGCAGTGTATGGGGGTTCCCTTTTCTTCACATCCTCTTCAACGCTTGTTACTTCTTGTCTTTTTAATAACAGCCATTCTGATGGGTGTAAGGTGACATCTCATTGTAGTGTTGATTGGCATTTCCCTAATAATTAATGATGTTGAGCACTTTTTCATGTGCCTGTTGGCCATTGGTATGTCTTCTTCAGAGAAATGTCTGTTCTGATCCTCTGCCCATTTTTTTGATCAGGTTGTTTGTTTTTTTGTTGTTGAGTTGTATGAGTTCTTTACATATTTTGGATATTCATCTCTTATAGAATATATGATATACGTAAAGCATATATATGTACTATATATACACATGATGGGTGTCATAGAGTTGAACAGTATAGAGAAAGATAAAGAAATCAGAAGTATCTTATTTTGATCTTTAACATTTGCCTTCAAAATTCTTTCATCTAAAAAGGCAATTGTATCTCCTATAACTCCTGAAATTGGGATGGATTAGAAAAAACACAGTTGGGATTTATTATGCAATATTAATACCTTGTCATTGCCTAGTAACTTATACCATACAGAGCACTTTCATGACGGCTATTTAATTCCCGGAACAACCCTCTGCAATATCTCTGTACGCAAATAAGGAAACTGAGGCTGGAAAAGGCAAAGGGACTTGCTCATAATCACACGGCTGGTAAGTTACGCATCTGGGACTTGAACTAAAGTTTTTTAAAAATCAAATCCAGTGTATCAGATAAAATACACTTTCGCCAAGCCACCATCTCTCTCGTATTCAAATTTTCCCTTCAAACCTACATGTTCCAAGGTCCCTCTAGAGTTGGACTCATACTGCTCCTGCAAGATGATGACTGCATCTCTCCTCTGAGCAGAGACTTAGGGAGCAGGCACTTACCCAGGGCTTTTTAAGTGTAGGGAGTGGGAGACCATAAAGGGAGGTGGCTATTGCATACTTAGTGGAAGGCATCTCTGTGGGTGGGGGGCCTCCACCCACCTTTGTCAGTAGTAGACTAGTTTTTATCCGCCTCTGTATTCACCAGGGCTTCTACTGGGTGCTGCGGGGAATTCAGCGGGGAGCAAGAGGGAAATCGTCCTGTCCCTCTTGGGCTTACAGTCAGCCCCTAAGCTCGTCACTGAGAGGAAAGAGCAGCATTTGCCATCCATCCTGGACCTTCAACCCTGATACTCTCCCCTCGAGAGCTCCTTCTGATGGCTCCGCATTATGGAATTCTGCTCCTTGTATTCTGGAGCACCTTGGTTACCCAGAGCACGTTAGAACAACGTAGTCATTCTGAATACACCAGCTAACTACCATCCTCACTCTAGCCCTCACTTCCCACTACTTCTTCTCTAATCTAAAAATGCCTTTCAGCACAGGCAGGAAATATGACAGAAGAACTTTCCAATCTAACAAATGATAACGGAAAATGCTCTTTGTTTCTGGGTCTCGGCGATCAAAGCACGTTGCACGTGTTCACCAGCTGCGGTTCAGATGGTTTCTATTCTACTCTGCGTTAATTTTTTATGAAGTCTCTCTAGGGCCCAGGGGACCCGTAATTGGCTTTTAGTTCTTTATTCCACACTGTAGTGTCTAATTGCCAAGATGGTTCCATGATAAGACTCACAGTTTAAGGTGGCTTTAATGTATCGACCAGCCTTCCTATCTGCAGGAAGGCTCACAACTTGGCGTGGAATTTTCATGTTTTTCCTTTGGAGGGGAGATGCAGGAATTATTGGGCTATTTATATATTTGCTTTTTATTATCAGTTTTTCACATTGATGGCACAGCACACAGAGCATTGTCAACAACACACCTCAGGCTCCACTTTCTAATTTCAGTTTGATTCTTAAGAAAAATATGAACTCTGTGCAGCAGAGGCAAGGCCTGTTTAAAATGAAGCCGGCTGTTCGTCTGAAACATCCTTATGTGGTAGGTGTGATCTGAGGCTATTGGGTCCAGGGGACGTTCCCCTCCCCCTTAGCAGAAGCAGCCCTGATTTTATACCAGACTGTCTCTGGATCCTTTAGTGCAGCCAGCTAGCGGCTCTCACAGCCTGTGCCTGGACTCCCTTTGCAGCCCCATGACCAAAGAACCCCATGGACCATTTAGAAAACACTGTGGTACAAGGACGACAGGGTCCGGAGGGTTGCTGGTTTCCAGGGGTCTGCATGCAAGGCCAGTACTCTGTTTTCTCTAATCTCAGAAGTTCTTTTTCCTGCCAAACTTCATATGCTTTCTGAAAAAAACAAACAAACAAACAAACAAAAGAAACAGCTGGTCATCCGGCCTTCCTTCCTCAAAGTGAAGCTAATGGAGGCATCCAGGATCTGCCTACTACAACTGATTTTCTTTCCATAGTAATAGTAGTCATAGCCTTGACTTCTTCAATTGGTTCCACCTGTTTACAGAGTCCAGCTTTTGCATAAGTAGCTATGATCAGGGAGAAAGAAGAAGACTTTATTTTTGGCAGTCTGACTTGGATGGAACTATTCCCTGTTTCCTGACCGGTTCGCGCGGCGATTGTACCTTGGATTTGCATGGGCGATAGCCCCTCTCTTGTGGTGACTGCTTGAAGGTCCCGAGACTCCATTCACTTGTGTCTGGCTTTTGATCCAGCCCCTGCTTAGGACTGGCACTCCCCATGGTTGTCAGCCTCCTTCCTTCTGAAGCACTTTGGGTCTGGCAGGCAGCTTCGCACTATTGCTAAGTCTGAATTTGCTAGTATTTAACTCACTCATCGCAGACCATAAAAACCTCAGCTCCTTGAAGTTTCTCAAGTGTGTGAAGGCTGGATGTGTGGGGAGGAGCTGCCTTTTAATGTGTGTTTTACCCTGTGTTCTTGGGGCAAAGAGGCATTGTTCAGAGGCATTGGTTCAGTCCTTTAAGGCAGAAGGCAGTGCTTCTATTTGAAGCTTTGGTTCATTCAAAGGGAAGCAATCAATTCAATTCTGCAAGTATTCATCAAACACTTCCTGTGACCTAAGAACAGGGCCAGAGGCCGTAGGGCAGTGCCTCTCAATCTAGTGTGAGAATCACCTGGAGAACTTCTGATTCGCTAGGTCTGGGGCAGCGTCCAATTCATTTGCATTTCTAGAAAGTTTCAAGGGGATGTTGAAGCTGTCTGTGGACCCTACTTTGAGTAGCACTGCTGTTAGAGACCCTTTAATGAAAGTGCAGGGTTTTGTGGGAAGACATTCAAATACATTCCAACTAGAGAATAAGACAACCAATAACACAGGACCCAATAATCCCCATCCTAAATGCACACTAGAGGCAGTGAACGCCAAGAGCCTCCAGGAGGTGATGAGAATAATGTGGACAAAGCCCTCAGACTAGCCTGAGATAGGGTTTTGGAGGCCGTAGGCTTTCAAAGCATGGGCATGATATGGGTGGGTGGAAAAGAGAGGAGAAGGGTTTCTGGAAGAGGAGAATAAAGGTGATAGTTAATGATAATAAAGGTGATTATTTAATGAGGAGTTTGCACTGAGAGTTAATGAGATTGGTTTTGCAGGGTACATAGTTTCTGTGGAAATAACCGAAGACCAGCCAAATGAGAACAGGAAAGGCCGTCTATTCTGACCTCACTACAGCAAAGGAATCAGCCATCATCTCTTGTGTTTGGCAGAGATTAAAAGGGAGGCAGAGGAGCAGGAAAGCTTTACAGTGGAACAAAGGGGGGACTTCAGGTGTGTCCTGATTGCAGGCTGTCGGCGTGAGGAGCCGGAGATGGGCTAACTAGAAGCGGGGCATCTCATGTGGCTGGGTAGGGATGCATATGATGCTTTCTCTGATTGGTCCTAAGTTGGAAGTGGGGAGAAAAATTAGAGAAGCTATCATTTATTAAGTCCTGACCATTTGGGGTCAGTTGTCACAGAAGTCATGGTTTCGCCTTCTGGATTGTTACTAGAGATAGCAATCCGGCTTCCTGCTGGTCTGCCTTAGAGCAGGCTGGCTTCCTGGGCTGGTTACTGTAGATAAGGGCTTGGTTTCCTGGGCTGGTTGCTGCAGCTTGTGGGTCGGAGCTCTATTTTTATATACAGTCTGGCTCTTGTCTGTTTGTATATTCTGACTCTCATTTCTGTTTTAGAGGGAGCTGGATACTGCAGGGTTTTGTGGGTTTGTCCTGATGTCAGCCATCCCTTCATGGACATTAGTCTCCTTTCTAATTTTTTTCCTATTCATTTTTGGGGAATGAGGGCTTTTAGCCTCAGTCCATTTAACTGGTGACTTTTGAGTGCTCTTTTCCTTTTTTCCCGAGTACTCAGGAGCCCCTTCTGTGTTCTGGTTTATGCTATAATCCTTCAGATTGATGATGAGTAAACCTCTTCTAGAAGAAGATATTGGTCCAGGTGCCCCTGAGTAAAGTTCCAGTCCTGGACTGCATTGCAACTCACAGGGCGACAGCTATGGCTTGTGTCACTGCAGAGATGCCAGGCTGCTTGGGAGATGTCAAGGACTGAGGGGCACGGTTCTGCCCTTGACTCCATGTGAAAGGACACCTGACTGCTCTCTGTAGAAGCTCCCGAGGCTCCAGGTAGAGGGAGTCCTGTGGATTCCTGTTGGGGGGATGCGGCTGCAGGGACTGGTGCCTCTGCTGACGGAGGGAAACAGAAATTCCGAAGGTGGGTCCCCTGTTGCCAAAGTTAACACCCTATTGGCCTGCAGGCCCCAAACAACTGGGCGAGCTCACCTCTTATGCTGACAAGCACTTGAAAAGGCTCCACAGCAGCACTCCCTAGACACCACGCTGAGGCTTTGCGGGAATACCCTCCATGCTCACCATCATCCGCAGCTGAGGCGTCAGTGCTGCCAATCTTCCAGCAGACATGTCCTTCCTTCTGGTTTCTCGGCTCGCTCCTTGATGATGGTACATAACGTTTTAGCCACGTTAGCCACTTCTACAGGTGGCTCGACCCTGTTTATTTATCCCGTTTTTCTCTCTGAAATTCCTCTTGATGTGGCTCTCAGGATGTCTAGTGAGCAATGAGCACCTAATTAAATTGTCTAAGTGAAGCTCGTGTGGGGCCATTCTTTCTCTTTTTCTCTGAATTGCTTATTTGCTGCACTGAAATTCATTTCTCATGGAAGAGTTCAACAGGTAAATCCATCACCTATTGGATTAATCCAGTAAACCAAAATGGCCATAGGCGCTCAATGTAAAATATTTTATCATTTAAAAAATCCATAGCAAAGATTTATCATTCACAATAAACACAGATATTATTAAAGTAAATAATATATCCGGAAACTAGGACTGTTTCAGCTTTGGCTTCAGATATGGTGAGTATGTTTGGGCATACGTATTTTTTCTAGGGAAAAACAAATATATTTGTGTTTTTTGCACAAGAGATGAAAAATTAAGTTATCGAAATAATGATTCTGTCATATATATTGAAATAGAGATTTCTAGCCATCCCTTAATATCCATTTTTCTCTTTCTTCTAGGGTAATTGAACCTCCAATTTTTAGCTGAGCACTTGTTTCAGCTGAATCCTATTTTCCAGCTTCTCTTGTAGCTAGTTATGGCCCGCTGACTGAACTCTGGACGATGGGATATAAATGGAGATGTGTGTAAAATTTCTGGTGTGAGCCCTTAAAGGTGGGGCGTGCCCTTTCTTGCTCTAGTTTCCTTTCTTCTGGCTGGAATGTGAATGTAATGGCTGGAGATAAGGCAGCCAGGTGGATCAAAAGTGGGAAGCCACAAGAGAAGTGAATGGAGCCCATTGAAAGAAACCAAACTCCTGATGGATGTGGACCTGGACCTATTCCAGCCCTGGACCACCTGGTCAGATCCTTAAGTGAGAGTGAAATAAACAGGTGTGAAATGTGTAATGAGTAAATAAGAAAAAGCAATCTCTAATTTGACTATTGACAAGTATATAACAATATTTCATAGACTGTTAAGAGAGTTTACAGTGGTCCAACTCCCCACGTGACAAAACTGACAATTCAGAAAATTACCGCACATTTTCTATAACATTATTCTTTTTTCCAGTCATAGCATTGTATCTGAATTAACATTACCTAGCTAGAAAAAAAAAAAACAGTTTCATTTGGGATAGTAAAGGGACTAGAATCCTAGAAGATACTATGAGAAACTATATCTAAAAAGAGGAGCTTGGAATGAATCATAAATCTTGACTTTATCTCTGCACTCGTCACTTGTGAGCTGTCTTCCCTCGAGTGAAGGGAGATGGCAGGTATGAAGAATTGCCAGAGAAACTCAATATATACAAATCAACATATCGACTCCTAAAAGGAGGGAAGCGCTTCCACCCGATCTCTCACATCCACATTGTGGGACAGATGGAGAAATAAATTGACAACCAAAAGGTCACTGATTTTGATATTCCTAGGACAGAACTGCTTCCAGCTGGGAGTAAATCCGCCAGTCACCGAAGTGTGGAGGGCTAATCCACTTTACTGCCTTCATCAAATATTTAGAAATGGTACAATACTCATTGGAAAACACTGAGAGGATAAGAAGGGAAACTTCAGCTTCTATGGTTTAAATACGCACGAGCTAGACACTTTATTCAAACATCAGAATTTTTTCTCTCTGAAATCAAGAACCTCTGAGTGGGATTTGAGCAACGGAGTCAAGGGGACTATGTATCCAAAAGTATTAGCAGTTTTACATATATCTTTATGTGGCCACACTAAAATGCCGCTTAAACATGGTACAGAATGGAAGAGGCTGAGCGGTCACAGGCCAGATGAAAAGGCTTAGTCTGCTGGCCTAGTGACTGATTTTTTTACATTAAGGATTTGACATTAGAGATTTACATTAAATATTCAGTTGCTGGCCTCAAACAGAAACCAGTGAGACTTCTCACACAAATCTCTTCCTCCCAAAAAATTGTTACAGAGACACGGACCGAAAAAAGGCCACTAAACTGCATGTGGTTATTTTTAGAATAATTAAGTGTAAGGCCTACAGTATGTGAAGGCGATCACTAGAAAAAGAGTTACCCTGGGATTCACTCCAAATACAATAAAATAATGCAGTAAGCAAAACCTCCAAATAAGGAACTTCTTCCAAATAATTTTAAAATTCTGCACAGCTAGACCATGAAACTCAAAGAATCCATCCACAACAAAACTTGGTTCAATAAGATAGAGAAGGTTATGACACAGAACAATAGTCATCACAAATTAATACAGCTCGCTCCCCAAGTACTACAGCTCTTTTTTCAGAACACTGGATGCCCTTTTAAAATTTTATTGATAAGGGACAAAATAACCACACAAGACCAGAATGTTGAAAGGTAATCTATATCCTCAAAAGAAACTAAAGGGTATTATGAACAAATTATATCACATAAACTGCACTAACCTTTCTCCTCAGTACGCCTTATGGTCCCCGCCGGTGCTGGAATCCCCAAGCAATGGAAAAACAATCAGAATTACGTGCTTTGTTTTTGTTTTTATTAGTTAAGATGAAAAAAAAGTAGCTGGTGTTGAAAGCACAATAGATTTGAAACAATAATGCCTAAATGAGAGTCACAGCGGGGCCACCTTTGGCTGTGCAACCTTGGGCAATTCACTTAATTTATTTTTGGTCTTGAGGTCCTTTTCTATGGAGTGAGTAATTTGATTAGACGATCTGTAAATGCTCTCCAGGATCTGACGTTTAGTGTGGTTTTTGTGCAGCTCTTCTCTCCTGTGGGAATTCCTGGAAGGTTTTGTTGTCTTTTTCTCATAACACCTATTGGGAACACTGTTGCTTTCTCCTTCAGGATCTTTCTAGAGAGCCTCAGGTTTAGGAGTAGGCAGTTTCCTTTGCTGATGGTTAATTTGGAAATGGGCATGTGACTTAAGTTGGGAAAACTGAAACCAAGGGTTCTGGGAAAGTTCATTTTTGTTTTTCTGGGAAAATTTCTGCTCTCCTTCTCTGGACCTGGTTGGGTGCAGAATGTAAAATCTGAAATGTTATCACTCTCTCTCTCTAACGCTTCAGAGGTGAGACCAATGTTTTGCGAAAGGCTAGGTCAAAGGACTGCCAGGAAAAATGGATCCAGAACCACAGGATGAAGTCAGCACTGAGGCTGACCCTGCCTTGGGCTTTCACTTCCACGAGCCAACATGTTTCCTTGCTTCAGCCGGATGGAGTTGGTGTTTTCCAGTTCTTACAGACAAATTGGAAATTTTCATTTCGTTGTATTTGAAGTATTCATTTATGCTAATCTTTCCCCTGCACTCACTCAGCCTGCTGTGGAGGAATTAATAAGAGTGATTCACCCACAATGTGTTCACTTGGTCTAGAGTCTCAGAAGTGGAAAGGACCTAAGCGATGAGGTTTCTATGCGGAAAGACTGCGTTTCATTCATCTTTGTATCCCTGCTACTTAGCAAGGGCCTGGTAGGGACTAAGCACTTAATAAATGTGTAATGAGTAAATAAGGAAAAGTAATATCAGCAGCTAACATTTACTGAGTGCTTACCACTCACCAAAACACACCATGGGAATTATTCCCTTTAAATGTTCACAACCCAATCAGATACCAGTGTGATTATTCCCGCTGATCAAATAAAGTGAGAAATTAAGTAACTTGCCCAGGAGCGCTCACAAGATTCCAGTCTAGACTCGTCTGATTTTAGACCCCAAGTTCTCTATTTTTAATTTCAACTGCTTTAGACGTTTTTTAGTTCAGTGCTACTCAAAACATGGTCCAGGGACCAGCTACAGGTCTGCCAACTGTTTGCACCATTAGTTCAGCTGACATTTTTTCACAGCAAGACTTTCCCAATGCAGGAAGCATACATTCTATCTGAATAAAGGCCAGCATTCCTCAAGAAATGAGTTGTCAACCTTTCATCAACAGTGTAATGTTTGAACTAGTTCAGCTCATTACCTGAAAGGAAACTCTCTTACTATAGGACGATCACATACAATAGAGAGTTCACGTAATGGTGCAAAACTTTTTTTATTGCTATTCCTTTCAAGTTACTATTCAGCCCATAAAGAACTCACTTAGGGTTTCCTCCTGTCTCTGATGTTGCTTCCTTTTCACTCCTCTCTCCACCTCCCCACATATCCCTCAGTGTTTCCCCTCTCCTGTTCATTCCCAGGGTTCCAGCTCCATCCTAGGTGAGCCTCACCAGGTCCCTAAGGTTTTGATGTTGCTTCTGTCTCCAGCCAAAACATATGAAGGCAGGTCCTTACTGTGTTTCGAGGGAGGAGGCCTGAGGTCCTTCAAGTTCCTCGGAGTGGAGCATCACAGAACAAATGAACAACCAAAACACATCAAAAACATCCCTTTTTGCTAATACCAGCTACTTCTTATGGAATAGCCCCAGGTATTATTTTCCTAATAAAGGCTGTTCTTTCCCAAAGGAAAAGAAAAAGGAATGAAGGGGATGTGAGGGAATAAAAACCCTACCCTAGCACACACCCCCCGCCCTTGATTGTGCTCATTTTTCCTCAACATGTTAAGGAATATGGAAACTGATATCCTTCTGGAATGGCTTTTGGGATCCACTGTTCTTGGACAAGCACCCATCAGTCAGACACTAAAGCAAAATCGATCTCTCATGCGCTGCATGCACAGGGCCAGAGGAGCACATAAAGGGCCTTTTTAAAAGAAATTAAGTGAAGATATTGCCTTCCTCACTCTTTAGGGTTTCTTACTCTGAGGTCAATTGTTATCTAAAATTGTCAATTGTAAATCTAGAAATGGAATGAAAAATTTTGTATATTTGTGCAATTTTCTGGAGAGAGAGAGTCTGTGACTCCACACAGGTTGATGACACACTCCTGATCCATTTGCCCAAAGCAGAAAGAACAGGCAGCTGTGTGGTCAGCATATTGTTCTCCTTCCACTTATGGGTATAAGAAGGCATTTATATTTAATGACATCTTTATGAAAATAAGACAAATTAATAAACAAACTGGTTAGCATAACCATAAAATTCTATGCCACGGCTTCAGACTGTATCTGCCTTTTCCAGTCATCTCAGAAATACAGGGAGTGCTGAGCACGAGCTGTGGGAACTTGGAGCAAACTTTTCACCCCTAATGGGAGAAAAAAGTAAATGTATGTCCCATTTCATGTGGGTCAGTACAGGAAAGTGGCAGATTTGAATTTCATTTGGAGATGGCTAAGTAAAGAGGGAATATAACCTAGAACAAAATAAAGCTTGGGAGATAATAAATGTCAGTTTGGAATTTAGCTCTTTCTGTCATAAGACAATTTGGAGTTCTGCAACGGATAAGAATCTCTCTTAACATTTCAGTAATGATGGACACAGTGTCAGTGCTCTTCTTAGACTTCAATCTTCATTTTGCTTGTCCTTTGGAAATTAAATCACTTGTGAAAGTATAGTAGTCCAGAGCCTCATCTGAATTTGGAAACAAAAAAATAAGCTTATTCTACATTCAACCATACTTTTCAAGAGAGAAAGGGGACAGTATATAACAAACCTTAATGGAATGAAAAAACTGCATGCTATTTTTGTGGATGTGAATTTAGATAATTATCATTAAAGCATTTTTATATTCATTTGGAAAATTTTGTAGCTTAATAAGAGACTTTTGCAAATAAAGTACATATAAAGTAAACAACTTATAAATGAAGCACTAACGAGTTAAGCCATCTGCCTTCTTTGCTGCGAGCCTTAGACAGCAGGAGCTTTACCAGGTCGCCCTGAATTTCTCTCAGTGGCCATCCCGGACATCTTCTGACATGCTTCTGGGAACTCAGGGACCAGGGAACATCTGGTGCCATATTTATGATTTATCATTACGTAAACCAAAGATGTTGAGAGCACGCACACGAAAGAAGCACATTGCAAACAAATTTACTTTCAATAATAATCACTCTTTGATTTGTGCTAACTCTTCAAAGAATTTGCATAAATGAATAATATGAAATCACATTTAAATAGCACCTTGTTATCTACAGAACCCTTTTATATGCATTATTTCACTTGTCTTTCACAAGACTCCTATAAGATAGACAGACCAGGGACTCCTATCCACATTTTTCAGATGAGAAAACCTAAGCTCAAAAAGGTGAAGGGATCTGCCTGGGTCACGCAGCTAGTACGGGGTAATGTTAGAAGCTCTCTACTTCTCTTTTCACTATACCTTGATGTAACTCATTTATTACCTCCTGATGATCTTACAATCATCTTTTCAGATAATTAGGGGAGATACTGTGATCAATATTATCATTATAAGGTAGTTGCAGGTTGGGTAGTAGTTTCTTCAAGGAGCCGCTTCTGCATTCCACAGAGAAAGAAGCGGTGTCTGATTTGAGTTCTCTGGATACAGCATGTTCTTAGCTTCCCAAGGACAAACAAATGAAGGAAGCTTTTAAGAGCAGGGAATGTAGAGTCCAAGACCAGATGGGGGGGATCAACGCCTAACTAGCTATGTGGCCTTGGTCGAATTACCTGGGGATGGGTGCTCACTTGTGGACAATTAGGCCAAATACTGGTAAGTGCCAAAATTCCTTGCACAATGCTCTTAAAATCCTGTTTCCAAAATCTGGAAAGATTAACTAACTTTCCCAAGGCTAGGTAACTGAGAAGTAGAATTGGGATATTTGGCTCCAAAACCCTCACTGACCGGAACATTCTCACTGACTTTGTTGACTGCAAAACCTTTAAAAGTCCCTTCCTTCTCTCAACTTCTGAGTCTACTTTACGTATTATAGAAGTTCAGTAACAAACCAAAGTCTCCTAGTTGACTTCATTCCTCTGTAATGTGGTTCTTTGAGGCTAATTTAAAATTTAGGCTAGTAAATTGTGATATATCCTAAAGACCATTATGCTTCTATTGTACTGGTTTGTTGTGGCTGTCATTGTTACTTCATGCTACTGTTTTTGGTTTTAGGTTTCTCTAATTGTTCATTGACATCTGGTTTAAATTTCACTTATTGCACCAAATCATGCATTTTGAAAGACTATTCATACCTTGTCTGTTTTTCTGCTACCCGAATAAAACATCATCTGGCAATAAGAGTAACATCTTTTTTCAAAGAAGCCTAGACTGACAAGTTAGAGTTTCAATACACTTTTTTTCTTTTTACTGAGGAAGAATCACCCGGAGCTAACATCCATGCCAATCTTCCTCTATTCTTTTTTTTTTTTTTAGTATGTAGGCTGCCAGCACAGCATGGCTGTTAGCAGAGCAGTGTAGATCCGTACCTGGAAATCGAACGCAGGCCGCCAAAGTGGAGCATGCTGAACTTAACCACTAGGCCACTGGGGTTGGCCCTCAATCCGCTTTTGAGTTCTCTTAGGAAGCAACTGAATACAGTCCCAGGATGGAACATAGTTAAACATTTTATGTTTTTTACCAAATTTAGGAAATTTGCAGTCTCTTTTTCTTCAAAATTTTTTTCCTACCTCATTCTTTCTTTCCTTTACTTTGGGGATTTTAATTACGTGCATGTTAGGATTTTGGATGTTATTCCATTGAGACTTTGTTCATTTTATCCCCCAATCTTTTTTCTCTCTGCCCTTTATATCAAATAATCTCTATTAAGCTTGTTCTGTTGATCTCTTTCTTATGTTATCTCCAATCCACCGCTAAACTCATCAGTGAATTTATTTCAGAAATTTTATTTATTTATGTAAAAAATTTTCCATTAGTTTTTTTATAGCTTCTTTTCTCAATTGAGATTTCCTCTATGATCCCACATGCAATTTCCTACATGTTCATTCATTATGACTGTAGTTTCTTTTAATGTTTTAGCATGGTTTTAATAACTATTTTCAATATGTGACTCATTTCAAAGTTAGTCTCCATTAATTTCCATTCTTTTCAGTGTTGGTCATGTTTACCTGTTTCTTTACATGTGGAGTAATCCTGGACTGCGTCCTGGACATTATGAATAATATATTGTAGAGACCATGAATTGTATTATGTTCCTCCAAATATTGTTGATTTGTTTGTTTTTTGCTTTAGCAGTCAGTTAACTTGACTGAACTCAAAGTCCAAATTCTGTCCCCCTCTGTGGTAGACAGTGGCTGAAATCTCTATTCTGTTATTTTAGTTTTAAATAATCTGCTTGGAGTCTACCCCATGCATGCACGCTTCAAGAGTCAGCCAAAGATTTGGGCAGATTTTATTTGCAGAATTTGGAGCATCCCTCTATGGCTCTCTCCTTTCCAAGATTTCTCCCCTCGCTTTCCAGCTGCTGTGGTAAAACCAGCCTCCGTGTTCTGATTCCTCAATCACAAGATGGCTGGTTCCTATTTGAGTTCTAGCTACCTTGCGGGTCACTAACTGGGGCCGGCCCTTAGGTGAGAGAAACAGGAAACTCACCTCCTGCCACTTTTTCCAAGCGTGAACTCCTTTCCAGATCCTGCATTTAGTCACTCTCCAGGGACTTCAGATTGTTCTTATTTTATATTTTGTCATTGTTATCTGAGGATGAATTGATCTACATGAGCTCCTCCTCCATTACAAGAAGTGAAATTCCTAAACCTCTTATTTTAAATTGCTTCTGTGAAGCATGTGAAGAACCTGCTAATAATCAGTTACTTCTTTGGAATTCCTATGCTGAAAGGATATTATTACATCCTAAAGCAAAATAAACGGATGGTCCTCAATAGAAGTTAACAGGGATCCTCAATTTGTAGCTATCCCCCCCACCAAAATAATAATAAAAATAATAATGTCTCTTATAGCTTTTTTGTTTTCCAAAACTGAGAGAGTTGATAAATTTATTAGATCATGGGGCTGGTCCGATGGTGCAGTGGTTAAGTTCGCACATTCCTCATGGCGGCCCGGGGTTCACTGGTTCAGATCCCGGGTGCAGACATGGCACCACTTGGCATGCCATGCTGTGGTGGGCATCCCACATATAAAGTAGAGGCAGATGGGCATGGATGTTAGCTCAGGGCCAATCTTGCTCAGCAAAAAGAGGAGGATTGGCAGCAGTTAGCTCAGGGCTAATCTTCCTCAAAGAAAAAAAAATTCATTAGATCATGAAAACATATGTCTCTACAATTCTGTCAGTCTTTGGGTAGATATTTGACTTCTATAAATCAGATCAACATTTGGAGGATTTCTTAGATGACATTGCATTTAGATGATTTGCACTTCTTGGCTTAATCAAATTTGACCTTCAAAAAAAGTCTCTAGTTACTGAAACTACATTATTTATGAGTATACACATCACAGAAAACAGAAGAGCAGATTTTAATAAAATTGATCTCCATAACACAGGGTAGAAGGCTATTGTGAATCAGTTTAGCAGAAAAAAAGACATATATGCTCTGGGTTAGCTGCAGACCAATTTAGACATGATCAACTTCTGCTTGTGTTTCAGATGATTTCACTGGTACTCTGCTAGAAGATTTCTGGATAAAGTAATTTTGCAAGAGAAAGGACCACTTTAAGATAGGGTTCTGAAGTTTTTATTATTCATAGTACTTAAAAGTCTAGAGGAAGATGTTTTAAAGTCAGAGTAAGATGCTCAAGACAGAATTATACAGCTGTCCTCAGAAACAGATGACCATAACTAGAAGGTATGACCAGGTTGTCACCAGTCACAGGGTTTTAATAAGCAATAATGTTACATCTGACAAGAGCTGCTCACAAGTCACTTTAGAAAAGCTTTCTTGGCTGGCAAACAGTCTTCAAGAATTGTAATTAACCCACACTTAATTTTACTGGAAATTAAGTAGTTCAGCTTCTTTATAGAGAAGTTTCTACTCATCAATGCAAGGAAGAATGCAAAATCTCAATGGAAAGTTATTTATACCTCTAGGAATCACTAATCCAGAAACTGACAAAATTTAAACCACTGAACTTGTCAGATTACCTATAGTGTTCTCATCTAACCTTTACACCATGTCATGTAAAAGCTGGATGTGCAATATTTAGAACTAAAGAAGACTTTACAGATCATGTAGTCAAGTCGCTATTATTTCTAGACCTGGAAACTGAAGTCCAAAGCAGAGGTTTGCTTCAACATCTAATGAACAAGAAGCCCTCAAATCATAGCATAAAGCCCGTTGGCTTGTTGTCTTTCACACCCCTGTATGGAGATAGTCAAGATGGAAATTTCCAGGGTCTTAGTCATCATACCAAAAACAATTCATGAAAACACACACACTGCATAGCTGAGATTTGGGTCCCAAATCCTTATTTTCTATCCTAAGGAAGTAAGCCAAATAATAGATAAGCCTCAAAACCTACGTTTACCCCCTCACCCAAGGCATAGACTCGAAGCCAAACCGATAGCCTGCTCCTGGTGCTCTCTCCCTGAAACTACACTCTTGGGATGGCCTCTGGATCTTATCTTTCCTGCTGCTGGAGAAAGAAGCATGCAAAAAGACAAACCAGTGTTGGGAAATAAGCCCTTCCTCCCAAGACTAGAGACCAACTGGCCTAGGCTCCCGCCTCATTTGCCCTTTACCCCAGTTCCACTTTAACTTGGGTTTCAAGTGTGAAGGTACTTCTTAAGATAAAAACCCATTCAGGATGGTGGGATCACATCAACCACATGGGGGAAAAGGGAGAAGAGAAGAGCCACAAAGAGATACCACCATTATTGTCCATAAATATTGTCCTATGAGACCAAATGACCAAAGAGCTGTAGAGATCACCCATCTCAGGGAGGCCCGTGCCATATGCCCATGATTACAGATCAGTTAATTCTCTGATGCCCAGATGGTGAATAAGCCCTACCTATGGGGAGAAAAGAAGGTGAAGGGAGAAGGCAAAACTGTAAATCCATTGAGTGTTCATCCAAAACAGACTGAGTTTAATCTGGAGCCCTCCAGCTCAGTTTGAATTGACTGTGTTGCTTTCTTCTATTCATAGCAATTCAGGGCTTATGAGCTCAATAATAGAGAAAAACAGATTTTTCATTTTTGCACATTCATGTTTCTAAAAGTAAGATGAATCCTCTCACATAATCAATACTTGTTGAGTGCCCATTATGTGCTGGTACTGTGCTATGTGCTTAAAATTACCTCACAAAGCAAACTTTTCTGGAATAGATACCGAAAAGAAAAAGTGCAGGGTCGTGGAGAATGCCTATTTTTCGCTTTAATAGATATTGCCAAAAAGCCCATGAAAATAGCCACACTGACTTATGTTCCAATCGGCATTGTATGAGAATACTGGTTTCCCTATAGTTTCATCAGCATACATTATCAACCTTAAATTGATTTTTAATCATATCCATTTTTGTAAAAATGGAATCTCATTGTTTTAATTTATCTTAACACTCGAGAAGCTAAGCAAATTTTAATGTGCTTAGTTAAACAATTGGATTTCTCCTGTGAATTATATATTCATATTCTTTGTCCCTCTTTTATTGGTCATTTATGTTTTACTTATTAATTAGCGTAACACTTTGTTTATTGTAGTTATTAATTCCTTAACTGTTACATGTGTTGCAAATATTTTCTTCTAATTATAATTTGTCATTTAACTCTTTAAAGGTCTTTCTTAATAAAGCGGATGCTAATTTTTGAGTTTATATCTGTAAATTTTTGTGTTTTGTTTTAAAGATCTTCCCCATCTCAATTACAAAACAAAAAAAACCTTTAATAATTTATAATTTTGTTTGTAGAACTTGGAACTTTGCATCTGAAATTTACTTAAATATGATGTGAGGTAAAGAGAAAATTTAAATTCTTTTCACCAAATGTATAGCCAAATGTGCCAACATAATTTATTGACTATTTCTTCTTTATCTGCTGATTTGAAGTGCCACTGTTCTCATACACAAATTTCCATATAGACACGTGGCTGTGCCCCTGTCTGATGCTCTTTTCTATGGATCTATTAACACAGTTTCAGGCCACCATCTATGTTCAACTACTATAGAGTAAATATGTATATTTCCTTATATATATAAAATACATATTTAATAATTTATTTAAATATTTATAAATAAATACAACTAAATAATAAATTAAATAAAAATGTTTAATAACTTAAAAATATATATATGTGCAGTTATTCTAGCTTTTCTTGTTCTCTTTTAAAATGATCATAGTTATTCTTGCCCGTTTACTTTCCCAGATGATTTTTAAAAATTAGCTCACCACCCTGGCAGGTGACATTGGCCTGCTTGGGAGCCTCTCTGAAGTGACTCCTGTCCCACCATACTCAGTGGGCAGCCTCAGCTTGGACTGCTATCCCCTGAAAGCAGCTTCTACCCTGGGTGGGCCAGCCCTACACACCAGAGCACCCACAACAGTCACAGCCAGGTCTCACAGGCAACTGCATCAAAGGCTTGCCCCACTCATCAGTGTGCCTGCAGCTGTCATGGCCAGACCTTGCAGCCAGCTGCACCAGGGGCCAGCCCCACACACCAGCAATCCCTCAGGAATCACGGCCCAGTCACAACAGGAGTTGACACCCCTGAAGCACCTGGTTCTGGCAACCAGGGAGGACCATGATACTGGGTTGCACAGGACACCTTATACATAAAGCCACTCCTTAAAGACCAGGAGCTGTACCTGATCTACCTAATATACAGAAACAAACACAGAGTTAGGCAAAATGAGGAGACAGAGGAATATGATCCAAATGAAAAACAAGACAAACCTTAGAAAAAGAACTAAATGAAACAGAGATAAGGAATGTACCAGATAAAAAGGTCAAAGTACTGGTCATAAAGATACTCACTGAACTTGGGAGAAGAATGGAGGAACACAGTGAGAACTTCAACAGAGATAGAAAATATGCAAAAGAACCAATCACACCTGAAGAATACAATAACTGAAATGAAAAATACATTAGAGAAAATCAACAGCAGATTATATGCAGAAGAATGGATTAGTGATCTGCAAGACAGGGTAGTGGAAATCACCCAATAAGAACAGCAAAAAGAAAAAGAATAAATAAAAATGAAGATAGTTTAAGGGACCTCTGAGACAGCATCAACTTTACTAACATTCAGATTAAAGAGGTCCCACAAGGAGAAGAGAGAGAGAAAGGAACAGAAACCCTATTTGAAGAAATAATGGCTGAAAATTCCCTACCCTGGCAAAGGGAACAGACATCCAAGTTCAGGAAGCACAGAAAATCCCAAACAAGATGAAGTCAAAGAGACTCACACCAAGAGACGTTATAATTAAAATATCAAAAGTTAAAGATAGAGAGAGAATCTTAAGAGTGTCAAGAGAAAAACAACTAGTTAAATACAAAGAAGCCCCCATAAGACTATCAACTGACTTTTCAGCAGAAATTTTATGGGCCAGAAAGGAGTGGCATGACATATTCAAAATGCTGAAAGGAAAAAACTTACGACCAAGAATGCTCTCTCCATCAAGTTTATCACTCAGAATTGAAGGAGAGATAAAGAATTTCCCAGAAAAGCAAAAGCTAAAGGAGTTCATCACCACTAAACTGACCTCATAATAAATGTTAAAGGGACTTCTTTAAACAGAAAAGAAAAACTATAAGTGGAAATACAAAAATTATGAAAGAAAAAAATCTCACTGGTAAAGGCAAACATATAGTAAAGGTGGCGGATTAACCACCTATATAACTAGTATAAAGGTTAAAAGACAAAAGTAGCAAAATCATCTATATCTACAATAAGTAGTTAAAGAATATACAAAATAAAAATATGTAAAATATGACATCAAAAACATAAAATGCAGGGGGGGGGTGTGTGTAAAAATGTAGTGTTTTTAGAATGTGCTCAAACTTAAGTAACCATCAACCTACAATAGGCTGCTATATGCATAGGTTTTTATATAAGAACCTCATGATGACCACAAACCAAAAACTGATAATAGATACACAAAAAATAAAGAGAAAGGAATACAAACTAAAGAAAGTCATCAAATCACAAGGGAAGAAAGCAAAAGAAAAAGAAAGAAACAGAGAAGAACTACAAAAACAGCCAGAAAACATTTAACAAAATGGCAGTGAGAATATACCTATCAATAATTACTTTAAATGTAAATGGACTAAATGCTCGAATCAAAAGACATAGAGTAGCTGAATGGATAAAAAAACAAGACCCACATATATGCCGCCTACAAGAGACTCACTTCAGATCTAAAGATGCACACAGACTGAAAGTGAGGGGATGGGGAAAAAATATCTCATACAAATGGAAATAAAAAGAAATCTGGGTAGCAATCCTTAGGCAAAATAGACTTTAAAATAAAGACTGTAAAAATGAGACAAAGAAGGGCATTACATAATGATAAAGGGATCAATCCAACAAGAGGATATAACTCTTGTAAATATACATGCACCCAGCATAGGAGCACCTAAATACATAAAGCAAATGTTAACTGACATAAAGAGAAAGGAGAAATTGACAGTAATACAATAACACTATGGGACTTTAACACCCCACCTGCATCAATGGATAGATCATCCAGACAGAAAATCAATAAGAAAACATTGGCCTTAAATAACGCATTAGACCAGATGGACTTAATATATATATACAGAAGATTCCATCCCCAAACAGTAGAATACACATTCTTTCCAAGTGCACTTGAAACATTCTCCAGGATAGATCATATATTAGGCCACAAAAAAGTCTCAATAAATTTAAGAAGAATCATATCAAGCATCTTTTCTGACCACAATGGTATGAGACTAGAAATCAACTACCAGAAGGTAACTGGAAAAAACACAAACATGGAGTCTAAACAACATGCTACTAAATAACCAGTGGGTCTTTGAAGAAATCAAAGAGGAAATCAAAAAATACCTCAGAACACATGAGAAAGGAAACACATTTTAAAACCTATGGGAGGCAGCAAAAGCCATTCTAAGAGGGAAGTTTATAGCATTACAGGCCTACCTCAGGAAACAAGAAGAATCTCAAATAATCTAACTTTACACCTAAAGGAACTAGAAAAAGAAGAACAAAGAAAACCCAAAGTTAGTAGTAGGAAGGAAATAATAAAAATCAGAGCAGAAATAAATAAAAAAGAGACTAAAAATCAATTAAAATGATTAATGAAAAATTAATGAAAGCAAGAGCTGGTTCTTTGACAAGACAAACAAAATTGATAAACCTTTAGCCAGACTCATCAAGAAAAAAAGAGAGAGGGCCCAAATAAATAAAATTAGAAATGAAAGAGGAGAAGTTATAACTGAACACTACAGAAATACAAAGGATCATAAGGAAACACTGTGAACAATTATATGCCAACCAGTTGGCCAACCTAGAAAAGCAGTCTTCCAAAACTGGGTCAAAAAGAAATATAAAATCTGAACAGACCAATCACTAATAATAAAATTGAATCAGTAATCAAAAAACTCCCAACAGGGGTTGGCCCTGTGGCATAATGGTTAAGTTCAGTGTGCTCTGCTTTGGTGGCCTGGGTTCACGTGTTCAGATCCTGGGCATGGACCTACACCACTCATCAGCCATGCTGTGGCAGTGACCCATATATAAAGTGGAGGAAGACTGGCACAGATGTTAGCTCAGGGCTAATCTTCCCCAGGAAAAAACAAAAACAAACGAACAAAGCAAACCTCCCAACAAACAAAAGTCCAGGACCAGACAACTTCACAGGTGAATTCTACCAAAGATTTAAAGAGTTAATACCTATCCTTCCCAAACTATCCCCCCAAAATTGAAGAAGGAATGCCACCAAACTCATTCTATGAAGTCAGCATTACTCTGATACCAAAACCAGACAAAGACACTACAAAAAAGAAATTACAAGCCAATATGCTAATGAACCCATGCAAAAATCCTCAACAAAATATTAGTAAATCAAGCTCAAAAATACATTAAAAGGATTCATGACCATGATCAAGTGGGATTTGTCCCAGGGATGCAAATATAGTTCAATATCTACAGATCAATCAATGTGATTCACCATGGTAACAAAACAGAGAATAAATATTGTACGATCATCTCAGTAGATGCAGAAAAAGCTTTTGATAAAATTCAGCATACATTTACAATAAAAACTCTCAACAAAGAGGGTATAGAAGGAATGTGCCTCAACATAATAAAGGTCATATATGATAAAACCACAGCTAATATCATGCTCAATGGGGAAAAGCTGAAAGCATTTCCTCTAAGATCAAGAACAAGACAAGGATGCTCACTCTCACCACTTTTATTCAACATAGTATTGGGAGTCCTAGCCACAGCAATCAGAAAAGAAAAAGAAGTAAAACCCATCCAAATTGGAAAGGAAGAAGTAAAACGGTCACTGTTTGCAAATTATGTAATACTATATCTAGAAACCTCTAAAGACTCCACCAAAAATCATTCGAACTAATAAATGATTTCAATAAAGTTGCAGGATACAAAATTAATATACAGAAATCTGTTGTATTTCTTTATACTAATAGCAATCTATCAGAAAGAGAAATTAAGAAATTAATCCCATTTACAATTGCATCAAAAAGAGCACAATACCTAGGAGTAAATTTAACCAAGAAGATGAAAGACCTGGACTCTGAAAACTATAAGACATGATGAATGAAATTGAAGATGACACAAATAAATGGAAAGATATACTATGCTCAAGAATTGCAAGAATAATGTTGTTAAAATGTCCATAATACCTAAAGCAATCTACAGAGTCAATGCAATCCCATCAAAATACCAACGGCATTTTTCACAGAACTAGAACAAATAATCCTAAAATTTGTATAGAACCATAAATGACCCTGAATGGCCAAAGCAATCTCAAGAAAGAAGAACAAAGCTGGAGGTATCACGTTCCCTGATTTCAAACTATACTATAAATCTATAATAATCAAAAGTGTATGGCACTGGCACAAAAAGAGATACATGGATCAATGGAACAAAATAGAGGGGCCAGAAATAAACTCACACTTCATGTTCAATTAATCTGTGACAAAGGAGGCTAGAATATACAACGGAGAAAAGACAGTCTCTTTAATAAATGGCGTTGGGAAAACTGTACAGCTATGTGAAAAAGAATGAAAGTGGACAACTTTCTTACACTATATACAAAAATAAACTCAAAATGGATTAAGGACTTAAATGTAAGACCTGAAACCATACAACTCCTAGAAGAAAACAGGCAGCAAACTCTGTGACATCCGTCGTAGCAATAATTTTTGGATCTGTCTCCTCACGCAAAGGCAACAAAAGCAAAAATAAACAAATGGGACTACATCAAACTGAAAAGCCTTTCCACAGTGAAGGAAGCCATCAACAAAATGGAAGGGCAATCTACCAAATGGGAGAAGATATCTGGAAATGGTATATCTGATAAGGGGGTAATATTCAAAATATATAAATAATTCATACAACTCAATATCAAAAAAACAAACAATTCAATTAAAAAATGAGCAGAGGACCTGAATAGACATTTTTCCAAGGAAGACATACAGATGGACAACAGGTACATGAAAAGATACTTAACATCACTGATCATCAGGGAAATGCAAATCAAAACTATGATGAGATATCACCTCACCTATCAGAATGGCTAATTATCAAAAAAGATAATAAATAATAAACATTGGTGAGGATGTGAAAAAAGGGAACCCTCATGCACTGTTGGTGAAAATGTAAATTGGTGCAGCTACTATGGAAAACAGTATAGAAGTTCCTCAAAAAATTAAAAATAGACCTACCATATGATCTAGCAAATCCACTTCTGGGAATGTACCCAAAGAAAACAAAAACACTAATTCGAAAAGACATATTCACCCCTATGTTCATTGAAGCATTATTTACAACAGCCAAGATATGGAAGCACATACACAAACACACACACACACACACACACACACATATATATAATGGAATGCTACTCGGCCATAAAATAGAATGAAATCTTGCCATTTGCAACATGGATGGACCTAGAGGGTAATATGCTAAATAAAATAAATAAGACAGAGAAAAACAAATATCCTATGATTTCACTTATATGTAGAGTCTAAAAAACAAAACAAACAAACTAACAAAACAAAACAGACACAGACTCATAGATATGGGGAACAAACTGGTGGTTGCCAGAGGGGAGGAGCGTGGGGGGGTTGGGCAAAATAGGTGAAGGGGATTAAGAGGTACAAACTTTCACTTATAAAATAAATGTCACAAGAATGTAGTGTACAGCATAGGATATATAGTCAATAATATTGTAATAACTTTGTATGGTGACAGATGGTTACTAGACTTATTGAGGTGATAATTTTGTAATATATATAAATGTTGGATCGCTATGTTGCATACCTGAAACTAACATAATATTGTATGTCAATTATACTTCAATAAAAAAGATGTTTTATTATTATGACATGAATGCACACAGGCGTGCAGTCTTTTGTCAAATCGAAGCCGTAAAATTGAATGTTGTCAATAAACTTTTTATATCAAAAAATATAACTCAGCTCACTACTTTCCATGAATATTCTTTTGTCATATTAATTGAAATTGCATTATTTGTATATTGATTTTGGAATGGCTGTCTTTAAAATATTGTCTTCCCTAAACAAATGTGATCTAGGCTTCCATTCGTTCAGATTTTTTTTTATGTTCTTCAGTAAGCTTTATACATTTTTGATAAAGATTTCTTATTAGGTTTATTTCTCCGAATTTCATAGTTTTTATTCTTACAATAAATTACTCTTTCTCCTTACGTGGTCAATTGGTTACTGGTTATAAAAAAATACTGATTTTTTATATTGTTCCTGTGATAACTTTGCTAATTCATTACTTCAAATCATTTTTCAGTTGGTTTTCTTGTATTTCTAGGTTTTCAAAATACACTGGCTTACCAACTGCAAAAGAAAACCACATCAAATTTCTACATCTTTTTTCTAATATTTAAGACTCATTTTTTTTTTTTATTTTATTGCATTGTCCAGAACCTCCAGAACAAAGTTGAACAGTAATGATAATGATGGGAATCCTTTTCTTTAAGTAGAATTCACGAAGCAGAAATATAGCATCAACAGATAACAAAAATTTTAGACTGTTGTCTCGTGTTACTCAATTGTCATCTGCAAACATTTGTAGCAAATGTTACTTTGAGCAGCATTGTATGAGTGTCTGTCTAATTAATTCTTAGGCCACATTTTGCATCCAGTAAGTGTAAGAAATGAATCTGATCTTTAAAAAATGGTTCTGATGTTGAGAAAACTGTAAAGAAATAAAGCATACATTGGGCAACTTAGCATATCTAATCTTTTCAGAGATACTGATCAAGAGTCTATATTGATTTTGCAAGATCATTCCAGTGAAATACGTTTTTGATTTTGGTAGGTAAATACATTCTCAACATGGCTTAAAATTGATCTCTTTCTAGCACAAAGTATACTTTAACAATCACTGTTCTTGTCCAGTTATTGCTACGGTTGGATTATACCACCCTATTGTTTCTGACAGTGCATTCTTTGCATTTGCATCAGTTAGGTTTGTGAAATTCGTCAATTTCATTTTTAACTGAACTTTTGAACTTCTCATCATCTTCAAATAACTGGCTTGGCTAAAAATTGCTGCGGACTACTCCAGGCTCTGTGCAGTGCAATGCTGGAGGAGGTCGGCTAAATAGACTCTAAGATATATTTCATCATTTTACCTCATGCTCTACCACAGGAAACAGACGTCCTGGATTATAAATGGAGTAATATTTCTCATTTGCTTCCACTTCTACCCTGACTTAGATAAAGACTTTAAAAACAAAAGTACCTTCTGCTTTCTGCATGGGCTCTGCCCATTTTAATCACAAGAGTTACCCATTTCTTAGGAATCAAGAGCTAGCTAATACGGGTTCTTTCACCCTCATAGGGTTTGTGTCTTAAAAGGTTCAGAGATGACAGACACAGAAATTTAAAAGCAATATGTCACTCTTGGGCATAGTATTAATCTTCAAGTGTTTCTACACCCACTTGTTCTCCAGGAAAATTCCCATCAAGTACCTCCTTGATGGTTGAAAATCCTGCAAGCTGGAGAAGTGGGTGCAGTCCGTGTTCGCAATTTTGATTCTTTGGATTATTGAAGTATCCTCTCGTAATTGCTTCTCTTCTATTTCTACACATTTATGTTGGCTTCACTTACTATACAGTTAGCTCAGAGCTGTTTTTGTAAAAAATAAAGAGCTGTTTAGTGAGGGTCTGTTGGTCTCTTCCTGCTTTTATTACTGTCAGCACAGCATTAGAAAGGACTATTTAATATAGCAGTCAAGGTCTTTAAGTGATTGCTCAACAAGCTCATCAAAATGATCTGACACAGCCTCTCAGAGCAAACTTGCGTGGACCTTTCTTTATTATCTGTTGGTCATCAGACAGGGAACAGCTGCACAGACAAGCCCCCAACAGCAGCAGCTCTAAAATGCTAAGAGTGGAAAAACAGTAACTTTATAGTGGAGAAATCTGGCAGACACCTCCTTAATCAAGGGGTCAAAGCAAGGCCAGTTATGGAACAAATCAACATCCTAAGCCTCCTGATATGAAGCACTGAGAGCACAACCTCATTTTTAAGGCATTCATTGCTGCCAAAAATGTGAAACCTGCATCTCATTGTGAGGAAACATCAAATTGAAAGACATTCTATAAGGTATCTGGCTCATTCCTCAAAAACGTCAAGGTCATAAAAGCCAAGCAAAGACTGAGAAACAACCATTCCAGATTAAAGGAGGTTAAAAAGATAGACAACTGAATACAACACGATGCAGGATTCTCTTTTGTTGTAAAGCATATTATCAGGACAATTGGCAAAATTGGAATAAGGCCTGTAGATTAGATGATAGAATTGTATTAACGTTAATTTCCTGATTTTAGTGTTTGTACTATAGTTTTATAAAAGAATGTCTTTGTTTTCCCAGTACAGAATCACCTGACCACTCCTAGCTACAAAGGAAAATGGAAAATTCAGTCTATATGTTAAGTATCAGTGGGCTGATTAAGAATCAAGTTTCTACTACCCCAGAAGAGGGAAGGAATAGATACCAGAATAAAACTAATGGTCTTAATCCTGAAGAATATGTCCTTGGGAAAGTTGTTCGTAAAGAAAAAAACAAGGTCACATAAGAGGAAGACCCATTTTAAGACTATAAAGGGTGATCTCATAGCTGGAAATGAAACTACGCCCTGGCCTCTGTGGACCGGAATGGAAACAGGGCCTGGGCCTCCTCACTATCAGGGTCTCTCAGGGGCCGCACAACCTCCTCTACTTCCCCTTTCCTTTGTCTTGCTCTCACCAGTTTCGTCTCCCTACCTGCCCCACATATGATTCCAAACGACATCCCCAGTTCCCACACCTGTATCACATGGCAGGTCCAGCTCTTACTACCAGCTGGAGTGCTCCTTACATCTCAGTTCACATGAGACTGGTCCCACTCACACTTTGTGAAAGGACTGAAGTTGACCATGATATGCATAGACGGGCTTTTGGACAATTGTCCACCCCTGGTCTAATCAAACGTGGCTCAAGAGAGATGAGGCAATGCCACATGGTCTCCTGGACTCTCAGATAGGGTGACAGTCAGAGGTTCTCCTGGAAGAATAAATAGTCAGGGTGAGAAATGATTGTGATCTCTGATATGGTACTTTAGACGGGCTGCAAACTAGAAGATACTTCATATTACTTTTCACTTGGAAAAAAACGCCAAAATGGAGATCATTTCCAGAAATAAAAAACTGTTGGTATCCATCTTGAGACCAGCAAATCAAGTAGCCGAAGTGGAAACGGACAGTAAACATGATGAAAGAAATTACCCCCAATAAAAGACCAGTATTGGCCTTTTCTCGAAGCCCTTTCCCCAAGAGCATATGTATGGAAATGGATGGGGCACGGGCGGGGCAGCAGGCGCTGAGTCCAGGCGATCTGCAGTTAGATTAAAAGAGAACTGAAACCTGTGAGGTTCCCTCCTCCCTCGGAAGCTTTCTGCCTTTACTTGAATATTCTTCCTAGATGCAGAAGGTCTTGGTAAATCTGGCAGCTGTCACAAAATACCATCTGTCCTAAGAAAATGGGTGCAGAGGTGGCTGTAACCCAAGGGATTTTCCCAAATGCTGTCAGCACGCATTTTTGCTGGTAGAGGAGCACGATCAAGTCCTTGACAAGAAAGTGAAAACCCTACAAAGCAAATCTCTGAAATCGTACTCACATGGGAACGGGTGAGGGTTTGGGTGTACGATTCGGGTAGTGGCCACCCACCTGGGAGAGAAGGGGAAGATGAGGAGGCATCCACTCAAGTCCACACCTGCTCAAGAGAGGCAGGAGGGAGGAAGAAGGAGAGGAACGGGGATTATAAGAAGCGGGCAAAGGGTGGGCCACGTGAGAAGCCATCCGCACCTGCTCAAATGTACGGAACCGTCAGTACCGCGTGTTAGTTTATTCTACAGCTGAGAGCATGCTCCTGACCTGAGGCCCTTGACACTTAAATGCTGTAAGCACCCTGTCTAGTTAACTGGCAGATTCAAAACTGTCCGCACAGGCTCTCTTTAAGGAAGTCAGCCAAGCATTTGAGAAGAAATTCTTGTAGCCTCGTTCTGCCATCATTGATAAGAGGAGGTTTTCTCCAAGTTGCAGAGGAAGCCATCTTCCTACATTTTGGAAAACCTCAGGCTGCTGATTCTTCCAGGTGGGCAGGCAGGTATTTGGTTCTGGCGCCTAGATTTTGGAGGAGTCAGCACTGTAATTGCTCATGCATCTCCCAGCAAAACTGTGACTGTGAGTCCCGTTTGCTTTGAGGTCACCCGTAGCGCTTCTATAACCAAGCCCTTGGCCATTGGCCTGAGCCAGTATTAGGACAACAGCAGGCTTGCTGATGAACGCATACTTCAAAGCCTGCTGTCCATGCAGTGGAGGCTCCCCGAAACACGCAGCAAGAGCTTCCTGATTCCACCAGATGTTTGAGAGGAATTTGGGAGAGGCCTCTGAAAACCAAAACCCCAGCTAGGCAAAGGCCAAATGCATACAGAGGAAAGGAACACAGAAATACATGCAAAGGAAACATGCACACACATCCACCGCACACATCCCATGCCACATACACACGCATACCACACACATATCAGGTGAGTACGCATACCGCACCCACACCCCCACACACACCCCTACACATATACACACCACACACACACTTTTCCATTCCACAGTAAACCCCACAGCAGCAGTTCATGAGTACTTCTTTCTCACACGTGAAAGAAAGACAGCATGAATTACATTTCTGGAAAGGTGTTTGAGCCACGGGTGGAGTATCTCCCCGTTAATGATGAAAGGACTTGCAGGCTTGTAAATGTCAGAGTCACGGGGTTTTGTGCATTGAAGAGGCTGCTGTGACCTCTGGGGTTGGAAGCAGATCCCTTGGCAGAAGCTGCAGAACCTGTCCATCTTCTTGGAAAGACCATCGCTGCCTGATGCTCACATTGAGTCGTACATCTTGAGACCTATCAGATATCCGCCAGCCAGTGCAGAGGATGGCAGCGCTCTGCTTACGTAAACACACCCCTTCTACCAGAGTTCAGGCACTAGGCCACGGGTTTAAGTGCATGCTTTGTCTCTCTGGCAATTTTTCCTTGTCCCTGGCTGTGTCTACCAGGTGATTAGAGGTGCTTCTTTCTGTATAGGTGGTCAATGAACCAAAATGCCACAGGAAGGCAGGAATCTCCCTTGTTCCATGGGGTTCTGGGTTTCATTAAAATGTAAATTAAAAATGTATATGTATATATATACAAATATACATACTATATGTTATATATACATATATATACTTTTTAATTAATTAACAAATGCTTATATACCAATTCTTATGTACACTTACAATCCAGTTACTACATGTAGGACACTCTTTTAAGCCCTTTGCAAATGAAAATCCATCTACGTTTCACAATAACCCCAATGCTACAGGTGCTTCTCTTATCCCCACTTTACAGATGAGGAAACTGAGGTACAGGCAGGTTAAGTAACATACTCAAGGTCACACAACTAGCCTGCAATGAAGCCTGTGTTCAAACAGACCTTCTGACTCCAGAGTCTTCGCATTACTATTAGGGTTCACTGACTTGTCCGTCCACGGTCCCTGCTCACTGTCCCCTGGAGAGGGACCTGTGAGGGAGAAGTTAAGAGTCACTGAACTCACTTGGGCAGTTTGGTAGTGTTAGAATTTCTACACGGATAGTCTTCCAGGCTACAGACTCTCCAAGATGATTTAGGGGTATGTGCGTCCTCACCTTCTGACCGTTCAAATCCAGCTCTGCAAAGCCTTAGGCTTGGTACAGAGTTACAGATGACCAGTTTGTTAACACTGCAAATGAATGTTAATTGTGGTGCGGTTCATACTGAAGAGTGTGAAAAGTCAGAGGAACTCTGCTTTCACAAGATTTCATTTAAGCTATACATTTATTTACCTAGATAAAAATAGAAATAGTGTAAATCTAGTTGTTTGTTAAAAAAAAAAGAAAAGCTACCAAATGATGCAAAGAAAAAAATCTCTTTTAAGTGTAAATGTCTCTTTACTTACTTATTGTAAAATTCTGGACCTTTGTCTTGTTAATTCCATTATTAACTGGTTATTTCTGATCATCACTGACCTTTTATGCTGTTTTACCTGCTTTCATTTTATTCTCACTTTTAGGGGATTTTACTCATGTGTTAAGTTCTATATTGAAACCACTTTTTACTTATCATTGTTTGAATATAGTCATTGTTTGAATATAGAATGTAACCAAACATATTCAAGGGCTAAAGTCTTTTTCATACCAACAACAGTTGCTTGTGGAGTGTCTTAAGGACATTCTGAGATGAGCAAGAATAAGCTTTCGAAACTGGAGACACGAGTTCAGACCCAGCGCCCTCCTCAGCTTTCTTCCCTGAGGAGCCTGACGCAAATGCCAATGTGGCAGTCAGAAGGCCCACAGTGCTGAGAAGGCTTTTAGAGGTTACCAATCCCCTCCTCCACACAGTGCCTGGGACAGACCCCCGAAGATCCACTGTCCTACAATGCCCACCATTTCCTGGAAAGACGTAAAGAGGATGGAAACCAAAGTCCAAAGTAGCCCAGGGGCAGACAGAGCCCAGACCCCATGGAGGAGGGTTGCCTAATTTAGGAAATAAAAATATAGGAAGGCCAGTTAAATTCAAATTTCAGACAAACAGCCAATAATTGTTTAGCGTAAGTGTATCCCAAATACGGCATGGGACATACTTATACTTTAAAAATATCATTCAAATTCAACTGGGCATCCTACAGTTTATCTGCCAGCCCTACCAGGGAGGCCATCAGGGCACAGATGCATTGAGGCCACTCAGCGCTACTGACAGACGAGTACAATTTTCTTTGCATCTGCTTTGAAAAATTAATGGTTTTGTGCAATCAGTGTATGAGTATATTTTGGGGAGTCTCTGCCCAGCCATGAATGGAAAGATAGTCTTAGAAAATGGGTGAGACTGGAAGTCAGAGGTGCTGAATTCGAGCCATTCCTCTGACACCCTGCATGTGCGGAGTCAGTTAAGGCGTAGGGAAGGGAGAAGGAATTAAGACTTTTTCACTTGCTAACTATGGTTCAGCTTCATCCATGAATTGGGGTGAAATTATCAACCTACCGACTATGGGTTTTGTGAGGCTTAAATAATCTCACCAGCCTACGCTGATCTTTTTTGACTCTCTAACTCTCCGAGCCCTGCTTTCTTTCAACCAAAATTCGAAGTATTGGGGAGACTATATACAATTTAGCTTAGCAGTTTGGAAGGATGTTGCATACTTAGAATGTGTTTTTTCTCCGAGGCTATGAGATCCTTAGGATGATTTTAGTGTACCCTCTGGCAACTCAAAATCAGCTTTGTGAAGCTGTCCGCCTTTCACATGCAGACAAACGTGTTAACAGTGCCAGCAAACAAGAATTATAGTGCAATTCAGACAAAGGAGTATAACAAGTTGGAGGAAATCTGCTTTGGCAAGAATCACTCAGTGACTACGACAGACAGCTCTGAGCTGTAAATGTCACTCCCTACCACAGGGAGGCTCAGCTGGGCAGGTGGGGGTCTGCCTAACCTTGAACCACTAGGCAACTGGGAGCCTGACTAATATTTATTATTCATAAGAAATGGAGCTGGTTCCTTTCCGACATTTGCAAAGCATTGCAGCCTCTAATGAGGTGGGGGAAGCGATCTGCTCCCCGGTGGCCCCCCATTGTGTTTATCTGAATGTGTGAACATTAGACCGCACAAGTCCCTCTGGGGCTCAGCACCTGGGGCGCATTACACCCTGGAGAATGTGAAAATACTTTAATTAACCACAGGAGTGGGCAGGCCTGCTGCTTCCCTTCTGTTACTGTCCTCAGGACCTGAAAAGTCATCACTCAGTCGTCACCCCCACCATTTCATCATCAACGTAAAAGAAAACACTAAGCAACAATTCCACTTACCATTGATTTGGAAAGACCACTAAATATAAGATATTTCTCCCCCTTCCTCCTCTGGCTCAACTTTATTAGTAGTCAACGTCACACCAACACATACACACACGAGATGTGAACTTGATATTCTTCTATATTCCACATGCTCTGTGAACAGTACAGTATTATGGGATGTACAGATGGATAACATGCCAAATTGGCTTGGAACATGCATTTATGTGAAGGTGTAAATTTACATTAGTCAATTAGATAAATGATTTGCTTCATTCATTTAAATAAAATGCTGGCAAATTTCTAGCACACTATCTACGTGAGAGAGAATGTGCTTTTGTCCGTTTGTCTGCTTGTTTTTAAACCTAGAATCAGTGATTTTTGCCTGAACTGGTTATATTTAAGACCATGTCGTACTCAACCAAAATTTGTAGGCGAGGAGAGTGGGGCTGCCGTGTCCACTGTTGAGAGACAAACTGTCATTCTCGAATCCTGTGGTATGTCCAGGGCTGATTTGTCAACACAGGTGACCATGACCGTGAGCAGAGTGGGCTGCACGCACACTTGCAGGCTGACCGTCTGTGTCGCCCCCAGGGCTCGCTCCATAGGCTGGCTTCTCGGAGAACAGAGTTATTTTATGACAAGGACTCTCATTTGACCAGAATTTAGAATTCACTTAATGAAGACTTAATTATCGTCTGAGTCGATCAATTAGTAAGTATTTAGTGAGCATCCACTGGTGTCCTTCGTTGACGTAGGCCCCAAAAGCAGTGGGCAATCTACATGGAGAGAAAAGACCAGTATCTGAGACACATTTGGAGAAAATTAAATGTTGACATGTGCAGTAGGGACTTTAACCTTCTTGAAACCATCCTACTTTTCCAGGCACAGTAGGGAAGTTCTATTTTTGCTTTTTAGGGTAGTAAGTGGAAGTGGATTGGATGGTAATCTAAGGAGCCGTTTTTTTAAAAGTAAACTTATTATTTTAGAACAATTTTAGATTTATAGAAAAATTGTGAAAGCAATAAAGAGAATTCTCACATACCTCATACCTAGTTTCCCCTATTATTAACATCTTACATTAATATGGTACATGTGTTACAATTAATGAATCAATATTGACATTATTATTAATTAAAGTGCATACTTTATTTGAATTTCCTTAGTTTTTGCTTAAGATCCTTTTCCTCTTTCAGCTCCTATCCAAGATTATCACATTATATTTAGTCCTCGTGTCTCCTTCGGCTCCTCTGAGCTGCGACAGTCTCTCAGACTTTCCTTATTTTTACTGACCTTGACAGTTTGAGGAGTACTGATCAGGTGTTTTGAAGAATTAGACTGCAGTTTGTCTGATGTTTTTCTCATGTTTATAACCAGGGGCTATGGTTTTTTGGGAGGAAGACCACAGGGCTAAAGTGCCATCTTCATCACATGACATCAAGAGTACATGCTCTCAACATGACTTCTCATAGCCGATTCTTTCCTCCCCTGTTAGAATATTACCTAAAAATATTTGAAGTTCTTCTTGTAAAAGTGGACTTACAAGGAATCTATCCTATCCACAAGCAGCCTGAACCACTTCCAAGACCGTGGCTGGCCTCTGATTTCACTTACATGGTTAATGGACCCTGATATTTATCCTGCAGCATGCTCTTTCCCTAGTAAACATTATTTCCAACATTAACATTAAATATTTAAAAAGCACAGAGGCTGTTAACTCTCATACAGAGAACATAGTTTCAACCTCATTCTAGAAAATCAAGTAAATCTTGATATACGTCTGTGTGAGAAGTTTTGGCAATTGAGTGTTTCAAGAAAAAGCTGAACTTTTACATTTGATTGGTGATCTTACATGTTCCCGTCGCAGCTGAGTGGTTAGAGGTATAATTTTTCTTTAACGAAACTCACGTTGCTGGGAACACGAATGTTTACTGAACATCTACTCTGCATAAAGGTATTTTACATCTTGGGCCTAATTTATAATCACAGCAGCCCTCTAAGTCAAGTATAATTATGTGCATCTTACACATGAAGGAGTGGCTCCCGGAGATCACAGGACTAATAAACAATGAGACAGAACGGCTGAATGACCCATGCTTTCTCTTTGATACCCCCCACTCCTGCTGGGGTTGCTAAGAGAGTGCAGAGAGGCTCTCTTATGTCTGAAATGCCCCCGTTAGAGGTGCAAGACTTTTGGCCTTGAAGAATTTCTAGGCTTTAAGAATCTTCTGGAAAAATGCCAAGTTTTTATTCTCATAGACATTTCACAGCCTTTGCCTGCTTGATAAAAAACAAGGTCTTTATACTTCTTCATTTATTCTATATTTAGGCAATATTTTTTGCTCCTTTTTGGTAATGTTTAAAAAGGTCTTTATTATAATTTCTCACAAAAATTTACAGGAGTTTCCCAGAAAGCCAAGAGAGGGTGGCTTTAATAAGAGAGTAGAATAGAAAAATACTCTGTGTAATCAATAATTGATCAGTGGGGAAATAGCTGCAACGGTATGACAAAGTAGAGTTTCTTTCTATAACATATAAGGAACTCAGATAACTTAATGGGAAACAGAGCAATCCAATGGAATCATGAGCAAAGCTCATGAATAGGAGTTTTCAAATAAAGAAACAAAAATGGCTAGCAAATATATGAAGAGATATTCAGCCTCTTTACTAATCAAATAAATGCAAATTTAAACAACAGTATGGCTTTTGACACATGAAATTGGCAAAGATTAAAAATGCTAATACCCAGAGTTGGCAAGAACATCAAAGGAATGGGTTTTTAGCAATACCTATCATAGCTTTAACTTATGCTGCCTTTGAGCCAAAAATTCCACTTCTAGGAATTTATCCTATAGAAACATTTGTTCAAGTATGCAAAGATATGTTTCCCAGTATGTTAATTGTCTCATTGTTTACAAATTACAAAAATGATGAAACAACTCAAATGTCAATTAATGGGGGCTTGTTGAAATAAATTATAGCATATACATGGAAAGCTATGCAATCGTTAACAAGGATAAGGTGAGCTGTGTATATCCACATTACGTTTTTGAGTGAAAAAAACAGGTTGTTGAAGAGTTTGTATTTTTTACCCCGTTTATGTCAAGACATATGGCCTTCCCTACATTTTTCCACACCTCTTTTGAATGCAGCAGTGAGGGGCCTTTGTAAGAAAGAGAATCCTAAACCCAGCATGCTCTCAGCACTTTGGATGGGGCTGTGTGTGCATCTGCGAACCGTCCAGTGAGTTAAGAAAATGTTTGTAAGTGTCCTGAAGGAGGAAGCTCAGAAATTCATTGAAAACACGTTGAAGTCACTGTGTCTTATTAACCGAGTCTGTGGTGACTCCAGGGAATATCAGAAGTACGGAAGTTATATAAAATGATTCTTCAAACATGCAGATGGCATTAATTGAATGCTTACAAATTTGATCAATATTTTCTCTGATTTCTTTATCATGTAGTGACTATTATAGAATGAAAAAATATTCATGAATATTACATAAAATGTTCCTATACTGTTATTCAACCCTAAATAATTGCTCTTCAACTCTAATTAGCCCATTTGCAAAACGCATTAGTCTGAAATGTCTCCTGAAGCTCCCTCCCTGCTTAGTCAAGGTCCACTTGAGGAGATGCTTATCACAGCCGGGCTCAAATCATTCGATCCTCCGGAAATATTTTAGTTATATTACACCATGAAGGTAATGAGCTGAATGCAGTAACTGCACCCAGCCCAAGAGGTAAATACATTATCTGTAAAAACATTAAACTGACAAAGAAGTAGAAATTGTGTGGGGCAGACCCACCACAGGGCCTGTGAGGCTCTCAACAAAAAGAGAGGCTTCTGATGGCAAGGGTGAAGCCCACCCTCTCGATGTCTCCAAAGCCTGTAGGCACTTGCCACTGTCTGGTATCTTTGGAACTAAATCTAGAGTGATGATACCCCTCTGGATTTTCTTGCATAGTTCTAGGGCTTTAAATACATGTTATATCTTATCCATACTCAACCTACTCAGGCATACTCAGTTCAGAAAACAGTCACTCCAGCCGCTTCTAACATGAAAGGGTAAAAATTGGCTCACAATTACACAGATCCAGAAAATTTGTCAAAAGGATAGCTGACCATCATCACAAGTATTGTGATTTAGAGTAGAGAATGTGGGCACAAAGAATTCTTCAATGGGGACTCACAGAAATGCTAACTCCAACAACAGCCAATCAAGAGCAAAGAAGAATAAAGGAAGCAGCTACAGGAAATCAATCAGGAAAGTATGGCAGTCTGGTTGGCCCCCAGGAGTGCTTTTGAATAGCAGCAAGCTCTGGAAATAGCGGCAGAATTTAGCCCAGTCATACGTACAGTCTGGTCTGTGGGCTGTTGTTCATTCCATGTGGTCTTTTGGTAACCTCTACTCACAAGGGTGGGGCTCAGTGGTACAAGGCACTGTTATTACATCTCTCAATCTGGTGTTCATTTTCAAATAGTTACATAATATTTACTTGGAATAACACATACCAAGTTTTGAATGGTAACAGGCAAACTCAAAGGCACCAAGACTTGGATAGCCCTTCAAAAGTCCAGCTCTTTGGTTGAATGAATCATAATCTCTTTGATCTAACATCTGGACGGCAACCGCTTTAAGGATCTTATTGACTATCAATTCACTTCTCTTCCTCACCTCACAAGATCCAGCCTTAGACTCACAGGCCAAAAGCAGGGAAAATTTTCAGAGTCTAAGCTAAAATGACAACTTGTATTTTTTTCAAGCACCATGGTTCAGCCTTTTGTTTTTACTTATCAAAAAAATTTTAAACCAATTAGATATCTTTTATCACTATAGTCCCAATGTATCACATACTGCTTGGCACATAGTTGACAGTAAATAGTTAAGGAAGGAATAAAGAAAGAGGGAAGCGTTTATTTGAGAGAGTTGGGCCTTAATTATCTGCTCATATGTTCTATTTACAGATTTCCTGTAGCATGAGTCAACTACTAGCCCAGCGAACACCAGAAAATTTCACAGTGTTTAAAGAAAGGAAGTGGGGTAGTCTTATTTCTATTGCTCTCAAAACTCAGGGATGGCAACAGCAAAGAAGTGAATAAAATACAATTTCAAGGCTAAGAGCAACCAGTGGAATGAGCTAGAACCCCTAGCTTCTGAGTTGCGAAAGCAAACCCACAAAATACAGCACCAGGTCTGGAATTCTCCAGTTCGCGGATTCACAAGGGCAGAGATTTTAAGTAGAAAGGACATTTTATAAGTATCTTCCTAGTGTACCTATTTGCCTCTGACAAAATCTATCTGGGAACAAAAATAGGGTTTAAACAATGGTGCTGGGTCTCCACCCCTCCATTCTATGATGGGCTTCTGGCCATCCTCAAACTCTTCATAAAGAACACTTGATGAATTCAACAAGTATTTATTGAGTGTCTAATATGTACCAGTCATGGTGTGGGGATACAGCTGTGAGCAGTGTAGTTGTGAACCCTGCCCTAAGGAGTTGACAGCCTAGTGAGGGGTCTGGGCTCAACCAGGGATGGACTTATTTGTTTTCTGAGTGCCAGTTCTGTTGCTCTCAGGGACATTCACTGTTCTCCTTTCCTTGTCCTGTTTGCCTTAGAGATAACTGCTACCATCAGCCATACCCAACTAGCTGTGCTGTCAGTGCCCAGCAGATGCAGTGCTGCTCTGACGGTGCCTATCAAACTGCTCCAAGGCTGATAGTGCACCTGTCAAACATGTGGAGGACCATGCGCAGGCTGCCACCGGCTGAGGATGCTGAAGCCACCGGTGCCATTTCCCATTGCGGCACCCATGTTGTTGACATCTTACAACTCCATCAGGTGATGATGACCATTGTTAAGAGGAAAAACAAATTAAGGTACGCAGACATAGAGTAATGGTAGGGATGCTCTTTTATATAGAGTGGTCAGCAAGGGCTGCTCTGACAAGGTGACCTTTGAGCTGAGACTGAATAAAGTGAAGGAGGTGGTCATATGGATATCAAGGGGAAGAGCATCCCAGACAGAAGGACTAACAAGCGCAAGGGCCCTGAGGTAGGATTTCTCCTGAAATCTTCAAGCAACCCCAGGGAAGAGAGTGTGGTTGGAGCAGAGTGAATGAAAAGGACTAGAGGTCAGGGAGTAGAGAAATCAGATCAGATAGAGTCTTGTAGGCCTTGGGAAGGACTTTGTATTTTCTGAGTTAGATAAGAAGCCATTCTGGGGGACGGGCAGATGAGTGACACGATTTGACTTAAGTTTTAGAATCATCACACTCTGGCTGGGGTGAAGCAAATAGACTGAAGGGAGCCAAGAGGGGAAGTAGGGAGAACACTGGGGGTGCTATTGGAATAATACAGGTGAAAGATGATGGTAACTTGGATTGGGGCAGCAGCAGTGGGGTTGGAGAATATGGTTGGACTCAGAATTTGCTGCCGTATTGGATGTGAGGTGGGAGGGAAAGATGGTTGAGGATGACTCCGGGTTTTTTAGCCTGAGGGACTCAAGGAATGGAGTTGGTTGCCTTAAATTGGGATAGGGAAGTCTGAGGGAGAAGCAGCCTGGTAGAGTAAGATCAAACTCTGGCCATGGACATGTTGATTTTAAGATGCCTATTAAGCATCCAGTGGAGATTTTGATTAAGCAGCTGAATATATGAGAGTAGAATATAGGAAGAGATCTGAATTGGTGATTTAAAATGGAGGTCTTCATTATATAAATCAATGGGACTGAGTGAGATCAACTAGGTATTAAGTGTTTATAAATAAAAGTAAGTTAGATTTCTCAAATTTACAACAAAAAATAATCCAGATCAATGTCTGTCTTATTTAAGGGACCACAATCAACTAGTCTCCCAAACACAGCCAGGCCTGACCCAGTAAACGTAGCTTAAACTCAATCTAGTCTCCCTGCCACACCAGGGAGGCTGTTGAGTCAACTCCATTAAGAACTTTTACCTATACTAGCATCTTAGTTGGTGGCTAGGGTTATATGATGGATTTTATATGTAAGCGTATGTATGGACATCGAGTTGGTATTGGTGTTTGAGCAAACCATAAAAGTCAATTTTCAAAGACAGGCAATGCCACAGGTACTTCTTTAGAAATAACAAAATCCTAACCTGGGAAAGCGTTGCCAGGCAAACAGCTGGACAGTCCATCTGGAACCAAACTGAAGTCCATCTCTATAAAGAAAAGAAAATGTCTGTTTTCAAGTTGCAAGCAAGTTGTTTCCTCCTCTCTTACTTTCTATCTCCTTTCAAGATCTTGTTTCCTTCAGTCATTCGGCAAGAACAGAACTGGATTTTTGTATAGCCTTTGAGGATTTACTCTACTCCTATTTTGAATTTGAAAAAAAATAAAACTCTATAGGTAGAAGGACATAAAAGAGAAGCTAGAGGTGGAGAGGAAAAGATGACAGTGGCTGAAATCAGCCTGCGGGGCTCTCCCTCGGAGAAGGGGTATCCCAAGCTGGGGAGTAAGGACCTGTGGCAATCTGGAGGTTGCCCTAGACCAGTGCCTACTTGGGATGCATGTCCAGAGGCAGGAGCAGAACTGAACTGTGCATGCAGAAAATTGAATGTGTCCATTGATCTGGCAAGTCTGAATAAACCCTCTTTCTTGTTAGCATAGCAATTAGTTCTCGTGGTCACTGGAGCATTGAAACAAGGCAGTTTTGGTGCCACTTGTCTCACTCCCCCACATTCCCCAAACATGAAACACGTCCAGTTTGGAACAGAACAAACCTCCTTAACTTTCAATCACCATCTGCTTCAATTTAAGGAAGGCACTGAGGAGAGGGAGCAGCACAGAGGTGACATTTAATTTCAAGATCTCCCACTGTCACCACTCAGCATTAGCTTGGTCCTTTCGAAGAACATCAACATTTCCGAGCATCTACGTTACACGAGATACATTCTTATACATTATCTCATTTAAACCTCACAAGTAGGATTTGTAACAGCTTCTCTTGAACAAGCACAGCTTATATGGAACATGTACCTGTGGTAGAAATAATTGGCAATGGGCAAAATGTGCTAATGAGTTGAACCAAGAGCCAAGAACCAGCAGAGCCAATTCATGATCCCAGGTCCACCACTGTCCTTGAGATATGGCCTCAGCAATACCATCTGTTCTTCAATTTCCCTTAAAATGCAATGTACAACACTAAGACAAGCAGAGGAGTGGTCTTACCATGTTAAATATAGCAGTCTGAGCTTCTTTAAAGATAGGTGATTCAAAATTCATGGCATGATAGCTATTAAGTAACTAGGCATTTCACACTCAGACTTACCCAGTGGGGCTGTAGAGGATCATGTGAATGGACTCCACTGCTCTTTCATGCAGTTCAGTGTTCTCAGATGGTGCATTCAGTTAGAGTTTATTTCAGCATCTTAAATGAAATCTATTGAGAAATAATTGTTCACTTTCATAGTGTACATTCTACAAGGGGGAAAAAGCATACTAGCTTGCTATCCCTACTTGCCATGTTACTCCCCCATAGCTTATGACGTGGAACCTGCCAAAACTTTCCCTAGCCACACTTAGAAAAAGACAGTGTCATCTCCTCTGTTGAGTATCAATTTCTCCTCTTGAACAGGGTTTCTCAACCTTGTCACTATTGACATTTGGAGTTGGGTAATTCTTTATTGTGGGGCCTGTCCTGCACACTGAAGGCTGTTTATTAGCATCCCTGGCCTCTACCCACTAGAGGCCCATAGCAACCCCTTCCCAAGTTGTAACAACCAAAAACATCTCCAGACATTGCCAACTGTCTCCCAGGGGGAAAATCACCCCCAGTTGAGAACAACTGCCTTAGAAGATGGATAGTAACTGAACTACAGACTGTTTGAGTCAGCAGGTCTAGAGAGCTGAGCAATCATTTCCACAATCATCCATTTCATAGGTTCCTTCATAGAAGAAACCAAAGCCAGAGAAATTTGATGACTTGCTTCAGGTAACACAGAGGTAAGTGACACAGCTAGTATTAGGAACCAGGTCTGCTGACTACCGCCTGGTCACCTAGTTCTTGGAAATGGTAAAGGAATTATATTCTCATCTACCTGATAATATTAAGGAAGATAAAATGAATTCCCTTTGAAGGGAGCACATTAAATCTAGAAAGACACTTTCCAGAACTGCAGACATACCTAAATTATTGTAGGCCTAATCCAAGTTCCTCTGAGGTCATACAGATCTAGGCAAACCAGTCCTTCATCAGTTTCACCGCCTCCCCTGCCCCACACTCTTCTATTCCTTCCTGTGCCTGGAGAGATCACACTACTCCTGGGATATATGGTCACAGAGTATCCTGCAAGCTTGGATAACTTCAAATCCTCTAACACACTCACATCCTTAGCCAACCCAATACCTGGTTGTAGGATGATGAACGAGGTCAGTCTCCACCACTGTGTTTTCCTTCCTCAGCTCACCCAACTTTCCTTTCTCTAGCCTTAGAATAGCCATTCCCTCCATTCACCAAACTCTCACCCTCCTTCAACCAAAAACCCTAAAGTGATCCCTTACTGTCAGGAGATTCATGCCCTCTAAATCTGAAGTAATCTTAAATACTGTAATTGAAAATTCATTTCTTCTTTAAATGTCCACCAAATTTTTGGCCTTGCCCAAGCGTCAACAGGTAATGTGCCGAATGCAAACAAGTGAGCAAGAGATAGCAAGGAAGAAAGATGTTTGAAGTAATATACAAATGTGGTGACATAAACAGAAACAGCACACAGCGTATTTATTCAGGATGTAAGATGCAACTATTAAAAAATGCAATGGATTTCCACATGACTCATAGAACCAGGTCTGATTACTCCATGGTACTAAAGATTTCAAATACTGCTCCTTGGGCTTGAAATTGCCTTCCCACTTTTATTCATCAAGCTATACCCCTTTTCCTCTAAAATGCAGTTCAGACATTTCCAGGAATCTTCTCCAACCCTCCATATCCCAGCTGGATTTAGATGGCCTCAATCTGGGGCATCATGAGAACACATCTATTGCCCTTAGCACAGTCTATTTTTCTGAGTTGCAAATAGACAAATGTGCTCCAGATGCAAACAAAACCTTGAACACGTATTGCAATTGATTCAAAATTTACAACATAAAAAATCTAACGATTTTATATGATTGTTGTAATACTGCACAGAATTTCAGAATGGTCAGTTCTCATAAATAAATGACTTTAATTGTACTGTCAAATAGCAGATAGTTTTTTTCTTCTGACTTAGCTAATTCTATAGTCAGTGTAGGAGTTGAAGGCTTCTCAGATACTGTCTAGAAATGCTCACCACATCTGGAATTGCACACAGGTTCTCACACAATAAAAAAATAGATACCCAGGTTTCCCTTGCCCTACTCCCAGCTCTGCCCCCTGCCGAGGACAAGGTTTCCTGTGCCTCTCCCACATGCACACATCCCACTGCCTTCTCCACACCACTCTACACACTTCCATGCTGAGAGAGCTGGGCAGCTGCTGCAGGAGGGCTAGACTCTGGGGGAAACACCAGTCCCACCCTCATAGAGCTGAAAATAGAGCGAGGCTCAAAGGCAGGGAAACAGGTACTAATACATGGTCATGATAAGCAGAACCCAAGGGGCAGGCTGCTGATCCTGGCAATTGGGCCCCAGGAAACCTTCCAAAAGAAAACGTAATTTAAATGTAAACATGAGTGATCCAGGCAGAGAGGTGGTGTCAAGGTTTTCCATGTTGGGGTCTGAGTGACGGAGGATATCGAGAAAGCTCAAGGAAGGCAGCTAGCCCCTTCTGATGCAGCACTTTCTAAACATCAGCAACAAGCTAAAATGGGTTCGCCCTTAGACAAGACTTCGAGACAACATGATTTCAGGGAGGGAGACAGTCCCCTGAAGCCCCCAAATGTCTCCCTGTCTGTTCAGTAGTGCCTATAATTAACTGGGAGAATAAGTGTTCCGTTCCATAATTAGAAATAAAATGCCTCGGGAGAGGTAACATCTTAAGGTTTATAAGCTTTGGAACAAAGAACACAAATGAGGATGTCAGATCTTTTCTAATTTCTAAAGGCAATGGTTCTTAAACATTTAAGGGCATAAGAATTACCTGGGTAGCCTATTTGAAAAGTAGGTTCAGATATTTTTGTGCTCATATGCATGTCAGCATTAGTTGCAATAGCCAAAACGTGGAAGCAACCCAAGTGTTCATTGGCAGAGGGATGGATCAATAAGTGTGGTATGTACATACAGTGAATACAATTCAGCCTTAAAAAGGAAATTCTGATACATGCTACAACATGAATGAAGCTTGTGGATATCAAGCTAAGGAAATAAACCAGTCACAAAAGGACAAATACTAGATGATTCCACTTACATGAGGTCCCTAGAGTAGTCAAATTCGTACCGACAGAAAGTGGAAGGGGGTTGCCAGGGGCTGTGGGGAGGGAGGCTGTGGGCTGTTTAACAGGCATAGAGTCTCAGGTGGGGAAGATGAGAAAGATGGTGGGGATGGTTGAACACCAGTGTGAACGCACTTAATGCCACTGAACTTTACTCTTAAAAATAATTAAAATGGTAAATTTTATGTTATGTATATTTTACCACAATTAAAAATAATAATAAAAATGGAAAAAAGCAGGTTCTTGGGTCCTGCTGTCAGAAAGTCGGACTTAGTAGGCATATCTGTTAGAGTCTCATCGGGAGAGAATTCATCCCAGGTGGCTCAACTGAAGGGACTAAGATGAGGGGCTCAGGTGTGGACAGGGTTCAGAAGGCCAATGGGAACGTTGAGGCTCCCAGAGACCAGCGACAACAGAAAGACATTACTGCTTCAAGGGGCTGACGGGGCAAAGGATGGAGATTGTGCTACCCAAGCCCAGTGAGAGCCAGAGCCACGATCAGGCCCAGTCCTAGATGAGAGGCTGTCCATCAGGGGCAGCCGTAAGGATGCAGGTACTGCAGAGATGTGAGGACAAAGTAGAGAGGGAGCTGGAAGAAGTATGCCGTCCCCTCTCCCTTTCTGTTCTCTCATCCCCCACTGGGGCCTCTCATTCACTGAACCCAACTAGAAGCCAGACACCAGACCAGGAGCCAGGGACACAGGGAGTAAGGGTGAGTCTTGCAGGGCACAGGGCAGGCAGAGAAAGGCAGGAAAATAAGTAATAAGCCTGCGTATTTCTAAGAAAGTCAGATGCAACAAAAAGAAACTTTATAATGCATATAAATACAAATTTGTTGCTAACTGTGGGCAAATAAGGAGTAGCTACTTCAAGAAATCCTAAGTTCTGTAGAAGTTAAGTGTGAGGCTGCTAATACTCAGTAAGCATCAACTATACGATCACTGGATTTATTCTCGTTTATTTAACTAACATTTACTGAATCCAGGATATACCAGGAGCTAACTTAGACACCAGGACTATAATGCTGAACAAAACAGATGAGACCTGGCCCTTGTGCAACCGAAGTAGCTGAAGATGTGGCAAATACGCTCCAGTTTCGCCTCCCCCACACCACGGGTCTTTAGAGATAACAACCGGGGATTGCCCTTCGCAGGACTTTAGTGAAGGTGTGATGTTCTCCTAAGAACAGGTGGGGGGGGGGTACAATTCTAGGCTGTGTCCCATAAACTCTGTCCTCTGAAGCTTGGCACACCAGATCCTTTCTTTTTTTCTTGTACTTTTTTGGGGAGGGGAGGTTGTTTTCTTTCCTAATCATACCTAAACTGTTACACTAATTGTGCCTTAAAAATTATTACTCCAACATTCAGTCCCAGTCAAATAGCTCTGGAACACAACCATGAAGAAAACCAAATAACTCACAGGTCTTTTAAATTGAAGTCAAAAAACACCTGGAATTGTGCAATTAATAGCCTCTTTTGTGTTCTACAAGCAAACAGTGCCTTTTCCTAAGGCACTGCCACGTTGCCACTTGGTCATAGTTTATTTATCACTGACACCCAGCTCTAACTGGAGTGACCAACTCCTCCTTGTTTTAGCACTATAGGTCCCATGTCCCAGGAAACTCCTCGGTCCTGGGGAGCTGAAAAAGTTGGTCATCCTTCCTCTAACACTACAGTACCTAGCAGGTCCTTAATACACATTTCCTGTATGAACGTATGAAGAAATGACCTCAATAAACAATATGCAATACCCACCCTCACACTCTCCCAATCCAGTACTCTCTAAGACATTTTCTCACGTAAAACCAGAAAAACAAGACTTCCGCACACAAGGCTATTCCCACTTATAATCATCAAAAATCAGATGTCTTAGGTTTGCATCTTAAAATATTTAAAATCCACCTATCAGTCAGAATGCAATATGTGTATTTTAGGATTCTTACAGAAAAATGTCATGGTATTTATTCTTGTTATACGCTGTAATTTTCCTTCAGTCAAATGTAAGTAGGGTGAGCAAATGGATTTTGGAAAACAGATTTTGAAAATCTGACGTTTAAAAACAATCTGATGGCTTTGGGGCAGTTATAAACCTGAGATTATAGCTTTCTTCAGCACAGAAGCAACGAGGCACGCATAAATGTTGTTGGTCTCACTTCCCCCTTCCCTAAATGGCCAAAAAGAGCCACTCACTGCATATTTTACATCACCTTCACAGGAGCTGCAGAACCCAAACAAGTTCATCTGTGCTTCATCATTTCAGGCAGCCCCTGCCTCACGGCCTCGTGCCACATCAGCCATCACAGGTGCAGGGACATTCCGTTGCACACAGACACTTCCCAGCCCAGCTCATCAGGAGAGGGACAGCTGCAGGCTCAGTCTCTCCCACTCCAAAGCTCGATTAGCCATTATCCTTTGTGACTTCAAGGTGAGATCTCAGCAGGCAGTAAAAACTGCTCATTTTCCACTGTTTCTCACATAACGGGCAAATTTATCTCCCTTATAAAACAGGAATCGCAGGTGTAAATGCCACCTACACAGCGACTTCACTGCAGGGGCCACCCCGGAAAAACAGAGCATCTTATCCATGGGGTATGCTTTTCAGTGATTTCAACTAAGTTAAATAAGAAACAACCACAAATTTATTTTCCTCTTTCCTTTTTTTTCATTTGTCAAATATCTTTTATATTTAAGTTGTCTGTTATGGAGCTCAATGCTAATTTTTTTTTTTTCAGCTTTATCGCGTTATAATGGACAGATAAAACTGTAACAGATTTAAAGTGCACAATGTGACAATTTGATACACATTTACATTATGCAAGGATTCCCACCACTGAGTTAATTAACACACCCATCACCTCACATATTTACCTTTTCGTGTGTGTGTGAGAACACAAGTTCTACTCTCTTAGCAAATTTCAATTCCACAATGCAGTATTATCCACTATAGTCACCATGTTATACGTTAGAGCCTCAGACCTTATTCATCTTAAGAGTGAAAATTCATACCCTTTACCAACCTCTTCCTATTTCCCCCACTCCCTAGACTCTGGCAGCCACCATTCTACTCTGCTATTATATGTTGGACTTTTTTTTTTAGATTCCACGTATAAGTGATACCATGCAATATTTGTCTTTCTCTGTTTGACTTAGCTCCCTTAGCGTAATACCCTCCAGGTTCATCCTTGTTGTTGCAAATGGCAGAATTTCCTTCTATTTTAAGGCTGAATAATATTCCATTGTATATATATAGTATATTTTCTTTATTTTCTTATCCGTTGATGGATGCTTAGGTTGTATCCATACTTGGCTATTGTGAATAATGGTGCAGTGAACATGGCAGTACAGGTAGCTCCTTGAAATAGTGATGTTTTTTCCTTTGGATATGTATCCAAAAGTTGGAGTGCTGGGTCATATGGTGGTTCTATTTTTGATTTCTTGAGGAACCTCCATCCTGTTTTCCATAGCGGCTGCACCAGTTTGCATTCCCACCGACAGTGCATAAGGGTTCCCTTTTTCCACGTCTTTGCCAGCATTTGTTATCTCTTGAGTTTTTGATAATAGACATCCGAACAGGTGTAAGGTGATATCTCGTTGTTATTTTGAGTTGTATTGCCCTGGTGATTAGTGATGTTAACCACCTTCCATGTACTTGCCAGTTAAAGAACCTAAAACAAAATCCTAAATAATACGTTGAACTGATGTCCTCAAAACAGTTTCTCAAAACAATTTGTATGTCTTCTTTGGTAAAATGTCTACTCAGCTTCTTTGTCCATTTGTAAATTGAGGAAAAGACACCTTTCCATTTCAAGCCTGCCAAGTCCTGTACTTTTATGAAGAAATGCATGCGTTCTACCCAAATAAGAATTCCCTCCTTCGCAGGCCGCTTCTATGGGCCCTCATTTCCTCCGGGTGCTGTGGCATAGATCAGCCCCTGGGCTGCCCACTCAATTCCTGGATCCATCATTGTGGCAGTAACACCAGGCTTCCTGTGGTTTTCTCATTATTGGCGCCCTGCCTTGTGGCAGCGGTTGTGACACACAGGGGACACAGTCATCTGTACTTTCTTATTGGTTCCCCCAAGAAATGAGCTTGCTTGAGATCAGGAGTCCTTGTCCAGGACATGCTCAGAGCTTGGCCAGAGAGGAACACTTCTATTCCTTAAACAGAGGGAAGGGAGTGAAGAGGAGCATCAGAGAACAGAGTTGGAGCTAGAGGAGCAGAGAGGCTCAGAGATAATTGAAAATGGCTGTCCACAGCCCCATCTGCCTTCACCTCTAAGAGGAAAAGACATCATGTACTGCTCAGGCGCACAGGGCAACCCAGTTTCAACAGTGAAGGATTATTAAGGAGGAGACTTTGTAGCATGAAGGCTCCCTCTGTTTTTCTCTCACAATCTGAATTTCTGACATTCTTCACCCCAAAGCCAGTGGGAGTGACAGCTTCTTTTCTCATTCCACAGTCTGACCTGCTGGCTAAGATCTGAATGTGCAAGTTCACTTCTTTTCAAGCTGTGGATCCTTTGCTGTGAAATGATACCAACTGCCTGCCGAGTTCCCGGTGGTCATCAGCCGCTTGGCTCCCAGTGTCTTAGTTCCCTTTTTTTCAGATTTCAGATAATGTTTGAGTAGCTTGGCATCGTTGCTCTCCCTGTTTCCATTCAGGTTTGAATTGGACATTCGTGTACAGGCGGCCCTACCCCTTGCAGCTGGAACGAGAAAATTCTAAGGTCATCAAGCTCTATTTGGTGCTAAATTAATTCACCAAGTGTTTTTTCTTTAATGGACAACATGATTCTAGAAAAAGATTATTGCAATCTGCACTGTCTGATATAGTGGCAGCTAGCCTCATGTGGTAATTTAAATTTAAGTTAATTAAAATTAAATTAAATTAAAATTCAGTTCCTCAGTCACACTAGCCACATTTTAAGTACTCAATAGCCACATGTGGCTAGTGACTACCATGTTGAACAAGCACACACAAAACATTTCCAACTTCACAGAAAATTCTACTAGGTTAGTTCTAAATAATCACCTTCCAGCTATTCCATTTGTGACCTTCGATTGTGAAACATAAGTGCTTCTTGCCCTGTGGCATTCCTACCACACACGTGGATTTGGTCTAATAATGAAAGATCACTAGTTACAGGATGTTTCATTTGTATTATTGCCTTAATTGCTATTATCATGTTGATTCACAAAATAATATACCTGCTGGGTTTGGACTGATTTCTTTCTTTATTATTTCACCAGTATAATTTGCTTGTGTGATTAATAGAACTTTTTCCAAGCTTTTTTCTGTTTCTCCAATTGCTTCCCTGTTCTTGACATTCATTCATTCATTTTTCATTCATTCACTGGATACTTACAGAGGGTGTGTTCTCCATGCTTAGAAAGTGTGATGTGTGAAGGGCACACAATATGACATTATGAAGATCTGGGGCTCTCATGTCCACTGTCTATCTCCGTCACTCTCTGGGTCTGTCCCTCATTTTCTCATCTGTAAAATAAGGATAATAAGATGGATCTCATGGGGTTATGAAAATTAAATAAATTAAAATATGCAGTTCTTAAGACAGAGGCTATCATATACTAAATAGGCAAAAATGTTATTTTGATGATCAACCCATTTACTTTCATTACTGTTATTAAGGGGTGATATTTAAGACCCAAGTGTCTGAAAGAGTCCCTTTCCAACCTTATTCTCAGTGCTGTCTCTTCCTTTCTGGTCAACCATTCAACGAGGGACATGGGAGGCAGGATGGGGACTGTGATTAGGGTGAACGTGCAGTTTCTTGCTAGGACAACCATTTTGGCGGTTCCTGCAGCGTGGTGAAATTTCCTCTTCTTTGTTTCACTGCTTTTCCTTCACAGATAAAAACAATGAGTAAGCTGAATAGTAGCAAGCAAGCAAATAAAAAATTAGATTCTGAAAATGCTTGCTCTTCTTTTACAAAAGAACAGAGCCTCTTCTAGAACACCCACTCAGGATGAAGATAATTGAGTTTACCTTGCTTCTTCTCTCTCATTTCCTTCTTTTAAAAGTGGCTTCCCTATAACAGGAATAAAATTTGTGATTGGTGATGAAAAACAACACCACCTTTCTTATCTGGAAGCACTTTGATTTTAGTAGAAATTCTTTCAAAGAATTTGAAACCCTTAAAGAACCAGCTTCTTTCTAAAGCCTATACTCATATGTGGCAGGAAGTCAGTTAATGGGGTGGGTTCACATGTAAGGAAATTTTTGGTGCATTAAGGTTACCTGCACGTCTTCCCTACCTGTTCCCACCTTTGCCCCCTGCAGTGTGGCTTCTCTTGATGAAATTACTCTTTGGTGCTTCCCAGGAACGTCGCAGTCTGGATTCCCTGCTTCCTTTGGCAATGCTAACCATCTCACTCCTTGAAAATTTATCCTCAGTATTCACAGCTTTATTCTGCTCCTCGCCTTCAGATCTCTCTGGATTGGTTTGCATAGGGATGCTGTCCTATTAAAATTTAATAGTATCTCAGATAAAGACCTTGATAGGATGGTATTCACATTTTTGGATACTGTGAAGCTGAGAAAGTTATACCTAAAGGGATGGACTACACAATGAAGACAATAAGAAATCAACAGATTGGAACAATGAAGCGATTGCGAAATCTTCATTTTTCATGCCTCCCAAACAACATCCAGATTGAGGATGAGGAAAAAGAGAAGTGGTTAAGAGCAATGTAAGATGGTTGTGAGTTCCAGAAGAAAAATTATGTAAGTGAAGTTGGGGTTATATTAGGAGAAGTTTGGGAAAGAGAACAAGGAAGTGTAACTCTTCCCATTGATTAATGAGATAATGATTGATTAATGGCTGTAAAGCATCTATTGGAGTACATGCCTGGTACATACTATGAGTTCAATGTAGGGCAGGCTTCTTTCTTTCCTTGCTGGCCAGACCAGAGCCCTTCTAGAGTGTGTACTTTAAGATGGGCATTGATATAAAGAGCTCTCAGAGGAAAGCAGCCTGACAGCAAGGAGATGGAAATCCATACACGTAATGTGTGGCCACGGTGTCTGTCCACATATCTCTTGAGGCTGTCAAAGGACTTTCCGACTTAGTGCCTCTCCAGAATAGGAAGGACTGCTGCCCATTCTGGAGGGGGCAGGTGGAGCTGTGCTACCACTGAGTAGTAGTATTAGGGTTGAAATGAGTGGCCTTTGGACTGTGTTCTACCCCTGACATGTCCTGATCTTTTCAGTAATTATAGACCATAAGTTCTAGGAAAGCAGAGATGGTAATTCTCTTTTACATCCCTGAAGCCCATATCTAACACAGCACCTGGCACACAGTAAGCACTCAAATAATGGTGTGTTGAGTTGAAATGAAGGTTATTTCTCCCCATAAATGTATGTGTTCCCTGTGGTTAAGCTCTGGTCCATTTGTGTTTCTCTCTACTGCTTTCTCCCTCTGATACCTCGTTCCTCATATATTTCAACCTTCACTTCTCTATGGAGAAGGTGCCTCCTGGACTGACACTTCTTGTCAGGCACATATTTCCAATTCCCTGTTGGATATACCTAATTGGAAGTTTTATTGTCTCTTCAATGGCAAAATTGCTAAGCTCATCTCCTCCTCTTACCCTCCAGATCAGCCTTCCTTCCGATTTCCCTGTTTCAGTGCCAGTACAACCATTTCTTCAGTCACTCTGCTTCTCAATGAAAATGCTCACATTATTGGGTAGTGCTGCTATGGACCCTTCTACGTTAGTCAGAGCTCTCCAGAGAATCAGAGCCAATAGAGAGAGAAAGAGAGAGAGACAGAGAGAGAGAGAAAAAAAATTTATTATAAGGAATTGCTCATGCTATTTTGGAGGCTAACTCGCAAGTCTATAATCACTGAGCTGGAGACCTAGGAGAGCCAATGGTTAGTTCCAGTCCCAGTCCAATTGGCTCAGGACCAGGAGGGCTGATGATGTAAGTTCCAGTCTGAGGGCAGAAGACCAACATCTCAACTTGAAGGCAGTCAGGCAGGAGGAATCTTCTCTTATTCAGGGGAGGCTGGTGTTTTTGTTCTACTCAGACCTTCAACAGATTGGATGAGGCCCATGCACACTGGGGAGGGCAATCTACTTTACTAAGTCTACCAATTCAAATGTTACTCTCATTCATAAACACCATCACAGACACACCCAGAACAACGTTTGACCAAATATCTGGGCATCCCGTGGCCCAGTCAAGTTGACACATAAAATTAACCATCACACCTTCTATGGGTGACATTTAGTTCTTGTTCATATTTTGGCAATGAAGAAGAGTTCTTTGTCCTACAGGGTACCCATTCCATTGTAGGGTAGCAGACTATTTAAAAGAATATTAAGCCTCAGTTAGTGTTTCTATCGTTTCCACCCATCACTGAGGCAAGCCCCCCAGCCCAGTAACTTCATTGTCCAGTGAGCCAGTTGGACTAGATGATCTTGAGGCCCTCTCCTCAACAGGAATCCTCAATTTCTGCCTGGCTCCCCCTTACACATGACAACAATCCAAATCCTTGCAGGCAGCCCTCAGATCTCCCCTTAGTCACTTTACAGCTTTTTTCCAGCTCCTTGGCACCTATGAGAGTTTTGCAAAGTTGACCTATTTACCAATAGAAGTAAGGTACCCAAACTTTTAGTATTAGATTTAAAGCTACACAAGCCTGCCACTAGCACTATTTGGCTGACCCTCTGATCTCTCAGATGCTGGGCCCACCCTGCTTTCTTGTTCCTGCTACTGCTTGCCTCCTCACCAGACCCTCGGAGCTTGTCCCCCATCATCGGTCCAAGATTCTCCCACCCAGCAGCCCCCCCACATCTGGTATAGCATCTTTTGTCCTCAGGGCATATTTCAGAAGCCTGGAGCTTCTTGGCAAGCTCACACTCCAGGCCATGTGGTACAGAGAGAGGACCCTGGAGTGGGGGTAAGAGTGTGAAGCATAGCCCCATCTGTCAGAGCTGTAGGAACTTGGGTAAACCAAACAGCCTCTTCGTCTATAAAATGAAGATAATAATGTCTGTCTCAAAGGAGATTGAATGAGATAACAGTGCAAAATAATTTGTAATCAGTAAAAATGTTACCCATATGTAAAGGTCTCAACTTAGCCCTTAGGAGGACCTGGGTGGACTGTCCATACTTGTGCAGTGGTCCTGTTTCAATTCTGTTCATCATCAAATGACTGAAAGATTTGAAACTGACAAACTCCTATTGCCTACTAGACGTCTCCACAGGGATGTCCCATAGATATCCCTTCAATCTTTCTGACTTACATTTATTTGTTCCTTAAGACTCAACTGAAGCACTAACTTCTCCCGGAAGCACTTCCTGATATTTCCCTCTCCCTTCTGCTAGATTCAAGGCTGAATTCCATGCTTCTCCTGGGCATGCTGATGGCACCCAGAGCATGCCTCTATCAAAACACACATATGGCACTAATTTTCGGATTTGTTTCCCTCTACTAATCCCTTGATGAGGGAGGCTACATCTTTCATTTCTAGATCTTCAGTACATAGTAGGTCCTCAATAAACATTTCTTGAACAAATGAGTGAATGGAACCTTAGACTCCTTTCTAACATGCACATTTTTTTGCCTGTCAACATAATATGACCACAATAATTCTATTTCCTCACTGGAATTGCCCATCCTGATGGTAGATGTGGGCCTGGTGATGGCTGCTATACAATAAAATGTAGGGAAGGAATCCCAGACATCAGTGGTTTCCCTCACATACTCCTTATTACAATATTCCTTTATCATACACTTGGATTCTGTGTTTGGATTGCAGTCAAATGGACTGCATAAACAAAATTCATAAATAAATAGGTGATATGTTACCTTAAAGAATCCATTTTGGAATGGTTGGAGTGTCAAGACCTCACAGAATGCAATATAACGTAATAATTAAATGCCTGGACTTTGGAGTCCGACAGACATGGGTTCAGGTGTCAGCTCTGCTTCTCATTAACTATGTGATCCTGGATGCCTTCCTTAAACTTACTGGGTTTCACTTTAATAAGCTTTGCGCTCCTCACGTATCTGTTCTGAGGGTTAAAAGAGATAGTGCATATACAGCAATTAGCACACTCCCCGGCACCTAGGAGTGCCCAATATCTTCCAGTTCTTGCTGTTGTTGTTGTTATTATTTTCATCATTAGGAAGTCATCCCTTCCACCTCTAGTTGGCATTCCCACACATCTACCATCTACCTCAGTTCTAAGGATCTCAAGGGCGGCATACTCCACAAAATTTTGGTGTCTCTGATAGCATTTGTGTATTCATGTCTGTTTGTGGATAGAGATATTTGCAAAAAAAAAAAATCAAAATTCTTTACTTCTCATCAAACCAATAATGTTTCTCTAACTATTCAATCACATCTCAGTGTCTTATCAACAAAACGATTCTAAACTTTTATTCTTTTCCTCTCCCTGATGTCCAGCCACCTAGCTGGTGCCCCTTGCCTTCCATGTACCCTGCAGGAGAACCATTTTCTATCATCTAGATAGTCACTATGCATATCTCTTTCCTTTCTGATCAGATCTGTTTGCATAGAAACTAGAAAATGTACTTCTTTCTCATGATTTTCTACTGCTGTAGGACATATGGGTCAGGGGAAGGAATTTCCATTCCACTTGTTCCTGATGTGATTAGACAGTCGGGCTGTGGTGCATCACCAAAGGTAAGGGGCTCTCCTGCATCTGTCTCCATAACAAACCTGTTCACAGATGCGGGCCACACCTCGGTCTCTCAACATCAGCCAGAGAGCCAACTCTATATCCTGAAGGTGCTCGGAAATGTATCGTGAATTAATGAATGAGTGGATGAATACACAGTTAAGAAGTCCAGCTGAGTGTGTTGTACTAACCACAAGTTGCACTAGTGCTGGACATCAGGGAAGAAACCCTTAGGCTTTTCTGGAAAAAGTCTTTCATTCTGTAATATAACATGAAGGAGGAGGAAGAGAAGAGGGGGAAGGGAAAGAAGGACTTAGACAATTAAACAGTATGCAATTCCATTTAGATGTGTGTATTGCTTTACAGTTTGCGAGACATCTTCTTGTTCATTTAACAATTTATTTTTATTAAACAACTATATAGTGTTTGTAGCAATGTAGATATGAAATGAATAGGACACAGTTCCTGTCCTCAGTTCACAATAATCCTGTAGAGTATAAAGGGCATATATTTGGATTATCCTCCATGTAATGATGAGCAAACTGGAGCTTGCTCAGTGTGGAAGATTGCTTGTTCAAGAGCTCGCAGCTGGTCAGTGGGGGCACTGGGGCTGAATCCAAGGCTGTGCTCTCTATCTACACCGAACTACCTCCTTTCTGCTTTGATTTGATCAAGAAATGTGAAATCTACTTGTGAACCATAAATGTCCCAAAACGTATACTGGGCAAAAAGATTGTATGCATATTCAACAACTCACATACTGCGAACTTTGTTTTTCTAATATAGATTACTGCTCAGAATCTGAAAAGGGAAGATTAGATGTCATCTATAATCCACATCTACACAATCAAGAATTAACACCATTAATCTCCAGGATGCAATAAACTTTACACCAAGCTTTTTGTATGTGGTTGCTAGCTGTTTGGCTGTCACGTAATTAAGCAAACCAATTTCAACACTAATATTTAGATTTGGATTATGAACCCTAATCAAATAAAAAAGCAACGCTTTGCTGAATCTTGAACTGATAGCAAATGCTGACTACTACGCCAGAATCAGAAGCTGACCATGGAACCACCTGTGAATCATTTCAAACATGAATTAAATTGGAAAGTGCTTGCCTTGAAAATCAAAATAATGTCCAGAACTAAATGTCAATCAATCTAACATTCTACTCATTTCAGTCCCTGTAGCTGACCAGGCATTCAACAGAAGAAGGATGGGAATCTTCCACACACTAGGGTGTCGTGGCCAACACTGCAGACAAGTTCACCAAAGCCAACAAACCTGACTTTGTTATTTGGAAACCAATATGGATTGAAAAAAACAAAAGCAGAAACACTCATTATTCAGCTGGAGGCTTTTTGAAGGAACAGCTGCAAAAGCAAACTTCATGTTTCACTCTGTTGCAATCCCAAGTAACTAGGAGTACTGCTCTGCCACTTCTCTTTCGGTAATGTCACATGCCCACAGAGAGTTCACAGGCAAGCCTGCTAGAGGAGAGCTTGGTTCTCCCTTTGGTACCACCACTCTTGAGAGACAGGCATTCGAACTGCTGCTAAGGAAAGCTAATACACAGTAACCAGAAAAAAGAATGAGAGGCAATCAATCGATCAATCAATTCGATTACTGAATTCATTTTCACTTATGTCAGAATTCGAACTGTTTGTTGAGGGCATGGTGGGGAGAGTTAGGAACTGGAACAAGAAACAAATGGGATTTGAAATGGAAGGTAATACAAGGGGTGACCTGCTGTATTGGTCGACAAAATCCTTCTGGTCTTTTCCTTTCTCCCACTTCAAACAAGCTTCTGTCACCACCACTCTACTGAAATTGCTTTTGCCAAGATTCCAACTTGAAAAGTTAAATTTCCTAATTGGAGGTGGCTGACCCCGTGGTGTGCATGTAGGTTTGATTTATCATCACTCAGGCATACAGAACGGCCCTCCTATACTTACACAGGGTCCAAGGCTTACGGAATTGAACGCGTTACAGAAAAACTTTCCTGTCAGATGCAGAAGAATACTATAAAGCTTTTTTCATTCTTTCACTCATTCAACAAATACTTATTGTCTCATATGTATCCAGCCACGTTCAAAGCACTGAGAATACAACTAAGCATTTAAATAAGATAGACACGATCTTGTGGGGCTTTTATTGTAGTAAACCAATAAATAAAAAACAAATAAGTGAACCCCACATAAGACAGGGTAATGGGAAAGAGAGCTATCTCGCACTGCATATCAGGGAAAGCCTCCCATGAGGAGGTGCGACCTGAATGACATGAAGAACTCCTGCATGCTCTATCTAAAGCCAGTCCCCACATCCCCAGTGACAACACTCCCACAATTGCCCATTGTCTCAAGTGTCATCTCATTTCCCGTCTCTACTGAATCGTTCCCATTTGCATACAGCTGGCCTATAATATATCCCTCAATAAAAAACAATAAACCCTTCTTTGACCTTACTGCCCCCTGAAGCTTCTACCCTATTTCATTGCTCTACTATCTTTCACTGTGGAAGTCTGCTGAAAAGATTTTCATCCTTTTCTCCTCTGCCTCTGCTCCCCGTTTCTCTTGAACCCACTTCAAACATGCTTCTCTTCCCCCAACTCCACTGAAACTGCTCTCGTCAAGAACCCCACTGACGGTCAGGTGGCCAAATCCTATGGTCGCTTCTCTTTCTCACTTTGCCATCTATTCAGCCCCTGTCCCCTGGCACTCACCATTCCTTTACACACAGGGACTCTCTACTGTAACCACCTGTGACTCTTTCTCATAGAAGCAAGCTTGGCCACCTAGAGGAAGGCTAGAAATCCTAGGGTGTCGATACCTTCAGACAATTCAGGAGCAGCCCTCAGCCAATAACAGACAGGAGCCGGCATATAAATGTCCAGCTGTCCTCCCCTCTGACGCAGGTTCCATATATGTTCCCAGAGACCTCCAGTGGGACTGAGCTCAGTTTCCCACACTGAGAATCTTCTCATCAACACACCCTGCATGGATTCTTCTTCCTTCCCTGTCTCACTTCCCTGCTCCTTTACTGCTGTTTCTTAGGTCACCTCTCGGATCAACTGCTTGCACTCAATTCTTTGTCTCAAGATCTGCTCCTAGTGGAGGGGCATCCAACTCAGTAGATTGTTGGCAAAAATGTTTGCAAATTTCCCTTCATTGTATCTCCTTTGCAATGTGACTTTGCAGCTTCTCCCATCAAGACATAAAGACTGTCTCCCTGCTCCTTGAATCTAGGCTGATCTTGTGAGTTGTATTACCCTGCAGAATGCAACAGAAGTGACAGTGTGCCAGTTCTGAGCTTAGCCCTAAATAATCATTATCTGCTTCTACTTGCTCTCTTGGGATCCTGCCTCTGCTATGTTAAAAATACTAACCTGCAGGATAATGAGATAGCACGTGAGCCAGAACAAGTCATTTCAGTTCCCATATGCGAGACAGCTTAGCCAAGATCAGCAACGCTAATCTGCAACTGACACCTCGCTGACCATGGACACATAAGGTAGCCCAGCCCCCAGCCAGAAGAACAGCTCAGCTGAGCCCAGCCTAAACCGCCAGACTGCATAATCATGAGCTGAAGAAAAGACTACTTTTCTAAGCCATTAAGCTTTGGAGTGATTTATAATGCAGCAAAATCTAGTTGTTGCATCTACCTAAAACAGTTGATACCAGAAGTGGTCTTAGGAAGAAGATGCTCAGGGTGAGATTCTGGAATCAGCTTGCTTACCAACAAGATGGCAATGAGTACCCGCTCTGGCAGTAAAAGTGGAGGTGATAAGCCCTGGCATGCAGCATCACAAGGCCTAAAACCTTCACATTTGGTGGATTGGGGTGGGGTACAGGTGAAAGGAAATACAGTGACTTTCTGCAATAGCTCTAGCACTTGAAATTTATGTAGGCAGTGGTAGTGAGTATTGTGGAATTGCTTGTCTGATCACAAGCCGTGAAAGAATAAAAAGACAGCTATCAACTCCAAGGTCTGGTGTGGAATCCAGAAGTCTGTATGGCAATGTTTGAAAGGATGCTAATCTCTCATAGGTTGAGGATGGACCGTGCTAAATAACCAGGCACCATATTTTATTGTAACCGTGGTAGAGATACAAGTACCCTACAATAAAGTCAGGGCTCCAATACAGAAGAGGTGGGACGCTGAGACCTGGGACGGGGAACTTTGGGAAGACACAATTGAGAACCTTAAATCTCCCAGATGTACTTGAATAAAACAGGTGTCTACTTCCCCCTTGTTAGAGGAGAGCAGCTTCATTATCTGGAGACAATACAAATGCCTCACCTGAAGTGAATGTCTTGCAAGATGAGATTTATCCTCCTTAAGATCTGGCTTCACCACCACCCCCATTGCTTCTAGACCAATAACACAGGTCAAGTTTCCACAAGGCACAAGTGGGAAGCATAGATCCTTCTCTGGGAGGAAAAATATTATTCACCAGATAAAACTATAGGCTCTGGCAAATACATAACAGCAGGGGCCAGAGGAATATAAGCCTGGGAATACATATTAAGGGTGCTAGAGCAGGGCCCACTGATTGAAGGGAGATCTCCTTGAGGAAAGACTCTGCAACGTAACAGCCAGAATCAGTAGCTACTGTTCTAATCCTTCCCCAAAGGACTGATGGCTATTGAGCAGAGTAACTATAAAGCAGGGAAAGAGGAAAGCCCAGATCTTCTAACGGCTGCTGCATAAGAATCTTAACTGACACGAGTGCCAAGAAACCACAACATCTCACACTGGGTCCAACAGGTATACGGATCTGCCCATGGGCATTTCCTTGGTCCCTGATTGCATAATAGAGATGGATATATACACCATCTGGCAGAACCTTCATGTTGGTTTCCTGACCTGTGGAGTAAGAGCCATAATAGTAGGCAAGACCAGATGAAACTGCCTCTCTTTCCTAAACCAAGAAAATAAATCAGAAGTGATACTGCATCCCAAGGAGTATGTCTGAGATTAGTGCCACCTTCAAAGATTCATAGCATGCAGAAGTAGTGCTTCCCATCATATCCCCACTTAATTCAACCATATGGCCCTTGAAAAAAACCAGATGGATTGTGGAGCTGATGGGGTGATATCATAAACCTAGCCAAGTGATAGTCCCAATTACAGTTGTGCTGGATATGATATTTCTACTAGATTTAGAACTAGGTCAGCATGGGCTCTTGCCCTTGGTGTGTGGATACTGATTTGGCAAATGCGTTCTTTTCTACGCTTACCGAGAAAAGGGATAAAAGGCAGTTCACAATAACCAGGGACAGGTAACTTTGTATATTTACCATCTTTATCTCTTCTGATATTTGTTACAATATAGTCCAAAAGGACTTTGATCATCTGGACATTTCATAGAAAATCACGCTGTTCCACCACATTGTTAACATCATATTAATTAGACCTGGGGAGTAGGAAATGGCAAGTATTCCCTATGCTCTGGTAAGGCATATGCATAGCAGAAGGCAGGAGAAAAAGACATACAGAGATTCAGTAAAGCTTCTGGGAGGTCTGGAGCATGACAGAATATCCCCTCAAGGTAAAGGACAAGCTGTTGTGCTTTGCACTTCCTACTACAAAGAAAGAGGCACAAAGTTTGGTAAGCATCTTTGAAATTTGGAGATATCATATATTATTACACTTGGACATCTTGCTCTGTCCCATTTATTAGATGATTCAGACAGCTGCAAGTTTTGGGTGGGTCCAGAGCAAGGAAGAGCTCTGCAGCAGGTTCAGGGTGCAGTATGAGCATCCCTACTTCTTGGGGCATGCGATGCAGCAGACCTAATAGTGCTGGGAATACCGATGGTAGGAAGGACACTGTATGGAATCTCAGGCAAGCCTCAGCAGTAAAGGAAAAGGGCAGAACCCAAGTGTTCTGGAGCAAGGTAATGCCATCTGCACTAGAGAACTATTCACTCTTCAGAAAGCAGCTCCTGGCCTGCTCTTGGGCCCTGATGGAGAGTGAGTGCCTGGCTACGGAACATCAAGAGATTACGTGGCTAGGGCTGCCCATGATAAACAGGGACTCGTCACAGCCACTTAATTATAGGATTGGTCAGGCTCAGCAGCAATCTATTGTTCAATGAAAATTGTACAGTTGAGATTGGGCCTGAGCAGTTCTAGAAAGCGCAAGTAAGTTACACAAATAGGACACCTAGACACCACTGCCACATATCTCCATTACACACATGGCTTCCCCTCACTTCTATGTGAGCTATCTGAAAAAAATAGATTACTTGCAAACTACATCCCTACTCAGGAGTTGCCCTGATATAGAGTGGAGAGGGGAAGTCCTCCCAGTGGATAGACCTGCAAGCAGTACACCTGGCCAACACATTTGTGTGGCAAGAGAAGTGGTACTAGGTAAGGATACACATGACTCCTTGGACATTGATTAACAGCTTGGCTGGGTCAGAGGTCAAGAGGTACAAGTTTGAAAGATCAGAGACAAGGAGGTCTAGAGAAGAACATATTAGAAGGACTTGTGGGAATGGGAACAATGTGCATGAGTCTTTGGGCCACTGAATTACTCAAAGGCAGCAATGTAGGTGTGATGATGGGCATGTCACTGTACGATCCATCATTCCTACCCTATGTCACATCACCCAGAAACTTTTAGGATGATACAATGTTGGATGGCCTCTTAAAGGCACAGCTGAGACATGAGCTTGGCACAGCTGAGCCACTCCATAGGATTGGAATAGAGCATGGTCATTTGGGATACAGTATATGTTTTGAAGCATTATATGGCCATTATAGGACATACTATCCATGATAGCTAGACTACATGAGTCTAGGAACTGTGGGTTAGGAAGGAGTAGCTTCTCCCATTGCTCCACATCACACCCAGTGATCCACTTGGAAAAATTTATTCTTCCTAACTGTATGATTTTAGATTCATCTTGATCAGAAGTTCTGACTTCCAGGGAAGGGAACCCAGAGTTCATTGTAAGAATTCCATTAAATCCTTTAAATACAAAGCTATGGTTGTTACTGGCTCATTTGGGGCTCCTAATGCCAGTGTACAAGCAGGCAAAAAAAGGAATTCTTACACAAGTGGACATTACCAACCTTGATTATAATTAGAATCTCTGGTTGCTGCTAGATAAAAGGGGTAGGGAGGAGTATGTCAAAAACTTAGGATTGGCTTTTTGTGTTTCTTTACCCAGAGGTAACCATGAATGAGAAGTTGTAGCAACCACAGCATGACTAAGGCACAGTAGCCAGTGGCTCTCAAGGGTAAATGTCTGGGTTACCCCTTGCACAAGGAAACTAAGCTAGCAGAAGTGTTGAATGAGGCTGAGCGAAATCTAAAGTGTGTAGTAGAAGAGGAAGATGAATGTCGTTATGTCCCTTAGGATCAACTGCAGAGCAGAGATTGTGGCTTGTCCCATTAATCCTCCTATTCAAGGTTTTTTTGATGTGTTTTAAAGAAATTATGACTGACTGCCATCTTGAAGAATCGGTTAGCAGACAGAGTGAACCTAAGATGGGCTAGAAGTTGATCACAGCAGTGCAAGTGTTGATGCTTCTGTCAAGGAATCCTGTTGACATTCACTGTTCCCTCGTGCACGGGTGGCTTTGTGCTATAAGCACTTGTGACCTTTTCCTGAGGGCATTCTCTCATCACAGAAGCAGGTTTTGTCTACGTGCAAGACTGGCCTGAAGTGCCAGGAAGTTAATTTCTTCAGAAGGAGACCTCAACTAATGTCAGTTGAGAGTTTGTGGATAAATAGCCAATCCAACTCACCCTCAGCGGGGAAAACTCTGAGGCAGATTATATATCATCTCCCAGAGGCCCTCCAGTGGGGTCAAGCCCCAGCTGCAACATGGTAACCTGCTCATTAGTGTGGCCCATATGGCCTTCCTTCCTCAGCCCCAGTGGTTCCTTCTGTGATTACAGAAGTCCTAATATCTCCTAAAGGGTTTTGTGTCTTGAGCAGACCAGAGAAAATGCTGTTTCCTTCGTAGTAAAAGAAAAAGAAAGCATTATAATAAATTTTAAAATATTACCCCTCAAAAAAAGTTTATAATTAAGGGAGTGACATGGCATGGTATAATTTATGTTTTTAAAGCAAAATAATGACTTCTCTGCGGAAAATTAATCAAAGGGAGACCAACTGTCAACTATTGCAGTGGCCTAGGCAAATAATGATGGTGGTTTGGCTCAGGATTTCAGCAGTGGAGATGGACTTGCTTGTCCGTTTCAGAAACAGGTCTGAGTTCTATTTGGTCCTTTTGTAAACAGAAGCCTGACATTCTAACCCGGTAATGTTGTCTCCGTGCTATAAGCTTGGACTAAGGGAATTGGTTAAAGCAAACTTCCCCTTCCAGGGATGGATTTTAGAATATTGGCCTATTTAGGAACATGTTTTAACTAGTTGAGTTAACATTTTATGGTACATTAATAAAATATAAAATTGTCTAAAGCCCAGGTTGCCCAAACCGTAGTTTCTCAGGTCTTTGAAGTGTCATTACCGTCATTGCTATGATGGAGAGAGTAGAACATAATGGCTGGTTAAGAGTCAAGAAAGTAGAACCTGGCTACCTGGGATCAAGTCTACGATTCATCCCTTGACAGACAGAAGACCTGCACTCTCTGTGCCTCAGTTCCCTCAATCATAAAGTGGAGAGAACAGTATCTGCCTCATAGGTTTATTGTGAAGATTAAGGGAGATAATATCAAAAGGAATAAACATTATAAGATATCTTGCAAATAAAAAGACTGTTAACAAAGGAGAATATTATCAATTTTATATCAATATATTTGAAAATTTAAATGAAATAGAAAAATTCCTTATCAAAACAGATTCAAGAAGAAATAAATAGTACTATACCTATTATTAGTGAACTTGAATGAGTAATCTGAACTCTCTCCACAAAGATTATTCAAAGCCATTTAGTTTCACTAGACGGTTCTACAAAATATTACAGAAAAAAAAAGTTATAATTTCCCCAGACTCTTTAGATAAGAAAAAGAGATAATCCCTCAATTCTTTTTACGATCCTAGCAAAACTTTTATACCAAAATTCAACAAGGATAGTAAAATAAGAGGGAAAAAAATCACAAGTTGATCTTATCTATAAACTCAACGCAAAAAGAGTAAACAAAACATTAGCAAATGTAATCTAGCAACTTTTTTTTGAAAAAAGAATAAATCATGACCAAATTGGATTTATCCTGGGAGTGCAAAGTTGTTTCAACATAAGAAAATCTGTTGCTGTAATTAACCACATTCTCAGGTTAAAGGAAAAAGTCCATGTAAACAATGTCAATAGATGCAAAAAGTGTTTGATAAATTTCAACATTCATTCACAGTAAAATACTACTGTAGACTAGAAACAGAATGGAACTTTTTAACTTGCTAAGGTGAATCCACAAAAAAACTTACATCAAATAGCCTATCTTTTACTTTGTTTGGGTTTATTTTGCTGTTCTTTTTCTAGTTTCCTAGACTAATGCTTAACTCATTGCCTCTGTGCCTTTCTTTTATCTTACATATTCATCTTGAGGATGTGTTTTCCTCTAATCATGCCTTTAACTGCATCCCATGAGTGTGAAAAGTATATTCAGAATTATTTAGTTTAAAATGTTTTCAAAGCTCCGTTATGATTTCTTCTTTGATTCATTGGTCATGCAGAAATATTTTTCTTTATTTCAAAACATATAGCGGTTTCTTTCTAGCATGATCGCTAGAACGTACTCCCTGTAGTTGTAAAGGATGTTGAGATCTTGTTTTATGGTCCAGTGTATGTGAACAAATGTTGTGAATGTTCTGTGTGTGCTTGAAAAGCATGTGTTGTATTATTCAGTTCTTGGGTGCACTGTTTTGTAGTCTAAATATGTGTCTAAAAGTCTATAATTTCTAGCTCTATTTTTATTAGCTATGCCACTTTTTAAAGTTTCCTTTAGATGCTTATGTATTTTAAGGTCTTTTGTTACTTCTTCAAACTTATTAAGCATCGTCATTTTATGACCTGTGTCTGATGATTCTATTATCTGAATATTTGAAGTCATTGTAGACTCTGTTTTCTGCTGACGATTGATTATGGGATTTTATTTCCTTGGGTACCTACCTATCTTTGACCATACTACTGCAAAAAAAAGCTGTAGATATATCACCTAGGCTGGTGATGCCTTCCTTCGAAGAGAATGTTCTTTTCTTTTCTACAGCCATAGCGGGGACCCTTAGAGCAAGACCAGCTCAATGCAAGTTGAAGTCTTAGGTTGCCCAGACCAGCCAGAGGAAGAGAACGCAGGCTCTGAGTCACGCGAATGCAGGTTTGCATCTGGTTCACACTCACCCTGAGGCCGAGGACCTCTGGGGTCCCAGCTTTACATAGGAACTCAGCTGTATCAGACTTCTCACCCGGGCTGGGCTCGGACTTGGGCTTTTGTTCCCTTTGTGCTGGGATTCTGTCAAAACCCCAGTGCTGTTTTTCATCTGCATTCTCTGGATCAGCAAATGACCTCACGGCGAATGTTTTAAATATTTCTTTTCCTATTTCATCGACCTTTTTCACTTGTTCTCAGCAGGAGGGTTTGTTCAATTTGTTTTATCATTACTGACAGCAAAATATCCCCACTGAAAAATGTTTTATTCTCAAATTTCAATACTTTACTCACCAGTAAAATGGTAATTATAATGATAACAATAATAATATCAACCTACTCTTTTCCTGTACCTATTAAGCAAGACAAAGATTGTAAACTATACATTTCTCTGTAAGAGATACATTGTTGTCATTTCTGTCGCCATAGTGGCATCTAAGCTGTTTTTCAGAAACAGACGCTAAAGTGAAATCGCTATGAAGTCTCCAACAAAAAGCACAAATAATATGCTCACACTCTCTTTTTTTGTTTACTTTAAGGATTGGCTCTGTTTCAGACTTCTCAAGTAGTGAGAAACGCTTTCTTAACAGAAGAGCTCAATCTTACTTCCACAAATATGTGAACAGACTAGAAAGGACTTCCAAGCGATAACTGAGACATACACGTCCCCAATGAAAGGAGTAGTTTTTCATTCTGTTTATGAGGGTGGTTCAGACTTCATGATTTAACTTTACCTTTCTTAAAAATAAAAAACGTCCAGTGGAATCCCTGAGTAACAGAAATATCCTAAGTTAAAAATCTTTAAATTACCCCAAAAGCTAATGAGTCCATGAAAATAAGCTCAACTCTGAAAACTCTGAAAATGGCTCAGTTTATTCCCAAGGCCTGCCTAGGAAGGAAGTGATGACTGGATCTGTTTAATTTCAAATCTAAAAACATACTCAGTTTTACTGAGTTTATTTACCATTAGGCTGCGGATTTGAGGAGACAAAATAACAAAATTACAAATCATGCTTTGTACCTAAGCCAAACTACACAACATTTCCCCAAATTTATCAGCCACCCTATAAAGATGCTCTCCTGAGACCTATAGAGACTTTCTCTACACCAAAATATTATGGTGACTTTGTATCAAAGCAACAGTTATTTCCAAGAAACATATAGCATGGTCCCCAGCCTAGCATCTCTCACCTGTATCAAAGCGTTTACTTTTGTATGCCCTGAGTGTGTTTAGTTTGCTAGCTTTGGATTCATTCTGATTTCCCATTACACTGTTTTCACTCTGTTCCTGAAATGTCGTGTCATCATTTGTTGTGAACAGTTAGAGAAAGACACCAAGAAACCTCCAGGTAAGACTCTTTCCAAACCCAGAGGAGATGCTAGGAGATTTTGACTCATCTACAATGTCACAAAAAGGAGGACAAAACCAAAGTTCTCCATCACTGGGTGAAGGATTATTTTAGAGCTCATTTAATTCGTAGGGCAAAGTGTTTCACGTGTAGTCTCGATTCTCTCTAATATCTTCTAAACCTGTTTATTTACTGTCATCCAGGTATTTTCCATCACTCTCCTGCAGCAAATCCCAAGCTTTTGCAGCGTTATAGAAATAACTACATCTCACATGTTTGCATTGCAATGGGAAGGTCTCACATGTAGACTTCACATGAAAATATGTGCAAAGGGTTAACAGTGGCCACTCAAACAGGCTTGCTTAGTAATTCTAATCTTTCTATAATAATTTCTTCTGTTATAAAATAAAATACTCATCATGTACAAGAGATAGAAAGGGAGAGAAACACAAAATCAATTAGATATTCTCCATTAATCTTTGATGGTCACTTGCCCAGCCTAGGAAGACTTTAAAAGAAGAGCAGTTGGTCTTGGTCATCCTCAGATTTTCCCCTGGGAATCCTCCTTCTTCAGCTGGTGCCTGTTTAGCTCTACCTGTCCATCTCTACATCCTACAGTCTCTAACCAGGTATCTGGTACTGTTTCCATGTTAGATTTCACTACTGGGAAACTCAGATTTCAAAATTTTCCCCCTTTCCATCTAAAATGTCCTGTGCTTCATTTCCTCAGAACCCTGCTCTGTTCTGCTCTGCTCTCTCTAAACCGAAAGACTCTTTCTGACTCATATATAAACACAAGCAGCCGTCACTCTGCACACTTTGCACAGCTGAAATATGCATGAATTTCAGTTTACCATGGTTTAGTTAAATAATACAAGTCCTCCATCAACATGCTTCAAATTCGGTTACCACGATGTGTTAAATGGACTAATTCCCTCAAGTACAAACTCTACTATTTGCTGTTCAGTGCCAAGATCACTACCTAAATAACAGATGTGCATGATGATCAGGGACCAATCGTGTCACTCCCTTCAGAGTCTGTTGGTGACTGCTCACTGTGCATCTGCTATCATCCAGTCACAGACAGCAAAGCGTGCAGCTGTGTGGCCTCCTTGTCTCCCACCAACATGACGTTTTACAAAAATGAATAATCAAAAGACAGTATTAGCCAACAAAGATGAACATGGAGCAAAGAAACAAAAAGTGATAATACTTGGAAGCGAAATTCAAATAAAAAATAAATGGAGTTATAGAAGAAATAGCTGACCATGGGAATGTGGACACCACTCCCATTGGAGATTCTCGATATGGAACCAGAGGAACTTAAGGAAAGTGAACTTATACACAAAAATTAGACTAATAGTTACGATAAAAAGGATGAAGATGTTCTGAAGTAAATGATACCAGAAAAAAAAAAAATCATGTTAAAATGACTCTTGGAAATTTTTCGTGACATTGAAAGTTCAAAGGATAAAATGTTGCAAGCTGAACCAAACTTAGAAAAGAATATGACAATCTTCCAATGCATAGGGAAGATGCTGGCTCCACAGGGTAAGTTATGTGACTAGGAGAAGAAGGCAAACCACTCTTGGGGGGTTTTTTACACAAAAAAAATTCTTGAGTTCTCAATGTTTCTAATGTTTTAAATTGAAGTGTACTAAATAAATATTAGTTTTCCTATTTTTTCATTTTCCTATATATTTATAACCAATAGTAAGAGAGTTCTTAATATCTGGACAGGTTAACGCCTTATCCACTCCACGGTGGAATAGTTGCATGTTCAGAGCCCTTGGTGAATACCATTACATAAGCAGTAGTTTAGGTCAACCTAAGGCAGTGACTACAAAAATTAGACCTTCAGGATTATGCCACCCAAACTATACTGTGAAAGCAGCCATCATATTGTTGTAACTTAGCTAAGCTGAATGATATATACTCTTATTGATGTCTTTTCTAACTCTCTAGCTTCATTTCTCTGCCATTCTCTCTCCGTTTCTATTTTCACTCAGGTTCACTGGTCTTTCTTTTAAAAAACTAATAGTAAATGTGCTGGATATATAAAAACTATAAAGAGTTACATGTACTCACTGCCAAATTTTAAACAAAAAGCAGTGTCTTAGCACAGTTGAAGCCCTCAGTGTCCCCTCCGAGATTGCATCTCTCTCCATCATTCTGGGTGCACCAACTGTAACCACGATCCCAGATTTTGTGTTTATCATTTCCATTATTTTGTTATTCCTGTTCTTTAGCAGCCAGCCTTCTTCCTGATTCTTGAACATTTTATGCTTTCCCACCACCACCACCAGGGACTTTGAACATTCTGGTTCCTTTAGCACAAGTTCTTGTCTCTGCTTAGCTGCTTCCCCAACCCACTTATGGCCCGCTTTCCTTTCAGGTCTCAGCTATGCCGTCACTGTCTCTGGGAAGCATCCTCTGTCCTCTCTCACCAGGTCAGGTCCTGCACTTCGAGCTCTCAGGGCCCCTCGCACCTCTCCTTCATGCGGGTATCTTGGGTGTGATTTTACATTTGTTTCTTTGATTCCTCTGTGAATGGTTGTGTCCACTGCGATCCTGATGGCAGCACCGAGCTCAGTGCCTCACATGCAGAAGACACTCCATCCTGATGGAATAAAAGTGGACAAGACTTTCTTTGATCTTAGGCACTTTGGAAATCTTTAAGTATTTTCAAGATCAAAGCCCTCTGGCCACGAATTGCAGAAGCAAAAAAGAAAAAGCTATGAAACCAAATACCAGCAACGACCAATGAAAAACATTCGTGCAGGGCCCAGAAGTAGTGGAATTTGTCCCACAGCCCAAAGAAAACTGGGAAAGTGGAAGCAGCTTTTGAAGCTACTTTTCTTTCTTTGAGGCCTAATTCATAGACTGGTAAGCTTGTTTCCATAAGAAGATGTCACAGGCACCCTCGCAGGACCCAGGAGTCGGGGTGATTTCAGCAGAAGTTAAAAGAAATGGAAGGGACACTCAGCAGAGAAAAGGACAGTGACCTGATAGACTCATCAGAGGCCCCTGGATTAGGAGATCTTTTAGGAGGGAGCACAAAATGAGGCCAGGGAAAGGTTTCTGCTCAACAGCATGCATTTTCCATGAGACTACATCATACCTTCCATCCTCTCTCACCTGAGGACCTCAGCTCCCGGCCCCTCACAACATTCTCTCCCTGCGTTTTCCTGCTCCTGACACTACGATGGATGTCAGCTCTTTAATCAGCGCTAACCCTTTTAAAAGAAGCAGCTCCAAAACGTCATTTCCCAAGTTCATGTTAATTACTCGGACGCTTCCACAGAATCCTGAGGGAAGCCAGAGTCCTCTGTGCGTGCACGTGCCTCTGCGGAGGCTAACAGTAGGATTTTAAAAATCTTCCTTTTGAGATCTGATCTGCTTGGTTAAATCTTGTTTCCACGTACAGGGCAACTGCATTTCTGATATAATGCTTTCATTAGCTTAGATTTGGATCCTTTTAGGCATAGAGAAAAGAGTTGCTGTAGAATTGCTTTAAAGTAAGGGTTCTTAATTTAGGATTTAAGAAGGAAGTGGGATGCAGGAGGAGGGGAACCCATGACCTCCGTAAGATTGTAGGCATACTTTTCAGTGCTAGTACATTTTTCTGTAGCAAGAATGATAGCATTTATTAGATCCTTAAAGCAGTTCACGCCTCCAAAAAGAATCTTCCTATTGGGCTGATTAACCACTAAGCTCATCTCTAAACTTGATTGGCCAAAAAGCCTTAGATGTTGCCATATCTTCACAATGAGACAGCTTTCTCCTGGCAGAGGAGCAAGATTGGAATTTTGAGGAGGAGACAATCTTTCCTCCTGCCTTTACATTCCTTGTTGTTACTGTAATCATTTTCTTGTGATGGTCATAGATGTTTTACACTGAGACATACAGCACATTATTTCCAGAAATTCCAAAGAAACCTAGGCTTTAAGTTAAACACAGGCAGTGACATTACTTGTACAAGAGACCTCTGAGATAAATTTTGCAAAAGTGGTCCTCTACCCAAGATGTCCTCACGGTTGAAGGCAAGGAGCAGAGGGGAAATGAGAACTAGTGGGGTGCTGCATCCTGCTCTGATTTGCTCGTGGGAGCCAACATGAGCATCTCTTCTCAATGACGTGTTCAGTGACATCATATTGGCAACTTTACACCGCCCATGGTGGGAGTATGCACACAACAGAAAACAGCAAACACTTCAAATCAGACTTCAATTCAACAGCAAACACTTCAATTCAAACAGCAAACACTTTTTCTCAGAGATCCAGTCATTAAACATTTACCAGCACATCACTGATGGGTACACTTTCGTGAGGATGAGAAGGGACTGGTCGTCCAGGGGCCATGCCTGTGGAGCCCTTTAGAGACCCTGTGTATGGAAAAGATTATAAGGTTCCTTTCCATAAAGAATTATAAAATAAAAACCATGCTAATTTATAAAACAAAAAAATACACATACACCAAATTTAAGGGCCTTTTTAAAATCATTTTGAATGGAAAATTCTGAATATGGTTGTGCACATGGAATACTTCGTATTTATCTGGTGCTCCCGCATTGACGGTTCTCTAGGCTCATGGCTGATCTGCATATTGAGTACCCAGCGCAGCTGTGGACCCAGGTGGAATTTTATTTTGCTTTCTCAAATAAGCGGCATATTCTTGACCAGGCCAAAGTCCACAGTCCTACATTTTTCAAGGTTTCCCAAACAAGGTGGAGTTTTTTGCTACTTTCAGAAGCTCCAGACCAGGTAGATTGCCAAACAGCAACAAAATGGCTCGGCTGATATAACCCGGACAGGCCGAGGTGAAGAACCTTGGCTGAATTCCTGAAGTCAGGCTCCCCGTCTGGAAGCAGCTATGTGCTAACGTCTCCTCCTGTGACTACAGCTGCTCCAGAAAACAGAAGAATAAAACCAGTGAGAAGAAACAGATTTCACTCTGCTCTGACTTCACCAGCTTACCCAGCGCTCTGAGCTGCCAGGGCAGCCCAGAGGCCAGCAGGTGTCCGGAGGACTGAGACACAAGAACCTCTGAATCACAGTGTACACTGGCAAACACGTCTCACGTTTGTAACCAAACTTCTCCTTGGTTGCTGGTTATGTTAATTTGTGTCTGCTCAGGAGCAAATGTCAAGATGGGATTAGCTATCCAAGGGATGTTTTCGGGGTGGCATCCAGAGAAGTTAGGGAGCATCTTCAGAACACAGCAGCAGATCTGGTGAGTGTGGGAAGAGAAAAGAAGGGGGGAGCATTGAGCGAGAGGAGCTTGGGACTGCAGCACAGTTGCGGGTCAGGTTCAGCCAGGCGGATGGTGAGGGCTCTGGACAAGTCACCCATGGTAGTCCTGTGTCTCACCAGAATGGGCCTGCCTTCGGACCATTCCTGTGCTCAGTCGGGCCGAGGGCAGCCCGCAGAGAGCATGGCCTCAAGCGAGTGTGACAGTGGATCCAGGAGGCAGTTGCAGGGCTGTTGGTCACTTATGTTCCTGAAGCAGATCTGAATGGTGCATTCTAATGGCCACCACACTGGTCATTGTCATCCTTGCATGGATGGGTTATCACTGAATTAGCTTATTCTTTTTAATACAAGGGCCTGGGAGGGAGACAAGGCTGCCATGTATAGAAGTATGAGAAGTATGAGGTTATAAATTCAACATGAATATCATCATAGACCTGTCAATCACCTGGGACAAGGTCCACACCTCAGACTAGAAATAGGGTCTTCTAAGGCTGTCTCTTCATTGCCTTTGACTTGGGCTCAAAATGTGCAAAGGTCTAAGATATGATCTACAAGATGGGAAACTGAGGGAATGCGAAGAGTTGGGAAGCCAGGATCTCAGGCAAAATGCTGATCCATCCTTGGGATTAAGAATGTATATCCCTTGGGGCCGGCCCGGTGGCCCAGCGGTTAAGTGCGCACATTCCGCTTCAGCGGCCCAAGGTTCACCGGTTCAGATCCTGGGTGTGGACATGGCACCGCTTGGCACACCATGCTGTGGTAGGCGTCCCACATAGAAAGTAGAAGAAGATGGGCATGGATGTTAGCTCAGGGCCAGTCTTCCTCAGCAAAAAGAGGAGGACTGGCAGCAGTTAGCTCAGGACTAATCTTCCTCAAAAAAAAAAAAAAAGGATATATACCTCTCTGCTCACAGTGGAGGAAAATGGGTAGGAACAGGTGATGGCTTTGCCCATCAGAAACCTGTGCTCTGTGTTTTACATTTTCCTCGTCTGCTTCCTCTTTATCTTTTATGGAATTACGTAAAGTTCTTTAGGAAATTCTAGTCCTCAAAATTCAAGAACTCAGAAAAGTGATTTTTGTTTTCTCTCAGGACAGAATTTTAGAAAGGAAGTCAATGCAATGGTGGCCACAGTAATTAAAGAGAGCAAACCCATGGGGTGGATAAAATGGAAGAAAAATAGAGGTAGATGTACTTGGCTCAAATACCCTGTCTTATCTGGGCAGTCTCCTGTGAGGACTAAAACTTTGGCGAGCCTGCAGTTTGTTTTAATAAGGGAGTTCAATTCCCGTAGATAGATTATAAAAACATACGCATATCGGTGATCCAAAGGCTTGTTACACAGCACTTTCGACACAGTGTTCCATAACCACTGTCACAGATTCAGACTACAAACCATTAACCCTTCCCAGCCCCTTGCAGAGATTTTCTGTGATATCTCAAGCAGCCCAGCCCCACAGTCCCTCCAAGGCAGCAACTCCCGCCTGAGATCTGAGTTCTGGGTCCCTTTAAGAGCTCACTGTGACCCAGTCATCTCTTAGGCACGTGAATCATTGCCCTTTGCTTTGCAATAGGAATTGAAGAGGAGATTCTCTTGGTTCAATCCTCAGAAGAATCAAAGGGTCAGAAAAACAGTCTCTCTCTCATGAGTCTACGAAGAAATGAAGGTTGAATGAATGAACAAACAGATGGTGCAATCAGGAGGTGAGCATTTAGATCAATTTCAACCTTACCTTCTAACACTCTGTATCCCAAACAAAGAACTGGACTTAAACCTCTGGCAGTGGACGGTACAGCAGAGACATCCCAAGACCTCTTCCCAAGCCTGTTCCGGGTGGGAGGAGAGCGTTAGATTTCCTCCACTCACTCGGCACCGATCTCTTTTCCCTTTAACGAACAGATGAATGAAAATTCCTTATGTTTCTTAATGTTGCATAGTTTTCAAAGCAGCTTTACATATGTTATCTAAGACTCATAACAGACTTGTGAAACAGGAACTACGCATATTGTCTCCATTTTCCCGAACAGGAAACCGAGGCTCAGAGAAGTTAACTTCTTCAAAGTCAAGCAGGCAGAGAGTGTTAGAGTTGGAGTGATGATAAAGCACCAATAGCAACCACCTATTGAGTGCTTATCCTGTCCTAAGTGCTAAGGACTTTATGTAGGCTACCTCTAATTATTACAGGAATCCTGTAGGGAAGGTGTTCATGTGTTCATTTTGTATCCTCCAGAGGAAGCAGCAAAGCGTTTTCATAAGTAGACCCTCAGGGAACACCAGCGGATCGACTTATTGGAAAGAGGTCATAGATAATCCGTTGGTTGAGCCCAAACCCATTAAACTTTCAGGAAGTGTTTCAGAATTTTAAAGAACAACAGTTGAGCATTAAACAGAAAAGGGAGAGAATGTTAATCTAATTCAAGGATGTCAGTTTTCCAGTTTTTCTGAGCTATTGTATTCAAGTATAAATTTTCGTCTTTATTTTCCCTTTTGATTAAGTCCCTCTCCATCAGGTTGGCCTAATCTGTAGGTGGAGTCAGATATGCCATAGTTTGTAATCTGCAGGATCCCCAAAGGCTTAAAAATCCTTCCCAGCCTATCATCCGATATTTGATATTTCACAATTTAGCCGCCATGTTTATAGTCTGAGTATAATCTAATTAAAATAGAAAAGAATTTACAAGAGTTTCTCATTTAACCTGCCATCTATCATTTGCACCTTAGTGAGAATAAATTTTTTGAGCACAGGCTTTGATTGGAGAGACAGGCAGGAAAACAGAGTAATCCGAGGTAGGATGGGAGAAAGGGGAGGAAATTGAGGCAGAAAGGAGGCAGGGCCCATAGAAAATTTAATCCACACCTTTGGCAGAGCCTACTTAGTGCAAATTAGCGCCGAGTCACACTTCTACTCATTTCACTCATTATTGCCCAGCTGCTTCACCACTTTCTCATTCCTTCCACCAACAGCCCCTCACCCTGGCACTCACACTCACACACACAGATCAAGGACAAGTGTCCTAACCTTCCCACTAGGGAACATCTGTCTCTTGCATGATTCCTTCTATAATTTAATCAATGAGAAACAGTAGGTATGAAAATAGCAATGAAGCAAAACCCCCAACAATGCGGAGACAGTAACAGAAAAAAACTATACTGACTGGAAAGACTTTTTATTGCTATAGTCCCTGCTGTTGGTCAGGTCCCTGGACTAGACGCTTCCTCCAGCTGGTTCAGAAAGGTTCTGTAGCATCAGTTCATGCCCATGGAAGACCTTATGCGCACACTTCCAAATCAGGAAATGGGAAAGAATCTAACAGGAAGAGGCTTAGTGCACACATCAGAGATACCTAAAAACCAGCATGGGCAACTCAGCAGAGAAACATGCTCCCCACACCCCTGGGCTCCTAACCAGCTGAGAATGCCACCACTTCAGCAAGGAAATGCCTCCAGCAGGCTGAGGAGTGTACAGAAGGTCCCTGCTATAGACTGAAGGTTTGTGTCCCCAAACTCACATGTTGAAATCCTGATCCTCAGTGTGACGGTATCGGGAGACGGGCCTTTTGGGAGGTGATTAGGTCATGAGGGTGCAGCCCCCATGAATGAGACCCCAGAGAGCTCCCTCGCCCACTTCCACCGTGTGAGGACACAGCGAGAAGACAGCAGTCTGAACCAGAAAGTGGGCCCTGCCCAGAGCCCAACCCTGCTGGCACCTTGATCTTGAACTTCCCAGCCTCCAAAACTGTGAGCAATAAATTTCTGTGGTTTATAAGCCACCCATAAGATGTTTTAGTTATAGCAGCCCGAGCTGACTAAGACAGTCCCTAGTGAGCATCCCCTACCATGGGTGACAGGGACCTTAGTGAACCCACACTGGGGCCCCCGATGATCACATACTGTGGCTAGATCTCCTTCTTAATGAGAATTCATTTCAGTCCATAAGAGCATCATTTCCGCAGTGGGAAGAGTGAGAAATCCCAGGGAGAGATCTTCTGGGACTTCATCCTGTTCGAAGAGAGACGGCTCCAAGAGGCCACAAAATGCCCTGCGGCCGTGAGCAGCTGCAGCTCTTCCTCGGCTTGTGATGGCGTTACATCCCGGTAAACCCATCATAAGTTGAAAATATCGTTAGTCAAAAATGCGTTTAATCCACCTAACCTACCGAGCATCACAGCGTAGCCTCGCATGCCTTAAATGTGCTCAGAACACTTACATCAGCCCATGGTTGGGCAAAATCATCCAACACGAAGTTTATTTTATAATAAAGTGTTGAATATCTCATGTAATTGATTGACTACTATACCGAAAGCGAAAAGCAGCGTGGCTGTCTGGGTGCAGAACGGCTGTAAGCCTACGGGTTGTTCATTCTCGTGATGGCGGGGCCGCCTGGGAGCTGCACTCGCTGCGCTGCCCAGCATCACAGAGAGACTCGCACCGCATATCGCTAGCCCGGGAAAAGAGCATTCAAAATTCAAAATGTGGTTTCCACTGAATGCGATTCGCTTTTGCAGCATCATAAAGTTGAAAAATCGTTAAGTTGGGAACCGTCTGTACAACACAAGCTTTTTATTCCCAAGTTAGAATCCCCAAAGCCTAAGGGCTATCAAAGGAGCTTACAAAGAATCCCAGGACTAATATTTAGCAATTTGTCAACTTGCTCTTCTCGTAAAGGAAAATAACCTTGTCACAGGATAATCGGACCTATGGATTTCCAGAATTTAGGAGTTTCCGGGGGTGGGAGGGACAACTCTGACGACCCACCTGCAGTGATTGCTCAGCTGTGGCTCTTGGGAGATCCCAAAGTGAGTGTGAGTGGCACAGCTCTAAAATGCTCGTTTCCTATTTGTTCCACATCTTTCTCATGCCGGGAAACTCGACCGCTTGCCAGAGGCAGGGCCCAGACGCCTCCAGCTTCAGCGGCCAACAGCTCGACGCTAATTGCCAAAGCTCCACATGCTGGTGTCCAGCTGATGATATCCCGCAAGCAGCATGCTTTTTAAAAATCCTGGGCTTTCACACGCACATTCTAAAGAAAAGAATCCTTTTGGATTTCTGCTTCAAGTCGGTGACATCTTTGATGGTGCTGGGTAATTGGAAAAGGGATTTAAATAGTTCTGGAGGCTTGCCAGCGCTGTAGAATTTGCAATCACCGTACAGAATCCATAAGAAAACAGAATTTACAAAGAAACTCTCTCGTCTGGAATTATTCAAGGATCCAATTTGAAGAGATTTTAGTTTATTCTGAAATAATGCCAGGAGGCCTTGAAGATAAGAACAAAGCAAAGCGGGGAAGTGGGGGGAGGGGAAGCCGCTTTCTGGTAGGAAAAAAAAAAAAAAGACTAGCGAGTGCACCCATCTGTTATGGTGAGCGTGCGTAGGGGGAGGAGCCCTCAGAGAGGCGTTTAAAAGAAAAGTTCTAGGGATGTAGCGACCAGTCTTGGCCCTCTGGGTACCTCTTCCCAGGAGTTCTGGACTCATCTTTAAAAAACTCTGCCTCCAGGAGAGCAGGAAGTCTGAGTGGTGGGGCTGCCCCTAAGTCATTTCTAATAGTGTGTGTGTGTGCCAGCGCACACACCGAACAGATTCTGGTTTACTTTGTTAGGCAGGACGAACATCCCGACTTTAATTCAACTGCTCGTTTCCCTGCACAGAAACTACCAGTAGCTACATAGTTCCGCACACTCGTGCACACGCACGTGCGGAGGCGCTCGCCCCCTCTGGAGGTGCACATCTGAAACGTGTTGGGCAAAGGCAACATGCATTCTCCACCCCGTTCATTCCCAACCATACAAACTGCCTAGAGGTGCCTGGAGGGGCTGCTGCCCCCACCTCTCCCCACCCCAGGACACCACACTCTACTTGGTACTCTCTGCGAAGCCTTTGGAGGGGTTTTTTAATAAAGAGTTTTATTTTAGAATAGTTTCAGATTTACAAAAAACATTTTGAAGATACTATAGAGAGTTCCCATATCCCTTCCACACCCAGTTTCCCCTATTACTAACACCTTCCATTTGTCAGATACGATATGGTATGATAACATATGTCACAGTTGATATCATATGTGATAATTGTGTCACAATTGTATCACATATGATACATTTGTCACAATTCTTGAACCAATACTGATGGATTATTATTAACTAAAGTCCATACTTTATTCATATTTCCTCAGTTTTCCCTTCTTGTCCTTTTTCTGTTCCGGGATTTCATCTAGGACACCACATGACATTTAGTCCTCATGTCTCTTTAGGCTGCTTGGCTGTGGCTGTTTCTCAGACTTTCCTTGTTTTATGATGACCTTGACAGTTTCGAGGAGTACTGGTCAAGCATTTGGCACAATGTCCCTCAACTGAGGTTCGTCTGACATTCGTCTCATGATTAGGCTGGGGCTTCAGGTTTTGAGGAGGAAGATCACAGAGATGAAGTGCCACTGTCATCTCATCTCATTAAGGGTACCCACTATCGATATGACTAATCCCTGTTGATGCTGACTCTGATCATCGGGCAGAGGTCATGTCTGTCAGGTCCTCCACTGTGAAGAGACTCTGTTTCCCCGTCCACGCTGTCCTCTTTGGAAGGAAGTTACTATGTGCAGCCCACGCCCGAACAGTGGGGAGTTCTGCTCCACCTCCTTGACGGCAGAGAATCTGCTCAAATTACTTGGAATTATTCTGCATGGGAGCTGTGTCTATCCTCCTCCATTCACCACTCATTCAATCATTTATTTATACCAGCATGGACTCATGGATATTTGTTTGGGCTACAATCCAGTATTACATTAGTTACTTTGTTGATCAAATTGTTCCAGCTTTGGCCATTGGAAGCTCTTTCTGTTGGCTCCTGTGTCCCTTTGACGCCCTCTGCCACAATACGGTAGTTGAAAAGAAAAACCAAACTTCCTTACCTTTTGGAACTACAGAATGTTCCAGATTCATCTTGTATATTTCCTGCCCCAGTCCTAAAATCAGCTCTTTCTCTAAGGAGTTGTGATTTCTTTTATTGGAAAATGGTATTAGAAACTGAGATCTGGGCACTTAGGTATGCTCGTTGCTACTGGAGTATGATTGTTTCAAGGCCTCTCAACTGACACAGCAAAGAAATATACATGTATATTTATATACAATATAACAGAAAACATAAGAAATATATAATCCTTGTACATACACATATCTATAAATATTTCTTTATGTAACTGTCTATATCTATACTAAATATGACTTCGTGCTGATGTCTCCTCTGCAGGATTTTCAAGGGTGGAAACTCGTTTCTTAAAAATCAGATCTGTTTCTTGGAAAGAGCATTCCAGCAGCCTACTGGACTAAGGAAGAGCGATCACAGGCTTCCTCATGAATGAATTCCGTAAGGTTGAGGCCTGATTAGGGCAGCGGCAGACGGTGTCCCGAGGCCTGGGGTATCCAACAGACACACGACTGAGCAATCGAATAAAAGGGGGCTCATGGTTAGAACTTGCTTTCACTAAACTTTTCCACCACTTTTTGAAATCTTTTCAAAGATTTTTATTTAGCTTTAAAAAAGGAGACTATTTTTTAGAGCAATTTTAGATTCACAGCAAAATTGAGTGTAAAGTACAGAGAGTTCCCATCAGTTCCCTCCCCCACCACACACACAACCTCCCCAACTATCAACATCCCGCACCACACTGGTAAGTGTGCTACAATCAATGAACTTACGTTGACACATCATTGTCACCCAAAGTCCATAGTTTACATTAGGGTTCATTCTTGGTGGTGTACATTCCACGAGTTTTGACAAATGTATAATGAGATGTATTCCCCATTACAGTATCATACAGAATAGTTTCACTGCCCTAAAAATCCACTGTGCTCCAATTATTCATCCTCCTCTCCCCCCTAACCCTCGGCAAGCACTGATCCTTTTACTGTCTCCATAGTTTTGTCTTTTCTAGAGCGTCATACAGTTGGAATCATACAGTATGTACTATTTTCAGATTGGCTTCTCTCACTTAGTAATATGCATTTAAGGGTCCTCCATGTCTTCGCATGGTTTGATAGCTCATTTCCTTTTGCTGCTGAATAATAGTCCATTTTCTAGGCGTACCATAGTTTATTTATCCATTCACCTACTACAGGACATCTTGGTTAATTCTACGTTTTGGCAATTATGAATAAAGCTGCTACAAACATCTGTGTGTAGGCTTTTGCGTGAGTATAAGTTCTCAATTCCTTTCGGTAAAAAATACCAAGAAGTGTGATTGTGAATTGTTTGGTAAGAAAATGTTTAGTTTTTTAAGAAACTGCCAAACTGTCTTCTGAAGGCTCTGCACCATTTTGCCCTCCCATCAGCAATAAATGAGTTTCCCTGTTGTTCCACATCCTCACCAGCATTTCATGTTGCCAGTGTTTTGGATTCTGGCCATTCTAAGGTATCTCATTTTAATTTGCAATTCTCTAATAAGATATGATGTCAAACCTCTTTTCATATGTTTATTTGCTATCCGTATATCTTCTTTGGTGAGATGCCCATTCAGATTTTTTGTCCGTTTTTTAATCAGGTTGTTTGTTTTCTTATTGTTGAGTTTTAAGCAGTTTTTGTATATTTTGCATGACAGCCCTCTATCAGATGCGTCTTTTGCAAGTATTTTCTCCCAATCTGTAGCTTGTCTTCTCATTCTCTTGACATGTTCTTTGGCAGAGCAGAAGTTTTTAATTTTAATGAAATCCAGCTTATTGATTATTTCTTTCGTGGAACATGCCTAAAAAGTTATCACCATGCCCACGGTCATCTAGATTTTCTCCTATGTTATCCTCTGGGAGTTTTATAGTTTTTTTGCCTTACATTTGGGTTTATGATCCATTTTGAATTAATTATTGTCAAAGGTGTAAGGCATGTGTCTACATTCACTTTTTTGTATGTGGATGTCCAATGTCCCAGCACCATTTGTTGAAAAGACTATCTTTGTTCCATTATATTGCCTTTGCTCCTTCATCAAAGATCAGTTGACTACATTTATGTGGGTCTATTTCTGGCTTCCCTTTTTGTCCCACTAATATATTTGCCTATTCTTTTGCCAATACCACACTGTCTTGATTGCTGTAGCTTTATAGTAAGTCTTGAAGTACGGTGGTTATCAGTCCTCTGACTTTATTCTTCTCTTTCAGTCTTGAATTGGCAATTCTGGGTCTTTCGCCACTCCATATAAAGTTGAGAGTTAGTTTGTCAATAGCCAGAAAACAACTTGCTAGGATTTTGACTGGGGCTACATTGAATCTATAGATCAAATTGGTAATATTGAGTCTTCCTATTCATGATCATGGAATATCTCTCCATTTATTTAGTTCTTTGATTTCTTTCCTCAGAATTCTGTAGTTTTCCTTGTATAGGTCTTGTACCTACTTTGTTAGATTTATACTTAAGTATTTTACTGTTTTAGGTGCTTTGTAAATAGTAATGTATTTTCAATTTCAAATTCCACTTGTTCTTTGCCATTATATGGGAGAACAACTGATTTTTGTGTATTAACTTTGTATACTGCAACTTTGCTATAATCGTCTGTTAGTTCCAGGAGGTCTTTGGTTAATTATTTCAGATTTTCTACATAGACAATCATATCATCAGTGAGCAAAGACAGTTCTATGTGTTTTTTCCTAACCTTTATACTTTTTATTTCCCTTATCTTATCTAATTACATTAGCTAGGACTTCCAGTATGACATTGGAGAGTAGTGGTGAGAGAGGACATCCTTGTCTTGTTCTGGGTCTTAGCAGGAAGGCTTTGAGTTTCTCACCATTAAGTATGATGTTAATGGTAGGTCTTTTGTAGACATTCTTTATCAAGTTGAGGAAGTCCCCCTGTGTTTCCAGTTGCTGACAATTTTTATCATGAATGGGTATTGGATTTTGACAAGTGCTTTTTCTGCTCCTATTGACGTGATTATATGATTTTTTGTTTTTAGTTTGTTGATTTGATGGATTACATTAATTGATTCTCAAATGTTGATCCAGTCTTGCATACCTAGGATAAATCCTACTTGATTGTGGTGTATGATTCTTTTTTATATATTGCTGGATTCAATCTGTTAATATTTTGTCGCCGATTTTTGCTTCTATGTTTTTGAAAGATATTGGTCTGTAGTTTTCTCTTCTTGTAATTTCTTTGTCTGGTTTTGGTATTAGGACAATGTTGGCCTCATAGAATGAGTTAGGAAGTATTCCCTCTGCTTCTATCTTCCGGAAGACATTGTAGAGAGTTGGTAAAATTTTCCCCTAAATGTTTGGTAGAATTCACCAGTGAACCCTTCTGTTTTGGAAGATTATCAATGTTTATTCATTATCTTAAATAGATATATTCCTATTCAGAGCCATCACTCTTTAACTTTCCTTTGATTCCCATTCTAGTCAGTTTTTAAAACCTCTGCTTTTGTTGTTGTTGTTTGTCTAACCTACAGAGCTTCCCCGTCTTCCATACTGGGAGTCAGCAATAGCCAGGTTTCCTCTTCTAGGTCCAGCCTTCATGACCTACCAACTAAGCAGAAGCATCTCTCTGAAAGGGAGCTTCCCTGGTAATTTCAGCAGAGAAATGCTTGTGGGTTTGGTGCTTAAGTCAAAAAAGTGAGGGCTTTGGAATAAAATCTGGCTCTCCCACATAAACGTTCTATGACCTTAATTACCCCGTCATCTTGGTAATCTACATTTTCCTCCTCTAGAAAAGGGGAAATGACATTGATATCACAGGATTTTCAGAGTACTATAAGGGACAATGCCAATAGGCACCTTTTCTCCTGTACCTTGTTATCTTCTATTGCCTTGAAAATTTGCAGTAATGATCAGGCTCCACTTCATAATAAACCAGATATTAGCTTGTCTATCATTAGTTTATTTGTGTTGAATAAGTTCTCCATTAGGACTTGTAGGATTTTCTGGGGTGTGTTTTTTGTTTGGTGGTGGAGTGGGGGGTTGATGAGGAAGATTGGTCCTTAGCTCACATCTACTGCCAATCTTCATCGTTTTGCTTGAGGAAGATTGTTGCTGAGCTAACATCTGTGCCCATTCTCCTCCTCCACTTTGCATGTGGGATGCCACCACAGCATAGCTCAATGAGCAGCATATAGGGCTGCTCTTGGGTTCTGAACCCGCAAACTCCAGGCCACCGAAGCAGAGCTCAAGAACTCAACCAATACACCACCAGGCGACCTCCAGGACTTGGAGTTTTGATAACAACTTTTTACACCAAAATATTAGAAAAATTGGATGGGGTGAAATGTCTACAAACCAAAGTAAAGTCTCAAGCCTTGACTTTTAAAGCCAGTCTTTCAAAACACTAATATTTTGTTTTCTCAAACAACAAAGGAGAAGTCTAATTGTGAGCAATAATGACTGACTGGCCTAATATTAAAAGTCAGGTTTCACTTTGTCTTTTAGATAGTGACTAGAAAGATATTTCAAGTCAAACTGCTCTTGGTTATTTCACAGTAGTCCTCTCTTATTTGTGGTTTCACTTTCCATGGCTTCAGTTACCTGCAGTCAATGATGGTCCAAAAATATTAAATGGAAAATTCCAAAAATAAACAATTCATAAGTTTTAAATTGCACACTGTTCTGAGTAGCATGATTTAATCTCACATCATCCCAGCTCCGTCCTGCCCACACGGGATGTGAATCATCCCTTCGTCCAGTGTATCCATGTTGTATAGGCTACCCGCCCGATAGTTACTTTGTAGCCATCACAGTTATCAGATTGACTGTCACGGTACTGCAGTGCTTGTATTTAAGTAACCCTTATTTTATTTAATAATGCCCCAAAGGGCAAGAGTAGTGATGCTGGCAATTTATTGTACTATATTATTATAATTGTCCCATTTTATTATTAACTATTGTTAATCTCTTACTGTGCCTAACATAAATTAAACTATCATCGGTATGTATGTATAGGAGAAGCATAGCATATACAGAGTTCAGTACTATCCACAGTTTCAGGCATCCACTGCGAGTCTTCGAAAGTTTCCCCCACAGATAAGAGGGACTATTGTATATAGAAATACAAAAAGAGATGCAGCTTTGACTAGCATAGAGACCAGGGAGATACATGGTGTACAAACCATTTACACTCCTCCCTACTTTGTGCTGAGACAACAACTGCATGCTATTCTGCAAGACTGAAGGCAAACAATCTGGGCTAGGCAGCCGGCTGAACGTTCTGAGGCCATCTTGAGAGGGTTGGATCTAGAAAGAGAATTCCAAATGGTAAAGGTTGCAAGTATAGAGAAACTAAATTTTCCCTTTAAGACTGAGAACAAATTAAGATTCTCTATTATCACCAGTATTTCAACATAGTATTGGTTAATGTTATAGGGGGAAAAAAGGAAATAGTTTTAAAGATTTGAAAGAAAGAATAAAACTATCATTATTTATAGATAATATTACTATCTATCTAGAAAAACAAATAGAATCAACAAACTTCTAATAGAAGATGATTAGCAGTAATAAGATAGTTTCACAAGATATCTGGATAGAAGATTAATCCAGAAAAATCAATAGTATTTCTGCATTCCAGTAGAGACTGACAAAATTAATTTTAAAATGACATTTTTCAAAATAACAAATATTATAAAGGATCTACCAACTAACTAAATTGAGAATGCACAAGATTTCTCTGGAGAAAAATTTGAGGTTTTAATAAAAATGATAAGAAATTATTTGAATAAATGAAGCTATTTCATGCTCTTAAATGAGCTGTCTTGACATTATGAAAGTATTGATTTTCCCTACACTGATCTAAAATTCAACGAAACTCAATCAAAATACTAGTTAGATTTTAAAAATAAATTCATTAAACTTAATACAGAATTTCTACAGCTGAATAAATATGTATTAACATACAAATAAACATTTTTAAAAAAAAGAGAAAAGAGAGGAGCTTAGAGAACTTGCCCTATCAGATATCAAGATATACTGTTAGGTGGAACCACACAAGATTGCCATTCTTGCAGGTAAAAATGATTGGATATTAGCAATTTCATAATAATTAAATTATAAAAAGTCACTATGACAAGAAACTGTATCATTGCTGAAAAACTAAACAAACAAATAAATAGAGCAATGAAATAGAATGGAGAGTGCAAAAACAGACCCGTGTGTATATGGGAACAAAATATTTGATGAACAGAACATTACAAATTAATGGATAAAGGACACTTGATTCATAGATAATGTAGGGAAAATTATGTGGAGAAAATATATGGAAAAAATATTTCTCTCACTATAGGGAGAAAAATGAAACTGAATCTCTTCCTACCAAAACTACATATAAAGTTGGATGCAAGATGGGTTGAAAACTTAAACAGGAAAAGTAATAAATGAAGGTCATGGAAGAAAATGTAGAAGAAACATTTTTGTGATCTAACGTCAGGGAAAGACATTAAAATAAAGTAACACATAGGTAAAAAAATTGTTTAATTTGATTATATCAAAATTAAGAACTTCTGTTTAATGAAATACATCTTGGACAAACTTTACAAACACATGACAGAGTAGAATACGCAATGTCTAAAAAAAAGTGACATACCCAGAATATCAAAGCTAATCCTGACAGTCCAAATAAAAACCTACAGCAACTCAAAATTTAAATGGGCAAAAGATATGAACAGGGAATTTTCAGTGTAGAAAATTCACAAAGCTGATAATCATACGAAGAAGTGCTCAAAATAATTAGAAATCAGAAAAACACAAATTAAGTCCCTATACATAAGACTGCTTAAGATAGAAAGCTGTATGATGCTGGGTTTTGGTAAAAGATAGTTGAGATAGAGAATCCAGCTACATTGTTGGTAGGAGTGTAAACCAGTACAGCCACTCCCCAGAGCAATCTGGTTTTACTTAGATTACTTAGCCGAATTAAGAAGACACATATTCTAATACACTGAGATCCAGCAATTCCATTCCTGGGCAGATATGCTAAAACTAGGTTTACGCTGATTCACAAAATGATGTGAGCAGAGATTTTACTACAGCATTATTTATGACAGTGAGGAGCTGCATGCAACCTGGGTGTCCACCCTGGGAGAGAATAAAGGTAAAATGACATGGAGCACATTCATGGAGTATAATATGGCAGTTGGAAGAAACAAGTATGACTCTGAAAAACATGATGGCTTATTTATTACCATGACTACTATGAAAACAAAACAAAACGAAACAGAATGTAATAAACACTGGTGAGGATGTGGAGAAATTGGAATCCTTGTGCACTGTTGGTAGGAACGTAAAATGATGCAGCTGCTATGGAAAACAGAATAGTGATTCCTCAAAAAATCAAACAAAGAATTACCTTATGATCTAGCAATTCCACTTCTGGGCATATACTCAAAATAACTGAAAGCAAGGACTCAAACAGATGTTTATACACCCATGTTCATAGCAATATTATTCACAATAGCCAAAAGTAACACAATGTCCATCAATGGATAAATGAATAAACAAAATGCAATATATTCATACAATAGAATATTATTCAGTCTTTAAAAAGAAGGAAATTCTGTCACATGGATGAACCTAGAGGATATTATACTAAGTGAAATGTCAGTCACTAAAGGACAAATACTGTATAAATCCACTTATATGATGTATCCAGAATTGTCAAATACACAAAGACAGAAAGTAGAATGATTGTTGCCAAGGTTTGTGGGGAGGGTGGAATGGGGAGTTATTATTTAATCGGTACAGAGTTTCCATTTTGCAAGATGAAAAGAGTTCTGTGAATGGATGGTGATAATAATAGCGAATACACTTAGTGCCATTGAATTGTATATTTAAAAGTGGTTAAAATGGTAAATTTCATGTTATGGGTACTTTACCACAATTTTTTAAAACAGGATGGTTGGTGAAAAAGTAAGAAATGAAATTTTAGATAAATAGGTAGATAGATGATATTATTTACATGAATTTCAAAATACATTCATACAAGTGACATCATGCAAAATAGTATAGTAGAAAGATCTAGCAGTTGCTCTCTCCAACAAAGCAACCATTGAACTGGAAAAACCATTCGGAATCAAGTATTTCAGAACTCTGGAACCTGACTGGATACTTATAACAACCAGGGGATGCTAGATGAAGGCTACTGTTCTTAGATAAGAGAGTGGGATGCATGAACCAGCCACCATTCTCCAATCGTCAGTCCCACCGTGGCTGTGGGGATGGCTGCCCTGTCCCTGAGGGGTGTCCTCAGGGACTGGCCGAGATGCTGCCTTGGTCTCAGCCCTCTCAGCTGCAGCAGCAATTCCTGGTGAAATCTATCAGGAGATTTGAAGATGCACTGACCTTTTATTTTCTTTTATCTTTTCAGTGCTAGACATTTAAGAAAATTTTTGTCAGGTCACTAGCTAACAGCAGAGATAGCAGAAGAGAAATATGAATGACCACACACAATAAAGAATACAGACTTTGCAAAAAACAGATGAGAACAGTCACAGACTATGCCAACCCTCAAAAAGCAGAAACCAATAATCCTTAGGGTGTCAGAAAACTCAGTTTCCAGAATTACCACATTATAAAACTTGTAAATTTCAGTTCTCAAAACAAGGACAAAAATTACAAGTGATACAAAGAAACTGAAAAGTACAACCCATGCAGAAGATAAAAAGAATTTGACAGAAAGCATAATTTAAAAAGCCCAGGTATGAGAATTAACTAATCCAATATGACAAAACAACTATCTAAAATATGCTCAATGAGCTAAAAGAATCCACAGAGAACTAAAGGAAATTTTAAAAAACTATGTATGAACAAAATGAGAATATCAATAAAGAGACAGAAATTATAAAAAAGAACCAAACAGAAATTCTGGCGCTGAAAGTATAATATATAAAATAAAAATCTCACTAGAGAGGTTCAACAGTATATTTGAACAGGTAGAAGAAAACCTCAGCAAACTTGAAGATAAGACGACTGAAATTATCAAGAATAAGGAGAAGAAAGAAAAAAAAAAAACAAAAAATAAAAAGAATCTGAGGGACCTGTTGGACATCATCAAGCATAGCAATACAGTCATACATCACTTAATGATAGGGAAACACTCTGAGAAATACGTCATCAGGTAATTTTGTCATTGTGTGAACATCTTAGAGTGTACTTATGCAAACCCAGATGGTATAGCCTACTACAGACCTAGGCTATATGGTACTAATATTATGGGAACATTGTCATACACGTGGTCTTTCAGTGACCGAAACATCAATATGTGGCACATGACTGTATCTGCATCATAAGAATGCCAGAAGGAGAATGGAGAAAGAGAAGCAGAAAAAAAATCATAGAAATAATGGCCAAAACTTGCCAAATCTGATAAAAGACATGAAAAACATATACCCAAGAAGCTCCATGAAATAAAAACAGGAAGCTCAAAGAGATCCACACTGAGATACACAGTCAAATGGTTGAAACCTAATGTCAAAAAATTTTGAAAGTAGCAAGAGAGAAGCAATTCATCACATACAAGAGATCCTCAGAAGCTGAACAACTGATTTCTCATCAGAAACCATGGAGGCCAGAAGACAGTGGGATTGCATATTTAAAGTCCTGAAAGAGAAAAATAAGTCAAACAAGAGTTCTATATCTGGCAAAACTATCCTTCAAGAATAAAGGAAAAATTAAGACATTTCCAGGAGAACAAAAGCTGAGGGAGTATATTACTGGTAATCTTCCCTACAAGAAATGCCGAAGGGAGTCCTCAGGCTCATATGAAAGGACATTGGACAGTAATTCAGAGTTAGAAGAAGAAATAAAGAAACTTGTAAAGGAAACTACATAGATAAATACAAAATTTGGTATTATTGTACTTCGGTTTGTAACTCTTCTTTTTCTGTATATGATTTAAAATTCAAATACATAAAATAATAATTATGAATCTGTGTTAAAGGGCATACAATGTTTAAAGATGTATCTGTGATTGTAACAGTACAGAGGGAGAGGGACAGAGATGTATAGACACATAGTGTTTGTATACTATTGAAACTGAGTTGATGTCATTGAGTTGACATTATTGTTATAAGTTTAAGATATTAATTGTAATCCCCAAGGTAACCACCAAGAAAATAATTTACAAATATACAGAAAAGAAAAGAAGCAGTGAATCAAACAGCACCCTACAAAAAATCAAGTAAATACCAAGACAAAGGTAGTAACCAAGGACATGAGGGATAAAAAACATGTAAGTTAGATAGAACAAATAGCTAAATGACAGAAGTAAATCCTTTCTTATCAGTTATTTCTTTAAATATAAATGGATTAAATTCTCCTATTAAAAGGCAGAAACGGTCAGACTAGATTAAAAAAAAAAGATCCATCTATATGTGGTCTGCAAGAGACTCACTTTAGATACAAAGATGCAAAAAGATTGAAAGTAAAAGGATTAGGGCTGGCTCAGTGGTGTAGTGGTTAAGTTTGCACACTCCACTCCAGCAGCCCAGGGTTTGTGGGTTCAGATCCCAGGCACAGACATATACACCGCTCATCAAGCTGTGCTGTGGTGGCATCCCACATACAAAATAGAAGAAGATTGAGATGGATGTTAGCTTAGGAACAATCTTCCTCAAGCAAAAAGAGGAAGGTTGGCAACAGATGTTAGCTCGGGGCCAATCTTCTTCACCAAGAAAAAAAAGTAAAAGTTTGGAAAAAGATATTGCATGCAAATAGTAACCAAATCAGAGCTAGAGTGGTTATATTATTGTCAGACAAATTAGACTTCAGGTCAAAAAAGTTTACAAGAGACAAAGAAGGACATTTATAATGATAAAAGATTCAAACCACCGTGAAGATATAACAGTCAAAAATCATACGCATACCTAACAACACAATCCTAAAATAAGAAGCAAAAATTGACAGAATTGAATGGAGAAATAGACAGTTTTATGATAATAATTGGAAACTTCAATACCATACTTTCTTTTTTGAGATATAATTTCACGTATAAAATTGCATAAGTTTACAGTGTACAATGTGATGATTTGATACACGTAATCCCCCACTTTCAATAGTGGATTGAACAACCAAACAGAAGATCAGTAGTGAAATAGAGGACTTGAACAACCCTGTAAACCAGTTAGACCCAACACAGAACACTCCACCCAACAATGCAAAATACACATTCTTCTCAAGTGTACTTGGGCTATTCCCCATAGTGGCCGCATATGTTAGGTCACAAAATAAGTCTTAATAAGTTTAAAAACATTAAAATTATACAAAGTATCATTTTTATTATTTGATTTACTTAAATTAAAAAAAACAAACAAAACAATTTATCCATTTTCCCATCTCCCACCCCCGACCTCTGGCACCCAGCAATTTGTTCCCTGTATCTGTGAGCTTGGTGTATAGAAAGATAGATAGATAGATAGATAGATAGATAGATAGATAGATAGATAGATAGAGTCTACATATAACAGAGATCATACAATATTTGTCTTTCTCTGTCTGACTTACTTCCTTTAGCATAATGCCCTCAAGGTCCACCCATGTTGTCACAAAAGGCAAAATTTCATTCTTGTTTATGGCTGCATAATATTCCAGTGTGTGTGTGTGTGTGTGTGTGTGTGTGTGTGTGTTTATGTGTGTGTCTATATACCATGATTTCTTTATCCATTCAGCCATCAATGGACACTTAGGTTGTTTCCACATCTTAGCTATTGTAAATAATGCTACAATGAACATGGGACTGCATATATCTTTTTGAATTAGTGTTTTCATTTTCTTCAGATAAATACCCAGAGGTGGAATTGCTGGATCATATGGTAGTTCTCCTTTTAGTTTTTTGAGGAACCTCCATACTGTTTTCTATAGTCACTGCATGAATTTGCATTCCCACCAACAATGGACAGGGTTCTCTTTTCTCCACATTCTCACCAACACTTGCTATTTCTAGTTTTTTTTTGTAATAGCCATTCTAACAGGTGTGAGGTGATATTTCATTGTGTTTTATTTTCCACCAATTTCCTTTTATTCCTCAATAACCTTGACTCAGGTGTTACAATTCACATTTTGCAAGTGAGTAGACTGAGCCACAGAGATGTTAAGGCCATAATTAAGGTCACACAATTAGGAAGGGTCTAAACTGGGGTTCAAAGTAAAGTCCAGACTGGCTCCTGAGCCATAGCTCTTGCATGCTCTGCTGGGCTTCCTGGAGAGAAGGCCCTGCTCTCCTCCCACAGGGCTCCCAGGCCCTCACCAGCAGCTGGGAGGCCTTTCAGAGGGCCGGCGGCTGGGTACACAGTGCACACAGGCCTGGTGCTCCTGTCTGAGATTCCGATTCATTTCACCCACACAAGCCCAGGCCATTTAGGGGTTCACACCACTTGGAGTGGTCTTCTGTGGCCTTGAAGGTTGGCCCAGCTGGCCCAGGAAGGCTGTCTATGTCATGTCCAGCACATGCTGGACCCCAGAGCAGTTGGAGGAGGGGATGCCAGGAGAGTTTTGCCAGAACTGGACCTGCAGGCTGCTGCCAAGGGCTTCTGCCAACCAGCCAGAGTGCAAGTCACCTCCAAAGTCTCCAAATCTGGCAGAGGTCTGGAAGGCGGCCCCTGCCTTTGATGTAAGTGTTACACTGCTCTTCTAGGGTCCAATGGTGAACATGGTGGCCCTTGACCCCCTCCTCCAGGCTTGGGAATTCCTGGGTGAAGGCCTCTTCCAGCATGTGTCCATACATCAGGGGGTAGGTGTAGGTCAACTGTCTGCCTACATTCTAGAACTAGGTGAGGGAAAGAGACATACTCTAGGAGGCCAGCTGTATGCAGCAGAGGAGGCAGGTGCAGGGAAGTGCAGATGCTATGGACCAGCCAGAAGCCCTGTTCTTGGTCCAGGAGCAACACATCCTTTGTGTGCCCCCAACTGGAAGAGTCCTGAGCTCTACTGGATTTAGGCAGTTAGCCACTGTAGAGTAGGAAGGTAAGCTGGCTGGCATTGTTCCAGTACAGCAGCAGCAGGCTGTGGCCCACGGCTTCCACTAAGCTGTTGATGATCCCAGAGCCATGGTGCCAGCCCCAAGTCCTCATCCATGTACTTATACAGCAGCTCCCTCTGCACCGCATCCCTGGGCCTGCTCTGGGCCCACAACTTGTAGATGATAGTCCACAGGCTGCCTCAAGTCCCTGTTTCAGGTCAGTGCCCCTACAGTGGCCCACAACAGCACAACCAGGAGCAGTGGGCTCATCAGGGCCATGGGGCTAAGGTTGAGGAATCTGTGTTGGGCCCACGGGTGCCAGGTCATGAGTTGGGCCAGGCTACACCCCTGGTGACTTTCACTTCCCCAAATCCACCTGGGCACCTGGCTGGAACATCATGAGGATGGAGACTCCTCATTGTGGTTTTGATTTGCGTTTCTCTGATGATTAGTGATGTAGAGCATCTTTTCATGTACCTGTTGGCCATCTGTATGTCTTCTTTGGAAAAATGTCTATCCAGATCTTCTATTTTTTAATTGGATTGTTGGTTTTGCTATTGAGTTGTATTAGTTCTTTATATACTTTTGATATTATATCCTTACCAGATATACAATTTGCAAATATTTTATCCCACTCCATAGGTCACCTTTTCATTTCATTGATGGTTTCCTTTGCTGTATGGAAACTTCTTAGTTTGATGTAGTCCCACTCGTTTATTTTTGCTTTTGTTACTTTTGCTTTTGGTGTCAGGTTCAAAAACTCATCACCAAGACTGATGTCAAGGAGCTTACCACCTATGCTTTCTTCTAGGATTTGATGGTTTCAGGTCTTATGTTCAAATCTTTAATTCATTTTGAGTTACCTTCTGAGTACGATTTAAGATAGTGGTCCAGTTTCATTCTTTTGCATGTGGCTGTCCAATTTTAGCAAAACCATTTACTAAAGAAACTATGCTTTTCCCACTGTGTATTCTTGGCTCATTTTTCATAACTTAATTGACCAAATATGCATGGGTTTATTTCTGGACTCTCTACTCTGTTCTACTGATCTATATGTCTGTTTATATGCCAATACCACACTGTTTTAGTAACCAGAGCTTTGTAATATAGTTTGAAGTCAGGGAGCACGAACATTTGGAAGTCAAATCACACACTCTTAACAAACTGATGTGTCAAAGAAGAAACCACAAGAGAAACTAGAAAATACCTTGAGATGAATGAAAACAAAAACACAACATAACCAAACCTATGAGATGCAGCAAAAGCAGTACTAAGCAAGACATTTATAGCTATAAACAGCTATACTTAAAAAGAAGGAAGACCCCAAATCAATAACCTAACTGTATACCTTAAGGAACTAGAAAAAGAAGAGCAAAGTAAACCCAAAGCTAGAAGAAGGAATGAAATAATAAAGATTAGAGTGGAGATAAATAAAATGGAGAGTAGATAAATAATAGAGAGGCTCAATGAAATCACAAGTTGGTTCTTTGAAGAGAACAACAAAATTGACAACCCTTTACCTAGATTGACTAAGACAAAAAGAGAGAAGACTCAAATTACTAAAATCAGAAATGACATTGGGGACATTACTACCAATTTTACAGAAACAAAAAGAATTGTAGGAAAATACTGTGAAAAACTGTATGCCAACAAATTGGATAACCTGGATGAATTTCTAGATAGACAAAATACAAAATTGACTCAAGAAGAAATAGAAAATCTGGAAGACCTACAAAAAGTAAAGAGATTGAATCAGTTATAAAAACAATCTTCAGGGGCTGGCCCCGTGGCCGAGTGGTTAAGTTCGCGTGCTCCACTGCAGGCGGCCCAGTGTTTCGTCGGTTCGAATCCTGGGCGCGGACATGGCACTGCTCGTCAGACCACGCTGAGGCAGCGTCCCACATGCCACAACTAGAGGAACCCACAACGAAGAATACACAACTATGTACCGGGGGGCTTTGGGGAGAAAAAGGAAAAAATAAAAAAAAATCTTTAAAAAACAATCTTCAAACAAAATAAAGTCCAGAACAAGATAGCTTTACTCATGAATTCTACCAAATATTTAAAGAAGAATTAATATCAATCTTCAAACTCTTCTTAAAAAATTGAAGAGGAGGGAACACTTCATAATTCATTTCTATGAGGCCAGTCTTACCCTAATACCAAAGCTGGAAAAAGATACTACAAGAAAATAAAATTACAGGCCAATAGACCTTACAAATACAGATTTGAGAGGAAAAAAACCAACAAAATACTAGCAAAACAAATTCAGCAGCATATTAAAAGGATTCTACACCATGACCAAGGGAGTTTTATCCCAGGAATGCACGGATCACTCAACATATGAAAATCAATCAGTGCAACTCACCACATTAATAGAATGAAGTAAAAAAATACATAAAACACTCAACAAATTAGAAATAGAAGGCAACTTCCTCAATGTGATAAAGACCACATGTAAAAAACTCACAATTAACATCATAATCATGGTGAAAGACTGAAACTTTTTCCCCTAAGATTAGGAATAAGACAGGGATGCGCACTCTCACTGGAAGTTCTGCAGTACTGGAAGTACTGGCAGTTCTATCTAGAGCAGTTAGAAAAGGAAAAGAAATGAGAGGCATCCAAATTGGAAAGGAAGAAGTACAACTACTTCTGTTTGCAAATGACATGATCTCATATGCAGAAAATCCTAAAGAATCAACGAGGAAACCTGTTAGAGATAATAAACAAATTCATCAAATTGGCAGGATATAAAATCAACACACAAAAACCAGTGTAATTCTTTATACTGGCAATGAACATTCTGAAAAGGAAATTAAGAAAAAAAATTCCGTTAATGATAGCATCAAAAAAAAAATAAAATACTTAGGAATAAATTTAACCAAGAAAGAGAAAGACTTGTACACCAAAAACTACAAAATATTGATGAAAGAAATAAAAGACGTACATTGAAAAACATTCCATGTTCGTGGATTGAAACACTTAAAAATTTTAAGATGACAGTACTAGTCAAAGCTGTGTACAGATTCAGTGCAATTCCTATGAAAATCCCCATGGCATTTTTTTGCAAAAATAGAAAAACTCATCCTAAATTTCATAAGGAACTTCAAAGGAAGCCCAAATTGACCAAGTAATCTTGAAAATGAAGAGAAAAATTGGAGGACTCACACATCCAATTTCAAAGCTTACTCCAAAGCTACAGTAATCGAAACAGTGTGGTCCTGGAAAAAGATAGATATATAGACTAATGAAATAGGATAAAGAGCCCAGAAATAAGCCCTCACATATATGGTCAATTGATTCTCATCAAGGGTGCCAAGCCCACTCTATGGGGAAAGGACAACTTTTTCAACAAGTGGTGTTGGGAAAACTGCATGTCCATATGCAAAAGAATGAAGTTGATCTCTTACTTTATATCATATACAAAAATTAATTCAAATGGACTTTTAAAAACCCAAACTTAAGAGCTAAAACTATAAAACTTTTAGAAGAAAAGTTAGGGAAAAATTATCATCTTGGATCTGGCAATGATTTCTTAAATGTGACACCAAAAGAAAAAAATAGATAAATTGGATTTCATCAAAACTAAAAATTCTTGTACACCAAAAGACACAATCAAGAGAGTGAAAAGGCAGCCTACAGAATGGGAGAAAATATCTGCAAGCCATATATCTAATAAGGGATTAACATCCAAAATACATAAAGAACTCATTAAACTCCACAAGAAAAAACACACAACCCACTTAAAAAATAGATAAGAGATTTCAATAGACATTTCTTCAAAGAAGATATACAAATGGCCAATAAGCACATAAAAAGGTGCTCAACATTATAGTCATTAGGGAAATACAAATACGAACCACAATGAAATATCACTACATACCCACTAGGGTGACTGTTATTAAAAAAAGAAAAAAAAAAAGAAACTAACAAGTGTCGGAAAGGAAGTGGAGAAATTGGAATCCTGGTGCCTTGCTCATGGGAATGGAAAATGGTGCAGCTGCTGTGGAAAACAGTTTGATGGTTCTTCAAAAAGTGAAATACAGAATTACCATATGACCCAGTATATGTACCACAAAGCTACAGTAATCAAAACAGTGTGGTGCTGGCAAAAAGATAGATATACAGACTAATGGAATAGGATAATGAGCCCAGAAATAAGCCCTCTCCTAGGTACATACCCAAAGAATTGAAAGCAGAGACTCAGACAGATACTTGTACACCCAAGTTCATAGCAGCGTTATCCACAATAGCCAAAAGGTAGAAACAACCCAAGTGGCCATCAACAGATGAATGAATAGGTAAAATTTGGTATAGACGTACAACGGAATACTAGTCAGCCATAAAAAGAAAGGAGGAGGAGACAATGGAGAGTTACTGCTTAATGGTTACAGAGTTTCTTTTTGAGGTGATGAAAACGTTTTGGGAATAGATAGTGGTAATGGTTACCCAAAATTGTGAATCTATTAATGTCACTGAACTGTACACTTTAAAATAGTTAAAATGATAAACTTCATTTTACCGTTAAACTTGTATTTTACCACAATAAAAAAATACACCTGTACAAGACAGTAATGCCCGTTTCACATATGTACAAACAAAAAGGTACTCATTAGAATGGTTGGCTATGAAATGAGGGAGAGGTACACAAGAGAAAGGCATAACTTTAAAAGAAATGAATAAATAGCAAGAGAGGGCCCTAAGGAGCACCAATGATACACAATGTGCCGTGAAACAAGGAACGTGAAACTGAACTCTCTGCACCTAAGTCTGGAAAAAATTAACAAAAATATCCGAGTGAGTCAACTTAGGGACTGCCATTTTGAATCTGAGAAAACCACATGTGTCCTTCTGGGTTACAATACTCTCATATTATATTATCTCAAATTAGGACAATTAATTCCAAGTAGAGTTCTTGGAGACAAATACAAATGTATTCTAAAGTTACAAAATCTGTTTTATTGAGTGATAGCTTTGTGACAGTACTCTTATATTGATGAATTAGTCCTCCTTCTCTTAATTTCTATAGTGTCATTTATTCATAATATTTGTGATTGGTTAAAGATTCTTGGACACTCCTCCTATCAAGAGAGGGAATTAATTTCCCTTCCTTTGGAATATGGACTGGTCTGTGACAGCTTTGACTGTAGAGAGAGTGAAAGAGACTGCACAGCTCCCAAGGTCAGGTTGGAAGAAGCCATGCAAGGTTCCACCTTGGTCCCTTGGAACGCCTCTGCATCCCAGCTGAGTCAGCCTTCCTCTATGCCAGTCGTGCCCGCCAAGACAACAGCTCTTGTGATCTCAAGCCACATAAAAGATTGCCCAGCCAAGCCCAGTCTGAATGCCTGACCCACAATACTGTGAGATACAATCAGAACAAATTGTTTTAAACCTCCAAGTATTAGGGTAGTTTGTTATGCAGCAATAGATAACCATGACAACATTTATTTAGTGAAATTGTTTATACTCGTTTTTACCATAGTTTATATCACGACATTAAATATATGTCTATCCAGAAAAAAACCTCTTGCTAACACACTTCATTTGTTTAACCAACGTTTTTGACCACCTTCTCTATGCCAGATCTGTGCAAATACTATAAAACTGCAAATATTACAAAAAGATGTATCTTTTCCCGTGTGCGAAAGTTAAGTGCAATTCCTATTTTTGTCTCTCAGTACTGCTGTCCCCTCCCTTTAGACAATTTCTGTTAAATCTTCCTATTAATTCCCTCAATCATATTCTGTGTATATGTTACATTTATATTTACATTTATCCATTTTTATGTACACAGACACATAGATATCACCTTATGCTCCTTAGTTAACAAAATATGTTTTAGATCCATATCACCATATAAAGAGTTTCCTTGTTCTTTTTCATGACTTTATGTAAGCAATGTCTGGATGTAACCATAATTTATTAAACTAATTCCATATTTTTACCAGTCATTTGCCATTACAAACAACAATGTACTTTGTATAGTATCTGTCTTAGAACTCTAATTTCTGGGTTCAAAGATATGTGCATTCAAAGATATGTGTCAACACATAAAAACTGGCAAATTGCCTCTCAAAGAGTTTGCTCTTATCCATACTTCACCAAAAACGTAGGAAAGCATCTGTGTAACCAGCATTGTGTATTATCAAACGTCATGTTTTCTACAAATCTGATTGGTTAAAAAGGTTGAATTATTCTCTAATTTGCATTTCTTTTATTATGCGTGGAATACAAAACCTTTTCATGTGTGATATTGTGTATATATGTACTTATATATATATTTGATTCTGTGAACTGCCTGTTCATATCTTTTGTCTATTTTCCAGTGGGTATGTTCATATTTAATGATTTGTAAGAGCTCTTTATATTTTAATTAGCTCTTTGGCATATTAAACACATTTTTTCTACTTTGTCATCTACCTTTTAACATTACCTATGCTCTTATTTTTGCCAAGCATAAATTATAATTTTTATTTACTCAAATTTGCCAATTTATCAATTTTTCCTTTCCAGTTTCCAGACTTCTTTACTCCTTGATTTATTTTTAAATTCTGTTTCCTTCTTCTATTTTTAGATTCAAATTTTATATTCAAATATATTTAAATAATATATTATTTTTATGCAGTGAAATGTACAAATACTAAAAGTGGACAGTTCAATTAGTTTTAACAAATGTGTCCATCTGAGCAATCCACACCCTTGTCTAGACGAGAAAATTTCCATTCACCCCAGAACGTCCCCAGTGTCCCCTCTTGGTCAATTGCGACCACATCCTGCATTCCAAGCAACAATTTTCATATTCCTTTCACCCGAGTTTAGTTTTACCAGTACTTAAACTTCTCATTAACACAATCATGCAGAAACCTCTGTTTTCAGCTTTTTTCATTCAATGCTTTTTAGGTTCATGAATGCTGTGCATGTGTTATTAATTAATTCCCTTTTATTTATGAATAGTATTCCATTTTATAAATATACTATAGTTTATTTGCATGCACTTTTATTGATAAATATTTAGTTTTTTCCAGTTTTCTAGCTATTGTATATGAAGTTGCATGAATGTTCTTGTACAAATCTTTTTGAGATATATTTACATTTCTCGAGTAAATACCTGAAAGTATAATATCTGAGTTATAGGGTACTTGTGTTTTGTTTTTTTTTAACTTTCCAAGAAATTTGTAAACTATTTTCTCAAGTAGTTACATAAGTTTACACTTCCACTATCAATGTATGAGATTCCCATTGCTCCATATCCTCATGAACATTTAGTATTTTCAGTCTTTTTATTATTAGCCATCGTATGGCTGTTTAGCACTATATGTTGTGGTTTTAATGTGCATTTCAGATGACTAACAATGCTGAGCATTTTTAAATATGCTTATTTGCTACCAATACGTCTTTTTTGTTAAATGTCTGTTCAAGTTTTTGCCCAATTTTATTTGATTGTTTTCTTATTGTTGCATTGTAAGATTTTATATATATATGTGTTTTCTTATTGTTGCATTGTAAGATTTTATATATATGTGTGTGTATATATACAGATATGTATACATATATAAAAATATATGTGCATACTCTACATACAAGTCCTTTGTTAGATATGTGTATTGAGAATATTTTGTTCAGTCTGTGGTTTTACTTTTTGTTTTTTATGTTTGTCTTTTGAGGAACATAAATTTTGTAATTTGATGAGTTTAATTTCAATAGTTTATATCATGGATAGTGATTCCTATCTCCTGTTCAAAAAATCTTTGACTTCCTAAGGTCACAAAGATATTCTCTTATGTTTTGTTCTATAAATTTATAAGTTTATCTTTCATATTTAGGTCTATGAAATACCTAGAATAAATTTTTGTGTATGGCGTAAGGTGAAATTTCCATACTTTTTTCAGTTGGTCCAGCACCATTTGCTGAAAAGGCTTTTTCCCTCTTTGAATTGCTTTGGTGAATCTATCAGAGATCAACTGGTCACATACATGACGGTCTATTTCTGGACTCTTTATTCTGTCACATTGACTGATTTTCCTGTTTTGATATAACTATCACAATGTCATAATTACTGTAATTTTAGCGTAAGTAGTGAATTCACATAGTATAAGTACTCCAATTCTATTTTTCTCAAGATTGTTTTCACTATTCTAGGTTCTTTGAATTTCTTTGTGAATTTTAGAATCAGTTTTCTAATATCTATGAAAATTGATTAAGATTGCATTAAAATTTTACATCAAATTGGGAAGAATTGACTTCTTGATATTGTTGAGTCTTCTATTCCGTAAATATATCTTTCCATTTATTTGTCTTCTAAAATTTCTCTCATCAATGCTGTACAACATTTTCAGTGTATAAGCCTTGCATATATTTGATTAAATTTATCCTTAATGATTTTCTGGTTTTTTATACTATAGTAGATGCTATTTTCCAATTATTCATACATAGTACATAGAAACATAGTTAAGTTTTATATATTGACCTTGAATCCTGTAACTTTGTTGAATTCAATTTTTTCTTTTTTAGTTCTTGGCATTTCTTCTTATAGATTTCTTATGACTTTTCACAAGAGAATGATATGATCCATAAATAAAGATAATTCACTTCTTTCTTTCCAATCTGTGCCTTTTATTTCTTTTTCTTGCTTTGTTACACTGGCTAAGATCTCCAGTACAATTTAAAATAGAAATGATGAAAGCAGACATTCTTGCAATATTCTCAGTCTTGGAGGCAGGGTTGTGTATTTAATCTTTCACTATTAAGGATGATGTTAGAGATCTCGTCAAGATGGCGCTGTGAGTAGACGTTGAACTCGCCTCCTCCCATGAACACAACCAGGTTACAACAATTTTGGGAAGAATCACCCTGGATTGAAAACTGAAACCTGGATAAAAAGAACCCCCACGACAAGGGACAGTCCTGACAAAGGCAGAAGAAGCAGTAACTCTGGCCAGAGAGGAAAAAAGCCACCTTTGGGAGCAGCGGAGCTTCTCAGCTGGCCAGGTGGGAGCCACCCTAAGGTACGAGCCCTCCCTGGAGAAGTGAGGTCTGGAGCAGGGGCAATACTGCTATAAACATCCTTCAGACTCAGCCCAGCTGAGACAGGGGTCTTACTGTCTGGCTTTGCTGGCTATTAACTGCAGCGAGGACACCCCCAGAAAAGCTATCACCGAAAGCCAAAAAGATCTGGCTCTTAAAGGGCCCATGCACAAACTCACTCATTGCAGCAACCTAAAATCACCAGAGAGAAGGCTGACTGTCCTTTGGTGAAACGAGACTCACCTGGTGGGCTCTGGGGGCACCTTGGTGAGAGGAGGGTCCTCTCCAGAGACTGAGACATTGGTGGGGGCCATTGTTCTGAGCTGGTCCAGGCGTGCTGATACGGACACCAGTGGGGGCCATTGAGGAGCATCCCTTGGGCTGTTAGCCCAGGGGTTTGCCACATCCACTACAGCACAGATTAATCCAGTTCAGCCAGGGCAGGCAACCCACCCTAGGGACTGGCCCCACCTAACAGCAAGCCCTCAGGCTACTTTTCAGCCTGCATTGACTGAGTGCCTTGATCCTCTACAGGCAGGCAAGGGTGTCTGCCTCTGTGGGGCAGGGCCTGTGAGAGGGCCAGGTGAACTGTGGGGAGCACTGGGGGAGATGGGGGCCTCTACAGTGTGGCATTGGGGTACGCTCCATGGGGTTGAGAAGTGTGCATGGACCAGGACTGTGTTGATAGTGTATGTGGTCTGGTGGGGGGTGAGGCTTATCAGTGCAGAAGACTTGTGCTTCACAAATAGCCATAAAAAGGATCAGCCCCACCTTCCAAAGCCTGAAACAATTGAGTGCCCCCATGGCAAGGGCTAAGCCCACTCAGCTGCACTCCTAAGAGAGCTGACAACAGCCTTGTTGACCTCAGGCCTATCACAACTGTATGCCCCTGAGCCTAGCAACCAGCTACACTGGGTACCAACCCAATTAAGAGGACAATTGCAATAAGAGTGTGCTGATAGACTTTGTAGCCAACAGTGCTGAGGCCCCCCCAAACCGGATTTACAAACAGCTGGCCAGGGAAGGAAAGATCAGACTCCCTGGGTACCTGCAGTGGGAGCAACCCTGCCACAGCAGAAGAACACAAGTAGCCCACAAAGGGGTCACTCCTGGTTCTTATGGACTGGTGATGAGAGGGAAGCACACTGCTGGGCCTCATAAGGCATCTCATACGTAAGGCTACTTCTCCAAGATCAGGAGACATAGCCGACTCACCTAGTACAAAGAAAATAGCACAAAGAGGCATAACGAGGAGGCAAAGGAATACTTTCCAAGCAAGGGAACAGTACAAAACCCCAGAGAAAGAACTAAGTGAAACAGAAACTAGCGACCTACTCGACAAAGAATTCAAACAACATATAAAGAGGATGCTCACAGACATGCGGAGAAGAATGGATGAACACAGTGAGCACATCAGCAAAGAACTGGAAGATATTAAAAAAAAAAATCAGAAATGAAGAACACAATACTTGAAATGAGAAATTCACTAGAGGGACTCAATAACAGAGTAGAGGAAGCAGAAGAACAGATCAGCGAGCTAGACGAAAGATTAGAGGAAATCACCCAAGCAGAACAGAAAAGAGAAAAAGGAATTAGACAGAATGAGAACAGTGTAAGGGAACTCTGGGACAATATCAAGCGTGCTAACATTCGGATGATAGGTGTCCCAGAAGGAGAAGAGAGAGACAAAGGGGCAGAAAATTTATTTGTCGAAATAATAGAGGAAAATTTTCCTAACCTGATGAAGGAAACAGACATCCAAGTTCAGGAAGAACAGAGAGCTCCAAACAAGAGAAGCCCAAAGAGGCCCACACCAAGACATATTATAATCAAAATGTCTAAAATTAAAGACAGAGAGAATCCTAAAAGCAACAAGAGAAAGGCCACAAGTGACATATAAAGGGAAGCCCATCAGGCTATCAGCAGACTTCTCAGTCGAGACCCTACAGGTGAGAAGAGGATGGCACAACATATTTAAGGTGTTAAAAGGAAAAAACCTACAACCAAGAATACTCTATCCATCAAGGTTGTCATTCAGAATGGAAGGAGAGATAAAGAGCTTCCCAGACAAGCAAAAATTAAAGGAGTTTATCACCAAGAAACCAGTTCTGCAAGAAATGCTGAAGGGACTTATTTAAGTGGGAAAGCAATGACTACAAATAGAGATAAAAAAAAATTATCAAAAAAACCCAAAACAACAACAACAACAAAAAACAGGCAATAAAATCACTTGTAAGGTAAAAGTATAGTAAAGGCAGCAGATCATCTACCTGTGAAGATAATATGAAGGTTAAAAGACAAATGTACCAAAATTACCTATTTCAATGATAAGAGGGTAATGGATAGACACACACTAAATAAAAGACTATATATGATGTGAAAAACATATAATGTGGGAGTAGGGGAGTGAAAAAGTAGAGCTTTTAGAAAGAGGTCAAGCTAAAGAGTCTATCTACTCAATATAGACTGTTATATGCATAGTATATTAAATAGGATCCTCATCATAATCACAAACCAGAAACCTATAACAAGCAGGAAAAAAAAGAAAAGAAATCAAACATATTACTAAAGATAGCCATCAAACCACAAGGGAAGAGAGCAAGAGAAAAAGAAAGGAACTGAGAAGAACTACTAAAACACCCAAAAAACAGAAAAAGTGACAAAATGGCAATAAATGCATATCAATAGCTACTTTAAATGTCAATGGACTAAATGCTCCAATCAAATGCCATCATAGGGTGGCCAACTGGCTAAAAAACAAGACCCATGTATATGCTGCATGCAAGAGACACACTTCAGACCCTCAGACACTCACAAACTGAATGTGAAACGATGGAAAAAGATATTCCATGCAAATGGCAAAGAAAAGAAAGCAGGGGTAGCAATACTTATATCAGACAAAATAGACTTTAAATCAAAAACTGTAATAAGAGACAAAGACGGGCACTACATAATGATAAAGGGAACAATCCAACAAGAAAATATAACACTTGTAAATATCTATGCACCCAACATAGGGGCACCTAAATATATAAAGCAATTATTAACAGACATAAGAGGAGAAATAGACAGTAACACAATAATAGTAGGGGACTTTAACAATCCACTTACACCAATGGATAGATCATCCAAACAGAAGATCAATAAGGAAACACTCACCTTAAAGGACACATTAGACCAGATGGACTTAGTAGATATATACAGAACATTCCACCCAAAAACCACAGAATACACATTCTTTTCAAATGCCCATGGAACATTCTCCAGGATTGATCACATATTAGGCCACAAAACAAGTCTCAATAAATTTAAGAAGATCGAAATAATACCATGCATCTTTTCTGACCACAAAGGTATGAAACTGGAAATCAACTACAGAAAGAAAACCAGAAAAGCCACAAAAATGTGGAGATTGAACAAACTGCTACTGAACAATGATTGGATAAATGAAGAAATCAAAGAAGAAATCAAAAAATGCCTGAAGACAAAAGAAAATGAAAACACGACATGCCAGAATCTGTGGGATACAGCAAAAGCGGTTCTATGAGGGAAGTTTATAGCAATTCAGGCCTACCTCAGCAAAGAAGAAAAATCCCAAATAGACAATCTAAAAGTGCACCTAAAGGTACTGGAAAAAGAACAACAAACAAAGCCCAAAATCAGCGGAAGGAAGGAAATAATAAAAATCAGAGCAGAAATAAATGAAATAGAGACTAAAAAAACAATAGAAAAAATTAATGAAACCAAGAGCTGGTTCTTCGAAAAGATAAACAAACCTGACAAAACCTTAGCTAGACTCACCAAAAAAAAAGAGAGAAGCCTCAAATAAATAAAATCAGAAATGAAAGAGGAGAGATTACAATGGACACCTCATAAATACAAAAGATAATAAGAGAATACTATGAAAAGCTATACGCCAACAAACTGGATAATCTAGAAGAAATGGATAAATTCTTAGAAAATACAACCTTCCAAAACTGGACCAAGAAGATTTGAATAGACCAATCACCAGTAAGGAGATTGAAACAGCAATCAAAAACCTCCCAAAAAATAAAAGTCCAGGACCAGATGGCTTCCCTGGTGAATTCTACCAAACATTCAAAGAAGACTTAATACCTATCCTTCTCAAACTCTTCCAAAAAATTGAAGAGGAGGGGAGGCTTCCTAACTCATTCTATGAAGCCAACATTATCCTGATACCAAAACCAGACAAGGACAACAGAAAAAAAGAAAATTACAGGCCAATATCACTGATGAACATCGATGCAAAAATCCTCAACAAAATACTAGCAAATCGAATACAACAATACATTAAAATATCATCCATCATGATCAAGTGGGTTTCATTCCAGGGATGCAGAGATGGTTCAACATCCGCAAATCTATCAACGTGATACAGCACATTAACAAAATGAAAAATAAAAATCACATGATCATCTCAATCGATGCAGAGAAAGCATTTGATAAGATACAGCATCCATTTATGATAAAAACTCTAAATAAAATGGGTATAGGAGGAAAATACCTCAACATAATAAAGGCCATATATGACAAACCCACAGCAAATATCATTCTCAATGGAGAAAAACTGAAAGCTATCCCTCTAAGAGCAGTAACTAGACAACGATGCCCACTGTCACCACTCTTATTTAACATAGTATTGGAAGTCTTAGCCAAAGCAATGAGGCAAGAAAAAGAAATAAAAGGATCCACATTGGAAAAGAAGAAGTGAAACTGTCACTCTTTACAGACGACATGATTTTATACCTAGAAAACCCTAAAGAGTCCACTAAAAATCTTTTAGAAATAATAAAGGAATACAGTAAGTTGCAGGATACAAAATCAATGTACAAAAATCAGTTGCATTTCTATACACTAACAACGAAGTAGCAGAAAGAGAAATTAAGAATACAATCCCGTTTACAATTGCAACAAGAAGAATAAAATACCTAGGAATAAACTTAACCAAAGAGGTGAAAGATCTGTACACCGAAAACTATAAAACACTGTTGAAAGAAATCGAAGAAGACACAAAGAAATAGAAAGATATTCTGTGCTCTTGGATTGGAAGAATTAACATCTTTAAAATGTCCATACTTCCTAAAGCAATCTATAGATTCAACGCAATCCCTATCAAAGTTCCAATAACTTTTTTTTACAGAAATAGAACAAAGAATCCTAAAATTTATATGGAACAACAAAAGACCCCGAATAGCCAAAGGATTCCTGAGAAAAAAGAGCAAAGCTGGAGATATCACACTCCCTGATTTCAAATTATACTACAAAGCCATAGTAACCAAAACAGCATGGTACTGGCACAAAAAGAGACACAGAGATCAATGGAACAAAATTGAGAGCCCAGAAGTAAACCCACATGTTTATGGACAGCTAATATTCGACAAGGGAGCCAAGAGCATACGATGGAGAAAGGAGAGTCTCTTCAATAAATGGTGTTGGGAAAACTGGACAGCCACATGCAAAAGAATGAAAGTAGACCATTCCCTTACACCATGCGCAAAAATCAACTCAAAATGGATTAAAGACTTGAATGTAAAACCCGAAACCATGAGACTTCTAGAAGAAAACATAGGCAGTATGCTCTATGACATTGGTCTGAGCAGCATATTTTCAAGTCCCATGTCTGACCGGGCAAGAGAAACAAAAGAAAAAATGAACAAATGGGACTACATCAAACTAAAAAGCTTCTGCACAGCAAAGGAAACCATCAACAAAACGAAAAGACAGCCTAACAATTGGGAGAAGATATTTGCAAACCATATATCAGATAAAGGGTTAATATCCAAAATATACAAAGAACTCATACAGCTCAACAACAAAAAAGCCGACAACCCAATTAGAAAATGGGCAAAACATCTGAACAGAGATTTCTCCAAAGAAGATATACGGACGGCCAACAGGCATATGAAAAGATGCTCAACATCATTAGCTATCAGGGAAATGCAAATCAAAACTACAATGAGGTATCACCTCACTCCGGTCAGAATGGCTGCAATTAACAAGACAGGAAACAACAAATGTTAGCGAGGGTGTGGAGAGAAAGGAACCCTTGTTTACTGCTGGTGGCAGTGCAAACTGGTGCAGCCACTATGGAAAGCAGTGTGGAGTTTCCTCAGAAAATTAAGGATAGATCTACCATATGATCCAGCTATTCCACTGCTGGGTATTTATCCAAAGAGCTTGAAAACACAAAGGCATAAAGATACTTGCACCCCTATGTTCATTGCGGCATTATACACAATAGCCAAGACATGGAAGCAACCTAGGTGCCCATCAAGGGACAAATGGATAAAGAAGATGTGGTATTTATACACGACGGACTACTACTCAGCCATAAGAAATGACGAAATCCGGCCATTTGTGACAACATGGATGGACCTTGAGGGTATTATGCTGAGTGAAATAAGTCAGAGGGAGAAAGTCAAATACCATATGATCTCACTCATAAGTAGAAGATAAAAATGACAAAAAAAAAAAAACACATAGCAATGGAGATTGGACTGGTGATTACCATTGGGGAATGGGGGAGGGGGAGGGCAAAAGGGGTGATTAGGCTCACATGTGAGGGGATGCACTATATTTAGTGTCCGAGTGGTGAACATGATGTAATGTATACAGAATTCGAAATATGATGTACACCCAAAAATTAAAATTAAATTAAAGAAAAAATAAAATAAAAAAAAGGATGATGTTATTTTCAGGTTTTCATAGACATCCTTTATCAAGTTGAGGAAGTTTCATTCTAATTGTCTGAGAATTATCATCATGAATGAGTTTTGCATTTTGTCAAATGCTTTTTCTGCATCTCTCAAGATGATCATATTGTTTCCTTTACTTTGTTAATATGGTGAATTGTATTGTTTGATATTCAAATGTTAAAGTATTAATATTTGAGAATCATAGATGTTCATAGATATTATCCATTTTGTATGTTTCTGGACTTAATTTGCTAATGTTATGTAAATGATTTTTGCAATCTGTTCATGAGCATATTGGTCTACAGTTTTATTTTATTGTAACATCCTTGTCTGGTTTTGATATCAGGGTTAAGATGTCTGATAAAATAAGTTAGGAACTGTCCTATCATTTTTCTAGCCTGAAAGAGTGTTTTATAAGTTTGGTATTATTTCTTCCTTAAATATTTGAAAATATTCACCAGTAAAGCAATCTGAGCCTGAAGTTTTATTTGTGGAAATGTTTTTAATTACAAGTTCAATTTCTTTACAAATTGCAGCGCTATTCAGATTTTCTATTTCTTTATGTGTTCATTTGAGTAAGTTATATCTTACAAGATTTTTGTACACTTGGGTTGTCTAATTTATCTGCATAAAGTTGTTCATAATATCATCCTACCTTTCTAACGCCTTTAGTATCAGTAGGGACTTCCCTTCTTCATTCCTGATACTGACAAGCTCCTCTCTCTTTTTATTCTTGATTAGTCTAGCTAGGAGGTTATCAATTTTATCAGCTTTTCCAAGAACCAACTTTAGGTTTGCTTGATTTTTTTTTTATTGTTTTTCTGTTTTCTATTTTATTGTGTTTTGCTCTTTATTATTTTCTTCCTTATACTTACTTCAGTTTAATTTGTCCCTTTTTTCTAAATTCTTAAAGTGAAAGTTTAGATCATTGATTTTAACGTATCTTCTTTTCTAATATAAACATTTAAAGCTATAAATTTATTTCTAAGTTCTGTTTTGCTACATATCACATATTGTAATGTTGCTGTTTTGGCTCAAATGTAATCTTTTCTTTTACCAGGGGATTATTCAAGATAAATTATTAATTTCCAATTATTTGGGGATCTTCTTAGAATTTTTTGTTATCGATTTCTAGTATATTTTCATTGTGGCCAGAGAATATATTCTGTTTTTTTCAATCCTTTGAAATGTACTGACACTTGTTTTATAGGCTATCTTGTTGTATAAATCTGTCATGATGAACGTTGCATGTGCACTTGAAAAGAATATATTCTGAACATTTGCATCTACTGATCTATAAAATCCAGTTAGATTAAGCTTCTAAATAAAGTTGTTCAAAATTCAGTCTACCTTTTCTCTCAAATATTGATGAGGAGTTTCCAACTGTAATGGTGGATTTGTCTATTTCTTCCTTTGGTTCTGTCAGTTCTTCCTGAATGTATTTTGAAACTGTTTTATTAGATGTATGCACATTTAGGATTGTTACGTCTTCTTGAAGAGTTGGCCTTCTTATTGTTATGAAGCGTCCCTCCGTATTCTGGTAATACTTCTTGTACTGAACTTTATTTACTCTGATATTAATATAACCACTCCAGCTTTCCTATACTTAGTGTTTTCACGGTAAATATTTTTCATCCTTTTATTTTAACTCACATCTTTACATTTAATATACATTACATTTAGTATACAGTTAGGCATTACTTTTTAATGCAGTCTGACGTTCTCTGCTCTTTAATTGGAGTGTTTGTTGATTGATATGATTGAGTTGATATGATTAAGTCTGTCATCTTGCTATTTTTTTTAGTTATCCCATTTGTTCTTTGTTTCTCTTTTTCTCCTTTTCTGCCTTCTTTTAATTGAAGTCTTTTTTAGTAATCCATTTTATCTTTGTTATTAGTTACTTTTGCTTTAAATAGGCAATTATCTTTTAAGGAGATTAAGAAACACATATATAAAAGAAAAACTTTTTATATTCATTCATATATTTATTATATCTGGTGCTTTGCATTCCTTTTGAAGATCTGAGTTTCCATTTGTATATGTTGTCCGCTAATCCTAGAGGTTTGCTCATTTCAAAGGGAGAATTTGGTCCTTTTCTAATACCAGGCACAGAGGAATGCCGAATCTCATCTGCTTACCATTGCTATTTTTTAGCATTATTACCCAGTGTTGGTCCTGAAGCTTAGTGCTGCATAATGCTTGGTGCTTGTGTGTTTTGTAGCATTGCCAGTCCAGGTTTCCATACAGACACAACAGTTGTTTGAGAGAGGATAATTCTATACCTTCAGCACTAAATTAAGTCAAGGATGCTTCACACCTCAACATCACAGCTTTCAGAGCCAGATCTTCTTGTTCATAGATACAGATTCTCAGGATACAGACTGGTGCTAGAAAGACTGGGTTTGGCTCTCATTTCAGCATTCAGCATCCCATGGATCTAGAGCCACTGGCCCCATTTTCTCCCCCATGACCACTCTCTCTCTCTCACGAGTGGAGTCATATTGGTTTCCTTAGGGCAATTGAAACTAGTCCTCCCACTGTGTGAGCAAACACACACACACATGCACATGCATGCATGCACACACACACACACACATGCATGCACGCTCACGCGCACATAATGCTGCACTTCCGATGTAGGCTACTCTGAGGATCCCAAAGAAATTTTCTGTCCCTGTCCAAACTGTGGCTATAGCTATTATAGCTGACAACTCCTCATTCATCCAAAGATTGATATCAGTCACATTAAAGCACAAACACTCAAAAGTTTTGCTGCAATGAAATAGTGCATTTTAGAGCTCATAGCTCTTCCCACTCTAAACTCCCACTAACCTTCAAATATTTCCAAATTTAATACTATATACTTAATATTTGGATATATATGTGTATGTGTGTGTATGTCTAAAAAGAGAACTCTTTCTTAAGTTCTCTATTAAAAATCATTGCCTCCTTGTCAAAGTAGCTGAGGGCAGAGACATTGGAAGCCAGTGTGTCAGTACTGTTGCCACCTGAAAATCAGTCAGGGAGGAGAAGAGCAAATCTCAAAGATATTACATCAGTGAAATGATGTTTTAATTTACTAAATGCATATTCAGCCATGTGAGAACATGTTTTTGCAGAAAAGGTATACCATACTTCACCATAATCTCTCTCACTTTCACGGGCCGGAGAAAGGAGGTGTTAATGTAGTCAAATGGCTTATTCAAATCACATGAGGGTGAAGCAAGGAAACAAGAGAAGCGCCTGCCAATATTCACCAGTAAGCACACCACAGTCCGGGTCTGGCCATGTGTAGCCATCTGTCTTTTCCACCAGGTCTCTGGAGCTTTGCATCGACCCTGCCCTCCCTGGGAGAGCCCTACCTCCTGGCACACTCCTTAGGGACACAATCTCAGTTCTTCCCTCTGCCAGGAGGACTTGGCCCATCCATGGCATATTGATTGGAACTCAGTGGAAATTTTGAGTCCTTTTTTTTCTAAAGAAAGAAAAATACCCAGACACAACTGAAGAAAAACCCTTAAATTCTGTTCAGTTATCTGAGTTTGTGCCAGATTAGAGGGAACAACTTGCAAATTCTTCTTCAAAAGCTGTCAGAATATTTGCCTTAAGCTTGCTCTGACTCAGCTCTCTGCAAGAAAGATATGTTGCTGCAGCTGATTCATCAGTAAACTGCCCCTCGCTCAAGAGCAAGCAGTCACAGTCACCTCTGATTCCACTTGACCCAGTTCAAGAATGGGGTGCACATGGTCGGAATGGACCACCACACAGCTCCCACAGGATCAGCACACGTTAAACTGCATGGGGCATGGCAGCTGGACTCATCTTCTTCACTCTTGGGTATGGGTTCATCCCAAAGGCTTTGAATAGAAACAAGCGTTTGCGGGGAAAGGCACAATTCAGAAAATGTCATATCACCAGGAGCTTCTTTTTTCATGATGAATTAACAAAAGTTTTTTTGAAAAGATGTCATCAGTACCAATCCAAAACATGATCTATAGGAGATGAAACCATAAAGCCATCCTCAAATTTTTTACAGAGTTTCTCACTTTCTATAAATTGCTCTTTTGCACCATATACCATCATCTAAAACATTAGCAGTCACCTTTTATTCCTATTGCTGAAAGAATAGATAGTAACCTATATGAATTTAAACATGTCTATTTCAATACACTCAACTGTGTTTGTCACGTGCACTCAATGTATACAACGTTCAGTAGCAAGCTACTAGCTATCAGAAAAATCCAGGCTTCTTTTTGCATTTGCATTTGAATCTATTAGCTCACATTTTGTTTTACACAGGATGGGAGGAGAAAATTTGATCCCAGGGTCTGTAGTTTTCCTAATTACCAGAGGAGTTTCTATAAATTATATGGTATAATACTGGTAAATTTACTTACATACATAACAAATTCCATATGCTATAACAAATATAATAGATTCATGAAATAAACAACAGAATGTTTTACATACTTCTTGGTTGGAAGTTATGCATCAGGAAGATTAAATAAGAATTTTGTACTTAATATTGAGCCCACGAATAGGAAGATTTCTCTAGTCCTATTGAAGAGCTTTGGTAATTATCAGGACCGGTATAAATACAACAAAGACTTTTTTCCCTTTTGTCTATATACCCTTTGCTCTCTGAGCTCTGATCTGAACTTGGTATTGTAAATATTCTTATTTTACAGGAAGGGTACTTTAAAATTCAAGCTACTTAATAGTCAACCTGATTGTTTCTTAAGGCTTCTCATATGCCACTGTGACTTATAATCTATTTTAATTTTATCCAAGGTTAAATCAAGTTTGTTTCTTTGTTTGCTTAGGGTTATAATTTCTATTTCTAATCAGTGAAGAGATGCAAATATTAATAAATCAGTGAGATTTAGTGGAGGGGTAGGAGTTCTGGAAGAGCAGCCCGAGGACTTATATACATCTGCTTCTCCATAAAAGCAGCAAAACAATGGCAAAAATCATCAAAACCAACTTTTTCAGAACTCCAAAAATTAACAAAAGGCTTGCAATGATTTTGTGACCTTTTAATTTGGCCTACTCCCACTGTCCTCTCCCTAGCTCCATAAGAGCCTTGCAGCCACTAGTTGGGGCTAACTTGATTCTGAACTTCTCAAAAACTCCTATGTCTAGATCAATGTCACTATTTGACTTGACATGCAGGTCCCTGCAAAAGCCATGTTTGCAGTCATTATTTGATGTGACTTGGAGCTTGTTCTGCCAGAAAAGCCCTATCCCCAGAGCATTTGTTGAAAACAATCAATGGCAATTCTTTGGCATCATAGCTGCCTGCAGATGTAACTGGGCCAAATCAGAGCTTGGCCAAAAACTTAAAAGGAAGATCTGGGGAATTAGATGTCCATAGAGGGCTTTGAAAAGCTGGGACATATTCCTAGGCATAAAGAGGGCCACACACATGTGCAGGGCTGGGTACATCCCCCAGAAACACCTGAAAGGACCCCAGTCTCCCATTTTTGGCTGAATTTTAGGCCCTGTACAAGCAGGAAGTGGAGGCTAAGACAGTTGTAAACTACCGGAGCATTGAAAGCATGCCCCAACACACACACAGAGCCGCTCAGCTCTTATTGGTTGAAGACACGTAAGGAAATCTCTGGCTAATCATTAGATGACCATTAAGCTAAGGAAGCAAAGACTTTAGTGACTTAAAAATACAGGGAATATAGACTTTACCCAGTTAATTAAGGAACATCAGTAAATACGTAAACAGCAGTAACAACAAAATAGTGACAACAACCTCTACAGAGTGGAGTGGAATCTGATATCCAGAGTTGCCACATTAGATTACCTAAAAATGCCTATTTGGTACAAAAAATAAAGAAATATGCAGAGAAACAGGAAAGTAAGGCCCATGGTTAACTGATTTTTGATGAGAGAGCCAAGACAATTTTACGGGGAAAAAACAGTCTTTTCAACAAACGATGCTGAGATGACTAGATATCCACATACCAAAGAATGAAATTGTACCCTTCTATCACACCGCACACACGTGCACACACACGCAACGCCTCAAAATGCATCATAGACCTAAATGTAAGAGCTAAAAATATAAAACTTTTAAAAGAAAACATAGGAGTAAATCTTTACGACCTTAGCTTAGGCAATAGTTTCTTAGATATGCCATCAAAAAGCAAGAACAACAAACAGAAAAATAGATAAATTGGACCTCATCAAAATTTAAAACATTTTGCTGCAAATCACACATCAACAGTGAAAAGACAACCCACAGAATGGGGGAAAATATTTGTAAATCATACATCTGATAAGGGACTTTATTCAGAATATGTAAAAATGTCTTACAACTCAATAATGAAATGATGAATAATTCAATCAAAAATGGCTAAAAGATCTGAATAAACATTTTTTCAAAGAAGACATAAGAATGGCGAATAAACACATGGAAAGCTCCTCAACATCATTAGTCGTTAGGGAAACGCAAATTAAAACCACAGGGTGATACCACTCCACTCCCACTAAGATGGCTACAATCAAAAAGACAGACAGTAACAAGGGTGAGTGAGGATACAGAGAAATTGGAACCCTCATACTTTGCTGGTAGGGCCACTTTTGAAAACAGTTTGACAGCTCCTCACACAGAGTTAAACATAGAGTTCCCGTGTGACACAGCAATTCCACTCCTAGGTATATACCTGTGGTAAACAGAACAATGGCTTCTCAAAGATGTCCACGTCCCAATCCCTGAAACCTAAGGAATTTTGCACTTGTGATTAATTGTCTTGAGATGGGAGATTGTCCTGGATTATTTGTGTGTATCCAATACAATCACGAGGGTCTTTACAAGAGGGAGACAGGATGGTCAGTTAGAGAAGGCAATGTGACAATGGAAGCAGAGAAAGAGATGTGACAACAGAAGCAAGAGAAGGAGACAAGATGATGTTAACCGAAGTGGGAGTGATGCCATTGCCGGCAGGAGCCAAGGAGTGTGGATGGCATCTCGAAGTTGGAAAAGGTTTCCCTGGAGCCTCCAGGAGGATAACAGCCCTGCCAACACCTTGATTTTAGCCTCGTGAAACTGATTTCGAACTCCAAATCACCAGAACTACAAGATAATAAATTCGTGTTGTTTTAAGTCACTAATTGTGTGGTAATTGTCATAGCAGTGGTGGGAATCTAATGCAATACCCAGGAGAAATGAAAATATATGTCCACATGAGAACTTGTATACACATGTTCTTACAGCATTACTCACAATAACCAAAAAGTGAAAACAACCCAAATGTCTATTAACTGATGAATGAATAAACAAAATGTGGTATTGCCAAACAATAGAGTGATAACTGAAATAAAAAAGAATGAAGTACTGTTACATGTTACAATGTGAATAAACTTTGAAAACATTATGCTAAATGAAAGAAGCCAGTTATTTATATGAAATGTACAGAACGGGCAAATCTATAGGAACAGAAATAAGTTAGTAGGGGATGGGGAGTGACTGCTGATATGTATGGGGTTTCATTTGGGGATGGTAAAATTGTTCTAAGTTGTGGTGATCGTGGTACAACTTTGTGAATATACTAAAATCCTTTGAATTATATACTTTAAGTGGGTGAATTTCATGTTATGTGAATTACATATTAATAAAGGTATCAATAATCTGCAGCAAAATACAAATGCTCACCTCACTCTACTTCACAGCAAAGTAATTCAAACATACAGCAAAAAATAAAGCATTGATTTTTATCTCTCAATTGGATTTTTAGTTTTATTCTAAGTATCAGCTAACCCCACAGTGAATGCTAAGTTAATTGATTTACCTACTCACTCAACAAATAAATGCCTCCTTTGTGCCATACCCTGGCTAGGCTCTGGACCAGAAGTACCAATGGAACAGGCTTACCAATTTTTTTAAATCTTATTCATACAAGGACAGTAGGTCTGCTGCCTTCTTCTCAACTAATAATATATCTTGGATATGTCATATTTCACCACTTCTATTATTCCTTATGTAATAGGGCAGCTCCACATTGTTGTTATAGATTACTTTAAATTTGCTTACTTTATGGGATTATTGGCCAGTTCTAAATTGTTGATGCAGGTTAGGTTTAACCTGTTTACACACACATGCCTCACTACTCATGCTGGAGTATTTCAAATACAGTATAACAACATTAATCAAATGCTTAGAAAAATAAATGTGTAACTGAATTAATGCCATGAATGAAATGTTTAAGGAGTTAAGAGAGCAACTATCATCTTGTCTCTTAGGTCAAAGAAGTTCTTTCCAAGGAAACAAGCAGGAAAGTGTTTCAGGAAGGCAGAAGATGTGGGAGATCCAGAGACCAGAGGTTTGCTCACTACAGGGAGAAGCCCAGTGTGGCCAGCGCTGACGAGCAAGGAAGCAGCGGCAGGAGCTCTTGAAGGACCTTTCATGGCAGAGATTGGTAGGGGTTCCTCAACTTTCATTTTCAAAATCTCCATTATGAATACCCAACTATTAACACCTACTTCTATTGTGTACTTGGATTAAAGACTCTATATCCTACTTCCTTTGCAGCTAGGTGTGGCAGTGTGATAAATTTGTGGACAACTCGAGGTAAGCAGAATGGTGTCTTAGGGAGAGATGTGTTTTTTAATGTCACATCCTCCTTCCAGTTAGCTTGACATGGACAGGACAGCTGGAGATTAGGCAGCCATCTTGACCGTGAGTGACAGCTGCATGCTGCAAATGCCAGGGCAAGAGAGAAGCAGTGTAGGTCTTGGATATGATGTTATACAAAATCAGCCCCAATCTGCCTACCTCTTATTTCTCTTTTGCGTAAAGAAGAAATCTCGATCTTGCTAATCCACTGTTATCTTAGGTTTTCTGTCCTTCGCGGTTAAACATAATCTCACTTAGTACACTGTTAAGGATTTGTTAGTCTCTCCTGCAAGCACACAGAAGATCATAAAGGTTATGACTTAGTTGCTTTATGCTTTAAAAGATCACTTTGGCTGTCACGTGAAGGATTGAAGTGGGAAAATATTGGATAGAGGGAGACCAAGTGGGAAACTATTATAATAATGTAGGTTAAAGATGTTGGTAAATTTAAACTAAAACAGTGTCAGACAAAAAGAAAAAAATGAATTTGAGATATATTTAGGCTAGAGAATCAACAGTACTTGGTTACCGATCACTGTAGGGAGGGAGGAAAAGGGAGGTGTTAAGGATGACTCCAGTCTTTCTAAGATGAGCGATGGGTGGGCTGAGGTGCTATTTCCTGAAATGGGAGACACTGGAGGAAGAGCGGTCTTAAGCAAAAGATCAAGAGTTTAATTTTGGACCGAGAAAGTCTGAAATGGCTGAGGCTATGGCAAGTCTGTAGCTGGAAAGGAAGAAATGGAGATCAGAAGATAGGTTGAGGTGAAATTTGCACATTTGTGCTGTGGAATTCTGTCAATGAAAATTTAAATTTGAGGAGATTTTGGCTGTTGCTTTTCTCTCTCTGATCTAGGGCAATGCTTTGTAAACTGAAGACTATGGTCCCTTAGTGGTTCACGAAATCAATATTTTTTTTACCTCACTGGCTTCATTTTTAAAATGAGATAGAAGCTAAAAATTGTGATACTCTACCAGTAATAAAATTATAACTTAAATAAAACTTTCGTTTCCACTTAATGTATGTATATGTACACACACACACACACACATACGTACATTAGCACTGGTGGATATATGCACATGTAAGCTCCTTGGAAAGACATTTTTGTCGGTTTTGGTCACTGATGTATATCCATTGCCTAGAAGGGTATATGGTTAGCACTTGCTAAACATTAATTGAATGAATAAATATGTAAACATGTATGTATGCGTACATTCACTGGGTCGTGATTTAAAATCAATTTATTATTATTATTTTGATATAATTTCATATTTAAAGAAAATTTGCAGGAAAAGTCAAAGAATTCCCAGATACCCTTATCCTTTACCCAGATTCCCCCAAAGTTAGCATTTTGCTGCATCTGTGCATGTATACATAGAGAGAGAGAGAGAGCACTAGCAATATCTATATACAATATTTTTTCTGAACCATTCAAAAATTGCAGACATAATGCCCTTTTACCCCTAAATCAGTATTTATGTCTTAAAAAACAGGAATTATACAATCAGTATATAATTATCAAAACCAAGAAATTACATTGAAATGGTACTATTATCTTATCTACAGACCATGTTGAGATTTTTGACAATTGTGCCAATAATGTCTTTCATAGCAAAAGAAGATCTGAGGTCGTGTGCTGCATTCATCTGTCGTGTGTCTGTTTAGCCTCCTTTAATCTGGAAGAGTTCTTGAATCTTTCTTTTTATAAAATATGGTATCTAGGTGTGGGTCATGGTAACAACAGTTTTTCCAACAGTTACTACTCTAGCGAGTAGAGTCTGCAATGCCACGTTGGTCTGCCTTCAGTGGGGAGTCACCAGAAGGACACTGTCTCTCTTGAAAGGGTGGAGGGTGGCTTCTGGAGCTGATCAGAACACAGTGTTAGGGAAAGGAAAGCAATGGGAAATTCTTTATTGCAGCACTTGGGTTCTGAGAGGATATTAGAGCCCATCATGGGGGAAACAAGGTTACAGAGACCTTGGTGTTGAGGGCCTGGACAGACGGCCCTTGCTGACCTAAGCAGGTGGATTCCAAGGGAGAAAAGAGAACAGCGATTCTAGATCTTTTCAGGGTGAGTTCTACTCAGAGCCCTCTGGCGGCTGGAGCTTTGGGGAGCATTAAAACCTGCGACCAGAGACCAGCAAACAGGAAGCACCGCTGGGCACCCCTGGCACCGAGGGAAGGAACGTTCTCCTTGGAAACCTCTCTGGCTCCGGATCAGCAGTGGCATCTGCCCATCTGGATAGGACGTGTTGTCAACAGCTGTGTGTCCGCAAGAAGCAACAGCAGGAATGAGGATGTAGGATTCCGGGTTTTCCAGAGTGAAACTGACTCGGCCTATCCTAGCCCCACGCTGAACTGCTGATATTCCCAGGGCTTCTTGAGCTATCAAGAGGAGGGTGAATGCTCGAAGGGAAAATGCTTAAATATCTGCTGATCTGGAAGGTCAAAATCTCAACCCACCACCTCTAATTCAAGTTGTAAATTAGAAAGATGAGTTTGAATTTGCACTCAGAAGTTTTGGAACAGTCCTACTTGTTACAGATTATATCTGAAATACAGGAGATGAAAGAAATCTCCTGGAGAGAGGAGAGAATGCAAAGAGAGCCCAAGGCTGAGCCTGAGGAACACCATCACTTTAAAGTCAGGCAGAGGAGTAGCTGCCACGGAGACATGACAGGAGCTGACACAGAACAAGAAGGAAAATCTGAGAGTGTGGGTCATGTAAGCCAAAGGAATATGGGTTTTAAGGTGGCAGAAATGCTAACACATTGTTGAAGTTTATCTGGGAGCATTTACATCCTATAAAAAGAGAAATAATTATTACACACTTACTATTGTGCCCAGGATTTTCTGTGTCCAGTGTCATTGTAAAGCTGTGGATACACATGGTAAGACCCAACAGCTAATCAGGACTCATGGTTGTCAGCCCCGGAAACCCACTTCCACTGTCCTAGGATATTGGGGAAAGGAGAACAGGCTTGGAAAATGGGTAGACGTCCAGGGAGCTTCAGTGGGCTGGGCAGCAGTAACCACAGTTCCCGCAGCAGGAACACTGAATGTGCCCCTTCACTGCAACCAACCCACGTGCTCCTGTCATTCGCTGACATTCCAAGTGCCAGGAGGGGACACCAGCCTGGCCAAGCTTCAGCTGCATGCTTACCCCTGGGTTCCACTTCAATGGGGAGAAGCAGGATCTGGGCATCTCCATCTCAGCGTTATTTATTTAAAACTTGAATCCCCTCTGTAATTTAAAGCTCCACTCTCCCCTCCATCCCTCTATCCCAAGTACAGGCAAGGAAGAGAGAAGTGTGCCCTGGACCTAACTGGCTATCACTCTGGTTTTGTGTGTTTGTGTGGTCAGATGGCGGGACTCCAACATACCTCACAGATGAGAGGCTCCCTCCTGAACACGGGGCTACAACTTCCCACTGACTCAGAAGTTACCTGGAACAAGCATCTTTGCCTCCCCCTCTCCCTCCCTACTGCCTCTCCTCTTACCCTCCCCCCCAATGCAGTAACAGTCCTGGCAAGATTGCAGCCTGTGTCCAATCTCTCTGTGGACAAGTCTTGGTCTGCAGGCACCATGCTTCTTGGCAAGTGGTAAATCTGTAGGAAAAGGGAAGGAGTGGCTGTACTTGGCCTGGCAATACCACACCATGCCATCTCTCCCCAACTATGCTATTTTCTCCTGTCCTAGTTAACTAGGGCAGATCAGAAAGTTCGCTGACTATGGAGATAGGCCTGGTGGGGGACAAGGGAGATGGAGGAGTTCTCTCTTGGCTTTCGGGAGCCTTTTCCTCCCTCTCAGTGATGAATGGAAGAAATAATGCTCCCTCCCAAGCACTGCACTTCCCAAATGGTGCTCCTCTCCTCTCCCAGTCCTCTCCTTCCGTCAAGAGGATGGGGTGTGGGAAGAGGATGGGAGTGCTGGGGGTGGTTCTCTAAACTGATGCCCCCCAGCAAGCTCTGAAAGGTGGTGGCTGGTCCCAACCACCAGTGGACCAGGACAGGGCAGGGGGAGCCGTTTGCCCTGCTACAGGGAATTGTTAGAACTTCGATTTGGGGGAGTAGCATAGGGATAATAAGGAGACCAAATTTTAATTGGTTTTATTATTATTTTTAAACTCTAAACAGACAGTGCACTTTCCTTGTAGCCTGCAGCCTGGAGTGGACTGCTCCCACCTCTCCAGCTTTGGGATGTTACTGGATGGTTATCTGACCTTAGGCTGAGGACTACTGATGTGGTCATTGATAAGTTTCCAAGATATGAGGAAAAATCCACCTTGAAATCCTAAATATTAAATATTCCCTGAGCAGAGATACAGGAAGGAAGGGAATTAGATTATGGGCAATCAGGGAAAAAAAGACAAAACAAATTTCTACTATGGTGAGTTTATAATTATTAAAGCGGAGCACATGTGTACAGATATTTTTCATATACACTTACTGTCCCCCACATACGTGCACACTGGAGACCAAGGCTGCACACAGACAGTGAAGGAGACGAGCCCTCGCTTACAGTGACTTGCGGGGTGTCAGGTCCTCCCCACCGCCAGTTTTCACAGTGCGTGACTATCCAACTTCAGAGACTCATTCCTTTGTGAACATCATTGTCAGGCCGTTTTTTCCTTAGGGTTCCTCTTCAGAAACCCCAGCTAAAATATTCTGTTCCTTCTTTGAATTTTCAAGTCCTTTGTCTAAGTTATTACTTAATACTCTCCATGTGCTTGAGGGCAGGAATATCAGTATGTCATCTTTGTAGTACCCACAGCACTAAATACAGTGCCTGGCATCTACTGAGAGGTCGACCAAAAAATTCTAAAACTGGATTAAAATATAATCCTGTCTGGGAATTTTTTTTTATTAAGATTATGATAGATTACAACCTTGTGAGATTTCAGTTGTACATTATTGTTAGTCATGTTGTGGGTACACCACTTCACCCTTTGTGCCCTCCCCCCACCCGCCTATTTCCCTGGTAACCACCGATCAGATCTCCTTGTCTATATGTTAACTTCCACCTATGAGTGGAGTCACATAGAGTTCGTCTTTCTCTGTCTGGCTTATTTTGCTTAACATAATACCCTCAAGGTTCATCCATGTTGATGCGAATGGAACAATTTGGTCCTTTTTTATGGCGTAGTAGTATTCCATTGTGTATATATACCATATCTTCTTTATCCAGTCATCAGTTTCTGGTCATTTAGGTTGGTTCCTTGTCTTGGTTATTGTGAATAATGCTGCGATGAACATAGGGGTGCATGGGATTCTTGGGATTTCTGATTTCAGGTTCTTAGGATAGATACCCAGTAGTGGGATGGCTGGGTCATAGGGTATTTCTATTTTTAACTTTTTGAGAAATCTCCATAGTGTTTTCCATAGAGACTGCACTAGTTTGCATTCCCACCAACAGTGTATGAGGGTTCCTTTTTCTCCACAACCTCTCTGACATTTGTCACTCTTGGTTTTGGATATTTTTGCCAATCTAACGGGTATAAGGTGATATCTTAGTGTAGTTTTGATTTGCATTTCCCTGATGATTAGTGATGATGAGCATCTTTTCATGTGTCTATTGGCCATACTTATATCTTCTTTAGAGAAATGTCTGTTCATGTCCTCTGCCCATTTTTTGATCGGGTTGTTTGTTTTTTTGTTGTTAACTGTGTGAGTTCTTTGTATATTATGGAGATTAATCCTTTGTCAGATAAGTAGCTTGTAAATATTTTTTCCCAATTAGTGAGCTGTTTTTTTGTTTCAATCCTGTTTTCCCTTGCCTTGAAGAAACTCTTTAGTCTGATGAAGTCCCATTTGTTTATTCTTTATATTGTTTCCCTCATCTGAGGAGTTATAGTGTCCGAAAAGATTCTTTTGAAACTGATGTCAAAGAGTGTACTGCCTATATTCTCTTCTAGAAGACTTATTGTTTCAGGCCTAATCTTTAGGTCCTTGATCCATTTTGAGTTTATTTTTGTGAATGGTGAAAAAGAATGGTCAATTTTCATTCTTTTACATGTGGCTGTCCAGTTTTTCCAGCACCATTTGTTGAAGAGACTTTCTTTTCTCCATTGTAGGCCCTCAGCTCCTTTGTCAAAGATTAGCTGTCCATAGATGTGTGGTTTTATCTCTGGGCTTTCAATTCTGTTCCATTGATCTGTGCACCTGTTTTTGTACCAGTACCATGCTGTTTTTATCACTGTAGCTTTGTAGTATGTTTTGAAATCGGGGATTGTGATTCCGCCGGCTTTGTTTTTCTTGCTCAGGATTGCTTTAGCAATTCGCAGTCTTTTGTTGCCCCATATGAATTTTAGGATTCTTTGTTCAATTTCTGTAAAGAATGTCCTTGGGATTCTGATTCGGATAGCGTTGAACCTGTAGATTGCTTTAGGTAGTATGGACATTTTAACTATGTTTATTCTTCCAATCCATGTGCATGGAATGTCTTTCCATCTCTTTATGTCGTCGTCAATTTCTTTCAAGAAAGTCTTGTAGTTTTCATTGTATAAATCTTTCACTTCCTTGGTTAAATTTATCCCAAAGTATTTTATTCTTTTCATTGAGATTGTGAATGGGATTGAGTTCTTGAGTTCTTTTTCTGTTAGTTCATTGTTAGTGTATAGAAATGCTACTGATTTATGTATGTTGATTTTATACCCTGCAACTTTGCTGTAGCTGTTGATTGTTTCTAATAGTTTTTCTGTGGATTCTTTGGGGTTTTCTATATATAAGATCATGTCGTCTGCAAACAGCGAGAGTTTTACTTCTTCATTGCCTGTTTGGATTCCTTTTGTTTCCTTTTCCTGCCGAATTGCTCTGGCCAACACCTCCAGTACTATGTTGAAGAGGAGTGGTGAAAGTGGGCACCCTTGTCTTGTTCCTGTCCTCAGAGGGATGGCTTTCAGGTTTTGTCCGTTGAGTATGATGTTGGCTGTGGGTCTGTCATATATGGCCTTTATTATGTTGAGGTACTTTCCTTCTATACCCATTTTATTGAGAGTTTTTATTATAAATGGGTGTTGGATCTTGTCGAATGCTTTCTCTGCATCTATTGAGATGATCACGTGGTTTTTGTTTCTCATTTTGTTAATGTAGTGTATCACGTTGATTGACTTGCAGATGTTGAACCATCCCTGTGTCCCTGGTATAAATCCCACTTGATCATGGTGTATAATCTTTTTGATGTATTGCTGTATTCGGTTTGTCAGAATTTTGTTGAGGATTTTTGCATCTATGTTCATCAGTGATATCAGCCTGTAGTTCTCCTTCTTTGTGTTGTCCTTGTCAGGTTTGGGGATCAGAGTGATGTTGGCTTCATAGAATGTGTTAGGGAGTACTCCATCTTCCTCAATTTTCTGGAATAGTTTGAGAAGGATAGGTATTAAATCTTCTTTGAATGTTTGGTAGAATTCTCCAGAGAAGCTGTCTGGTCCTGGACTCTTATTTTTGGGGAGGTTTTTGATTACTGTTTCTATTTCTTTACTTGTGATTGGCCTATTCAGATTCTCCATTTCTTCCTGGTTCACTTTGGGGAGGTTGTAAGAGTCTAGGAATTTGTCCATTTCTTCTAGGTTGTTCAATTTGTTGGCATATAGTTTTTCATAGTATTCTCTTATGATCCTTTGTATTTCTTTGGTATATGTTGTGATTTCACCTCTCTCATTCCTAATTTTATTTATTTGAGATTTCTCTCTTCTTTTCTTGGTGAGTCTGGCTAAGGGTTTGTCGATTTTGTTAATTTTTTTGGAGAACCAACTCTTTGTTTCATTGATCCTTTCTACTGTCTTTTTTGTTTCAATATCGTTTATTTCTGCTCTTATTTTTATTATTTCTCTCCTTCTACTGACTCTGGGCTTTGTTTGTTCTTCTTTTTCTAATTCTGTTAGGTGTCGTTTGAGGTTGCTTATGTGAGATTTTTCATGTTTAGTGAGGTTAGCCTGTATTGCAATGAATTTCCCTCTTAGGACTGCCTTTGCTGCATCCCAAATGATTTGGTATGACGTGTTCTCATTTTCATTTGTCTCCAGATAATATCTGATTTCTTCTTTAATTTCTTCAATAATCCATTGTTTGTTCAGTAGCGTGTTGTTTAGTCTCCACATTTTTGCACCTTTCTCTGCTTTATTCTTGTAGTTGATTTCTAGTTTCACAGCATTATGATCAGAAAAGATGCTTGATATTATTTCAACTCTCTTGTATTTATTGATGCTTGCTTTGTTTCCCAAAATATGGTCTATCCTTGAGAATGTTTCATGCGCACTTGAGAAGAATGTGTAACTTGCTGTTTTTGGATGAAGTGTTCTATATATATCTATTAAGTCCATCTGGTCTAACTTTTCATTTAATTCTATAATTTCCTTGTTGATTTTCTGCCTGGATGTTCTATCCATTGGTGTTAATGGGGTGCTGAGGTCCCCTAGTATTATTGTATTGTTGTTGATGTCTTCTTTTAGTTCTGTTAAGAGTTGCTTTACAAATTTTGGTGCTCCTATGTTGGGTGCGTATATATTTATAAGTGTTATGTCTTCTTGTTGGAGAGTCCCTTTTATCATTATATACTGTCCCTCTTTGTCTTTCTTTATCTGTTTTGCTTTGAAGTCTACGTTGTCTGATATTAGTATAGCGACACCTGCTTTCTGTTGTTCATTATTAGCTTGGAGTATTGTCTTCCATCCCTTCACTCTGAGTCTGTGTTTGTCTTTGGGGCTGAGGTGTGTTTCCTGGAGGCAGCATATTGTTGGGTCTTGTTCTTTGATCCATCCTGCCACTCTGTGTCTTTTGATTGGAGAGTTCAATCCATTTACATTTAGAGTGATTATTGAAATGTGGGGGCCTACCGCTGCCATTTTATGTCTTGTTTTCTGGTTCTCTTCAATTTCCTTTGTTTCTCGTCCCATGGTTTAGTCTGTTCTGATGGAGAGCTGCTACTCTCTGTTGTTGTCCTTCTACTTATCTCCTTTGCTCTTGGTTTTGTAGCCCCTTTCCTTTTTTTGGTTTTTTCAGGAATGAGGGTTTTCCTAAGCATTTCTTGAAGAGGAGGTTTTGTGGCGATGAATTCTCTTAATTTTTCTTTATCTGGGAAAGTTTTTATTTCTCCATCATATTTGAAGGATATTTTCACTGGGTAGAGAATTCTCGGCTGCAGGTTTTTCTCCTTCAGATTTTTGAATATATCATTCCACTCTCTTCTAGCCTGTAAAGTTTCTGCTGAGAAATCTGCTGATACCCTGATGGGGGTTCTTTTGTAGGTTAATTTCTTCTGCCTGGCTGCCCTTAGTATTCTCTCCTTGTCGTTGACTTTTGCTAGCTTCACTACTATATGCCTCGGGGTTGGTCTTCTTGCATTGATAAAGTTTGGAAATCTATTGGCTTCTGTCACATAAAGTTCCATCTCTCTCCCCAGGTTTGGGAAGTTCTCAGCCTTTATTTCTTTGAATAGGCTTTCTGCCCTCTTCTCCCTCTCTTCTCCCTCTGGTATACCTATAATCCTTACGTTGCATCTCCTAATTGCATCAGATAATTCTCGGAGAGTTTCTTCATTTCTTTTTAGTCTTAGTTCTCTCTCCTCCTCTGCCTGCAGCATTTCTATATTCCTATCTTCCAAATTGCTAATTCTTTCCTCCATATTATCGGCCCTACTGTTCGGTGCGTCTAGATTCTTCTTAATCTCCTCTATTGTGTTCTTCATTTCCAGTATTTCTGTTTGGTTCTTCTTTCTAGTATTGAACTCTTTTGTGACATAGCTCCTGAACTCGTTGAGTTGTCTATCTGAATTCTCTTTTAACTCATTGAGTTTTTTAATGATGGCTGTTTTGAATTCATCATCATTTAGGTTATATATTTCATTGTCTTTGGGATTGTTTTCTGTGTATTTGTCATTTTCCTTCTGTTCTGGAGATTTAATATATTTTTTCATATTGCTTGATGGTGTAGATTTGTGCCTCCGCATAGAGTGAGAGTTTAGTTACTGCTTCCACTTGTTTCTACTGGTGTGGTGGGGGGACAGTTGCTTATACTGCACCAACCAGGAACCCTATCAGCTGTTGCTAACTGGGCCTGGGCCCCTCCTTGTAGTCACAGTGGTCCTGTGGGTTCCCTCTTTAGCTGTGGGGGCCGTCACAAGGGGGCTTCAGGCTGCTGGAGCCTACTGTTGCAGACCACCTAGACATGCTCTCTTCTTAGGGTCTGCAGTGGTGTTATGGGCTTTCCCAGCGGCCAGGGGCAGGATCACTTATATTTGCAGCTCTGTCACTGTCGGTGCCCACAAAATCTCACTTGTCCACTATGGGTCACAGCAGAGCTATGGGCATCTTCTGCAGTCTGTGGTTAGCTCACCTAGCTATGCTACTTTTGTCCCAGGGTCTTCCAGCCTTGTGGTTGCCAGGTGGGTGCTCTCTACTAGTGCTGTGCAGAGGCTATCGCTGAGGCTGCTGTGAGACTGTAGAGTTTCCCCCTGGGCCATGGAGCCGGGTCGCTGGAACTCCACCCAGCCTCAGTCCTCTCCCCTAGGATCTCAGGGAGCCCCTTGCCCTGTCTGGGCGATAGCCAGAGACCTTGAGTTCAGTGGCAGCTGGCCAGCTGCTGCCCTGCCTGGGATTCTCCTCTTCAGGACCCTCCCGGCATTGTGGATGCTGGGCGGGGCGTCTCTGCTAATGGCAGGTAGAGACTTTGCCTGCTGCCTGGACGGAACTCTGGAGTTTCCCCCCCGGGCCGCGGAGCCTGCCGCTGGACCTCCACCCAGCCCCAGTCCTCTCCCAGGAGATCTCCGGTAGCCCCAAGCCCCCGCCCAGGCAAAAGCCCAGTCAGTGGGGCCGGTGGCGGCAGCTGGCGGGCCACCGCCCCATTTGGGATTCTCTCCGGGAGCCTCCCCGGTTTGTGGATGCTGGGAAGGGCCTCTCCACTAATGGCGGGTAGGGGTTTTCCCTGCCGCCTCCGGTGTGTAACTCTGAAGCTTCCCTCTGGGCTTAGGTGTAATTGCAGGGGGCTTAGGTAGGGCTCTGGTGACCTGTTTCCACCGTCGTTCCTCTGGTGTGTGCTCCCTCCTGCCCTTGGTGTGTGGCAGTGTTCTGGGGGCGTCCGCTGGAAGAAAGCTGCTTGCAGGTACTAGGCTGTTTGGGAGTCGGGGTCAGAGAGTTTTCACCTATCTCCACCTCCTCTTGGAGGGAAGTCCGTCCGCCTTCTGATGTATAGCAGCATAGGTCTCTCAGGCATCCTGAGATGCTGTATGGATATCCTTTGTTAAGCAATGAATGTCCAATTAGTTGTAGATTCGAAGGGGTAGAGACAAAGAGGACTACTCACGCCGCCATCTTGGATCTTCCCTGTCTGGGAATTTTAGAAATCTAAGTCACTAGTATGTCGAGGGCATCCAGACTAGTTTCCTCCTCAGAGGAAAGACAGAGGGCACCCTGAGGATCCCAAGCTGCTCTGAGCTCTGAAAAAGTTAACAAGGCATTAAAAAGAAGTCAATAAAGTGACAGCATCAAAATGGTGACATCAGAACATCTTGTACCCATTCCTGCTTCATTCAATAACCTGGGGCTAGTCATTTAATTTCTCTGATCTCCATTCTCTCATCTATAAATTATCAAGGTTGGATTAAGGTCCTTTCTCTCGTGGTTCTCCTCCCTGCTCTACAGAGCGGGGAAAGCCTTTGTTGTTTACTTGTCATCACGCTGTATCTCTTTCTCTGTGCACCACTTTGATACTATCGCTGCACTCCTTAATATCGGTCAAGGTTCCCAGTACCCACAGGATCCAGTTCAAGCTCCTTCAGCTATCATTCCAGACCCTCCCTCATCTTTACACCTAGACTACTTTTCCAGTCTGTTTCTCATCAGTTCCCTATTTTAAACGTCCCTTTGCAGCCAAAACTGGCCTATTTCTCATCCCCCAAATAGTCTTAAATTTTTTTACTTTAGACCTTCTGGCCAATCAGTCTCCCACCTTTTATTTTTTTTGACTGGAGTCAGATACTAGCCCAGCAAACCCCCAAACTTCAGGGGTACTTTACAGCTTTAAAGTACCCCTCAAACAGCACTCTCCAAGAATCTTCTCCACAAATCTCCTTATTTAACTCCAGAACACTAACCCTTCAGACAACGTGAGAAGAGCTGTGTGACCCATGTAACTCTATCTGGCTGCCTCCTTTGGACAGACTCTCCACTCCCTTTGGAAACCCCCAACTCAGTGTATCAAGTAGCATTTCCATTTTAACGTTCAGTTTAAATATACAGACTGTTGCTGAGGTCAAATCTAGGAAATGGAGGCTTAGGTGGGGGAGGAGTTTTATTTTTACACTGTTTGATTTTTTTTACCAAGTTTAATGGTTTCTGCAATAATAATTATTTAATAAAAATTATCCTTAGGGGGGAAAAATGTTATTGTTACATGTTCCAGTTTATAATCCCTGTCAGGAATGTTTATATTGCCAAAATAATTAAATTCAAGTATTTTTAAAGCTTACTTTCCTACAAGCAACTTTCAAGAAATGAGGTATAGAAAAGACACAATGAGCAACAGTGCCCATAAAATCATGGTGCACTGCAGTTTTTCTGCAACTAGAACGATAAGGAAGCAGCTGACCACTGACTTGGTCATCTCTGACATAGTCAGACAGCCTATTTCAAGTATGAAGCAATTTAAATAAAAACTCTCAAGTTTTCCATTTGAAGGGGATTTCTCATGTCACTGCTATTTACCATAAAAATCTCTGGATCAAAGACGTCAAAATGAACATACTTTTACAATATAATAGAATATGTTTTCGATATAATTCCTGAAGGGCAAAAAAGTCATTCTAACTTACCCCCACCATCACCAGCACCTGCCCCTACGTTACCTCGCATATAGCAGGTACTCGCTAAATATTCACTACGGGGTTTTTCAAAGAGAAGCCTGGCACCATCTCAGCCACATGCCCCCAAATTGGCCTCCTGATGGGATCCACCACGGAACATCTGGATTTCTGCTCCACAGGCCCATCAGCAGAGAGCTCTTGCCAGGCTGGATTCACACAGAAAAATCCCACTAAAGATAGTCACTACCACTTGCAATTTCCTGACGTTGAAAAGGGGAGTTATTCCCCAACCTTTTTTATATAAGTGGAAGAAGAAATGAGTAGAGTCATACACATTTTTCACACTATTTCAGAATAAGAAAAAAAATGGCCTCCTCTAAATTAGAATCCTAAGAACAGATTCGCTGAATATGGTGAGCCACAATGACTTCATGGAGCCATTATGGGATCACAAGGAATCAGAAAACACCGCCTTAGCTGCCTCCCTCAAAATTATAAAAAGCCAGGTACTATTTTAGCACACACCCCCTGACTCTACTTCTAACACCCATCTTGGGTTGGGTGCAAAATGTCTATTAAAACCACAAGGCTGTGAGTGAAGATGTCTGCCTTCTGTTCCTTGTGGCTTCCAACCCATCCAACCAAAGATGACATCAGCAGACAGTGGTTGATGGGATGGTTATTAAAATTGAGCCAACTCCCAAACACACCCCGCAGTAACTCCCAGCTCTGGAGAAAAACGCCTGTCAGGTTTCCAGATGGAGCTGAGCTTCAGGAACCATGACAAATCTTGGGAGGAGGAGGGAGATTCTGAGATCAGAGTCTCCAAGGATGGATTCATCTGTGTTCATCAGGATGAATGCTCGCATGTTCCAGAAGAAGCCAAGCACTTGAAGAAAAAAGTGTGGGCAGAGGGAGACTGTGTGTTAGCGGAACGTTGTCTTTAATTGTAAGTGTAATCTTCCATACTGCTGGGTCACCCCCGAGAATCAAACAATGAAACATCTCCTCAGTGGTCTTTAGAATAATCTGGACTTTTAGGTAATTGGGTGCTGTGTTAGGTCATGGTCCCTGAAGCAAACCCCAAGATGAAGTTTCGCAAAGTTTATTAGGAGGTATACTTAGAACAACCAGTCCTTCCACATGGGGAAGCAGAAAAAGGAGGGGAAGGAAGATATTCTATAGAGGGTAAATTTGGGTCCATCCTGCAGGGGGCGCTGCAGAGACAGTGCAACCACACCGCAGCCTTCAGGGGTGGAGTACTGGTACTGCTGCATCCATCAGTCACTGGCAAAGGACTGCCCTGGGCATCGGGGGAGGGGTATCAGTTCCCAGGCACTTCCAACTTTCAGAGAGTGCAGATGAAGTAAAGTTGAAGGTGTCCTCACACCTGGGCACAGCAGTCGTTCTCAGACACCCGTGCTGGCTGTTGGGAGTGAAAGCACATGGGGGCCATTATGCAAGAAAATGACAAAGGAACCAAGGGGATATGGGTGGGGAAGCAACAGCATCTGCTACAGAGGGGCCATTGTCTACAAAATCTGCCTGGTGGCTGCTCAGGAACGAAGTCTGACCTCTTCACAAAAAACACAGACCATCTGTGCTCATCTTTGTTTCTAACAAAGAGCCCCTGGGCTACTCTTCAGAGCCAGTTCTAATGTAATTGCCCCATTTCTACAGGCTGAGAGCAATTTTCCCAGACTAGCCTTTCCTTCCTGTCCTTCCTCTGTATTCTTGTATCCCCTAACCAGTGCCCATCTCTTACCAACTCCTGTCCATCCTTTCTCCCTTTCCTCCCGCCTTTCCTTTCAATTTTTCCCCTCCCACTCTTTCCTCCCTTCCTGCTTTCAGCAATTCAACACCATTGTCTTACCCTGGGCTGCTGACAATTCTGTGTAAAGACAATGGATCAGATACTCAAAACTAGTTGATACAAAAAAGACAATGAAAATAAGTTTGGAAAAAATTTTCAATTAAATCAAACTTATTCAAGAGGGGAAAAAGATCTCTGGGTACCTGACAGAATAATGTAATATTTGATTCCAAAATGTCATTTAAACTTGTTAAGCTGTAATAACCTGAATGTTTCACTATCGCTGTAATATTCACTTAAAAAACCATGCTGGTTAAGTGCTTTGGGGTACAATTCTATTTCTAGAGCTATTTGTTTATTTAGCGATGGCTTTCTGTTTTAGTTAGAAGTATTACTATGTGAAAACATTTGATGAATCTGTCTTCTTAACCAAAGTAAAAACCTGAGAGTTTCAAACATATTTTGAAAGGCTAATGGACACTAGCCAGAGATCAGAAATGTTTCCCCCTACTGTACTCTCACAAACTTGAGAAGACATGAATCGCCATGACTATTTCCTATTCTCGTTAATATCTGTGCCTAATTGAAATCTATCTCTAATAAAAATGTAGTAGGAAGAGGGAGTATATTTAGAAGACCTTATCATAACAGTTCCAGGGGAGGCATCAGCAGCTGCTCCAAATTAGAACCCAGAGAATTGATTTGTGCAACACAATGAGGCCAAGGCACGGAGACACCAACTGAAAAATACAGACTTTGTTGCCTTTCCAAAGACACTAAGAACTACCAAATAACTAATACCTTGCATTTATACTTTTTACAAATCAGCTTTGGAAATCAGTGGGTAAAAAGAAACAGTTCTTGACTTGACTTATTTTTTCACCATGCTCTAGACTGTTAGTTTGGACATATCCAGAGAAGATCTTTTCATCTTAACCAATAACAGTACAGTTAAAAAAGAAACAATCAGTTATTAAATATTTCCTCTAAAGAGATACAAAATAGATAAGGCAGAGATCTTGGCCTTGGGATGCTTATGCACTAAGGAAAGCAAACACACTCATGAAAGAATTTGAGAGTAATGAAAATCTGCAAATGTAAAACAAAATTGGGAACAATCCAGGGTACGAAAACAAAACACAGCCAAAGCAAAGAGCTAGCATAAGAAGCAGGAAACCGTGCCTGATAATGAGACACAGTGACAGGCAGAAGCCGCGCTTCTGACGTGCCAACCCTGCATTGATTTAAGTAGGACTGGAATAGTTTCACATTCTTTACCTGAGTTTATGACTTTCCTCTGGTTATCCCAAAACCATTTTCAACGCTATAGTATCAGGAGCTGTGGAACTTAGAACGGTGGGGAGTTGAAATGGCTTCTTACTCATAGATACTTTTTAATATTCACTTTGACTTTCATTTGTACAAATTCTATCTAGTGAGAGGTAATGAAGGAATTAATAAAGGCAGATACCACCAAGCTGCGTGAACAGGCTTTTTGGGGGGAACATAGATGTCAAGATCAGCAACAAGAGGCTCATCACTCCCGTTCTCTCAGCATCTCAGGAAGAGCTGTGCTAGGATGAGGTGATGCTGCTGGCCACACTCCACCTCTGTGCTCTAGGGAAGAGGCATTGCCCTCCTACCTTCTTACAGGGGCGGAGGGCCAAAAACAGCCTTGGATGTGAGGAACAACGAGACAGACAGGACTTTGGCACCAGGCCATCTGCCTATAAGTTCCAGCTGGAGGCGAAGCTGTCTGAACACCTCAGCTTATGACCTGGAGGCCTTGTGAGATATGGGATCTAGGCTGCTGTGTGCGCAGGGAGGGGGCATGGTCCTATGGGAGGCCGAGTTTGGGCTCAGGCTATGCCGTGAAGAACGGGGAGCCCTTGAAGCTAGTGAATCCATTGTCAGGCCATGGAGCTCCAGTCACTCACTGGACAATCCTCCTTGCTTTGCCACCATGGAAAATAGGGCATGTTTATTTAAAAGAAGTACGTAGGAGATATTTCATAGCTGTGTAACTGAGGACAGGAAAAGTGCTCTATTCATTTTTAGCCCCCTACGGCCAGCACGTTGCTGAGCATGCCATGTGCATTCTAACAAACCTTCCCAGAATGTGAAATGGACCCAGCGCTGGGGCTGCTCTGGAGCATTTTGCTTCCACAGCCACATCTGATGAGCTGGTAGCACAATTGAGACTCAGCTGTCTCTGATGCAGCCAGATATAATCCACACCAGGATGGGTGTTCACACACCCATGGTGATAACAGCTTTGCTATTCAGTCTTGACATTGTTTGGTAAAGGAGGTGCTATAGACCAGTTAGCCATAAGTATTTCAGCCATAAGTGTTGGTGACCCTTACTTCTGTTACATCTCCAAAACCAAAGCTGCCTGAGGGCAGGGATTCTGTCTGCCTTTCTCCCCAGTCTATTCTCAGTGATGAGATCAGGGTTTGGCATGAAGCAGATGCTCAGTAAAATCGTACACTGAACGAGCCCCCGAAAAGCTTCCTCTTCGAAGACGTCAGAGGTATGTACCCAGCCCACTGTGCGATGCGTGGTGGCAGGCAAAAACAGTTAAAGAGGTAAAATCTGCTTGTAGGTCCACCCCACTTTTACTCCTGTGAGCTCTGCCCCCCAACACCTGCTGGCTTAGTATCATCACATTTCTTCTTAGCTAGGGTGTAGAATAAAGAACAGGGAACTTACAGTTAGGAAAGTCTCCATTAAAGCCCCACCCCCACCATTCTCCAGCTGTGTGAATTTAAGCAAATCACTTGAGATTTCTTTGACCCTCTTGGAGATATTAATTCCAATCTCATAGAAATGTGAAAAAATTATAAACTTCAAAGTCATATATACATGTTGTGTATTATCACTGACTAGTTATTGCAAAGGATCTAATGAAGCAGCCCAAATGAAAGCGTTCATCAGTGACGAATGTTTAAGGTGGAGAATGTAGGCTTTCTCTTTATTTTCCAGATCAACTCAAAAAGGCAGCCATCAGCTCTGACAATATATTGTGGTCAACCTAGAATAGTATTGCATCCCTCATCCATTAATAAACATAACACCACCTGTGAACCCAGCGGGTAAACCAGTCATCAAATGGTTCAACCACCTCTGCAGGTGCTTCACGCAGGTGCCTAGAGTGGAGAGAGACCGCATGGCTCTGGGAAATTTAGCCTTTTCAACAGAAATTACTTCCAAGTGATCCCCATCACTGCCCGCTCCCACACACGCAGTCTGGAAAAGACGATGTCAAATAAACAGAAGTTTTCTTTGACTAACTCCAGCCCTGAAAATAATCTCAAAGTACCAAGAGATGCACTGGGAATTTAGGAGAAAGAAAAAATGCGTTTCTTTATTTTTTACTTCTCCTCTAATCAAAGAGAAAAGCTGCTGCTTTGCTTGGGGGGATTGGAACAAATCTCACTGCACGCCCAAGAGGGCTCTGGGTGATGAATATTTAACACACGGTTAAGCTGTAAACAGCCGTAACTCCCTGGTGAATCACTCACTTCAGACACCCAAGCAGTCTCGTCGCTGAGGTCCTGCCCACGGGTCATGAGGGCTTCTCCTCGCCTTCAAACACTAAGCTGTTTGTTCACAGCCTCCTTAATAGTAAGACTCTTTTGCCCACGTAGCTCGGAGGGTGATAGATGGCATTTCATTTCGTTTGCCTCTATTGGCCTGATTCATCCCCAGCCTCATACTCCCTCTCATTTGGCTGTAATCTCATACTTGACACATATGTGCTCTTCACTCACTGTGGAGAGCAGCACTGTTTTCTAGCTGGCCTGTGTGCCCCCTCTCTCTATCAAGCATGGACACCAATTTATCTCACAAATAAGGAAATTAAACCATGTTTCCTGTTTGTGTCAGATTTTGCTTCCAGTGTTCAGGGCATTTCGGTCAGATCTACCTCAAGTCTGTGGCCCCAAAGAACACTGCTCCAGACACAGCTGACAGATGCTGCCTTGGCAAAGTGGTGCGTGAGTAGCAAAGTCACATAGAAGATGAGCTGTCGTCAGGACCGGTGCTACATTCAAGGGGAGAACTCCGGAGAAATGCATGTGCATTTTTTTCAAGGCCATGGCTAGATGCCCACCTTCCCTCTACTCTGACAAACGAATAAAGAGCTTACAAAGACCAAATAAGCCCAAATGAATACCATGATGGAGATAACTTGTTGCCAGGCACTCAAAACAGAGAGGAAGCACTCAAGATCAGAACAAAGAACAACTGGCAAAGGTATAAAACTACTGTTCACAAGCCTCAGGGACTCACAAAAACATTTTGGTATTCAATTTAGAGGACTTGGAGAGAAACCCAAGAGGTCAGTTAATCCTGCTCCTGGCCCTTCACTCCAGAGCAGTTATCTCATTTTAAAGACCCTCGTGGAAGGAATTTCACAGTTATTTACACAGTGGCTGCATAAGTACATTCGTACTAAGGAACATTAATATTGACATGCTGTACTTACTTTCACCATCAACCTATTTCCTTCTCCTAAGAGCTAATCCAGCAGCACTTAAGAAAAGTCACTCAGGAATCCTTCCTTTACCTCTAACTAACCTTAGTGTCACGTGACGCAGCTTTACTCTCCTTTTCTCTTATTTTCCTCAAAGGGGATGGGGCCCATTTTATCATCATGAATGCCATTTTTTATACTACAAATCAGAACATTGGTCTCTCTCCAATCCTTTCTTCTTTTGGTTTAGTTGTTTAAATCCTTGGCTCTTTCCTCATGAGACTTTCTCAAATCTCATTCCCATCTTAATTTCCTGGATTCTGTACAATCTCTATGACGCAGTTTTGCAATGACGAGAGGACAACAGAACATTCTGGTAAGTTCTGGCTAATTTGGAAATAACAAAGAGTCTCTCTTGGGTTACTAAATTCTTCACTCCTATTAGTCCTTCCTTGGACACTCGGTTTTTCTAAAAGTTGCACAACATTGCTGATTCACGTTCAGCTTTTAAGTGTGCAGATACCAAGCAGCATATGACTTTCTGTGAGGTCCACATAAGAAATGTGAACTTCTTTGCAAAACAATGATAGGAGTGAGGTTTTACCTCCAGCCTCTGCTGCCAAATGCCAACTGCTCTCTTATTTTCATAAAATTGAATCTCAAGAAAAGACTAAAAACTCATTCACAAATTCACAACACCACAGTGTTGCCTCTTCTTAGTGAGCCACGTTTCAACAGAGTCCAAAGCTTTTAACTAAATCAATGTGTCCCCTACAATGGAAGTTTTGGAGGACAAAAAGGGACCGGTCTTTTCTCTAAGTTCATGCCAGCTTTGCCTCTACATTGTGCCACTTCCATCCAGGAGTCCACTTGGTTCTAATCCCTTTAAATGAACCAGGTCCATGCCCACAGGACTACCCTGGACCTTAGCAGAGGCCACTATGAGTGGCAATATTCTTTTTTTGCTCTTCTCGGCTTTCCTGGTCTCAGAACTTCACATGAGATTGATTATTTCCAAAATTGGCCTCAATTCTTCATCTCCTCCTGTGTTCACACCCTTTGCAATGTGACTTTGTAACTCCTCCCATCAAAAGATGGAGTTGACTCTCTCGCCCCTTGGATCAGGGCTGGCCTTGTGGCTTACCTTGCAGCACAAATGACAGTGTCCAAGCTTAGGCCTCAAGAGGTCTTGCCTGCTTCTGCTCGCTCTTGGAACCTCACATCTGCTGTGAGAACAAGCTTCTGGAAGATGAGAGATAACGTGGAGCAGAGCTGAGTTATCCCAGCTGAAGCCATCCCAGACCAGTGGCCCTCATCCAACCTGCCTACTAACTACAGACACACGAATGAATCCAGCCAAGGGCAACCAAGCCTGGTCCTGATTAGTGGAACTGCCCAGCTGACCCATGGATTCACAAGAAATAAGAAATGGTAGCTGTTTTAAGCCACTAAGGTTTGAAGTGGTTTATTATGCGCAATAACTAATTAATACACATCCCATGCCTTGGTTCCTGTTCTCTGCTTTGTCACTCTGATGTATGATCCAGTGAGAGACCTTCTCTCCTATATTTGATCCCTGGCATCGCTGAAGACTACAACATCTCTTCTCTAACCAACAGGTTCCTGCTCTATAATTTTGGATGAAATGTACACCATTGTGGATCCACCTCTGTCCATGCCCTGCCGCAAAGGGGGAAGGACTCAGACACCAAGACCAGATGATGCCTACTGCCCCCCTCCATAGCCCCTGCAAAGCTGTTCTTCTTTCCGCATTTGCAACTCCTGAGAGCACCCCTCTAACTGCCCAGGCAGTCGCCCAAACCAAAACCCAGGAGTAACCTCAGGCTCCTTCTCCCTCATCTCTTCGAGACCAAGTGCTTCATTTCTATGCCCATATTACCTTTCATAGCCATCCACTCCCTCCTCTCTATTCCTACGCTCAAGAGGGCTCCGGCCACCAGCAATCAGTACTCACCTGGTAAGTTCTCAATAAATATTTGCTCAGTGACTGTCAAGAGCGACTGGTTCATCAACTCACTTTTCTCTTTAATTGGGTCATCAAAGAAAAGTTTGTGAAATATAATCATTTTATACCTCCTGTTGCATTCTCCCAAATCAACAATAGCTTTGGTAAAATCATCTTTTGTTGCCATTGGGTTTTATCTTTTTAATAGTGGGTCCCATGATGAACAGTCTAAGTGGATGTCGGCTTTATTAATTTTTACTACAATGAGTTGAGTCCATTTGCGTTTGGTCTGAGTATTGTGCAGGAATCAGATGGAAGGCCAATGCGCAGGAAAGAGTGCCGATCTTTCCAACAGGGATCCTGTCTAACCCTGGCTCATAAACTTTTCATGTTTACTTTAAACAGCTCAAAATCACGTCATTACCTGCCCCTCCTCCTGCCCTCACCACAACCTCGTACGTACATGACGGTGGCTGCAGAGGGGGGACTTGGGAGAGAAGGGCTTGTATCATTTCAGGTGGGTGGGAGGGCAGCACCCTGGAGGTAAAACACTGCTGCTTCCTGACCCTTCAAATCCCCCAGATGGATCTGGAGCCAACAAAAGATGCCAGAGGGAGGCTGTCCTGGTGTTCGAGGTTCAGAGCCTGTGACTGAAGCACCGCCCACGGCCCCTTCTCTGCACAGTGCTCGCTGACTGCTATGATCAGGCCTTCGCCTTGGAAGCAGACCACAGGAGCCTCAGCCCTTCTTGGGAAACAAACATTGATTATTCCAAACTGGCTCCGTGGGATGTGCTTAAATTCTGACGTGCATGATTTTGTAACACTAAACATCTGATAATCTTGGCACCCGCGAAGCAATGACTGGAGGGCAGTGCCTAAGCAAGCAGGTATGCAGAAGGAAGACATATGGCAGGGGCTGAGACACCGGAGGAAGCTCCAGGCCCTGCGCTCTCAGAGCCTTACAGAGCTGCTGTCCTCATTTCCCACGCTCAGGGGTGAGGCCTCTTCCTCCCAAACTTGACTTTTTCATGGTGCTGCACAGATTACTCAATACTCTCATATATTTTTTTTTCAATAATCTTCATGACAATATTGCAACTTAAATATAACTATTATTATTTTTCCCATTTTATGAATGAAGATATTAAGACTAAGGTAAAGTAGTAGACTGTCAAATATTACGTGATAATAGTAATAATGGCTACTATTTTGGGGCCATTTTCTAGATTATATTCATTTTCTTTTGTCCTGATAAAAACTTTGCTGAATAGGCTGCATTAGCATCCTTTTACAGAGCAGGAAATAGATCCAGTGAAGTCAAGGTCAAGTAACTTGTCCAAGGTCGAATAGCTAGGGAGTGTCAGAGCCCAGATTTGTGCCCAAGGTCAGCTGACACAAAGCCTGTGTTTTTTAAATTTTAGCTCACCTCCTGCAAGTTTCCTCAGCCCAGCCTCTTTTGTAGGCTTTGGGAACCTGAGGATTTAGTGAAGGATCCAGAGTCAAGCTTTATGTCCTTGAACCATACTTACCATTCTCACCCCTTCATCCCCCAGGGGGAGCTTGCAGCCAAAATTGTCTGCCATTGGCTGTTGCATTAGGTAAATCTTAATTTTCTGACAGCAGTGTGACCTGCCAAAATATTCTCCATAGGAAGAGATGGACATCGTCAAAATGCCAGATCTGACTCTGCCCTTTCAGCAGGGCCTTTTCATCATCATCATACTGGCACCAAGAACCTCTTTCTTTTGGGTTTTCCATTGAATTTACCAACGCGCTTGCAGACAGAAGGACCTTACTATCTCCTCCCCACACCGAGAACCACTTATTTGGAAAGTAAAATTTCTTGGTCTTTCCCTAGAAGATTCTGGTTCTTGGCTTATCGCTGGTGACAAAATTCAAACAACAGTAAATATTTGTTGAATATCTGCTTAGTGTTAGTCATTGTGCTAAGCATTTTAATAGTTATTTTATTTGATTGCCATAGTAAGCTGATAAGGTAGTTATTGTTCTTAGTTTACACATTAGGTCAAGAAATAAAAGAATTTGCCTGTGATCACCCCACTAGTAAGTGGTGAACCTCAGATTCAAACTTGGATTTTCTGATTGTAAGTCCAACTTTCAATTTTTACTCTGACGAGAAGCCTTGTAATTTAGCAATATGTATTGTCTAAGACACTTGAAAATACTCGAACTCTTTGACCCCAAATACTACTTCTAAGTATTTATTATAAAGAAGTAATCAGAGGTAATCTTAAATATGTCTGCACACGTTTTAACACCACAGAGTTACTTATAATTGCAAAAATTAGAAAACAACTTAAATGTCTAATAGGAAAAATATCTAAATAACTTCTTAATCTGCCTTGCTTAATGATTATGCAATCATGTTTTTGAAGATATACCATGGCATTTAATAATATGAGACAATACCCAAACTACAATAAACAGAACATAAAACCGTATATGAGTTTCTGTTACAAGTGAGGTCTGTGTGCTCACTTTCCGTCAATGACAATATTCAAAAGAGCAGGTCTCTTCTTGAAATCTGAAATTTCTTGGGTGAAAAATACATCTGCAGGGTTCCCATGAGGCCAGGTCTTGCTTGTTCAGTATCTCAAGCCCAGAAAGATGAGTTAATTCTTGAAGGAAATGACATTGAACTTGGATTGTTCAGTTGCTTTGATTCTGCAAGCCACAATAGTTAAAAACAAGGATATCAGAAAATTTTGGCATGGTATCTATGTCTCTGAAAAAGGAACAGTTCAGCAGACTGATGAGTAAGGTCTAAGAGTTGACCAGCTATGGAAAGAACAAGAGCCTAGGTGATTCCTGAGACCTATTTGTGATTTTTAAAAGATGCAATTTCGCCCCCTATTGATTTAAGGGGGAAAAAACTGCTCCTATAATACGATCATAATTTTGTCCAAAATAAAAAATTTATACGTACACAAAAAAATTGTAAGTGAATAAAACTTGGTAACTTACAGTCATCTCTTTGTGAAAGAATTATGGCTAACTTTTCTTTTTTCTTAAATTTTTCTATATTTTCCTAATTCTCATCATTGAGCTTCCAACTCTATTATACAATAGAAACAAAAATATGCTATTTTAAAAAAATAATTTCCTCCATTATTTCAAATTAGCAGAAGTCAAGGTGGCTCAAGTCCAAATGCTGCTGGGCGACATCTTTCTCTTTGCTACTCCCCAACTCAAGGGGCGAAGGAGCGGTGTTAGAGAGCATGAAGAACTAGCTGTATGACCTCTCTGGGCCTCACTGGACTTTTCTGCAAAATGAGCAGCCTGGATGGGTGAGCTCTGCGCCAGGTCTGAGCCCACAGCCTCCCTCAGTGGCCTCTAGATAGAACTGTCTTTCAAAGTGCAATTAGATCTGGCCTTCCCGCATGACTGGAGAGAAAAATATTTATGAATTACTCTCTAGTTTAGAAATGGATCTCTGCCTGGGAACAAAGAGTCGCAAACCCCACTGGCAAATTAGAGTCCATTATCAGACACTGTAGCAGCAAGCTCAGCCCGGTGGTAATTGTATCTGCAATAATAAGGCGGGAGGGCCACTTTAGGCCATTTGCTATGGGAATCAATCATCATTACGGTCTAGCAGCAGAGTGGACATGGAAATGAGCCCATGTTATCAATGGCCAATTAGAGCAAAGACCCATCTAGAAGCTCATGGAGGTTGAGGGTGGGAGAGGGCTGGGTGGGAACACAACAGGTGACCTGGGTCTCTCTGTCAGCTCACTGATATCACATGTCACCCAGGAAGATTGCTCTGGGACTCTGCCTGCAATCCTGTTTAGAGTCCCTCCTAGGGCTTAGTGACTTTAAACAATGCCAATTCTTCTTGGCTATGACATGCTAATTTCATGTAAATGTACACCCCTTAATGGATAATGGGACATTTGAGTTTACCCTGCATATTCATATCCTAGGGCTGCCATAACAAATTGCCACAAAGTAGGGGCCTTAAAACAGCAGAAATGTATTCTCTTACAGTTATGGAAGATAGATATCCTCTGAAGTCTCTAGAAAGAATCCTTCCTTGCCTCTTTCAGCATCTGGTGGCTCCAGATGCTCCTTGGGTTGCAGAAGCACAATTCCCATCTCCGCCTCCATCTTCAGTCGGCCTTCTCCTGTGTCTCTGTGCGTCCTTTCCTCTTCTAAGGACACCCGTCATTGGATTAGGGTCCACCTAATCCAGTATGGCCTCATATTAACTTGTTTACATCTACAAAGACTCTGATTCTAAAAGCTCACATTCAGAGATTCCCTGTAGACATGAATTTTGGGGAGATACTGTTCAACTCACCATAGTCTGATATACGGCACTCTTTGTGTTTCACTGGTTCTCTCTCACCTCCATCTTATCTGTGACAGTAGAAACACTGATAATAGCTAATACTAAAATATGACTTACCATGTGCCAGGCATATTCTAATCTCTTTACATATATTAACTCATTTAATTCTCACTACGAGCAAGTACTATTTTTATCCCAGTCTTCAAATGGAGAATGGAGGCACAGAGAGGTTATATAATGTGTCTAAGGTCACACAGTAAGTAGCAGAGCCAGACTTGAACCAAGGCAATCTGGTTCTGGAGCCTGTGTTCTTAACCATGCATTATGCCTCTTAAGAACTTACAGAATTCTTTTGGATATATACTCAGAAGTGGACTTACTGGATCATATGGTAGTTCTATTTTGTTTGGGGTTTTTTTTTAGGAAGATTGGCCCTGAGCTAACATCTGTTGCCAGTCTTCCTCTTTTTGCTTGAGAAAGACAGTTGCTGAGCTAACATCTGGGCCAATCTTCCTCTATTTTATGTGAGATGCCACCACAGCATGGCTTGACAAGCAGTGCTAGGTCTGCACTTGGGATCTGAGTCTGCAAACCCCTGGCCACCGAAGCGGAGAGCACAGACTTAACCACTAGGCCACCAGGCCAGTCCCGGTAGTTCTGTTTTCAGCTTTTTTGAGGAAACTTCATATTGTTTTCCATAATGCTGCACCATCTTGTATTCCCAACAACAGTGCGCAAGGGTTCCAGTATCTCCACATCCTCACCAACTCTTGTCTTTTTTTTTTTAATAAAAGCCATTGTGACAGCTGTAAAGTGATATCTTGTTGTGGTTTTCGTTTGCATTTCCTTGATGATTAGTGATATTGAGCATATTTTCACATGCTTGTTGGCTATTTGTCTATCTTCCTTAGAAAAAAATATTTATATCTTTAGTCCATTTTTTAATCAGTTTCTCAGGATTTTTTTGCCATTGAGTTGTAGGAGTTATATATTTTGGATATTAACCCCCTATCAGACATATGGTTTACAAATATTTTCTCCCGTTCCATAGGTTGCCTTTTCAAACTGTTGATTGTTCCTTAGCTGTGCAGAAGCTTTTTAGTTTGACATAGTTCCACTTGTCTGTTTTTGCTTTTGGTCTCATAGCCATAAAATCATCGCCAACTAATGTCATGGAGATTTTCCCCTCTGTTTTCTTTAAGTTTAGGGTTATAGTTTAATGTCTTATGTTTAAGTTTCTAATCCATTTTTAGTTGATTTTTGTGTATGGTATAAAATAAGGGTCCTGGTTCATTCTTTTGCATGTGAATATCCAGTTTCCCAATAGTATTTGTTGAAGAGACTGTCCTTTCTCCATTGTGCGTACTTGGTTCCCTTGTGGAATATCAGTTAACCATATACATGTAGGTTTATTTCTGGGCTCTCTCTTCTCTTCCATTGGTTATATGCCTATTTTTATACCAGTACCACACTGTTTTCATTACTGTGGTTTCGTAATGTATTTTGAAATCAGAACATGTGATGCCTCCAGTCTTGTTCTTTCTCAAGATTGTTTTGGCTATGCAGGAATTTTTTGTTCCCTTATGAGTTTTAGAATTGTTTTTTTCTATTTCCGCAAAAAATGCCATTAGGATTTTGCTAGGGATTGCATTGAGTCTGTAGATTGTTTTGGGTAATATGAACATTTCCACAGTATTAATTTTTCCAACTGAAGAACACATCATCTCTTTCATTTGCTTATGTCTTTAATTTTTTTCATCAATGTTTTGTAGTTTTCAGTGTTCAAGTCTTTCACCTCCTTGGTTAAATTTATTCCCAAGTATTTTTTTCTTTTTGATGCTATTATAAATGGGACTATTTTCTTAATTTCCTTTTCTGATGGTTCCTTGTTAGTGATTTTTTACATTGGCTTTGTATCCTGCAACTTTACCAAATTCATTAATTAATTCTAACAAGTTTTTTGTAGAGTCTTTAGAGTTTTCTACATATAAGATCATGTTACCTGCAAACAGAGAAAATTTTACTTCTTTCTTTCTGATTTGGATGACTTTATCTTGCCTAAATGTTCTGGCTAGGAACAGTACTATGTTGATTAGAAGTGGTGAATGCTCATAAGTAGAAGATAAAAACAAGGACAAACACATAGACACAGAGATTGGATTGGTGATTACAAAAGGGGAAGTGGGGAGGGAGGAAGACAAAAGGGGTAATTAGGCTTACATGTATATGGTGATGGATGGTAATTAGTTTTTGGGTGGTGACCATGATGTAATCTACACTGAGATTGAAATATATAATGATGTACATCTGAAATTTATGTAATGTTATAAACAAATGTTACTGCAATAAAAACTCCCACAACAACAAGAACAAAGTAAGTGGTGAATGTGTGCATCCTTGCCTTATTCCTGATCTTAGAGGAAAAGCTTTCCATTTTTCACCACTGAATATGATGCTAGCTGTGGGCTTGCCATATATGGTCTTTATTATGTTGAGGTCTGTTCCTTCTAAATCTAGTTTTTTTAGAGTTTTTATCATGAAAGGGTTTTGAATTTCGTCAAATGCTTTTTCTGCGTCTATTAAGATGATCATGAAAAAATCACAATCTTAAAGAGATATTAACACCTCAACATTCTCTGCAGCACTATTCGCAATAGCCAAGATGTGGAAACGATCTGAAAGTCCATTGATGGATAAGTAGACAAAGAAAATGTGGTATATACATACAATAAAATAATATTCAACCTTAAAAAAGAGAGAAATCCTACGATATACAGCAACATGGATGAACCTTGAAGACATGCTCAGTGAAATAAGTCAGTCACAGAAGGACAAAAATTGCATGATTCTACTTAAAACAGGTATCTAAAATTGTCAAACTTACAGAATCAGAAAGTAGAATGATGATTACCAGGGCTGAAGGGGAGAAGGAAATGAGCACTTGCTAATCAATAGGCATAAAAGTTTCAATTATGCAAGACAGATACATCTGGAGATCTGCTGTACAACGTGTGCCTAAAGTTAACAAGACCGTGCTGTACACTTAAAACTTTGTTAATAGAGTAGATCTCATGTTAAGTGTTCTTACCACAATAAAATTAAATTTTGGAAAAAGGACTTACATAGCTACGCTAAACATTCTGCTACACTGCTAGAAAAAGCGTAGATTGACGAAGCTCTTTTGGAAAGTAATTTGGCAATATGTGTCAGTAGTCTCAAGAATATCCATACATGTTTGACTCAGTAATTACACTTTAGGGAATTTTTTCTTTAAAAAATGTAAATTATATAAAGCCTCCATCCACAAGATATTTATGATGGCACTGTTTATAGTAGCAAGGAATAAAGGTAAATTTAAACAAAAGGAAATTATTTAAGTAAATAATGTTAAACTTGCACAATGAAGTAGTGTGTCTCCCTTAAAACAACGTGAATATTGTGAATAGTTCACAACAACAAGAGGAAATGCTTACGGTATAATGTTGAGTGAAAACTGGAATATAGGGTAGTCTATATGACGTTCTTGATTAGGTTTTTAAACAGGAGAAAAGCATTACATCGAAATGTTCGTAGCAGCTCTTCTGGAAGAATTGAGCATATTTTCTTTCTCTTTTTTTCTACCTTTTTGGATTTTACCGTTTTTATAATAAGTATAAATTGCTTTTATAATTAGAAAAAAGAGAATATGAAAATGTAAACTAGTAGTGCTAATCCTGCAGCAGTGTTCTTATGGAAGGACTGAGCAGGTCAAAGGGAGGATGGTAAGTTCCAGCCCTGACCTTAAAACACAGATCTCCTATTATCCAAGACAAGACATATTAAATGCTCCTCCTGGAAACTCTAGCATTTATTATTAAATTCTGAAACAATGGATTTGTCTTGTTTTCTCATCTACTAAATGCCAGGTTTGACATTGGTCTATGCTACAAAAATGACTGTTGAATGAATAGACATCTGAGCTACAGGGATACGTAGCATACGAAAATGGAGAAGTTGATGGACAGGGAAATAAAGTAAACGGTTTGAACAGAAAATGTCTTTCAAAGGGAACAGTTTGAAGTCCTTTCCTTCTTTGTTTCCTAGAAATCCCCCTGGGAACCTGGAGACGTATCGACTGGAGTATCACAGACTCCACTTTACGAGGCTGTGGATTAAGCTTTACCTTTTCAGCTATAGATGATGGAATCTCAACAGAGAAAAAAAAATCATTGGGCTGAAGATCAAACCAACAGAAATTAGATTGACCTAAATCGATGCCAAAAGAAATAGCTTTCCCTCTGGACAAATGCTGAAATGAGAACCTAGTTGATTTAAAGGACAAACTGCCCTTCAGTTCAGGGCATCAGGAAAGTTTTCATCTATATCCAAACTTTTGCAATACAACTCCCTTATTCCCATGTCTTCAAACAGAAAGACTTCTATTTTTGTTTATAACCACATGGCGTCTGTTAGCAACCAGGATGGCTTTATGGTTCTCAGTTAGGGCATAGTCCTCAAAATTTGAAACTCATTGAGCTAGTCAGATTGCCTTGGTCATGGCCATGTGTCCTCTGAAGTTTATTACTTAGCATAAAACAAACATTCCCACCTTTCGACTTCCAGGACTGGCTACTGAAAGATGTATGTCCCTTAGTCATATGCTTATTCACACGCTCTTAGTGACCCAGAGAATAGAGATCTGCTTGGTGTCTGCATCCAGGACATGGGAAGATGCAACTCTGCCCATGGCCTGATGGTGCAAATTCAACCGCTGGTGACCAGGAGCAGACTAGCTGGTCCCTAGGACTCCCGCTGTGGCTGTTTCCCAAGTGGCTCCTCAGGTGACTCTGCTCAAGGTAATCATCAGTGCTCTAGGACGCCAGTGGAGAACAGACCTGAACGAGCCTTCAAGGACAAGCAGCGTGGGTGTCCCACTGCAAGGAAAGGGCTAATCCCATGAGGCAAAAGACTGACGAGAGCCATACTTTACCGGCATGGCCATTTGGCAAGCTTGCATTTGTTCATCCAACAAAATTTTGGGAAGGTCTTTGTGTGCTAGGCATGGAATCAGGTGCCGAAGGCATGGAGATCATAGTCTGCTGAGAGAGGCAGAGACATAAACGGACAATTACAATAAACACATACCAGATGGGCGGTGGTACCTCACCCAAAGTGGAAGGAGATTGGAAAAACATCTCAGAGAAGAAGGTGGCTAAACCGTCTTCTGAAACTCAGTCCTCTCCTGCAGCAGAGACCTGGGAACCCCAGAGATCGAGAGAAGTAAAGCACACTGCCTCCGTACGCATAGACCACGAACCCACACAGTCTTCCAGGATGGCCCGGGGTACAGCCACTCCATTCTTTGTCCCAAGAACTATAGGACACACTGGCTGCAGGTAACAGGCTTTATGGTGCAGAATTAGATCATTGCTTTTGTGTCCACAAAGAGGCAGGACAAATGCCTATAACGCCAATCCCCACGGCAGCATTTGCAGGAACTGCAGCTCATTCCTAGGGACACAATACACTCAAGACTCATCATCTACAGAAGCCACAGTTTAGCCTGGTGATTTGGGTGAATACCCTGTTGCTCACCCAGGTATCAGCGCCGCCCAGGACTGTGCCTCAGTCTGTGTTTTCCACGTCCTGGACAAAAGGAGTTTGGATTCTTAACTGGCTAAGGAAGATCCTTTTGCTTGGCTGATCAGCTGGGTTTTGGGTGGGGGTGGTCGTCAGATGCCAGAGCTTGCGTCAGAGTGTATGCTCAATTCTAGGAAAAGAACTTCATTGGTCTGATTAAACGGGCTGTGCCAGTTGCATGTGTTTGAGAATTGAACTTAAAACAGGCCAAAATTGGCAAGAGTTTGGAGTTCATTGAAGAAAAAACTGAACTATGTATTTTCAGATTATAAAGATGGGTAAAAACAAAGATCTGGGTTGCATTAGAGGGGTTTATAAATTTAGGATTCTACGGGAAGTAGGGAAGAAATGAATTCTTGAGCCAAAGTCCTTCCACATATGCCATCGTATGAAGCCAGGGTGACAGTGCACCCTGAGTATTAGAAGGAGAGTGCGTTCTGAAAGGAAAAGCTCTATTTGAAACCCAGGGGCGCTCTTCCTCCGAGCGCTGGTAGATTAACGACTAAGTCCTAGAAAGGGATCAGAGTGATCTGAAAGGGCTGAAGAGAACCAAGAGGCTCTCTGAACATTTCTTTCCTTTTATTTACCTTCTTTCTCCCTCAAACCAGCCTGGGAGTACCCCATGATTAATTTTAGAGTTCACTCCAAGTGCATGGACTCTGAGCCCCAAACCGGACTGAACCTCCGTTAGCCACTAGTTAAAATATTTTTCATAAAATTTTCTTTTTCAAAAGTCTTCTCAAACAATAATTCTCTTATAAAACATGATACTTAGAAAGTAACATCTTTATGACTTTGAATCCAAAGAGGCAGAAGCCCAAGGACTCTATTTCCCTTAAAAATGAACAAAAATTTTGAGGCAAAATTAACTGGGAGAGTCAAATCCATGTTTTATTAAACCGAGTTTTCAAAACATGATTCTGGGAATCCAAAATGCCCGTGTTATTAGCCCCTCCCCAGCACGAGCCCTGCAGAGGAGACAGATGGAAAAGTCTCCTGGGTTTCAGAGACATCCATTGTAAGGGGACTTCGAAGAGCCCTGAAGTCCGAATCTGCCAACAGGCAACACATCATCTCACAAGGGAGTGTCAGCGCCACCAGCAGTCAACAAACCAGCCAAACTCTCCACACCCATGGCCGGGTGGCGTGTGGTGGCCGGTGGCAGGCAGTGGCCAGTGGCATACGGTGCTTGGCTGGGATATTTCCTAGGCCTGAATCGTCACTATCAGCTTCTGCGAAGAAGAAGTGAGCTGTGGGGGAATCCCATCGTCACACAGCAAAAAAAACAAAATGAAGGATCTGCTCTTTAAAACACTGGTTTCTGTATCGTTTTAAATGTCAAAGGAAGAAAACATCAATTATGTAGGGAAATGAACTGGAAGGTGCAGTTTCACAGCTTCCAGGAGGCCAGGCTACCTGCAAAAGACAAGGCCATTTTTTCTCCAGCAAAGCAGTTACTGTCCTTCTCTCAGTGCCGGGTGCTCTTGTCACATCTGACACAGCCTTTCAATTACGGAGAGAATGAGCAAAACAATGAACCCTTAGTGCAGGGGCTCCCCGGGGCTGCGGGCTCCAGGGTGCACTGGGTAAAAACTCCACTTAGGCATTAGAAAATTAATCTCTCAAACAAAAATGCTTTGTCACAATTCACTCCTACAAATGAGAGAGAACAGAGGGAAAGGACCTGAGGCTTATTTCCTCATGAATGTGCTGAAGGAAGATATTCGTTGTTAAAGATATTTCTGGGGTCCTTGACAGGTGCCCTCCAGGACAAGTGGCCAAGCAGGACAGCTTTGGCAATACGAGAACATGGGCTGTCAGGAACCGGTTTTGTTTGAAGCTTTTGTAACATCTCTGCCTGGCTGATTGTAACCTGCAGCCACTTTGGAGACAGAATAACGACATGAACCTGGGAAGCCATCTGACATGGCAATGAGGGTAAACAGGAGGTGTTCAGAGGGAAATCACATTAGGAAAGGATTTGAAGGCTGCCACAACCATCTTTCTAATCTAAAATATTCTCTTTACTTAGGTCCAGAGTAGTGAACTCAAAGGTCTCGCAGTCTGGTCCTTGCTTGGCAGGCGAGACTCAGAACCTCAGAGAATAACGGAGGCTACCTGTTAGGAACCCCCTCAAAGAGTACTGGTCACTGACACCCTGGGTCCCCCTCAGCTCGCTGTAACAACGAGAAGGGAAAGTACCATCCAACCTCATGGGCAACAGAACAGTGCTGGGGGGTTCTTGGTGGGGGCGGTCTCTGGCAAGAGAAGTAGCAATGGTCACAGCAAAATCACAAAGCAGCTAGAGAAGAGCGGGCCCTAGTGGGGCCCCACTGAAGAGGGGCGGGCATTACAGCTGCCGTGCGGAGGTCTGGCTGTAGGCAGCTCAGTGTGGTGTTGAAAAGAGGTGGGCTTGGCTCCACATTTTACAGTTGCCAATCAGGGCTCGGTGATCAGTGACAGGAAACGCGAATCTAAACTGAAATGTTGTACTTTGTTCATTTTGATAAGTAATTCGCATTTGTGGGATCTAAAACAAAGAATTCCCCTTCCTCCCTCTTACCAGAGGGAAACAGTCAGACAGAGGACTAAAGCAGCCCCCAACACCATAGATGGAGCTGGAAAGAAGTCAGTGAGGCTGGGACCGAGTGCAGAAAGATCAGGACTGCATGCCGATAAATTAGACTTTGCTGAAAGAAAGATCTTCCAAAGACATGACTGAAAGAATGAAAAAGTGAACCCCAGGCTAGGGAGACACATGCGCTGGAAGAACCCAACAAAGGACGTGTGAACTAAAATATATCTTAAAACTCCTACAAATCAGTAAGAGAAAAATAATCAGGTCTAAAAACATGAACAAAAGACTAAACACTTCACAAAACAAGATGTCCAAATGACCAGTATGCATATGAAAAGTTACTCAACATCATTATTCATGACAGCAATGCAAATTAAAGCCATAACTGAGGTTCTGACAAATACCTGTCCTGTGCACGTATACATGCATGCACGCGCACTCACACGTGCAGGAACGGCCAAGAATAAAAACGCCAAATGTTGGCAAGAATGCAGAATAACTGAGACCCTTCTACACTGCTGTTGGGGGCAGAAAATGGAAGAATCAGTTTGGAAAACTGCTGACAGTTTTATCTAAAGATAGATATATGCAACACTCTGACCCTGCAACTTCACTGAGAGGTAGAAACCCGATAGATCTGAGCGTTGATGTACACCAAAAGACTGACAAGATCACTCATAGCAGCTTTATTCAATATAGCCCCAAACTGGAAACTCTCCAAATGGCCATCCACGGTAGAATGAATCGATTGCAGCATATCCATGCAATGGGACAGTACAGAGTGAATGAAGAAACTACTGCAAAACGGAGCAGAATGAACGAAACATTATAGCAAGTAGATCACATGTGTGATTCAATGTATATGAAGTTAAAAAACAGCCCAAATTGATCTATGGTGACAGAGGTCAGAATGCCGGTTACATTTTGGGGAGAGTTACTGGCCGCGAGGGCACACCAAGGGGGCTTCTGAGATACTGCAAATGTCCTATATCTTGACGTAGTTGGTGGTTATACTGGATGTATACATTTGTAAAGATTCAATGAGCTGCACACTTAAGATATCCACACTTTTCTGTGTAAGTTGTACTTCGATCAGAAAGTTGGACAGTAGTGCAATGCTGCCTCCTTTCCTTCTCCGGGTCCTCTTCAGAACTCCGGCTTTGCATTTACCACATTAGGTAGGAACTACTTGCCTTCCCTCTGATTTGTAACTTTCTTGCAGATCGCCATGGTATCTTATTCACCTATGTTTCTCCACCCTCAGCACAGTGCTTGCTATAGAAAAGGTGCTCAATAAATGCGTGTTAAACTATTGCAAAAGCACTCTAATCCATGTCATTTAGACTCTCAAATCACACATATTGGTCACGTCCTACCTTATACTTCAGGTGTGAAGGTAAAGAATGGGGGCAAACCTTGATGATCCTTTCTGCTTGTCAGTGTTTCAGATGAAGAAACGATGTCAAACTCTCCCGCCCGTGGTGGTCTGCTTTGAACCAGAGGTCCTCCTGATTGGAGAACATAGCACTCAAGGGCAGAACTTATTCAAAATGCAGATCCCTGGCCCTACCCCCAAAGATTCTGGATCATAGATCTGGGAAGGAGCTCGGGTCTGTACTTTTAACAAGCACTCCAGAAAGTTCTGATGGTCCACACTGCAAGAAACACAGGCTCAGACACGCAAAACTTCTGGCTTTGTATAGATTATAGGATACAAAATCCTAAGTGAATATAGACAGGCTGCCTATATTGGCAGCCCCCTCACCCAGGGGGAGACCACCGCAGTTTTAGATTGTGCCCTCAAAGTACAGAGTCTCTGGTGAGTCTTTCAGCAGAGGAGTCTTTTGAAAACATCTGGATTAAGTGGTCCCCTATGATCCATTAGATTCCACCTTTCTTTGGAAACCGGCAGGCACATAATATCTTTAATTCATCTAAGAAAACAGCTTTTATGGCTGAGAGTTCACTTCCGAGACAATGCGTTCCTGAGCACCGGGAAAATAAGGAAGCTCTGTGAGCTCCAAAAAGAGATTTTTCTTTAAAAAAAATTATGTTCTGGGAAATTTTTGTCAATTTCTCTCTAGATAGAGGTCTTAAGGCCATGACACAGGCTGGCGAGAAGCTGAAAACTCCAAATCAAGACTGGCACCTTATCCTCAATTTACATCAGTAAGTTGAGAATGAGCTGTCAGATTCATCTTTTTTCCCTGTGTTGAACGATTTTATCAAGTAAATGGTGTTTTTAGAGAAAATATATAGAAACAAGGGAGACCCACCAGTTTAAAAGTTAAGTTTCTCTCTCCTAAGCATTGACAGACATATATGTAATATATATGTATATGTGTGTATGTGTATACGTATAGAGAGAGAGATAGACAGACAGATAGACAGAAACAGAGACAGAGAGACCGAGATAGAGAGACAGACAGAGACAGAGAGACAGAGAGACAGAGAGAGAGAGAGATGATTACCAACTCCTGAGGGCAGTGGGTTATGACTTTACCATAAGTACAACTCCCTGAAGAAACCATTGAGAGTCTAAGCACTCTGTCATGTGTCTGAGTTGCAAAGCAAAACCAGCAAAGCAAAAATAAATAAATAGATAAATAAACAAACAAACCATGTGCAAACTCAACGAATGTATGTCACGTACCAGTATGTGACCATCAGGAAAATTTAATTTGGCTCCTCTGACTGAAATATAACAAATAGCTTTTGAGTTTTGCTTTGTCATCTATTTCTCCCTAATGCAACAAGGAAAATATTCTTGAAAAGCAGCTGTTAATGGGTTGTGACAAGTGGTTTCCTGTGGTCTATGAACAAGCCATCAATTACTGCCTTTTACGTTCTTTTAAATTCCAGAGGCAAAGGAAGTCCGATAATGCTGTATCGGCTTCATGGTTATTGAACGAAGAGGAGGAATCTTGAGATAAAACAGGTTTTTTTTCTCCTTTCTGAATGAAGTTATAAATGTTTTCCACATGAACACTACAAAATTTCAGGGATTCTCTGAGCTTCAGCCTAGCTCCCTCTAGTTCTTTGAACAACATGGGGTGAACAGTAGAGATGCTACAACTGAAGTCAAATGTGAGCGTTCACAGCGGAGGCTCAGTGCTGCTGGTCTCCCAGGAGAGCCTGGCAGGCCTCCTGACTCACTAACCTCTCCAGGCCTTCATCCCAGCTTGGAGGGCCTTCTGAACATGCTTTCTGGTCTCCTGACTCTGATTTCATGCAAATGGGACAGAACCCAGGAGCTACAACGAACTGTTTGAGAAGAAAGATCTGGAATCGTACAAAGTAAAATTTAAAGATGAGAGTTTATCTCCTATGGCCTCAGCCTTCCAAATTCTTTTCTCTCTTCCTCCCATCACCAGTATTATAAACATTGGGTAAAGCAAATGCATGTTCTATCTTTGGAAATTAAGGAGAGGGGACAGGGGCAGACGGAGTAAAGAGAAGGCCTGAGGGAGAAAGTGAAAGGCTGAAGGGAAGCCACAGAAGACGCAAGAGCATGAACGAGCAACCACATGCAGTTGTAGCCCACTCATTTTCTGGAATGAGCGAACCTTCTTCACTCAGAGCTATGCTCACAGGCATGTCCTCAGAGACCACCCTGTGTGAAGGAGTGCATGCTTACACAGTCCCAGCCTTCATTCTCTGCCCAGAGAACTCCATTTTCTTCTTCTTCATGGCATTTATCACTGCCTGAAATTATATCACAGATTTACTTATTTCCTTATCTATTATCTGTGTCCTTCACTCTCTATGAGGTAGGGCCTTTGTCTTGTTTACTGCTGAATCTCCAGTGGCTGGAACAATACATGGCACACAGTAGGTGCTCAAGAAATACTAGCAAAGCCAATGAATGAGTGATGGAGTAGACGGATGCATGGAGTCAGGCTTCTGCAAGCGCCCGTGCCTCTGTGCTGGTACCCAAGGCAGCACGTATCTGTGGCTCAGAGCCCTAGAGCTGGGACAGACGACGGATCTGGTTTTCCTGGGACTGAAGAGGTTCTTGCGATGCGAGACTTGCAGTGCTGAAATGGGAACGCCCAGGCAAACCAGGGCAAGTTGGTCACTTTACCTAGAGCCTCCTGAAGGTCTTCAAGAGCTTATGTAAAAGGAGAGCGAGGTCAAGGTATTTACTACCCGTTCAGGGTCACCCCAGGCTGGCTCATCCTCTGAGGTTCACTGCCCCTCTCAAGGTCTCCTCTACCCCTCTCTTCCCCTCCAGGTTCCAGTAATCACATCTACTCTTCCTTATTGGGGCCCCAGGATGATAGCAGCTCTGATGCCACTAATCCTGAATATCTGTACCATCCCTGTGGTTCCTCTGCACTTTCACACCTTAATAAATAGTCCTTTTATAAATAAACCCTTCCTGAATTATCTAAAGTTGAGCGAGCCCCTATTTCCCACTGGGACTCTGACTGACATGAAGGGAAAAAGGAAAATGTAGAAAGAAGCATTATGAGAAATCATTAATATGCAAAGGTACTTAGCCTTCTAAGGCTCCGTTCCCCTTCCGTGAATCTGTGGCCACTCACTGGGGTGTTCTAAGAAGTGACTAAGAAAACCTACTTAAGCCTGTTTGCTGGCATAGCAAAAGCACTCAGCAAACTTTAGCCCTTCTTATGGCTAGTGTTCTTCCTTTACTCTTCCTTATAACGGGAACAACCAGGAGGAGGGATCCAGCTTGCCATCCATCTGAGAAAGCTCCAGAATCTCACCTCTCCGAACGGCATGAGGGAATGGGCAGAAATACTCTAGATGTAAAAATTCAAACATGCGCTAATTGCTGTTCTCTTAATATTGTTACTTCAGGGCTTTTAGTAAAGCCCTTAAGCTTCTGTATGTTTTGAGATTTAATGGTAAGTCCAACATCTGCTCTGGGTGAGCCTAAGAGTGTGGGCTAAAGGGTGGTTACGTTGCAGATTTGCAGGACACCCCCAGACCTGAGGAATCCACCCCCTCCTCCTGCTTGGGCCAGGCTGCTGAAATATACAAGCAATTAATAGGCCACAAAATGGAAACAACTTCAAACCCCAAAAAAAGGTTCTCTTTTTCGGATTTAATGATGCGGTGACCTGTTTGCAGACCTTAGATGAAAATGGACCATTGAGAATGTCCTTGAGGGGAGCCTCAGCACGGAGGCGGAACACTGAGAGCAAGAAAGATTTCCTTTGTCATTAAAAGAAAAAAGGGACATTTAGATTCACAGTAACAAGTAAAGTTCAAGCTAGAAGATGAAAATTCCATAATGAAATGAGACAATTTAGGAAAGATAGAGGGGTGGTCAGAGCGCTCAGCTTATTCCAAAGGGAATGAAAACAGACACTCACACACACACAGCAGGATATGCTTTGCACATAACTTTCTAAGAAAATTGAGAACAAAGAAGGAATATTTAAAGAAATAATGAACACTAAAGCTCATAACAGTAGGGCCAAAATTGAATCATGGTTCAGTGTGTTAAACAGGGTCCCTCAAAGTTCATGTCCGCTCAGATCTTCAGAATATGTCCTTATTTGGAAATAGGATTTTTACGGATGTAATTAGTTAAGGGTCTCAAGATGAAATCTTCCCGGATTTAGGGTGAGCCCTGAATCCAGTTACTGGTATTCCTACAAGAGAAAGGAGAGGGGGATTTGTACACCCAGACACGCTGAGACACACGTGGAGACACGACCTTGGGAACGTGGAGGCAAAGATTGGAGTGATGCTTCCACAAGACGGGGAACGTCAGGAGCTGCGAGAAGCTGGAAGAGGCAAGGAATGATTCTCCCCTAGGACCACTGCAACGAGCACAGCCCTGCCAAGACTTGGTCCCAGATTTCTGGCCTCAAGAACTGTGACAGAATACATTTTCATTTTTTTAAGCCACTCAGTTTATAGTAATTTGTTACAGCAACTCTAGGAAACTAATACGCGTGTCAAAGTTCTTTCCATAGTATACAGAGCAGGAGCTCAATCAATACGGTTGCCTAACAAATCATCCAGATGAATCTGCTGCACCGTAAAACCAGGGAGGCTCCGCTTTACTTACATTGTGGGCTTGTCTCAGAATGAAGACCCAGCACTTCATGCTTCCTGTTTCAAATTTTGCAACCAGTGCACTTCACGCAGGATGAGCATCGAGCTCAGGACACGGAACAAGCAGACTGAGACTGACACACCTGCTAATCAGACCTGGCACTCTGTTTCCAAACTGCTCATTCCAGTAGAGTCATTGAGCGATTACACCCAACAGAAGATGGTACCCAACAATATAGGGGTAATTACATCGCCTTATCTGTCTTGAGCAGTGTCCTGTTAGGACTACCCTAGGCCTAACCTTTGCAATGGTGTGGGCACAATCCCAGGCCGCGGGTCCTCCATCCGTCCAGGGAGGAATCCCAGCACAAGACTGCTCAGCCATTTCTCGTCACGCTGAGGGAGGGTTGCCTGCACAAGGGAGGCAGGGGGTCTATTGAGAATGGGCTTGGGAGAGGGCAGAGGGGAAGCAGAAATAGATAACGCCTGCGTCCTGAAACGCAGAGCAAATCATAACCCGAAAGTTGTCAACTAGCCTTGCTCTGCTACACAGGACCCTGCCCAGGAATGGGCAGAATATTGCTTTTTATAATTTTTCCTTCTTCTCCCCAACGCCCCCCAGTACATAGTTGTGTATTTTTTAGTTGTGGGTCCTTCTAGTTGTGGCATGTGGGATGCCGCCTCAGCATGGCCTGATGAACCATGTCCAGAATCCAAACCAGTGAAACCCTGGGCCGCAGAAGCGGAGTGCACAAACCTAATCACCCAGCCATGGGGCCGGCCACTGGCCAGAATATTTTTCATCCTCTCTTCAGCATCCCAGGGAACTTGGTGTGGGCATAGCGATGATTCTCTTCTCCATTTCACTGCTCACCTCTTTCCCTGCTAGTGAAGCTGTGGGCTCGGAGTCCAGTTTGTTCGTCATCTTTTGTTGTTAAATCATATTATTGGTTTCATCACTCTGCCATTCTGACTTGATTCCAAGTTGGCCAGACCTGTAGTTGAGTATTGTGCTATTATTCTCCATTTCCCTCTCCCCATCACTCTCTGCCCCTCTCTTGGGCCGCAAGGTGTCGGTCTCAATGGGTTGCACCAGCCTTGCCCCCTCGCCCTCGTTTCCGGTCAGGTAGGGGAGGTACTGCCGGAAGACAGGAGGGTGAGGAGACAGAGGTCAGATCAAGGGACTCACCCCTCCCCTGCCAGGCCTCTGCTGGCGCGCATCTCAGTCCCTCTGCAGCCACAGTTCCTCCGGGAGCACCTCTGGCTCTAGTCCCGCAACCAGAGCTCTGTCAGTCCTTCGGGTCTGGGGCTGGAAACTGCTCCTGCTGTTGCAAGTCCCTGAGCGCTGGCCTCTCCCTTATGGCTCCCTCAATTCTGTCCTCACACCTGTAAACAGTGCCTTCATTAAACTCCTTTTCTTTTAATCCCCTGGCACAGTTAGTAAGGTTAATCTTGATTTGTACATTTAATACTTTGCCTAGCTACAAGCATTACACACACACACACACACAGAGCCTCTCTATATTATCTAAAGAGTAAGGCTTCAGAATTAGACACCCCTAGATAAACGGTCATGCCACTGGATTGCTCTGTTATTGTGGGTTATTTAGTCTCCATGAGTCTCACTTAATTCACCTGTGAAATGAGACCATAATACACACCTCATAGGGCTATGATGAGGCTGAAATGAACTAACACAGCACATTTCTTGTGTGCCTTTCCCCCAACCCCCATTCAACTTCATACAGATATTCCAGACCCTGCCTGGCTGTCACCACCTGAGCTGTCTGACCTCTGAGCTGACACCCTCTGGTTGTCTGACCCGTTTCCATGTGCTGTCATGAGTATGCCCCTTGCTAACTGGTCTCTTCTTTAGAACTGTATTTGAGTGGTCCTGCTCACATGTCAAAGCATTTCCCCTAAGGATTCATTCAAGCCTCTCTACCTCCACCTCAAGTGGAACCAATATGCTATTTACAAGGGAGGTCTCTGAGGCAGAGAGATGGGTGAGATGACCTGTCCACATCCCCCCAAAGGTCCAGTGGCAGGTCTCTGGTCTCTTATGCTGGGGCTCTGTTCCCACCCTGCTACCTCCATTCTCCTGGAGATCTCACCCACTACATGGTTTCTGGTTTGCTCTGCTGGGTGTGAGATGTATCTGAGAAGATGATGAAATGATAGCTCTTTTGTCACCATCCATAGGGCAGGGTGGGGGAGGTTGGAAAAGAAACTGTGGAGGAAGTCACTATGGGCACAGAACTAGCCCCATGCCTTGCATGCAATGACTTGGACGGAAACAGATCCAGTTGTCAAATTGATGACTTGGCAGTTGGACACCCAGCTGCTGGGTGTTTCCATGCTGATCGAAAACTCTGTGTGACATGGCCATGAGCAATAAACCATGGAAACTAGTGCGAAGTAAGAGTTTGTTCACCTCTTGGCCCTCAAGAATCCTGCCTCAGTGGGCACCACGATGCATAACAGAATATGGTTGGACCAAGGGTGGTCTAGCATAAATGCAAAGTTATCATTTCAGGAGCAAGGGAAAAGCTGCACACATCCCCAAAATTTCTGAGGAAAAGAGAAATTAATTCAGAAAATGTGAACACAAGCAAAATAGAAAGAAAAATTTTATTGAGGCTTGCTACTGCAGACTTCACTTTTAAGATTCATTTCAGCAAAACAAAAAGGAAAAGAAACATTAGTATCTCTTTCATGAACTATATAAAAGTAAACAGACCCATAAAACGAGTTTAAAGAAAGAATCCAAACCACTTTCTCACCAAAGAATCTTTAAGAAGAAAATATGCTGCTTTTAAAGATCCCAAAATATTCAATAAAAGATTCAGAAAGAGTTGCTGCAAATGTTTTGTTTAGAATTTAATTTTCAGGTTGAATCCATTTAATTTTTTAAAAACCCTGAATTTACAGAAAACAGATAAAATGGTAATAAAGACTGAAATTGGTTGTATATTCAGGAAATAAACCTGCTCTAATGCTAACTGTTGTGCCCGCTTCACGGCTAATGCTGGTGGCCTGAGTCCTTTGTGTTTCTGCCATCAGCCAGACTGACAGTCAAAAAGCGACTATGAAAAAGTCCAGATCACTCGTGCCCACTCGTCAGATGAATGGAAAATGCTACCTTGTAAATAAAATCTACCTTTATTTTCTTCCCAATCATAAAAGCAATATATACCCACTGCCAAAAACTGAGCAAACAAGGAAAATCACAAAGCAAAGAAAATTAAAACTGTCAATTTCACATTCCAGAGGTCCGCATTGTTAACACTGGGGAAAGCCTTTCCATATTTTTTTAGTTCTTATGTCAATAAAATAAATAGAGAAATAAGATTTAAATATAAATGATATGTAAATATAAATAATATGAAATATAAATAAAATATGCATAAAGCTCTGCAAAATGAGTGCATTTTATTTCATCATATAGCTCTACCATAATTTACTTTATCAGCCCCCTAGTATTAGTCATGTCAATCTTTTCAAATTTTTTAGTTATAAAACCGACAAAGTTCTCTTTTTAATGTTAAAAGTAGATTTAGTCTCCTGACCTTAACTGAAAGCAAAAACCAAAATATTAAACAACACATCCAATGCTATGCTTCTACAAACTTCCCATGTCATTTTAGGCCCCAGGACCTTTGCATGTGCTAATCCCTCAATCTGAAATGGTCCCTCCCTTCTCTTCATCTGCCTACAAACTCCTGGCTTTTGGTGGAGGGTGCTTAACTACTCAGTCCCAAATGTTTCCATTAGGGAGAAAGGACTTACACTTCATTCCCAGAAGTGAATAATATGGGAAGCATAATTCCATATCTTCTCTTCTTCCTCTCTCAGTGCTCCTGAGACGTGTCATGTAAGAATATAGCATTAGTGGGCCCATCTTTCTCCAGTGGATAGAACTCATGCCAAAGCTCAGGCTTTCCTGTGACTTCCTTCTACACTCTTGCTTTAGTTGTACTTGATACAGGAGGAGGCTGGCCATGGTCACAGTCCTGGCTAGGTAAACACGTATCTTCAAACTCAGTTGCCCTCTTGCTATAATCCACAGGTCTTCACATGGAGAGGAGGGCTGGAAGCTCCAGGGAGGTCCACGTGTCATTCTTCAAACTAGCTTAATTAGTTATAAAGTCATAAGTGGATATTTCGATACCTATCTGATTTCTATACACAGAAATCTATGTCTGCTTCAGCGTCCAGAACTGGTTCAGAACTCAAAGGTCTTCCCTGGACCACATCCCTCACAACAGAATTAATCTTTTACACACACATTTTATAGCACTCAACACAGTGAATCACGATTATGTCTATATATATGCATATGCCTTTCAAGTCTAAGACCTCCTTGGAGGCAGAAATTATCTTATTTATATTTTTATTTCCAGCACCTAGTATAGTACCTGGCACATAAGAGCTACTTACTAAAAGTTTGTTAAATGAGCAAATGGCAAATTGTCAGCAGCATCATATATTTTTAAGCAATCAGACCAATTTTTATCCAAATAGGTTCCCTAGAAACATTGGATTCTTATGATCATCAGAAGTCCCTAGAACAGTGATTCTCACACTGTAGCATGTTTCTGAATCATCGGGAGCACAGAACAACTGCTAGGCCACCCCCACAGTTTCTGGTTAGTAGTCCAGAACCCCAGGATTTACATTTCTAACAACTTCCTAGGTGTTGCTGCTTCTGCTGGCCTGGGGACCACGCTTTGAGAACTACTGTCCTTGAACAATATTTTCCAAGCTAGCTATCGTCACAATCACCTCTGGTGTTTGCTAGGTTTCCAAATACCACTATGATATTCTGATTCCGAAAGGTGGCCACAGGAATCGGACATCTCATACGTGATTCTACTGTAGCAAATCCATCCACGGACCACTGGAAATCACTGGACTTGAGCCACATTCACAAGCTAACTTTGGAATGAGATGTAAAAAATAATTTCCTAGCGATTTTTCTGTGACCTAGCTGAATTATTAACTAAAATAATTTTCTGCGGAAGTCTAACCCAAGATACCTTAGCTGCCCTCTCTATGATTTTGGCTAAACTTCACTATTTAATTCTTGACTTTATTATATACTATAGGACTCTGTCCTTCTGAACTTTCTGATCTGGATACAGCAAACCTCAGGATAGCAATTCCCAATCAATAAGTATTAATTAGGTGCCTGCTAAGTGAAAACCACCATGAAGGCACCAAGGGAGAGAAAGAAACAAAGTATTCAGTTGTTATCCAGAAAGACCTTATCAGCTGATTGGGAAGATAAGAAGTAGATACATTTTTTAGAAAGATAGCTAAAAATTCCAAATAACACATGACAATTATCAAAGAATGCAGACAAGGAATGCTAAAGTAACTTGAAGGGAGAGGCGGATGGATAGCTAAAGCTGGAGATGTAATGAGTAACCATATGAAGGAGAAGGCGCTGCTGAGCTGCATCTGAAGATAGAATTTAGGGGGCTGGATTATGCCTAGAATCAAGTTCCAAGGAGAGCTTGAGACCCAAGCCAATTGTAAAAGGAAAGTCCTAGTGAGAGAATAGGACATCTTGACTTCTATAAAAACAGCAAGGGTGTCTTTGTCAATTAGCTATTGGCTCTCTTCTGCGGGTGACATTGCTCTGGAATAGTACGAATGTGATTCCTCAGTGCCATCTGGCATTTTCTGGCTAAGAACAGCTCTTGCACTGAAATGCAAAAATGGTAGCAGTTAAAATAGTACAGAGAAAATGGCAACCTGTGTTTATTGACATGTCTTAGCATATAGAAGTAGGAGTCAATGACTACTAGACTTTACAGAAACCACATTCATTTGGGGAGCCCCAAGACCCTGGAATGCCTTTCTGCACTACGCAATAAAATTGTACAGTAATTGTTGCCTTTGGGAAAAGACGTTAGAGTAGAAATTAAATGAGCTTACGATGAATAACGGCCTTTGATTTTTTTTTTGGAGCAGGCATGTGTGTGACCACCTACCCTTTAACTTGTTGAAGTAAACACAAGCAGCAATGATACCATCAAGGAGTTCCTTAGTTATGGAAAACCTTGTGGAACCTCCTAAAATAATTCTATAAGGTAATATTCTATTTATCCCATCAGTGAATATGGGGCCACATATGGAATCGGAAACAGAAAATATTCAATATTTCTAAATCAAAGGCAGAATGCACTGAGATAAGATATAATTGTTTTAGTATCTACACTAGCACCATCAAGGACTACCTGTGGATAAACAGAGTACTGAAGAGGCACGTCATTGCCTTGTTGCCTTCAGGCTGTTCAAAAATCATCTGCCCACATCTACATCTTTGGCTAAGGGCCATGACCAGATGGCTGTGCTTTTACCAATAAACTCATCTCCTAGGAAGCAGTTTTATGGGCAATGGTGGACACGACTCAACCTTGGTCAATCAGATTCTCTCTCATGGGAAATTGGATTTGGCACATTGAGAGACTGGGTCAGTTACTATCAGGAACCAAGACAAAGTCATGGAGACTTGAGGCTGATGGCCACATTGAGCCATAAGCAAGCAGAGGGTCCGGACTGTGTGGGAAGAAGGTTGAAGATACTCTGGTCATGCAACCTGATAAGAAAACTGCCAGATGACTTTTCAGTTCTTACGAGACCCAGCGGACTCCCAACACTTTGTTTCTCATCAGAACTTAAAGAGGGAGCTGAGCATGGCTCCTGAAGGGCCTGAGCTGTGGTGCAGAAGCTCTTGTTCATAGCAGCTCAACTTACGTAGCCCAGTAGGTCCATGGTTTTGGTTTCAGAACCTACTTGCTTAACTGTTCATAATCCTTTTAAATATCCTTTCCTTCAGCAAAATGAATCTTTACAGCTTTTAAGTGAATAGACATTATTGCTGGATCCAAATGGGACCACACTGGCCCCGTTTTAAAATCTAGAGTTCCTCAGAATGCTGTGAGAAATCAGCTGACAGTATCCCAAGGCTGTCCAGTGGCAATAGCATGAATGCCATGGGCACTGATGTTTCGTAACCACGAACTTTTCAAGGGATTTTTTGCCCTTCTCTTATTCAGGAAAGAAGTCTACCAAGAAGCTTATCAATCTAAATTCAGAAGAAACAAAAACTGGATAGTTATCAATATGAAACTAATCCTTCATTCATAAATATGAATGGACAAATAAGATCACCAGACATTTGAGCACAACCACCAAAAGGAAACAAAAAGGCCAAAAGATACAAAGCCTCAAGGAAACAGAAAGAATTCACTACCTAGAAGAGATTTTTTAAAAATATTTAATGAATATCTTCAAAGAATTTGAGCAGATATTGTATTCATAAAACAAGAATAGTATGATTGAAAAGGGAAAAACTAGAGAACAGGAAAGAGTTCTTATAAATTACAAATATAATACCTAAAATATGAAATTCAATAAAAGACCTGAAATATAAAGCCAATGAAACTCTCCTAGTGTTTACAGCAAATGGCAAAGAGATAGCAAATTTGAGGGACAGAGATAAGATTCATAGAGGAGTAATACAGGAGTTGCAGAAATCCACCAGCTGGCTAAGAGGAATTGCAGAAAAAGAGAACAGAAAATCTGGATGGGAGAATTTTTTAAGGAAATAATAGAACATTTCCTCAAACTGAATAAAGGCAAATCCTCACATTTGATGAATCTATTGAGTACCAAGCAGGATGAATAAAAATAACTACGCAACTAGTACATCCTTTTGAAATTTCAGAACAACAAAGATAGAGAAAAAAATCCTAATAGCTTCCAAAGAAAAAAGCAAGGAACCACCCAACTTTTCCTTAGTCACATTAGATTCAGAAGATAATGTCAATGTTTTCAAAACTCTAAGGAAAAAAATATTTTGAACCCATAATTCTATACCCAGTCAAACTAGCAATGTAGCATGAGAGTAAAATTAAAATATTTTAAGACATACAAAGACCCAGTTTATATTCCATATTTTCTATCTTAGGAAGTCTTCTGAGTATATATTCCAGTAAAACCAATGAGAAGACTGGAAAGATGACATATGAATTCTGGACTGGCCTTTAGTCCAGGAGGTCGTTGAAAAGAAGCCCAAGGATGATGGCTGTAGAGCAGATCTGGACACAACAGGTCCAGATTAGAGCATTCTGGGGGGGACCTTATCATGGGGGGCCATCCAGGGATAAAAGGATTCTACACAGTAGTAATTAGCTTTATTATAAGACTGGATACATATGAGCTTATGGTGAAGACCTAAGTTTCTTTCTTCAAGTAAGAAAAAAGAATTCCAATTAGAAGCACCTGGTAAACATAAAGAAAAAATGTCAGGATTCAAAAATGAAGGGAAGAAAAATATGACTTGATTTTGAATGACTGATATAAAGTGTAAGAACAGAAAAATTCATGCGACCTTGAAGCCAGGAACATTCTGCTTCAAATGCACAGGAATCCTGACCTTAGACCTGCAGAGCAGGAAATGTAATCATTAGCTTCTTCCTTGTCTCTGAAGTCAACATCTGTATAGTCTTAATAATGTCAATGCTGCTTATTAGTTTTCCAGTTTTAGAATCCACAGAGAGAGAAAGCACAGAAGATTTAATTATGGTCATAGAACAGAACAGAAATGTTTTCTGTTATCAACTTTGACAAAGTAAAAGCACAGCACAGTGGACAGAAGATGGAAGGTGAAAGGGTGATGAGAGATAGAGGGAAGGCCGGGGAGTTGTGATCCTAGAAGTGTGAATCAAGAGATAAAGTTTGTGAGTGTAGAATGGTGGTGACCAGGGGCTGGGGATTGGGGAAAATGGGGAGATGATGGACAAAGGATACAAACTTCCAGTTATAAGATGAATAAGTTCTGGCTCTAACGCACAGCACAGTGATTACAGCTAACCATATCGTACTGTCTATTTGAAAGTTGCTAAGAGAGTAGGTCTTAAACATTCTTACCACAAAAAAGATACGGTAATGTTGTGACGGGCTGGAGGTGTTAGCTAACCAGACGGTGGTAATCATTTTGCAATATATAAGTGTATCAAATCAAACCTTAAACTTACATAATATGTCAGTTATATCTCAACAAAGATGGAAAAAATAGACAAAGTTTCTGGAATAATAAGTGGAGATTTGTTATTAATATTTATTGTTATAAAAGTAACCGAAAGAAGAATTACAAATTAAAATATACCTGTAATACCTATAATAAAGGAAGGGAGAAAAGGAAATGTGATAATTCATCAGTCCTCATCTCAAGGCAGTGGTCAATCTCTTGACCGACAGTACCAGTTAGTCCTCTATTGTAAACAGCAGAACTCACGATGACTAGTTAAAACAGAAAATAAATTCCTTATGGGGTTCTGGGTAGCTCACAGAATCCCCAGAAGCTCATAAAACTGGGCAAACAGTTTCAAGCGGTGCTGAGCCCAGCTATACTGCAGGGGCGGGCACCGGAGTCCTGCTGTTAAACCCACAGACAAAGAAAAGCGAATGTCACCTCCTTCAGCAGCTCTGCAGGAGCGGTTGTATAGACTGCGCTCCGGCGATCGCCCATCCACACCCCGCGGCTGGCGCAGCCTCTGCAGCGTCCCCACCGGCGCTCAGGTGTGGAGGGCAGACGTTCTGCCGGGGTCGCCCCACGAGCTCCGGCACTATCACCTCACTCAACAAAGAAAGTGGATTCCATACTCCTGCCTTCCTCCCTCCGCTCCCTTCTAGGTCACAGTCCAGGGCCGGTGTTTCTGGTTGGCAGAGCCAATGCCACAAACCTGCTCCTTTCCGGCAAGGGAGGCTGGAGAATGAGTTTTGGTTTCTACCTTAAGGAGGTGTGACCCATAACGTGGGACATCTCCAGATAGAGAAAAGGTGTTCAAAAGACAGCGGACATCACAAACCTGGTAACTGCCCATCACACTCAGTGTGATAAATCAAGTAATAAGCATATTTCAAAACACGGCAGTAATAAGCATAATATTGGGAACTATGGCATTTGTCCACCAGAAAAGCAAGGAGAAACAGGTAAAAGTAGTTGCCTCCACATAGCGGGATTGCGGTGAAGAGGGGCGTGGTGGGAGACCAGAGCTTTTCATTATAAATCCTGTTTACTATTGTATTTTACACATTACCTGTGTTGCTTGGATGAAGTTCTTAAACTCACCCTAAAACACTTTAACGATGATATGGACTCAAAAACGTCAAAAAACCTACCAGTGTCACCTGCCCCGCATAAATTCCTACTTAAAAAAACTCAGTTTTTCATGTTTAAACATTAGCCAAATGCAAGTTGATATTGAACTTATCGGAAACTTTTTCTTTTCCTATAAACACTGATTTTCTTTTATTTCAAGAGAGGAATTTTTTTTATTGTCTGTTGTCCTGAAGAAATATAGGTGAATGTACAGCATCCTGGCAAATGATCCCGAAGCTGGGAGGTTCTTTATGACACAGCAGTTTATCCAGGCAGAGTGGGACTTGAGCTGCCAGGAACAGGGCGCTGAGCCTGCCTCCCGATCTCAAAGGCAATGCAGACATCGCCTCCTGCGTCCCAGGTCTTCTCTGATGTTTCCTAATAATCTATATAGAAACCAAGCTGATACGATTTCATTTTTCTTCCCTTTTTTTCTGCTTTGTTGTGCATAAGGTTTGTAAAAGATCATAGCTAGTTTTGACTATGAGCCTCTCATTTGCCAGGTGCCTTTTCACTGGTTCTTTCTTTCACTCATTTGTTCAGCTAAGTTTACTGAGCACCTGTTATGTGCCAGGCCTGGTGCTAAGTATTGAGAATACAACAATGAACAATATAGATCGAGCTCTATAAACTCTGCAGTTGTATAGGGCAGCATATTCGTTAAGGCTACGAGCTTGGGGCACAGACTCACATGGGTTCGAGTCCCACATCACCATTAACTAGTTGCCTGACTTTAAACCACTTACCTTCCTTCTCTGTTCCTTGGCATCCTTGTTCTGAAATGGGAATATTATTTATCTCAAAGGATTATTGTGAAGATTAAATGATATATATGGAACACTTGGGACATTATTTCAGTGAAGGGCAGTCAGCAGGAATAGGCAATTATGACAGTTACACAGCAATACGCACTGGAATAGGTTGTAAAAGGAATCCACATGGGGCCACCTATTCTTGCCTGGGTGAGTCAAAGAAGGCATCCCAGAGGAAGTAAGATCTAAGCTAAGGACAAATAAATGAGTAGGATTAGTAGCTGAGAAATGAGAGGAGGAGAGTGTTCTAGCTGGAGGGAAGAAGGCCAAGAGAGTTTTGCAACTTTCAATTACATTCAGTGTGGCTGGATGTGGAGCATGAGTCAAAGGCTCACCAGAAAGGGAAGCAGGAACCAAATCAGGGATTTGTAGAAAACGTTTTAAAAGTTTATCTTTCTTCTAAGAGCAATGGGGGGGGGGGGGCTATTAAAGGGTGTTCAACAAGGGAATATTTTGATTGGATCTGCTTGTAGAAATATCACTCTGGCTGCAATGTAAGGCATGGAGGGAAAAGAGGAGGCTTGGGATGAGGAGCCCCATGAGAAGGCTTATATTGACTAGGAGAAATAATGGTGGTGGGACAGGGACAGTGTGGGGACACACGGAGGTAGAAACCATAGCTCTGGGCAAAAGATTTAGTGAGGGCAAAGGAAGACAAAGGGCGGTCGAGGACGATTCAACTGGATGGACATGGAAATGTTCACTGAGATAGAGAACACAGTAAGAGCAGCATATTTTGGGGTGAAAGCAATGAGTTTATCTTTGCACATGTTGAGTTTGAGATGCCAGTGGGATATCCAAGTGAAGATATCTAGTAGGCAGTTAAAGAAGTGTCTGACACCCAAGAGAGCTCTGGGCTGGAGACAAGGTAGAGACACTCTAACAGCATTTCCTACCAGAGATTTTTCTTTTCCTTATTGAAAAAAGTTGCCCATAATTTCATGGTCCTGAGACAAAGAGGAAATCATCTTAATGCAGATCTTTTTCGTTTGGTGAAGAATTATCTTGCTCGGTATCGCATTTAGTTACATAAGTGTGGACCTCACTGTCTCATTAGACAGGTATAATAAGTCCTTTGTGTTTTAAAGGGCTTATTTAAAGGGAGTATGTACTTGAGTGGGAAAGAGTATGTATTGATCAGGATAAGCTAGGTTCTGTGGTGTAACAAATAATGTGAACAATGCTAGGGGTTCATGACAGCAAAGGTCTACTTCTCATTCTTGCTACATGCCCATTATGGGTCAGCAGAGAGCTCTGCTCATTGTGGTCTCTGAAGTACTCGTAAATACAGAGTAACTGTATTTCTAACCTTGTCCCTGCCTACCAGAGGGGAAAGAGAGCTCTGGAGGATCTAGGACCAGCAGTAATATGCTTTTGCCTAGAAGGGACCCATGTCACATTTGCTCAAAAGTCATTGGCCAGAACTAGTCACGTGGCCCCACTAAATCAGAAAAGGGCCAGAAAGAGCAATAATATCATATGCCTGGGAGGTAGAGAGCTGGACAATTTGGTAAATGGCATTAATGACTAACACATGGGGGACCATGAACCTGGAGCCTATCCCAACACAGCTCTCACGGACCATCCTAGAAAGTGGCCACGTGCATGAGCCAATCCTGAAAACCTTTAACACTTAAGGATCAGGAAAGAAGGATCACGCTGTCTCTTTTGGGGTCATTAACACAGGGGGCTACCTTGGCTCCCAGATCTGCTGGGAGAGGGCTCCCATCAGCACCTATGGTCGCAGCTGCTGGCGTCATGATCTAGACCCCCTGCCGTTCCGGCTTCCTGAGCACAGGAAACACTCCCCTCCATGTAGCACCATCTTCCACTGAAGGCTCAGTTGCCCCCACTTTCCTGAATAGCCTCATTTCCTCTGAGGGAAGACTCAAATGCCTCTGTGTATCTGTGTGGCCTGTGTCATCAAAGATGCTTCAGCATCCAGCTACTCGGGGCATTAGATGCAATCTTACGACATTAGGTGACCAACACCACATCTTCTATTGCATTGAACCCAGTGCCCTGAGTAAGTACGTGGGGGAGCAGATGGAATGATTTTTAATCCTTCAGGCTTTGCCCAATTTGGGTAGGAGACCCTGTCCTTGATAGGAACCCTGGGAAATGGGAAACCCACGCTCAAAGAGTCACTACCATCAGGACAAGACTATCCAATCCCTAGTGATCACTGTGGAGATGGAGGTTTGATCCACTGTCCACACTTTATGTTCAACTCACCAAATTCAGCCTCTACTCAGCCGGCAGCATTCACCAAGCCAGCAGAAGCCAAGATAGGGCCAGGCTGGATTGGACTCCTCCCCCTCAAGAGGCCTGCTGGCTCCCTGAGACTCCTGGACCCATAAAAGGGAAGGCAGCTGAGGCTGGGCTAGGGAAGTGGGGGCTGGGGATGGGTATGACCTCCACATTTCGCACATCAACATGTGGTGCCCAACCACTGACAACTGGAGACGACTGGAATATGCTGTTTGAACATAAATTGTGTGGTGGACATTCCAACATATACATGATAATTGATGTCATCAATACGAATGGGACTGTGTAGCAAAGATTTATAGAAGAAGAAGAAAATCCAGGACAGAAACCAAGTACCATCAACTTTAGAACAGGAAGGAGAGAAGACACTGGAGACTGAGAAGAAGTGTCCACAGAGGGAGAAGGAAACAAGCAAAGTGTGGTTCTTGGAAGCCAAGGGAAGACAATGTTTCAAGAAAGTGGAGTTGGTCAATGTTCCTGAGAAGCTGCCTAAGACAAAGACAGTGATTAGTAACAGAGATGGCACTGGTGACCTGATCAGGGCGATTTCAATGGAAGGATGGGGGTGGGAACCACATGACAAGACGTGGACAGCAACAGGGAGATGAGAAAGGACAGGTGGGAATGTAAGCAACGTCATACGTATCACCTCCAACCATCATATCCAACCTGTAAGCCAGGTATTGTTTCCTACACTTTAACAAGTAGGAAACAGAGTTACCCATGTCGGCCGAGCTGGGAGACAGCAGAGCTGAGATTTAAACACAAGCCCGCGTGGCAGAAAGACAAAGTCCTTTCCACATACCACTGCCTCCCCCAGCACCCCTGCCACCGTTTGTGTCCCTAACCCTGCCGACATGTCCCATGGCAAATATTGGAATGAACCTTTTATACTTCTGATATAAAAAAGCACTAAGCAATAGGATGGAGGTATATGCATATCCTTGTCTGGTAGTCAGAGAAATGGAGTCAGGTGAAAAACCGGAAGAAAACAGCAGCAGCTTCATCTTCTTTTCATGGCAACGTGTGTGTTTGTTTTCTTGGGCCCAGTTCATGAGTCCCGGCTGCACATCTCAGAATTGGTTGGACTCAGATACCCCTTTGCTGTGGTGCAAAGACGCTGAACTGCCAAAAGCATGTTACAGGCTGTGCCTCTTTGAAGAGCCAGCTTGAACTGATTGTTCTTCAGCTTTTCACATAAATTACAGAACATGAGGCCCACAGCTTCGCCCAAAGTTGTCAACAGGTTTTAATTGTCTCTGCTTTTCCGTACACACAGATGGTTTCGTTAAGCTGCTCTGAGCAGACCTCTGCTGCTGTCTCCACTAAGGAAAATCAGACACAACAAGTGGAAATCCATTTAAAAAGAACAATTATAATAAAACAAATTCTGCAGTAACTGTTGTTATATTTTTCCGGAAGGTAAATGCTATATAAAGGAAAACAGAAGTGACGGGACAGAGATAGAGGTAAGGTAAGACACACCGTAACGAAAATGTGGACGTTTAAACGCAGGTACAGAAACTACCAAGAAAAGTAAGGAGAGGTGTTGGGAAAAGGCAGATCTCTTTGATTAACCGTATGTATAATGGGACCTCAGTTTCAAGCTTCTGTTTCCAAGTGCACTAAGAGACGCTACCAGTGATGCAGCAATTCCACCTCCAGGAATCTCACCTTCACATATGATGGGGAAAGTGTATACAGTTATGTAGAAAGGTTACACTAGTGAAGCCTAGTTTATCTACATGACAAAACACCGTTTACTTACTTGTTAAAGTTAATGATATGGCCTATACGTAACGGCATCAGATCACTGTAATTTCTTTTTTTTTTTTAAAGATTTTATTTTTTTCCTTTTTCTCCTCAAAGCCCCCCGGTACATAGTTGTATATTCTTCGTTGTGGGTCCTTCTAGTTGTGGCATGTGGGACGCTGCCTCAGCGTGGTTTGATGAGCAGTGCCACGTCTGCACCCGGGATTTGAACCAAGGAAACCCTGGGCTGCCTGCAGCGGAGCGAGCGAGCTTAACCACTCAACCACAGGGCCAGCCCCTGACATCACTGTAATTTCTTAAGTGAGAAAAGTAGAATATCCAACAATGATTCAATCTGTATACACAATCCCTACCCTTACAGCCCTCTGTGAGCAGGACGACGTCAGGTAGTAAACTTGTCAAAATGTTCACAGTACTTAAGTCTTAGCAAAGAGCTTTTGGATTATTTTCATTTTCTCCATCTTACCGCTCTCTATTATCTGAATTTCTTACTCTTTAAGAAAATACATTATCTTTAGAATTATAAAAAACAATGAAGCAACTTTTATTTTGAAAAGGCAAAAATAAATTATGAGGTGACCAAAAACTATGGGATATCGCCTGCTGGAGCCACTGTGGACACAAACGCGGAGCCTTCAGTGTGCAGGGCAGACCGCGCTCGGTGTAGCCCTGCAGGGCAGAGAAGGGAGGTGACAAGACAGGGGCGCTCTGCAGGTGACAGCGCCCCATGCACTTGTCCTCTGATGACAAGGACAGCTGCCATACCCTAGTTCTGTGCACATCACCTGGCTCAAAAAGCAGCACTCGATTGTAGATATTGAATAATATATTTCCCTTAGGGGAGAGACACACATGCGCACTACCAGGTACTCATTTGAGAAGAGTGATGTGTGATAGCCCCAGAAGGGGAAAAAGGCACAAAGTTAAGCAACCTGGGCTTCAAATCCCTCCTCTAGATTCCAACTATGTGAACTTGTGCAATTTTTTTAACTCTCTGATGCTCAGATTTCTCATTCGAAAAGTGAAAGATAATAAAACATAAACAGATAAAGATGATCAAATAGGTAGAATGAGTGACATAGTGTATTTAAGTGCCTACTATATATATAGTAGGTGCTCAACATGTACATATTGTTAGCATAATATCTGTAAGATTACCAAAACAGTGAGAACCCCATGGTTAGCAGATGGATGATCTGTGCTCTAACGCTGGTTTCGGTGGTGACCGCGAGACTGGACGGCACCCTGGGCTCTGTGTCTGGATCGTATCTACCTCAGCTCTCCACTGTGGCCCCAAGACGATGTTCTATGAGGAAGTGCCTTGCAGAAATGTAAGGATGCTTACCAAAATACTCACAGTTGTCCTTTAAAATAGGAACCAACACAAAAAACAACAAACATATGCTTGTTTCCATTGCAGTCTTCAGTTCTAGGAAGCCGTCTTAAGATCAGGTCAGCTTAGGAGAAGTTCTCACAAAGTGATAGTAATCATGGTCACTTAAAAAACACATTTAAAAAAATAAGCAATACATCCTCATGGCACAAAATTTGAAAGGTATCAAAAAGAACACCAGCAGAAGGAAGAGTCGCTTTCCCTGGTTCCGTCCAGTCTCCGTTTACCTTCCTTGAGGCAACCACTGTATCCAGTTTCTCGTGTCTCTTCCAGAGATATTTTATATGTTAACATGTATATACACAAACACATATACACTAGACATATACTTGTGTGTGTGAGAGCACACACACACACACACACACATACATTTTGTTTACCCAAACAATAACATAATGCACTCATTGTTCTGTACATTTTTTAAAACTAACAATGTGTTTCCCATATCAATATATAGAGTTGCCCCACTCTTTTTAATGACTGGATAGTTTTCCATAACATGGATTTACCATAGCTATTCTCTATCAACAGGATTCTACGTTGTTTCCAACATACAATGCTCCAGTGGGTAGCCTTATATATAAGTCATTTCACACATAGGAGTATATCTGAGATGAATATATAGAAGGTTAAAGGGTACAAGTAGTTTACATTTTGAAAGGCATTGCTAAATTGCACCCCACAGAGTTTGCATCAAATTACGTTCCCACCAGCAATGTATGAGAGAGCCTGTTTCTCTACTTTCTAGCCAGTGGAGCATGTGCTATTAATGTAATAGGTAACAAACAAACAGACAAAAAACCAATGTGTCATTATAGTTTTAGTTACTATTTCCCTTATTATAAACAAAGTTGAACGTCATTTTGCTTGCTTGAGAACTATTTGTATTTCCTTTACAATGAATTATTCTTTCATATCTTTTCTGCATTTTCCTGTTTGGTCGTTGGCTTTCTTATTGATTTGAGTTTATCAGTCTTTTCTTTGATGGTGTTACTCATTCTTAGGAAGGATTTCTCTACTTAAATTTTTTAAATCTTATATATTTTTCTAATACTTGTAATTTCCATTTTTAATATCTAAATTTTAATCAACCTGTAGATTTCTGTGTGTTTGATCTGTAGGATGGGAATCCAAACGTTTTCTCAGATAATTATCAAGGCAATCCAAAACTGTTAGCTCTATAGTCCCCATTTTCTCCGGCTATTTTGAAATTCCACCTATATCATTTACTAAATTTCTGTATCTATTTGAGAGTGTTTCTGGACTTCCTTTTCTGTTTTATTTATCTGTTTTTCTAGCCGTGTACCAACATCACATTGTTTTAACTTTTGTAGCTTCAGGATATGTTTTGATATCTGATGGAGACAGCCCTCTCTCTTTCTCTCTCTTTTTTTTTGATGTTTTTGGCCATTCTTACTTATTTGTTTTTTTCACATGATGCTTACAACCAATTTATCTGGTTAAAAGATTGCTGGAATTGCATTACATTTATGGATTAACTTGAGGAAAGCTTTATGAAGTTGAGTTTTCCACCCATGAAAAGGCCATGGTCTTTTGTAGTAGAGTTCTTTATTGAATGAAGGTAAACAAAAGTCAGTCTCCACTCAGAACTCTAGCACGGAGTTTATTCAGAATCTACAGGCCTATTTATTTGATTGACACAAAACCTTGCTTTGCCTTAGATGCTCTCTTTCCATTTTTGTAGAAAAAGATACTCAATAGCTTAAATAAGGCTTCTGTGAATGTCGCATTTGCACACCAAGGGCAGAACCACGACTAAATGAGTCACTCACACGTGGACTGTGTCTATTTAATAATGCATCAGCCTCCAAATGCTCTAAAATCAGTTAGATAGGTTTGCCCAACCCAAACACAGCTTAGTTCCGTTCCTTCATCCCAAATACTGCATGACACATCACTCAACAAAAAAAAAAGATCTACAATGATCTCATTTGGAACCACTCAAGAAAAGAAGGATTATTGATTGGCATTTGACAATTAACTTTGGAAGATATTAAATTTCTTTTACAACTGATGGTCTTAGAAATTTTTATTATTGAATATTCTCTTTATATAATCGTCACAGTATCTGACAATTTAACAGTGTAATTTGTAATCAACTGCCATCAACTTCCTGGATAAAGAAGGAGACCTTCCACTGATTATTAACTGATTTTTCTAAGGTCGCACAGAGACTCCATCAATGAGCTGATTAAAAGAAGGAACTACTGCCTGATCACAATAGTGAACCAGCTCACCCAGCGCTGTTCCAATGAAACGTCATTCTCGAAACACAGTCTGTTAGCTCCGGGCTCGTTTTTAAACAGCTGCATGTTCATTAGCTGATTATCTCCCTCATACATAGTTCTAGGGTGGGCCTAAAACTAGCTAGTTTAAGCCCAATAATTGTTCTCCTATTCTCACTACTAATCCGTGGTCTGATATGGCAGGGAAAAAGGATGGATGTAGTTAGAGACAAATAGCCCTCCAGTCAATCTGAAGCCTGCCCCTGAACTTGAACAAGTTATTGAAATAAGTGTTTCTGATGATGTGGCCCATGGACCACATGTACCAGCATCGCCAGGGTGTTTGTTTAAAATGTGCATTCCTGGGCCTCATCCCTAATGTACTGAATTAGAGACTGTGGGGCTCGTCAAGTCATCTTCATTATTAGCAAGCTTCCCAGGAGATTCCTGTGCAAATTGCCCCACTCTTATTTGCTCATCTGTAAAATTGCACATGACCAACCTTCCTCACAGGGTAGTCTTGAGGGTTTCAAGTAATTATATATGCAAATCTCCTGGCACATAGAAGTAACTCAGTAACGTTACTTGCCTTCCTCTCCTCTTTTTCTCTTCTACCAAATAATAAGGAAAAATGAAGACAAATACAGTATGTTATTTTAAAGTTTTATTTTGTTCTTTGCTAGGAACTCATGAAGCCACTATTCTCTTCTTAGAACTACATAAATCCTAATTACCTCAAGCTCAAAATTTTTCATGAAAAGCATTTAATTGATGTTACGGATGTAAACTCACCAGATGACCAGCCAATTTTAAAATATGATAGGCAGCAAGCCTCCACAACATGTATGCCAGTTATCAATTTATTGCCTCTTGGTTCTAAATATATACTTCATTACCTGCTCTCGGAAAATGGATATGGCCCCCTTAAAGTTTTCCTCTGCTGGATGGCATAATATTAAGCTTTGCCAGTAGAAGAGGAAAGGATTTTGCTTCCTGGTTTTGGTGTGCTTGCTTCACTAGGCTCCAGCAGCGAGCAGGGTTTCTCCAGCACCCAGCTCCTGTAGCACGGGTGGCTTCCCAGTGCCCAGCTCCTGTAGCACGGGTGGCTTCCCAGTGCCCAGCTCCTATAGCATGGATGGCTTCCCAGTGCTCAGCTCCTGTAGCACGGGTGGCTTCCCAGTGCCCAGCTCCTGTATCATGGGTTGCTTCCCAGTGCTCCGCTCCTGTAGCATGGATGGCTTCCCAGTGCCCAGCTCCTGTAGCATGGGTGGCTTCCCAGTGCCCAGCTCCTATAGCATGGATGGCTTCCAAGTGCTCAGCTCCTGTAGCATGGATGGCTTCCCCAGCACCCAGTTCCTGTAGCATGGGTGGCTTCCCAGTGCCCAGCTCTTGCAGAGTGGGCAGAATCCCCAACACCAGATTCCTGCAGTGATCATAGCTTCTCCAGTGCTCAGCTCCTGCAGAGCATGGAAGCCAGCAGCTTCCCAAACTCTCCCTTCACGGTTGGATGCAGACTTCTACTTCTGGCCACAGTGAGTTAATGGGAGGCTGATTGAACCTTCTACCTTAAACAACTAAAAAATTGGACAAAATGTGTGAAATAGTTTTCAGTTATTAGATAACAGGCATCCCAGGACAGTTATCTCTGAGAGAAGGGAGGCAAATAAGGGGACTGTCCAGCTTAACACCGGGAGTGAGTTTGCAGGCCACAGTGAAACGAGGGGAACTCAAACAGAGTCTAGGGTCTCCCCGAGTGGAGGAATCAAGTTTAATATTTGCTGAGGCCAGAGTTGCTAAACTTCTCAGGGCACGGTGCTAGAGAAAAGAGAGCTGACCAAAGAGAGAACTTAGGAAATCTTCAGAGGATCCTCGTAAGTGCTTAAGATGTGTGCACACATGTGAAGGAGCAACAAATGCCAGACGGAAACACCCTGGAAGGGAACAGGTGGAACAATCCCCAGGGACAGAACTTGTTTGTATCCCACTTGCTAGGATAGAAAGACCTCCAATTACACAGAGTATTGAGTAGTGGGGCAAAGTATAAAAGCCATTCTAAACTTGCCATGTCAGTCAGCTCAGGCTGCTATAGCAAATACCATAGACGGGGTGGCTTAACTAACAGATGTTTATTTCTCATAGTTCTGGAGGCTGGTAAGTCCAAGATGAAGGTGCCAAGGAGTCAGTTCCTGGTGAGCGCCCTCTTCCTGGCTTGCAGACGACTGCCTTCTCCCTGTCTTCATATGGCAGAGAGAGAGAGAGTTGGTGTTTCTTGCTCTTCTTACAAGAACACTAATCCCATTAAGGGACTCCACCCTTATGACATCATCTAAACCTACTTATCACCCAAAGCCTCCACCTCCAAATGCCATTACATTGAGAGATAAGGCTTCAACACATGAATTTGGACAGGATACAAATGTTTAGTCCATAACACCTGCTTAACAAAACTTCAAATTGAGCCTCTCAAGGATCAAGCAGTTTCCAGGTAAATGAACTGTATTCCAGAGCAAAGTCCAAAAGTATCTAAAAGAATGACCCCCCCCCCCCCCAAAAAAAAAATCAAGCACAAAACCCAAAAAATTCACAATGTCTAGCATCCAAGACAAAAACAGCAGGCATTCAAAGAAATAGGAAAATATGGGTCATAATTAGAAGAAAAATCGGTCAATAGAAACAGACCCAGAAATGATAAAGATTATAGAGTTAGTTGATAAGGATGTTAAAATAGCTGTTATAAGTGTATTCCATATGTTTAAGAAGGTAGAGAAAAGCATAAGCATCACAAGGAGAAAAATTAAAAATATAAAAAAGGCCCAAATTAAACCTCTAAAGATAAAAAGCACAGTAGATGGGAATAAGAGCAGATTCAACACAGCGGAAGAAAACATAGTGAACTTGAAGTCATAGCAATAGAAACTATCAGTTATGAACACAGAAAGAAACCCCTCCCCCACAAAAAATGAATAGAGCTTGAGTGAGATGTGGGACAATATCAAGCAGCCTATCGTATATTTAATTGAAATCCCAGTAGGAGATGAGAGAGATGGGGTAATAAATAATGGCCTAAAATTTTCCAAATTTGATGAGAGCTGTAAACCCACAGATCCAAAAAGCTCAACAAATCCCAAGTAGACAAAACATGAAGAAAACCATACTAAGAAACATAATCAAATTGCTAAAAACCAGAGATAAAGGAGCAAAGCCATTTCAATGAACAAAGAATAGTCTTTTCAATACATAGTGCTAGAACAATAGGATACCCATATGCAAAAAAGTGAACCTTGATCCACACTTTACACCATATATAAGAATTGTGGAGTAGATCACAGACCTAAATGTTAAACTTAAAACAATAAAAATTCCAGAAGAAAATATTTGTAACCTTAGATTGGTCAGAAATTTCTTAGATGAGATTTCAAAAGTATAAATCACATTTTTTAAAAGTTGTAAATTGAATTTCACCGATGTAAAACCTTTTGCTTTTCAAAGTACACTGTGAAAACTATTAAAAGACAAGCCACCAACAAGGAAGAAATATTTTCAAAAAACTATGGTAAAGGACTTGTATCCAAAATATATAAAGAATTCTCAAAAATAAGAAAATAAAATGCCAGTTAAAAACAAAAGAGCAAAAGATTTGAACAGGTACTTCGCCAAAGACATGTAAATAGCAAATAATCAAATGAAAAGATGCTCAATATTGTTGGTTAGGAAAATGCAGATTAAAACTACAAGAAGTAAATATGACACCAAAATCACAAGCAACAAAAGAAAAAGTGGATAACGGGGCATCATCGAAATTAGAAACTTTTGTGCCTCAAAGGAAACTATCAAGAAAATGAAGACAGCCCAAATAATGAGAGAAAAATTATTCAAATTATGTATCTGATAAGGGACTTGTATCTAATATACATATATTGTGTTATATATGTATATATAATAATTCAATACATATAACAATTCAATAATAAATGACCCAAAGATACTTACCCAATTTAAAAATGGGCAAAGGATCTAAATAGATATTTCTCCAAAGAAGATATACAACAATAAGTACATGAAAAGATGTTCAACATCGTTAGTCATGGGCGAAATGCAAATCCAAACCACAAGGAGATAGCACTTCAAACTCTCTAAGGTGGTCGAAATAAAAAAGATAGATAATAACAATAACAAGGCTTGGTGAAGAATGGGAGAAATTGGAACCCTCACACCACTGGCAGGAATGTAAGATGTCACAGCCCCTTTGAAAAATACAGTACCTCCAACAGCTTGACAGTATCTCAAACAATTAAACATAGAGCTACCATATGATTGAGCAACTCCGCTTCTAAGTATATACCCAAGAGAAATGAAAACATACATCCACACAGACGCTTGTACACAAACCTTAATAGCAATATTATTTATAATAGCCAAAAAATGGAAACAACCCAAATGTCCATCAACGAATGAACAGACAAAATGTGATATATTCATGCCATATGAGATTATTTGGCAATAAAAATAAATCATGGATTAAAACATGCTACACCATAGATAAACCTTGAAAACATTATGATAAGTGAAAGAAGCCAGTTGCAAATGACCACATATTGTATGATTCCATTTATATGAAATGTCCAGAATAGACAAATCAATAGAGAAATAAAAAAAGAGTAGTGGTTGGCTAGAGTTGGAGGGGATGGGGGGACTTGGGGGTGATGGCTAAGGTGTATGGGGTTTCTTTGGGTGTAAAGAAAATATTCTAAATTTGAATATGATAATGAAGGCACAACTCTCCAAATATACTAAATGCCTTTGAATTGCGTACTTTAAATGGGTGAACTGTGTGTTATCTGAAGTATACCTCAATAAACTTGTTCATAAATAATAAAGAATGGAAAAAAAACCCGTACAATCTGTTGCCATTAAACACCTATTTTAATGACAAAACAAACAAATGAAAAGCCATCCCTAAAGTGAAGGTCATTGTGTTTTGGGGAGAGTTAATGTCTGGCTTCCATAGAAGAAATAAAGTCTCAGGGGGGCACATGGTGCCCTGGAGGGAATGTGTTGCTTACAATTGTTGAGGCCCCAAAGTGGGACCTGTATCAGTCAGGGACACAAGCTGGTATTTCTGACATGGCTTCTGGTTGGCTGTTTGGCTTTAGGGTTCCCAGCCAGTTCAAATAATTGAGCTTAGTCCTCGTTTTTGGAGGGACTGACACGGGGAGAGATTATAACCTGTCCCATTGGTCCACACCATCAACCTGGTGGCATCCGTCCACTCCATGGAATGGCTGAGCTTCACAGACGTTTTATGTGACAGGCTGAGTTGCTGGGGCAATCCCTTGCTGTTTCCAAAGGATTTCTTGGTAAGATTAAAAGGAATGGCTGTCTAATAGGGGTCTGGGCTCTCTAGTGAGAGGTGGCAGACCCAGTGGTGAGTCTAATTTCAGTTGCTTGCAATTGTAGAGCAAAAGGCTTTGTGGGGGGCGGGGCGGGAATTCTGAAAGACAAAGGTCATTAATGTTCTTTGTCCACTAGTCACCCTGCAATCTAATGTGTTCCCTCTCCAGGTGTCAAAGTTGTTGTCCTCACTCCACAATCATGAACTCAACATTTTCCAATCCAGTAGGTGTAACTTCACCTTTTGTACACTCATTCCCTACTTGCACTCAGGCCTTTCATCCAGAAGTGCCAGGTGCAAAAAGCACAAGGATGTTTCATAAAACTTACAGAGATCCATTTTGTCCCCCACCTGGGACACTATAGAGGGACTCAGACAGCAATGTACTCAACCAAATGGTCATTATCCTTATGATCTAGGCTAGTGGCAATCACACAATAGAATCCAGGTAGCTGAACCTGAAACAAATTTGAATCTCCTAGGCCCCTTTTGGCTGGGCTGCCACCCTGAGGGTGCACAAACCAGTCCAGCTTGGAGTTGCTGCTAAGGGAAAGAAAGTAGCATCATGCCTAGGAATTGTTGGAGTGGAATCCCAGATATTCATATAGAACTAAAGAGCCCCCCATTGCTTTCATCCTGATCATTGCCTAGGAAGCAGCCAAGAGATAATCCTTTTCTTGGGACAGCTGGATTACTAAGGTATGTGGATCAAGAGGACATCTACATGAGTGACTTGGACAACTTGATAAGCAGCTGTGATTGATTTCCATAGTTCACGGCCCCAAAGAGAGATGTCTTTAATCTGACAGTCTGTTGTTCTCCAAGCAGCAGGCCAGATGCGTAGGCCATTGGCAACAGTCCAAGAGTCAGCAAAATATGACAAAGTTCATCAAAGACTGCTTTGGCTGGAGCTGAGAATGGCTTGTGCGATCCAGAAGTGCAAGAGAATTAACTCCCATGGGGCTCACCCTGGACAAGTAGGATACCGGAGCAGGTACATAATTCCCTCTTCTCCCAGATGGGCTGTCCTGCAACACAGTTATGTGGCTTCTTGGAGGACAGCCACAGGAGATGGAGCAACTGCCAGGCACACCTGAAGCCAATTCACTCACGCATCTCCCTCTGCCTCTCCCATCCTTCTTGCTCCAGCCCTTGGTTCCTCACTCTTGCTCTCTCTGAGTTTACTTCTCAATAAAGTAGTAGCACAAAGGGCTACCAGACAGACTGAGACAATGAGAAAAAACCCCAGTGAGGAGTTTCGCTTATTACATTGCTCTAGAAAAATCACCACTTTATAGCATGGTGACTAGTTGTACTAGAGAAGCTTATTGTGTTGCAACTTTTGTGATCAGCTTCTTTGGGGAGGGGAATGGTAATTTAAAAGCAAAGGCTAATGTAAAACTCTCCGATTTTCTCTTTGTTAACAACACTTATATTGCTGAGCTGTACAGCACTATCATCCACCTGCTGCCTACATATCCTAATCGCAGGCAAGGTAGGTGGGAGGAAATAAACAGCCTCCTGAGTGCTGGCCTTGCAAAACCAAATCTGTAAAGCAATGACAAATGACACATTTTGCAGCAGAGCAGGACAATAATTGGATTTAAAACAAAACAAAAGAAAACTGACTGAAAAGCATCTTTTTAAAAAATTTGTGAATCAGACCTACAATTCATTAGCACACCATTTCCCACTTCCCATCTGGAAACCAGAAATATTGACAATATACATCATGTAGCAGCATCCAACAAAATCATTTAAGAATCATACATTCGAATGTGTGCAGAGAATTTGTATTTTATTTGTGTTTTTTTGTGTGTGAGAGGGGTGCTTTCCCCTCTTGGAGGAGTTATGATTTAGATCAATTTTTCCAGCACTGACTCTGAACTCAACACATTCTGGGGTGTTTCAGAATTTATGTCCAACTTAGCATTCTTCAGCCCCACTATTTCTTTGTAAGGTATCCCAGTGGGAAACAACCAAAAAAAGCATTTCTTTTTTCTTCCCTAAGACTCTTAAAAGTCACGTAAGAAAGATGAAATGACCAACAATGGCTCCTAAGGGGAGTCTGAGAAACAGAAGATTCATGAGGGCTTCTTAATGCATGAGTTTCTCTACATTCACAACCCCCATAAAAGTCAGAACCCACAGGTTGGAGGATGCAGGGCCGGAGCTCTGCTTACACTTTTAAGGAGATGACTAACGGGATCAGATGTCCTCCTCCTCTCGCAAGGCACGGCCCACAACCCATTGGAACACACTGTCCAATTCTTCCTAGTTCAACCCCTTCCACTTCTTGTTGGAAAGACTTGAACTACATGAAGATGGCCAAGCTGAACAAAAAGTTTTCCACACACCAGCCATTTGACTTAGCCCTGAAACGTGCTCCAAGTCAACACTGGTTGAATGTCAAGGACGCAGCAGAATATATTCCACCACTGGTTCCCAGCGTGACATCCTCCATAAAAGGTCTGTCCTTGCAGGAAAAGCGATCAGCTCAGGCATGCCATGCAGTTGAACGCATTCTGTGGACACCCTAGTCAATAAATATTTACTTTGCCTTGATTAAGCGTGCTATTGTCTGAATGTTTGTGTCCCCCCAAATTCATATGTTGAAATTCTAACCCCCAATATGATGGTGTCAGGAGATGGGACCTTTGGGAGGTGATTAGGTCATGAGAGTGGAGCCCTCATGGATGAGATTGGTGTTCTTATAAAAGAGGCTCCAGAGAGCTCCCTTGCCCTTCTGCCGTGTGAGGATACAACGAGAAATCCCTGACTCGGAAGAAGGCCCTCATCCAACCATGCTGGCAACTCATCTCGAATTTGCAGCCTCCAGAGCTGTGAGCAATAGATTTCTGCTGTTTATAAGCTACCCAGACTGTGATATTTTGTTACAGCCCAAATGGACTAAGACAGAGCGTATAAGAGGCAGAGCAGAAGAAAAACACTTGGATGGCGGAGCATTCATAACCTAGAGCAGCAGATTGCAAAACAAATCATACTTGCTCTCTCGTAACAATATAAATTCCTTACTGAAGACCAGGGGAGCAGAGAAAGGCCAGGAAGGGAAGGCCACAGCTGGGAAGAGCCTCCCACGCAAGTGGAATCACGCTAGTCCATGGGCTGGTGGCCGAGAAACATGGGACCAGAAATTTTCTGTTAAGAAAAAAACAGTTTCCACATAGTTCAACCTTTTGATTAAGCATGACATATAAATGAAAAAAAAATCACATCTAAGATGCTGCCTCATCATGAAAAGCTGCTGATGGAACAGATTGAGGAAGCGAGAACAGCATTAACAATCTCAGTGTTTGGGGCCTGGAATTAGACAACACAGATACGAGCACAAGCCTTTGGCATTTAGCACAAATTACCTGTTCTCTTTTCCTTTTTTGGGTCTTGATCCCAAAGTTCTGCAGGCCTTTCTTGAAGAGAAAAATCAGCAACAAAAGCCATTTGACCAAGGGTCAGCTATTTTCAGTGCTATTGTTATGACAACTCTGGCTTCCAAAAGGATTATTAAGAAAAAGGGCCACCTCTTTGAAATCTACATCAAGTTGTTAAGGCAACAAGACCAAGATTAAATCTGGAAATGTTCGCTCCGCCGCCCCCTTCCTCCACCCTTTTATCTATCTCGCATGTTCCTGTTGGTCGTGCCAACTAGCTGAAATCATCCTACATCTCTGCCACCTCATCCCAGCAATCAAAGAGAAGTGTGGATCTGAAAGGTGGCATGGTGCATGCATTGATGTGTAGGTTACATTTGTACATCTGTGGGCTCGTGTGCAATTCTGGAAACAGTTCAGCAAATTTCCCCCTAAATTCCATTGTCAGATTTAGCCAAAGAGGCAGCAATCCCTTCTCCAGATAAAGAAAGGGCGTCAGGAAAACCTCAGTAGCATGTGTTGGATTTCAGCAGGCAAAGGCTGGAGGAAGGACAGTCCAAACGAAAGATACAGCACTTACAAAAACCCAGGGGTAGGGAGTTACGAGATGTGTGCAGATTTAGCTAGAGTGTACATAGCGTATACGTAGGAGAGGAGGGGACAATAAGTCTTGAGAAACAGTGAGGACATCTGGGAGTCTTTAAGAACCAAGTTTGTAAATAAAGGAATGAGTGACATGCAGAGTGGAGCTTTACTAAGAGTGACACAGCAGCAGTGTGAGAAGGGACGAGGACATGTGGGGCAGTGACACTCAGTGGTCCTGTCAGTAGTCTCCTCCACAACGGAAGAGAGAGCTACGATTCTGCCCCTGAGAATGGTAATGAGAGGTCACTGGCAGGAGGATGTACGGTGAACTCGGCAGGCAATGATGAAGTGCAGGGGGAGGGAAGGAGGGCTGGAGAGGAGGGGAGCCTGGGAAGGAAGCATGGTGGGAATGGGAAGTTTAGAGGAAGAGCAGTTTGGGGGGGCAGACAATGTGTTCTAATTTGAGAAGTGTCCAGCAGGCAATGGGGAATTCGGATGTGGAGCTCTTGAAAGAGATTTGAGCCAAAGATTCAATCTACATCAAATACAGTGAGAAGATGAGCCTCCTGATGGCAAGATCATGAGAAACGAGAAGGGGACTGAGAATGAGACTTCAGTACTCAGTCCCCTTTCTAACCAGGCCATTTATTGGTCCGGGGCTTGCAAAACCAAACCCCAGGGAGCCAGTGAGAAGAGAGACAGCTTCTCCAAAGCAGTGCATGTGGTCTCCTGAAGGCTAACGAGTCTGCCGGATCCCAACAGTCAGTGGGGGGGTTTGGCCGTTTCCCCATCCCTGGACGTCTGAGCTAAGAGGGGCCTGGGGAAAAGCCTCCAGCTTCGCACAACTTGCGACCCAGTTTCCATCTGGCTGACAGAAGCTCTTCCGGCCTCGGATGACAGGGCTGAAAGCAGCTTAGTAGAATGGGTGATGAGTTATACGAACACACTTTCACATTAATTGAATTCTCCTCAGTTGGACTTCTGCAAAATGAACTTTTTTTTGAAGTGCTACATTTTATCTCACTAATAAGAACTCAACTGGGTGGAGGAAGACTGCTGATTGAGTGGCATTTTCTGCACATTTCCCTAGAGGGATGAGGCTGGTCTTGGAGGAGGTGGTGGGAGGAAGGGACCCAAGGGGCCCTGTGTGTGAAGTTAATGCTTCTGGAGAGCCCTCCACCTTACCGAGACCATTGGCTCCCAAATCTGGGCAACTTACCTTGGGGAGTTCTTTTATCCTACCGATTCCTTAATCCAACCAGACCCTCCATTAAACCCTCAGGAAGTGGAGGGTCACCATCTCTCCAGGTATCTTTGGGACAACCTGCACAAGGGCACCTTCTTCATGGATCACGGCTTTGCAAGAAATCCATGCTCTGTGATTTTCAAAGGTTGCACGAGAAAGGAATTTTCTTGGCGAGCTCTCTAAGAGTGGGGATGAAGACTTGCTGATTGGAAAAAAAAATGTTCTAAAACTGTCATTTGTTTTCACCGTGATATTTGTAACATCAAATTACATAAAAGCTTCACATAAGATTGGTGTCTTTAGCAGAAGAATTTTGGATCAAAAATGGCTGAGAAACTTCACAGCCTGAGATGATGCTACACTTTAGTTTTTCAAATTGATATCAATTTTAGCAGAGTCCTTTCCTGTTTGAGCTCTGGACAAGTGCAAACTCTGGTGTCCAGAGGGACACTGTGGTCCCCGCATTAATTAAGGAGAACACACAGCATCCAGGTCAGAGCCTTAGCTTCCCCCGCAAAGCTGACAAAAGAGGGCACCTCCCTCTCTTTCACACCGTCTGCAAACCCTGGCTTACATTCCCGGGGAACAGAAAGGCATCTCCATCACAGGGAGACCAGCTCAGGAAGCAGTTCTTTTCTCTTTCCTCCAGCAGCAAAACCAAACATCAAAACCCACAAAGCTGAGAGCCAGCATTTAGGCGCACATCTAAATGGCTTTCTTAGTTTTTCTGACTCACACCCCCTGCTCTTTTAAAAACCTTAGGAGACAGCGAATAATTTGGGCAGCGAGTAGGAAGATCTAGTCTCAGCTCTTCATCTCCTCTGCATCTGTTTCTTCATCTCTAAATGGGAGCTAGTGATTCCATCCACTTCACAAGAAGGTTTGGAAGGTCAGAAGGGTTCACCAAGTCATGGCAAGGGACGGAGCTGGGGACAGGAACCCAGGAGCAGCTACACCATGGAGCAGAGGCTTCACAGTGTAAGCCTAGCTCCCCTGCTCTGATTCTGCTCTTTTCTCGTACCTTTCTAGGTGTGGGTAGAGCATTTTGCAGCCATGAGAACTCTCATGAGCCTAGATTATCAACAAAAGATGGTAGAGCTCCAGGCTCCCGCCCCAGTCTAGGTTTTTGTTTTTTCGATTTGGGTTTGTGGCTGCAGCTTCCAACCTCCTCTCTCAGGGAATACAACACAGATTCAACCTTTGAGTGTTAGGTGCATAAGAGTTGGGCTTCCAGGCAGGGGCACCTTCCCGGTGAGCACTGGGCCCAGAGCCACGCCCGCTCAGGTCTGCACTATATGTCTCCCGTGTCTTAGAGCTCCTGACCCTACTTGCTGACCTGGCCTGAGGCTCCAACCACAGGCTGCCACACTGCAGCCAGCTCTGCCTGCATCCAATCAGAAACATCTCCTTCTGTCACATATGGGAGGCAATGGGGAGAAAGTCCTTCCGGCAAGCACTAGGCCTGTCGGTTGACATTTTGTGACTTCTTTTCCAAGAGATTCAAGCTCTTGGCCTCTAAAAGTGGCCTCTTATGGGTCCACAGTTTTTTCTGCCTCATGCCAAGTTTCCAGGGGTTTCCCACATTACCCCTCACCTGCCCAACTCAAGGTCTCAAAATGGCTCCCGGGTCCTGAGGCTCTCCCCTTGACCTCAGCACAAACTGCCAACTTCTCTGTGGAATTCTCACCACAAGTAGGAGACCAGCCTCATTCCTTCAGTTGCCTCTTCTTTTTCCACTTTACCCTCAAATCTCCTTTTAAAAAAATTTACCAAATACTTATAGAACAGGCTCTGTGCTAGGGCCTGGGGATTGTTTCTCTGCTATGTTGAACACGGGCCCCTGGTATTGAGTGCACTCACTCAACAAACATGCACTGAGAACCTACAGGTGTCAGGCACTAAGAATGTCGTGATGGGCAAGTTGGCAGGAGCTCCTGCCTTATCGTCTATCCAGGTAAGGAGACAGCAAACTAGAGACAAAATGAATAAATAAAATGACTGCAAGTGTTAAAAGGGCTGGGAAAAACCAAAAGGACTGAGGTAGAAAGTTAGGAGGTACACCTACTCTAGATATGGTAGTCAGGAAACCTCTTTGAAAAGGTGACATGAAAGCTAACACCCAATGGTGAAAAGGAGCCAGCAGGATAGAATGGGGTAGATGCATTCCAGGCAGAGGAAACAGCACATGCCAGACCTTGGCCTATTTGAGGAACTGAAAGAAGACCAATCTGGCTGGATGTTAATGAGAGGAGGTGAGTGGACTGGTGAAATACTTGGACAGATGATGATAAACACTGCATGTGAAGATATATTATACAGAATCTTGTAGGCACAGTAAAGAGTTTGAGTTTATTCCACTAATGAAATTTACAGTTAGTCCCAAGGGTTCTGGAACCTTCATGACAAGGAGCTTTGGCAGTTTCTCTTGGCATATCAGAGTTCCTGATGTGAGGCTGCATTCCTGCCTTCATCGTATATTTTTGAGAGCTGCTCTGTGCCAGACACCCAGTAATCATATTAGCTTCCTGTCATGAGCCCACACCAATCCACATGCACGTATATTGGCCCACGTGTGTGTTTTTTATTTCTTTGTGGTTCTGAAACGGAATCATATTACATGCAATCCTTTACAACTTATGTTTTTTTCACTTAGCAATGTATTGTGGCCATCTCTACTGGTTTTTGCTCAGGCTTCCTCAGTATGTATGCCTCACCCATACATTGTCATCAGCCTCAGCGCCTCCCTCCCCCAAATATACACTGGGGATAAACCATGATATGAGATTACAAATGCGCCTTTAAAAAGGCGTAGCATAGACTTGCTCACTACACTTTTTTTCTTAGTGGAGCAAGCACGCACCATTGCAGATGAGTGGTCTCTGTCAAGTAACTTTTGGGTTTATTTCGCACACCTTACCCAAGGTAATTTCCTTCACACTATAAAATATGATGGGGCGGCGGGAGGTAGGGGGTGATTCTGGGAGATGTGAAGGATTCCCAGCCACACATTCAGTGAGTCCTCCTCCTAGGCAGTTGAACATGGTGGAAAGAGCACAGGTTTTGGAGCCAGCCACACCTGGGTTCAAATTCTGGTTACTCTGCCCACTGGCCTCAGGGACGCATCTGAACCTCACTGTCAGTTTTGTCATCTACAAAAAGGGGATAGCAACACACGGTGGAATATTGTTCAGCCCAAAGCACCTTGATGACGTCATGCTCAGTGAAGTAAGCCAGTCACGAAAGGACAAACACTGTAGGATTCCACTTGTACAGGGTCCCTAGAGTAGCCAACTTCATAGAGACAGAAAGCAGAATGCTGGTGCCAGGGGCCGGGGGAGGGGGGAGGAGTTAGTGTTCAATGGGGACAGAGTTTCAGTGTGGGAAGATAAAAAGAATTCTGGAGATGGATGGCATGATGGTTACACAACAGCGTGATTATAGCTAACGTTACTGAACTTTATCCTTAAAACTGGTTAAGATGGTAAATTTTATGTGATGTGTTTTTTATCAAAAATTTTTTTAAAAAGACTAAAAATAGGGGATAGTAATACCTACCTCATAGGGTTAGTAGGAGAAGAAGAAAATACTTAGTATAGTGCAGTTCCCCCGCCTCCCCAATATACACACACAAACGCACAAATACATACACACACACACACACACACACACACTCCTTCCACTCAGCTATTTCTTCAGCCTCCCTTGCCAAATTTCCTTGTAACATAGACACCAACAGTAAGAACAAGTCATGTGCAATGACCTCTGCCCTCAGGAGTCTCCTCCGTCTGCATTCTGGAAGATTCTTCTGTCTCCTATCTTTCCTTACATGAATTCCCATTCCAAGGCATTTCAAGACACTCTTCGAATAACGGTTCTTAAGTTGGGGACATCTGCTCTTCAGTCTCTGGAAACAATTTATTCCTCTAGTCAGACTCAGGGTTTGGAGAGGCTAAATTGACAAAACATTCATGTGTGCAAACCATCTTCACGGGGTTTCCGCCATGCATGCGCCTCTCTGCAGTTGGAAACGTGAGGCCCTGGTGATTTCCCGCTCTGAACAAGCAGTGGGCTCCCAAATTGTCCAAGAAGTGTGAAAGAGCAGTGCTCAGATCCAGATCACTGCTGACGGCTGGCCCTGCGGGACCAACTCCACGCCTTCAGAGCCCTCCCCTGCACTCCTCTTCCCACAGATGTGCCTTGGCATCTGGCAGGATGTGGCCTTTCATGTAAAGAGTTGATTCGATTTCTTTTTCTTTTCTCATTCTCCAAACTTCTACAGTCTAAACCAATAATTAACACACTTCTCCTATGATGACAAAGTTTGTTGAAATGACTGTGCTTGCATATGCTCACAAATAAATTCTAGATTTAGGAAAAAAATCAATAGATAGGTTTCCTGGTAGGAGATGGATAAAAGTGAGTGTTTTTTGAAAGGTGTGAATAGCTCTATTACCTTCAGAATCCTACAATTTAGACATGGTGGGGGCTGTCGAATCTGAGCTATGTATAATAAGACATAATATTGACTTCTATTTCTATAATAAGCACTTAAAATTTTTACAAAGTGTTTTCAGATACATTAACACATTTAACTCAAAATAAATGAAGGAGATATAAGTGTCCCCTTTTTAACGAGGGAAAAACAGCCTCAAAGAGTTGAGGTGTGTTCAAAGCCACCCAACTGGCACAGGGCAGAGGTGGGCTCCGAAATAGCCATCTGTTGGCTTCAAATTTTTTCTGCTTTTTTCACCTCATCACTGAGAAAGAGAGAATGGATCAGACGAAAACTATCTAAGGACTCAGGAGGCCCTGGGCATGCTGCCTGGATCAGGCACAGGCTCAGAGATGAACTAGAAAAGAGGACCCAAGCTTTCCCAAAGGCCTGGAGAGAAGGGCCGGGCCATGAACAAGGAACTCAGGTAACCGGACATGTGAACTTTTCAGAGCTTGACAGTAGAAGCAGAGACTTCTTCTTGGGACCAACAACCACACAATGTGTAGCTGCTAAAGGCTTAGTTTTGATGGAAGGCTGTAGGAGCCAATGGAAAGGCTGTGTCTCCAAGCTCAGCATCAGAAGAAACACTCCAAAGGGAAACTGCCAAAGGCAGGGCCGCCTCGTTTCATTAGATTGCAGTTTCACCTTCCTAAGTATGTTCTAAGTAAAGAGCTCACATAAATCAGAGACTCCACGCAACAGCAGTAAGCAATATAAAGGTTACGGAGAGAATGAGACCCCCAAACCTGTTCTAAGTCCAAAAAATAAGATTTAACTTTGCTCCCTCAGAATCTGCAGAAGTGTGCTGAGAAGGAGAAGAAGATGCTCTTTGGAGCGGTTGTTGCTGTGGCTGCCACATGCGGTCACTTGAAACACAGAGTATTTGTTCTCATTGTCCCATCCTACCCCACTGCCAGGATCTGGGGTGCACTGAGTATATGAGGATATACTGTGCGCCCCGTCCCTGGCCATTGAGAAAATGGTGCCACCATTGCTGCTTCCCAGTGTTGGGGTGGAAGAGAAAAGATTTCTTTTTTTCTCTCTCTCTACTCCGGGCCACCTGACTTGGGCTCACAGGTTAGAGTTCTGTAGCCACATGGTTCTTTTTAATAGATACAGACACAAACACACATACTTTCCCCAAGACCTACCTGCCTGCCCCCCAACCTCCAGATCCCCAGATTTTCAGCAGCTGAGACATTTTCTTCTAATATTTTGTGCTAACCACTTCTTGTCCCAGGATAAATCATATTTCTCCTTGGGAAAACTCCACATTATAACAGTTTTCATCCTGATTCAAAAGGCAGATGGGCCTTTTACATAAGAGAGAAGCATCAGAACTGAAAGGATGGAGTATGGTTTGGGGGACAGAGTATTAAGAATAAGTTGACTGGATCAAAGAAAAAGGACGCCCTCAGAATACAAAGATCTGGGCTTTTCTTCCCTGAACAATTCAACTGAGAACCATACCATAGCTCTTCCCTGGAATGATGGAGTGAAGATAAAACAAAACCCTTTGGTCCCCTCAGGTGAGCCCTGCATGGCAGAAAAGGCATCTAATGATGCAGATTTAGTTTTCTTTCTTTTTTAAAAATGCCAAGACTCACACTTTCTATAAGTGAGTTTGAACATATTAACCTAAATCTCACTTTCATGTTCCAAGAAAACCTGTCCTGTAAAACCACAGGAAAGAGGAGACTCTTCGGTTGGGCTCCCCAGAAACTGATCCTGAGATGAGGATTCAGGTGCAGATGACTTTGTGAGAAAGGGCTCCTAGGGAAAGGTGGTAGGTGAATGGAGGAGCAACAGAGAGAAGGGAAGAAACCAAGGCAGAAGGCAGGCCCAGGCAGAGCCCTGCAGAGGCAGCCTGAGCCTCCAGGGCGCTCAGGAGCGTCAGGGGTGTTCTGCAAGACAAGGGTACTTGGGTACCCGACAGCCACTGGACAAGGGGCATAAATTCCTCTGGCACTGCCTGCTTTCAGACTGTACAGGCCAGGAAGGCTCCAGTGTCCTGAGGCTGTGGAAAAGGAAAGCACCCTAGAACCAATGGGCACACAAAAATGGCACAAAAGAAAGTAGAGGTGATCTGAGCAAAGCACTGACATCATCTGCTATGAGGAGCAAAGGTTGCAGTTAGAGAGACTCAGTTTCCCCATACACAAGATGAGGTTGGCTGACCACCCTGTACTCCTGGTGCCTTATCTGTGAAATGGGGAAATACCTGCTTCACTGGGTTGTTGTAAGGGTCAAACAGACAATTCAGGAGGAGCACATATTAAACACCGAGAAATAGCAGCTGCTACAATTATTTATAAGCAAGTATAACAGTACTCTCACCTGGATCTATGACTCCGGTTATTTTGCCAAAAGAAATGTAGTGACCCCACATGTATCTAAAAGTCTCAAAGACCTCCGCCACCTCTCAGCAATTTGGAGAGTGCATTCTGGGTTACCTAGAAATTACAGGTCTCTGTAAAGCATGAGAAACTTGGACAAGATCTATGAGCAATTTTAAAAGCAGCTTAAACAGCAGACTTGTTTGGACTGCACACAAAGCATCTTTTTAGATGAAATTCATCTTCAGGTCTATACAGGGGTTTCTGCCTATTCGTCTCTCAAACACAATTATAAGGAGAGCTTTTAACGTGATAGGTTATGAGCATCAACCTACTATTAGGTTATCTCGCAATAAGCTAAGTTAGGAGCCACGAGGGAGCTGTTTTTATGACATTAGAGTAGCACAAAATGTGATTTTTCTCTAGAGAAGACTTTTGAGGATTAGAAGGAATTAGTCACATCTTCCATGTGGGGGTTTTACCAGTTGTGAAATTATGAAGAAGACCCGACTCAACAATTCCAATATTGCAATATGTCACTTAGCTGTCTTGTTACTTAAAATTACATGGTTTAGAAGACAGCGACTTTAAAAAGAATCCAACTGAGGCTGGAAAGAAAAGGGAGAGATGCAGACAAAGCAAGGGGAAAGTATAAAATTGCTGAACATTTATAGAGCTAAGTTTAACAATTCTGGGCTCATTTAATACATTTCTTTCTTAAATAGCACACTGAATAGACATGTTTATCCTCTCAGTGAATTATATGTTGGAAATGCTCTCATTAAACAGTGTTTTTTTAAAACCTACAATATTGAATCTGAACTGGGTTTAATATGTTGCTAAATATTCAAATGAGTCACCTCGTTGGAAGGTTAAAAAAGATGAATAGACTTTCACTGGATAAAGATGATTAAGCCAATTCAAGACCACCCTTGTGCTATATTTTTCTAGCCTCTTCCTTAGCTTACTCTCATTAACTACCCTAAATAAACTACAAATAATGACCAGGTCCTGTCCTTTATATATGAAAATTAGGCCATTAGTAAGCTTGTGACTCCTGAGGTGTTTTCCAGGAGTGGTGAAGGGTGTCAACTTTTTCAGGTCCACTCTCCAGGTTCCCCTTGTCCTCAAAAGCATAAGTTTGCAAGGTGGTTGGTCAGGGTGAGGTGGAAGCTAAAGGACTCTGAAAGAGATGGTTCTAATGAGCTTGGTCTCATTAACATGGTGTGATAATTAGGTAGCCTAGCAGAACAAATGCAACACTAGGCAAGTTTAAAGAGATATAAATAGCTCTGTGAAATGTTAAATGCAAAGCTAGGAGTGGTATTATCCCTTCAAGAACTAAACAAATCACTGACTAGGATAAACACTAGCACTTATCATCAGAGATGATAAAGAAAAGACGGTAAGTGTTATGGCTAAGGGATTATTGCCACCTACAACTAACTGAATTCCAAAATATATATACATATTCTTTTTTGTGTTTTGCTCCTATCATGATAAAACAAATCAAAGATGTCAAGAGAGTCCAGGTTTATTCCAGACAATTAGGAAAGAGTATCTAATTCAACCCAAAGAAGTTTATTTCCATATTTTGACTTCAGAGACTACTCACTCTGTATACACTTTCAATGAAGAGTTAATTTGTCTCTTTTTACAAAAAGCTTGATTGAACCAAACAGTTATCCCCAAATTGACAGATAAATTAAATATGATTCTAATCAAAATTCCAGCAGGATTTTGTATGACCTTGACAAATTCATTTGAAAAATTATCTGGAAGAAGAAAGCAAGGAAACTTGCCCAACCAAGATGGATACCTCCAAGATGAAGTAATTAAAAAGAAAAAAGGGTGGTCTTGGCATCAGAAAAGACAAAGAGACCAATGGAATTGAATAAGAAGTATAGAAACAAACCCAAGTAAGTGTGGGAATCTGTTACATCATAGAGATAGCACTACAAAACTATGGGGAAGGATGGAATTTTTAGTAGCTGATATCAGAATTAGCTCACAGCATGAAGAAATATGTCTACCTAATGACATATAAAAATACAAATCTAAATTGATTGAAAACCTAGATATGAAAATTAAAACTCTAAAGCAAATATAAAAAATATTTTTTAAAAAATATTGTGACATTAGGATGCGTGGAAGGACTTTTTTGTTATTGTTGTTGTTGTTTGCTGAGGAACATTTCCCCTGAGCTAACATCTGCTTTTTGTATGTGAGCCACCACCACAGCATGGCCACAGACAGACGAGTGGTGTAGGTCCACACCCAGGAACCGCACCTGGGCTGCCAAAGCGGAGCACATCAAACTTAACCACTAGGCCACCAGGGCTGGCCCTGCAAGGAGTTTTAACACTCCAAAAGCATAAGTGAAAAAGGTGTTGACTATAACAAAATTGAAGGTTTCTATTCAGTGTAGAATACTACCAAGTTAGTATATAGATGATAGAACAGGAGAAGAGATATGCAACAGCTAAAACGAACTGAAAGTTAATGTCAATAGTCTAGAAGGCACTCCTACAAATCAACAAGAAAAATATAGAAAATGATTTTAAAATGTCCAATGAATATAAATATGTAATTCAGAGAAGGAGGAAACCCTAACAGCTAAAAACTTTATGAAGAAATATTCAACCTCATTCACCAAGAATCAGAGACACGTACATTAAAACCACTCTATGCCCATTCTGTTGGCAAAAATGTGAACGTTGGTAAATACCAAGTGTTAGTGATGATGTTGGCATATAGGAAACTTATGCACTATTGGTGTGAGAGGATATTGGTTATGGTATATTAGACTTTTGTTTGAATCTATTTGCTACCTCTCCACCACTTCCATAGGAGGGATATATTTCCTGTCCCCATTGGGCTTGGCCTTGTGACTCAACTTGGTCTCACAAAGTGGGCCTCCCTGTGTACTTCCTGCTCCTGGACATCAAGCTTGGTCATGTGACTTTTTTTGACCAATAGTATGTTAACAGACTTGAGCAGAGGCTTGAAAGGGCTTGCTTGGTTGGGCTTGATCCCTTGTGCTTCTGTCATTGCCACGAGAAGAACACGCCCTAGCTAAGTTTGTCAGTCCAAGGAGGATGAGAGATGCATGGAACAGACCTGAATCCAGCCTGAAACCTAAGTCGTCCTTGCTGAACTCTCAGCTGATCCATAGATGTATGACCGATAATAAATTATTATTGTTTTAAGTCATTGAGTTTGGGGACAGTTTATTTCGCAGCATTATTTTGGCAACAGCAGACTAATACACTGATATAGTATTTGGTCAGTACTTAGTGAATGTAAAAAGCATATATGCTGTGTAGTAGAAACTGCCTCACAGCCTCCTCCACTCTTTTCTTATTTGGACAGGATACCTCTTGTATTAGGTTACTCCAGAGAAATACAATCAACAGAATATATATATACAGCTAGAGAAAGAGATTTATTATAGGAAACTGGCTCACTCAATTATGGAGGCTGAGAAGTCCCATGATCTGCTCACTGAAGCTGGAGACCCAGGAGAGGCAGCGGTGTAGTTCCAGCCCAAGTTCAAAGGCCTGAGTTCCAGAGAGCTGATTGTAGAAGTTCTGGGCCAAGTGCAGGGGAAGAAAACCATCCTAACTCAAAAACAGGGAGGCAGACAATGCAAATTTTCCCTCACCCCACCTTTTTTTCTAGTCAGGTCTCCAACAGATTGGATGAGGCCCACCCACATTGGGGAAGGCAATCTGCCTACTCAGTCTACAGATTCAAATGTTAATCCTGTCCAGAAACACCCTCACAGATACACTCAGAACACTGTTTAACCAAGTAGCTTGGCACTTCATAGCCTGGTCAAGTTGACACATAAAATTAACCATCACACTTCCCACTCTGAGAGTCAAAAATCCCAGACACTTGCTTCCCCAGTCTCTATTGCAATATATATAAATGCTAGTCAATGAGACCCAAGGGAACACCTACGAAATGACTTGTGGTAAAAGTTTTCCTCTATGATAAAAGAGATACATGGGAAGCTGTAACTCTTTCTTCATGGTTGTGATCATGTCTGCATGTGATGGCCAGAGCTGCTGCAACCACCTGTGACCGCTGGGGAAAATAACACTGACTTACGGAGGATGGTAGAGCAGGAAGGTGATTACATTATCTGATTGCATTGCTGAGCTGCTGATGCTTCCTCTAGAATTCGTTATATGAGACAACTTAGGTTCTTACTGTTTAAGTCACTTTTAAGCAGGAATTCTAAAAGCATCCCTAATTATCTATGAGTCGACCCACTAATCTCAACTCCCAGATACGAATAGGCTCATGCGTAAGAGGACAGGTGGGAGGATGCCCATTGCAATATTGTTTTGTGACAGCAAATACTTGGAGGCCTGCTAAGTGTCCACCATTTGGAAATAGATGAATAAAATGCCTACAATAAAACATTATGTAATAGTCAGAAGTAGTGAACTATATCTACACAAGAAATTTGAATATATCTCAAAAACAGAGTGAAGAAATGAAAGTAAAAACTGGAATGAGATATATAACACAGTGCCATTTATGTAAGTAAAGAATGCAAACACACAAAACTATAAATTTTCCAATAATTCACATATGCTAAATGAAAATTGTTAAAAAGATTACAGTGCATGCTTAAGTGGAGGATGATCTACTTTCGAGCTCATTCATGTGGTGATTGGCAGGATTCAGTTCCTTGTGGGTGGTGGACTGATGGCCTCAGTCTTCACTGGCTGCTGGCCAGAAGCCTCGCTCAGCTCCTGTCCTCTACAGAGCAGCTCACAGCACGGCAGCTTGATTCCCTCAGAGTGAGGGAGGGAGGGAGGGGGGGAGGGAGGGAGAGGGTGTCCAGGACGGAAGCCAGGACCTCACTTTTGCCATATTCTATTTATTAGGAACAAGTCACTGGGTCCAGCCCACATTCAAAGGGAAGGTATTACACAAGAGGGTGAGGACCAGGAGGTGGGAATCACTGGGGACTGTCTTTGAAGTTCCCTACCATGGCCCTCAAAACCATGACCAGTGAGGATCACCTACAATGAATTGAAGAGTATGATTAATTCAGCTTTGTACACCTGAGGTTCAAAACATGAACGTGAGATCAAGTGGCAAAAAGAAGCAGTTGGGCTTTGACTTTTATATATTTGTAGGTCAAGTGGTGGCTAATTGACATGAAATAATGCCTTACAGAGTAGTTATTTAGGTCAAAATGTTGGCTTTAGCTTTGCAAATATTAAGAAGCACAGAAAGAAAATCACAGTTTTTAATTATTTAAGATCAATATGAAGAGACAGAAAGAAAAAAAGATGACTATTACTGTAGCTTCTATTGAAAGAAGCAGATCCAATTCAGATTTAGAGTAAAAAAATCCCATTCTACGTGCTAAAATTTTTGCTGTAGATTCGGGGAATTTTATAATAGGAGAAGCTTTTAACATTTCCTCTTTTAACAGGTGGATAATCAAAAGTCCAAATGGTCAGTGGCTTCCCTCCGGCCAGAGCAGCCACCTCTCCTTTGGTCAAGCAACTCTTTCTCAGGCAGACTCTCCTGCCAGGGGAGAAGTGTGATCATTACAGTCTCTAAGCACCTTCTGGTCTGATTCTAAACGGGCTAGACTTGGCACAACCCTCCCTCCTCTCCCAGGAAATTCGCACCAAAGACTTAATTGCATTAAAATGTTCTGTATTTAACTTCTGTCTCTGCTAACAAGCAAACTTTCAACAACAGTCTCCATGTTCTTTCTCGAGCAAGGCTTCTTTTACTTTGTTTCAGCACTATTTTACTAAAGCTCTCTCATCCTTTTCATGCTCCTCATCACAGTGTAAGTCCATGAAAAATTAACGCCCTTGCTCAGCAGGGAAGCTAGCTTCTTTTAAAGGAATTTTCTGGCAAACCCAACACCAGGACATGCATCTGCAAGCACATCTGCCTTAGAGAGGTACAATGTGTTACAGAAGCTTCTCCCTAGACACTGTGGATCTCAAGGCTGTGGCAATTACAGTGGATTTCCTTTATGTTTCCTTTATCATCCCTTATTTAGCTCTTTCATGTGACAGTACTTTTTGCCTCCATGAACTTGCGAAACTAAAGTAAGTCACTGTAAATCTGTAGGAGTCATTATGCTTTCTTGGACTCCATGGCCATGAGGGAAAGCTGGTATCTCAAAGTCCATTGTCTACAAACAAAATGGCATTTGTAGTTGCTGAATAAAACAGTTGAACTTTATAGGCAAGACATTTGTCCATACCAAAGAGCTTAAAATACGTGTCAATTAGAAAAATATGCAATGGAACAAGTAGATCCAAGAGCTCATCACTGTCATGAAAGTTCTAGTCAAAGAACTTGTGTAGTGTCGCACTTAATGAAAATTAAAATTGTGTACTTTCTTTAAGCTAAAATTATAATTACAAAAATTATAATTTTTTTCAATGCATCAGATTATTTTTATAACCAACCATTTGGATTAGGATTTTAGTTACATCATATTGTGAAAGAATTCCTCTGGGTATATTATGTAAGAGTAACTCAACCAGACTTCACTTGGTGAATTTGATCCTATGGCCAAAAAGAACACAATTCTCCACTACTATGCCCATCCCCCTTCATTCTCCCATCTCTTTGACTTAGCTTACTCCGGAGTCATACCTGTTAGACATCATCTCAGAAACTCACAAAACCCCCAAGTAGCTCAACTGCTTTAAGATAGAAGAGGGCACGGTCACAGGAGGTTGATACTGGTTGATCGCCAGTGGAGAAACTTGTCCAAGTGAATTTGCTTTTCAGTGCCTTCATGCACCTGTTTCCTCCCTCTGTACGAGAGCCCACAGGACTCAGCAAGCTGTCTGTCTCCTCCGTTTGTCCTCCATCTCTGCTTCAACAGCCTAGACAACTTTTAAAATCTTAGTCAGCAGAATCAACCTAGATACTCAGTTTAGTCTATAGCCTTTCACTCTGCTCATGCCCTTTCCACCTTTCCACCATGCCCTCTAGGTGTGCTATTCCATGCATCCCATCACCCAGCTCCAAGAATAATGCTCACATTTAAGTCAGTTCTTGGTTCTGACAGACGAGCTCATTCCCTAAAGCCTCCTCAAAGGTCGTAATAGCCCCAGAACTTAGAATGAATGGAATAAAATATATGGTGTTTTTAAGTCAGCTTCACACATAAACATGCAATGTTACTTTCTTTCAAAATATTTCACCTGTCCACCACCTTCTTCCTTAAGTTTTTCAGGTAATAAAATGAATGAGCATAGGACATTAATTTCCGTGGGGTGTATGCATTGTGACAGGCTTTAAAACAACAGTAGTAATGATCATACCTCTTTGATGAATTGGAAGAAAAATCAGAAAAACTCTAAAAGGTCTTTTCTCCCCTTTCCAAGGTTGTTCATGAGAAGAGCTAAATCTCTCAGAATCAGATCTAGCCACTTCCATTCCTCTTATATGTGCTTCAGTCCACATAGAAAGAATCTGTTAACCATCACCTTTATAGGATGCACAGTGTGAGATGGCTGCCAAAATAGCTAACACAACCTAGTGCTACACTAAGGGAGGTGTAGAATCCAGAGCCCAAAAGAGAATAGTTACACTATGTGGTCTGAGAGCAGCATATAACAGACAGGAGAGAAAACACCCATTTAAAACACAATTTTAAAAAGTAGTCCCTTAGTCAAAAACTACTCTGGTCCAAATCCACTCTAAATCACTGGAAGATTCAATAGAAACTCAAAAGGAAGTGCACACTAATGGATTCTCAAAAGAAAAACATATTATAATGGAAGCATCTTACTCCTCGGCAAACGCAACAGCTGCTCTGATCGCACATGGAGTATTAGGTTTGATTCTAGTGCCATATTTTAAGAGAGTCAAAGATAAACTGGAATACATTCAGAATGAGGCAACCTATTTTGAAAATTTTTCATATGATATATATGGTTGAAAGACCTGGTGATCTATACCCACCAGTGAGGGAAATAAGATAGCTGTCTGAAATAATAGGATAGGCTAGCCAGTGGGATTAGAATTATAGAAGAGTGGTTTAGAAGATTAATCAAGTAAAGTCATAATCAAATAAATGCAAATTAAAACAACAGTGAAATGCCGATTCCACATCCCCACACGTCAGGGTGCTGGGATATGCAAACACATATATTTATTTTTCAATGGAAATGCCTAGTGTTTCATTAGTAGGAGGGCTGGGAAAAGCTTTTGTGCTACTCAATGTGGAAATAAGAATTAAAAGCCTTAAAAGTGTCCATACCTTTCACCAAATATTTTCACATCTAAGGAGTTATCTTAAAGAAAATGACCAGAAATGTTTTTAAAGACTTTTGTAAATGAAGGTTCATCAGAACATTAATTATGCTTACAAAAAAATGGGAGGAATACTAAATATCCAATAAAAATCTCTGGATTTTCTACACTAATAATTACATAGCATTTGCAAAGTGCCAGTCACTCTAAGTATTTTCCTCATAACTTCTCTAATCCCCTCAACAGCCCTAGGAGGGGATATCATTACCCCCATTTTAAAGATGAGGAAATGGAAGTGCGAAGACGTTACACAGCCGATGGTCTCATAGACAACGTGTGGTAGAGCCTAAATTCCAAAACAGTCATCTCGGCCTCAGACTCTACATTCTTAACCACTACATGAAGTCGGTTAAAAAGTCATGGCATGTCAAAGTATAGAATACCATTTTTAAAAATGAAATGAAGAAGGAATATGATGAGTTTGATGTGGATCAAGGCTGCCCAAGGGAGAGTAGCCCAAGGCGTCCTGGCCTACGTGTCAATCTATATGACCCGATTCATATCTAAAGTTACACGACCACACGATAACCAGACCCCACCTGCACTGAGACCATTTTAATGACTTTTTACATCATCTTTCCTTTGTCTAGTAAAAATAAGTCATGTACCTGTGCCTTATAAATTTAGCCCTAACCCTCAATACATTGCAGCTCTTCACTGCCCATGGGTCCTGTCCCCATGCTATTCTCTGAATAAAAGAGCACTACTTCCAGACCTTGAGAGTCCAAGAAATCTTTCTTTTGACTCCTCGGCTCGCTGAGCCTGCATCAAGCTCACTGGTGTGAGTTAGCAAAATCTACCTCAAGCCCCTTCGTAGAAAACTAAGACCACATTTGCCCTTCTTCAGTCATCTGGCCCCTCACCTGTTCTCCAGCTGTTCAAAGACCTCACCCCAGCGCCTTGAGCTGGAATTCCTTCAGGCCAGAGGTTCAGCCCGCTAGAGTAGCTGAGGGGGCAATTACAGTCTGCTCAATTTTTATTCTCCTTTTCAGCGGCCACTGTTTCACAGGATCAGTGGACAAAAGTTTCTAGGAAGCACGTTTTTGCTTTTACATTCCTCACAAAAATGTTTTCAGGCAAATTAAAAAACCAAAAGTTAACTATGGGTTATTTTTTTCTTTTCATTTTAGGTTAATTAGGAAAAAATGGGATGGTGGAAGTCATTATTAAGGGAAATTTTAAAACAACTTAGGTCAAGCTCAAGCACCTTTCAAACGAGGTCAAAGCTTTTTGCATCTGTGAGATAATGGGAAATATATGTTGCTCTCTGCCGCTGGTTCCTGTCACACAGCTCCTAAAACCTTCATAATTTCCTAAATGATAAGACACTAGGAGCATCTTTTGTTCAAATCTTGGTCTTTGACCTCTGTTCCTGACGTAGAGCTCCCGAAACCCTTGTAATTTCCTGGGTAATAGGAGTGCCTTTTGTTATGATGAGGAGACTCTGGGTGGGCTCCTAGATGGCTCCTGGATGAGAGCTCATCACTGGAAAGACCAAGCCATGATTAGAAGCTTGGAATTTTCAGCCCCCCGCCCCCGCCCCATTCTCTTGAAAAGGGAGAAATGCTGAAAATGGAGTTAACCATTGATCATGCCAATGTGGTGAAGCCTCATGAAATCCCAAAAGTATAGGGTTGAAAGAGCTTCCAGGTTGGTGAATATATCCACACAGGGAGGATGATGCACCTCAACTCCCCGGGGACCCTCCCAGACCTCGCCCTATGTATCTCTTCATCTGGCTGTTCTTCTGTATCCTTTATCATATCCTTTAATAAACTGGTAAATGTAAGTAAGTGTTTCTTTGAGTTCTGTGAGCTGCTCTAGCAAATTAATCAAAACCAAGGAGGGGGTCATTGGAACCGCAGATCTCTAGCCACTTGGTCAGAAGCACGGGCGATAACCTGGTCCTGCAACTGGCCTCTGAAGTATGTGTGTCTGGGAGAGGTGGGGGCAGTCTCGTAGGACTGAACCTTTAACCTGTGGAATCTATCTCCAGGTAGATACTGTCAGAATTGAATTAAATGGTAGGACACATAGCTGGTGTCACAGAGAATTGCTTGGTGTGGGGACCACCCTCCCAAATACTGGACTTGGTACACAAACCATTATGGCATCTTTCCCTCTTCATGCTGAATAGTTCCCTGTTATGCTGTAGAGACAAACAAGAAACATCTTGGATAACAAAAAAAAAAACACAAATACAATTGTTGTTTCTTCTGTATTGGAAACTATCTTGTTTTGACTTTTGACTCACTTGTAAATACAAGCACATGTTTTAAACTCGTGCTATTTTTCTCCACAAATTCCTAAGAGCTAGATAAAAACATAAATGAGCAGATGGAGGGTTTTATAAATCTCCTTATTAATACCAATCAGAAGTAGAAAAAACACATAGGTGGAATTGCTTCAAATGATACAAAGAAGTTTGTCATAGCAAAATAAGTATTATCTCAAGAACTGTTCAGCTTTCTCAGTATTCCTCCAGAATTCCAAGTTTGATGAATAGAGAGTCTGTGAGAGCTGGCAAGAGCCGGGCGTCACCCTAATCTTTTAATTCCTTTGGCTTGAACAGTATCAAGATTTGTGGACAGTCTGATGTCCTGTCAAAGACATGTGACTTCCCAGGGGAGCCTGACATTCTCACGGTCACTCCCGGCTGTAAGTCCCTCGTTTCTACTGAATTAGTTGTAAAAATGAGTCATGTCAGCCTCCTACATGCTGTTTCTGTTCTGTGCCAAATCAATCCAGATAGGGAAATGGTGCTGTCCTTCATTTTCATAAAAACAAACAAATCTCACCAAACAAGCAAATAAGTAAAACTCAAGCTCACACCAATGCTCCATGTGGCAGATTTATTACAAGTTGGGGACGATCAAAGAAATTTATATCACAGCAATGCAAACAACTGGAGCTGAATGGAGTCCAGCCCTGTTCCCAAGCTGCTTTTGTCACCTGGTCAGGGACTGTGCACTGGTTCCACCAACACAAATAAAGCCTCTGCTGCTCAGCATCCTGCAAACTGCCCTCTCTTCAGTTCTCTGCACTCGACCGCTCTCTCATAGCAACGTGAATATACACCAAGAACAGGTTATTTCCAGCGCAGAACATTTAGCTCTTTCATTTTCTTTTCTCCTGCTAAACCCACGTGATTTATGTTATTTTTTTTAACAAAGGCATTGCCCTCCAACAGGAATGCTAATGTGGCTATTAGTAAGTTTTTTTTTAATGCCACTTCCATTGTAATGATAGACTCTTACAAGTCATTTGGGCCAAGACTCTTAACAGGTAAGAAATCCCAAAAAATAAAGATTAAATGACTTACCCCAAGGTCTCATACCTTCATAGTGACAGAGATAGCAGGAAAATCCTGTTCTTCGGATTCTGTCTGGTGTATTTTCCATTACTAAATACAAATATTAAAATATCTCAATACTTACTAATACCAACCAGTGGGAGAAAGTTTTAAATTCTGTTTATTTATTGAATACATTGTAAGAGAGTAGAACATCTATTTAATGCACAACAGTCCCAGGAATTTTCCATAAGTAAATATTTTTGAGCATATATTTGTGCTAAATGTCAGCGTAGAGATGAAGGATTCAAAGTTGAGTAAAATATCTTTGTCTGGCATACAAATCCTCTGTATCATGGAGCCAAACTACCTTTCCAAATCTATGACTATAAATACTATCTGTATGCTGATGACTCCCCAAACTTAGGCATCTCCACCTTGACCTCAGCAGCAAGGTCCGTATTTGTGCACCTAAATGCCTTCTTTACCATGCCAACAGGTTGACTAATAGGAAAAATGGAGCTCTTGAATCCTTTCTCAGCAGCTCCTTAAATAGTTCCTTCCTTGGATATGCCATTTCAGTAAATAGCATCACAGCTGCCCAGTGGCTCAGGCCAAAAATCCTCAGAATGATCTTTGATTTGGCTCATTCAATTATAACCTATGCCTACTCTATCAGCTCCTCTTCCAGAACACACTCTAAATCCTTTCCTTCTGTGTCCACCATAACCACCCTGTGTAAGCTCCACGATCTCATGACTAGGTTGCTATAATCGTCTCCTTACTGGTTTTCCTCCTCCGTTTCTGCCTCCTGTCTATTATCCACAAGGCAGCAAAGGGATTTGTTAAAAACATAAATCCTATTACAATAACCTTCTACTCAAAACCCTCCAATTTCTTTCCATGACAGCATCACCACCGAGTTCCTTTCTGGAGCCTGTGATGCCTGCTTCATCCGGCCGTCTTTGTCCTTGTGGTTAAGTGTATCAACCTCTTCCTTTAAGAGTCTTATTTTATGTCTTGTTTAAGAAATCCTTCCTGGGGCCAGGCCATGGCTGAGTGGTTAAGTTCACGCACTCCACTTTGGCAGTCCAGGGTTTTACAGGTTCGGATCCTGGGCTCGGACCTGGCACTGCTCATCAGGCCATGCTGAGGCAGCATCCCACATGGCACAACCAGTGGGACTCACAACTAGAATAGACAACTATGTACTGGGGAGTTTTGAGGAGAAGAATAAAAAAAAAAAAAGGAAATCCTTCCTATTGCAAGAACATAAGGACATTTCCTTAAATTGTTTTCTCTTCTGCCTGGAACTGATTTTGGTATATGATGTGACGAAGGGATCCAACTTCATTTTTTCCACATAAATAACCAATTACCTCCATACTGTTAATTGCTATTAATCCCCACTGGGAAAAATCACATTTCTACGAACGGGGTCTGTTTCTGGTTCTCAGTTCTGTTCCTTTGGTCTATTCTTCTGTAGATCTGAGCCAATACTGCATCATAATCATGATTATAGCTTTCTACTAAATCTTAGTGTCTTCCGCAGGAGTATATTGGTTATTGTTCGATCTTTGCTCTTTCACATACATTTTAGCATCGGCATTGATTATAAATCAGCATTGATTCCAAGCATAGCATTACATTGAATTTATGAATTATATTGAGTATGAACGAATATCTTTACAAATTGAGTCTTCCTATTCATAAATATAGTATATCTCTCAATTTATTTACATCTTAGTTAATGACTCTCAATACAGTTTTATAATTTCCCCGATAATCTTTTGTTAGATTTATTACTGGCTGAAATGCTTTTATTGCTATTACAGATAATATCATTTTGATGTATTTTTGAAGTGTGACTGCTACCTTCTTTATACTGATCTTGTATCTAACCACTTTGTTAAATATTTATAAATCTCATAATTTACCCATAGTTGTTTTTTTTGGATGTTCTTTGTAGAAAATTATATTATCTGTAAATAATTATAGTTTCATTTCTTCCTTCTTTTACAGTTCTTACCATTTTTCTTTCATTCTTGTTTTTCTTTTTCTTTCCTCTCTCTTCTCTCCCTCTCTCCTTCTCCTGAGCCATCTTTGATCTCCAGAATAGCGTCAAGGAGAAGTGATTAGAATTTGCAGCACTGTGTTGAACATGAATTAATAGGGAATATTTCTAACGTTTCACCATCACATATAATATTTGAAGAATGTTTTTGTTAGAGACACCATATCAGATTAATGATTTCTAATTTCCTAGTAATGTTAATTATGAATAGATGTTGAACTTTATCAGATGTTATATCTGCATCTGTTGAGATAATCTTAAAGCTTTTTTTCTCTAATCTGATCACTGATAAATTACAATAAAATAATCTTCTAATAATAAACCAATTTTGCATCCTAGTATAACCCAAGGTGACCATGTTTTTCATATACTGCTGGATTGAATTTACCAGTATTCGACTTAGCACATTGCATCTATGTTCATAAGTCAGCTAATACTATCTCTGTCCAGTTTGGGGAATTAAGATTATACTAGCCTCATAAAATAAATTTCCTCTTTTTCTACTTTCAGGAAGAATTTCTAAATATTGTAGTTATCTCTTCCTTGAAAGATTGGGGAAACCCACCTACAAACCCTTCTACGCCTTTTTGTGTGTGGGTGGGAAGATTTTAAACTACTAATTTTACTTTTTACTTAAATGGTGATAGAACTGTTCACACTATCTAGTTTTAGCTTGATCTGGTTTTGGTTAGTTAGATAGCTCTAGGAATTTAAGTCTTTTAAGCCCTTTAGGTTTTCTAATGGCTGGCATATACTTTTTCATAGAATTTTCTTTGGTTATGTCTTCTGTGTCTATGACCATGTCCCTTTTTCCATTCCTAATTGTTTACTTGTGCCAACTCTCATTTTAATAGAGTAAGTTCACTGGAGGTTTGTCTATACTATTACTATTTTTCAAAGAACCAAGTTTTGACATTATTGATTTTGTCTGGTGTGTTTTTGTTACTATTTTATTAATTTCTGCTCTTCTCATTGTTTTTATTTTTTTATTCTTACTACTTCCTTGGGCTTACTCTGTTTTCCTTCCTAACTTAAGTTGGCTATTGAATTCAGTAATTCTTAACCTTTCTTCTTTTCTTATGTAATCATTTAGATCTTCCTCAAATTACATCTTTAGCTTCATCCTCAGGTTTTGATATTATTTTCATTATAATGCTGTTTTATGTCTCTCAGATAGTAATTCTTTGATATTTTTCTAGACCTGCTTTAAGGACTAGCACATGTTAATTTTTGCAAATGCTACATATACTCTTGAGAAGAAGATGTGTTCTCCAGTTATTGGGTACAGGGCTCAATACATACCCATTAAGTCAAATTTTTAACTATGTTTCACATATTCTCTACCCTTGCTTATGTTTTCTTAACCAATCAAATACCAGAGAGGTAATTTGAAACCTTTCACTATGACAGAGGATTTGTCTATTTCTTCTTGAACTTGTGTAGATTTTTGCTTTCTATATTTTGCATCCACTTTATTAGTGCATATAAATTTAGAATCATTATGCACTACTAGTGAATTGAATCTTTTAACATTTCATAGTCAACCTCTGTATCCTCAATAATTTGTTTTGTCTTTGGTTTGATACAAATATAGATACCCTGGTGTGTTTCATTGTGATGTTGTTTGTCTGGGCTTTTTGGTTTGGTTTGGTTTGGTTTTAGGCCTGGTTTATACTTTTCCTTTTAAATTTTCTATTTTCTTAATTTGTAGGTTTGCTGTCTCTAGAGATCATATAGCTAGATTTAGTTTTTTATTCAATCTGATTAAGCTCTTTCAATTGGTAAGTTTAGTCCTTTATATTGATTTTAATTATGAAATATTTGGATTTATTCCAATCATTTCAACCATACTACCTTGTACTTTCCAGTTATCCCACGTTTTCCATGCCTCTTTTTCCTTTCCTTTCATGCTTTTGGATTGATTGAACTTTTTTTCTTATTCAATCTTCCCCCTCTGTTAATTTGAAAATTGTAAACTCTATTTTTATTCTTTCAGTGATCACTCTTGACATTTTATTATGCAAATTTAACAATGTCAAGAGTTAAGCAAGCCTCTACTCTTCTACCTGAATAGACATTTTTTCCAAGAAGACATACAGATGGCCAACAGGTACACGAGAAGATGCTCAACATCACTCATCATCAGGGAAATGCAAACCAAAATCACAATGAGATATCACCTCACACCTGTTAGAAAGGCTATTATCAAAAAGACGAGAGATTGCAATGTTGGCAAAGATGTGGAGAAAGGGGAATCCTTGTGCACTGTTGGTTGAATGTAAATTGGTGCAGCCACTATGGAAAACAGTATGCAGGTTCTGCAAAAAATGAAAAATAGAACGACCATATGATCCAGCAATCCCACTTCTCTCACTTGAACTCTGATTAGACATATGTTAGACCTTTTCATTTTGCCCTCTATGACTGTATACTTCTCTTCTATATTTTTTCCTCTCTTGGCGCTTTGTAAGCAATATCTTCAGAAACTTTCCTCTAGTTCACTAATTCTCTTTTAACTTATATATAACCTTATTAAAAACACACAGTGAGTTCTAAATTTCACTATAATTTTTATTTCTAGAAGTTCTATTTGCTAATTTTGAAATCCCTCTAGTCATTGTTGATAGTCTCTTGTTCTTAACTCATTTTGGTGATCCTACTTTTTGTTTCTTCAAAAAATTCATATTTTACATTTTGTATCTGAGAAGTCTAATATCTAAAGTCTTTGGTGGTATAAACCTGTTGTTTACATCTGCAAATTCGCACTAGCTGTGGTTTGCTTTCTTGAGTGCTTGTGATTTTAATTCTGAGCTCATATGTGGTGGAACTTAAACCATGGGAATTCAGACCAGCTGCAGAGGAATGCTTCCTTTCATGGATGATTTATGTTAGTTTCTGCAAGGTGCCTCGACGCCCTTAAATGAACATTTGTCAGTATCCATGACATTTCTGTGCACTCTTAGGTCCTACTGTCACTTTAAGTTATAAACACAGTTGCAATTTAGAGATTAAAATAGGCAGTTCATGACAATAATCAAAGCCCTTTGATTTAATACCAAATCTAGTCTCCTCCAATCACCTGCAGAGGGAAATCTGGATATTGTCGCTCTTCTCCTCCACCTTTTCCCCCCAGCATTTTCCTCCCACCACAGCTTGCCAACTGCAACCTTCGACCCTTCCAGGATCAGAACCATGGGGGCAAAGATTAGGAAAAAAGGAGTCACACAGCAGCAGGGCCATTTTTGTGCCAGATGTATGGTTGGCTGCCTCACTCTCTCATCGACACTTTCAGGGGCACTTGAGAGAGTCTCCTTTTGGGTTTTTCCAACTGCAACTCCTAAGACATGGAGGATGCTCTTTTTTTCCCAACTGAACTGGCTGCTTCCCCTCAGCCCCGGCTCCTTTGGCAGTTTCCCTTGCACAGCTTCTCAAAGTTGGAGTCCATTATTTCCTCCATCCAGGCCTCTTGGGCAGACTTTAAAATGGCTCCAGGCCAGCTCTCCCTCCCACACAGACCACATCTGGCCCACAGAAGAGCATCCTATGGCCTGAAGGGAAGCACAGTCTCTTTCCCCACGCTGCAGAAACTCTCTTTTGCTCCATCTTGCTAGCCAGTGTCTCTTACCCTCCCGATTTCTTGCCTGGTGAATGCAAAACATCGTGTGGCACTGCAATAGGTTATCTTCTTCCAGAAAGCCTTCACGTTGCTTGTGGCAGAAAAGAGAGTCCATGAAGGCAGTCTGCCTGCATCCCGGCAGGAAGTGAGGCCTTTTGGGCCTGTGCTGGATGTTCTGTGAGGGCTCTTCTCTTGCTGCTTGTTCTCTCTCTGTGGCTTAGCCTTTGGAGTCTCAACCGATGGCCTGAGCTGTCTACAGGACTCCTCCTCCTTGGCAATCTGAACTGAAAGTTATGTCTACGCAGCACCATGTGCATGTCAGCATCTTTGTTCAGCTTTTAAGCCTCTTAGCAGCTGCTTCTGTTCAGTTTGTCAGCCTTTCACTCTTCACATGCACAGCTTAGAAGTCAGGAAACGCCTTGAAGAAAAATTGCATGCAAACTCAATTCTCTTTGGTTCCCTTTTCTCTGTGTCCGTGGCCCATCAAGTCCTGAAAGCCTTGGATCCTGAACTCCAATTTTTTTGGCTGTGGCAAGCTACGAGCTGCCACCTTCTGCCTGGGTTCCACACCCCATGACAGGACCTGAATCAGCAAATGCTCTAAGGGGACAAGGACAGCTGTAAAGAAAGGACTCACTTCAGCGCATTTTCCTCCCATCTGGTATCTTGGCCCTTGGAATCCTGGCAACCCTGATTGCTCTTTGATGCTTTCAGACTATTTTACATTTTATGTTATTCAGCTTTCTCTGTTCTGATACGAACTACTCCTTCACAGCCAGGAATGGAAATCTCCTTCAAGGTTTCTTTTTGTTTTTTCTTCCAAGAAATGTACCAAGTGGCAAATTTTCTTATTTAATGAAAATGTCTTTCTTTTGGCTTTAAATGTGAAAGATAATTTGACGTAGGACAAAATTCTTGGTTCACAAACACCTTTTCCTCAAAATTCTGTAGATGTTGCTTCGTATTCTTTTTGCATTTAATGTTTCAGAGGAAAACTCTTATGTGAGCCTGATTTTTGTTCCTTTGTAACAGGTGTTAAAATTAATTAAATTAATATTTCGGGCAAGATGCCAAAAAGAACGATGCCAGTTACAAAGCCATGTCTGCAGAGATTGTCCGGGCAGGTGGTTGAGAAGGGATTTCACAGAGTCCCCATAGATGGGGGGGGGGGGGGGGGGGGGGGGGGGGGGGAGGGGCGGTGAGGAGGACTTCCGGGAAAACCTTTGGAGCCAGGTGAGTCCTACCCCCTGGCTGGCTGGATCACCTGAACTGTGTGTGTGTGAGTGTGTGTGTGAAAGAGAGAGGAAGCTCAAAGAACTACTCAGAAACCTTGAGATTAGGAAACCTTTTTCGCACAGACCTTCTCTTAATGTTTGTATATGAACCATGTCTAAAAATTAATAAATATCATATGGGCTCGACTAAATTAAACATGCACAGAAAAAAAGATTTCAAGGAAACACACCGAAAGGATTAAAATATAACTTGGGATCTGGGTGATTTTTATTTTTGTCTTCATATATTTATTTTCCAAAAATTTACAAAGATATATACTACTTTTTATAATTAGAAATCCCGTTTTTAAAATATCTAAATATTAAAATTTTACCACACACTATATATGTATGTATTTTTAACATACAACTATGTAAAAAATAATCATCCGGCAAAAAAAAAAAAAACCCCAGACAGAAACCCCCCGCCCCAATAACTTTTGTTTTTCTCTGAATAGTGATTATCCCCGAGATATCGGTATTTTCAAACTTTTATATAGTGGGGGGATGGGTTTGGGGCAATACCAGCTCCAGACGTTTGCTAAGCCCATCTGTGTACTGGGTGGTCTGAGGAGCAAACAGCAAGCTCTCTCCAGCCCCAGACGCAAAGTTGGCCCCAGGCCTCACTCTGCCCCCCTCTGCTTGGCTCTTTCCCTTCCCTACCTGCTCCCACTCCCTCCACCTTCCCTCCTCTGGACACCCATGCAGCTGACAGCCCCGCTGAACCCGCCCTTGGTAAACATCCTCGCCCCTTTTGAGCACATTTCCGAAGGCGTCGCGCAGCTTCGAGGGCAGGGCCGCGCCCGGGCCCAGGCTCGCTCCCAGGCTGAGCTCCGGCGGCGCTTCCCTGAGGCCGTGCAAGGGGACAGGCGCCTCTGCGCGCCCGCCGGCCCGCGCCCCGGAATGCCTGGCCCCCAGCTTCCCTCGGGAAACCAACCAGGACGCAAGGGACAAAGAGGCGCACAGCGTGAGAGACACGGTCCTCCCCCCAGGTCAGTAATTAGCGCGGCCGGGGGAGGGGCCGCCCCGGCACGGTCGGGCCCTTAATGGCTCCCGCCCCAGGGGCCGCCTTCAGATCGACAGCCAAGTGCAGTGCCATGAAAAATTCATCAGCCTCTTCCCGGGCATGTCCCAGATCCTCGCGTAGCCCACGACCCGGCAGAAGCGAGGGGGCCTTAAAGCAGCCGCAGCCGCAGCCGCAGAGGGGAGGCCGCGCGCCGGGGAGCCGGGCGCACGCCGGGAAGGCAGGCCCCGGGCCTCCGGAGGCCGCTCCAGCCGGGCAAAGGGGTTCTGGGAACCAGCGGGCCCAGCCGCGGCCCGTCTCCAGTCCTGCCGCACCCACCTGCCAGGAGCGCGCGCGCCGCCCGGGCGCTCAGGGGCTTGGCCCGGCTGGGAGCCATAGATGTTCTCCAAAACACCAACGGGCAGCACGTCCTGGGCTCCCAGGCCCCCTGGAGCGTGTGGACAGGCCAGCCCTGGCGACTAGGCCTCCCAACGAGGGCCTATTCCCTCGCCACCAGCTCCCGCAGCCACCGCAAGCCAGAGCGCATCGCCCTCGTCTTGCGGGGCGGCCAGGGCCCGGAGGTGCTGCGGTCCCGGAGCTGGGGTGGTGACGTAAGGTGCGAGCCAGAGTTGGAGACGTGCAACAGAGCCGCAGCTATCTGGAGGCCTCTGCAGCCCCTGCCATCTGGGCATTGCGCAGCCAGACGCTGCGTGGGCCCCCGGAGCTCGCCACCTCCGCTCCACGCTGCCAGCCACGCGGCCGCGGCTGCAGGAAAGCTCCCCGTCGGGGACTGCGGGGAGGAAGGCCGGCCCGGCTCTCCTGCTCCCCAGATCTCTGCATTTTGAAGTCATTTTCCTAAAATCGAACGTTAAATAACCACCGATGGCTTGCCTACGGGCCACGCAGTGCCTTGAGATGCTATATTCTGACCTCGTTGGGATGCGCAGCATTTTTCTGCTGTTTAGCTTTTGAGTCAAACGCGGTGACTAGGGAAGTTTTAGATGCAGGTCAGGCTTTCCCAGGACCTCCAGGCCAGGGAACGCGCTAGAGCTTAGGCCAACAGCGCCATCTGGTGGTTATGGTCGACACGTGCGGGGAGAGCGGGCAGAGTGATGTAATGGCCCACATTGGTACCTTAGAGTGGGCCGCGCAGCAGGCCCCGCGCTGCCACGTGTTTTATAGTCCACTTTTGCTTGTAAACGAGTCATCGTGCAAGGGGTCTCTCCACTGGACCAATCGGTTGTATGTTGTAACTGAAATTGCCCTCTTTGACTACCCAATATAAAGCTGAAGGGGACATGGAGATCAAAACCCAGCCTCCCCGATTCACAGCCGTGAAGCAGGGTGGTTGGGACCTTTCCCGGGTCCAGCCAAGCCGGGACGTGAATCCACGCCTCCTGACTCCCAGCTGCGGAATTGTTTTACATTCTTATGCTCTCCACCACAACCAGCTCTTTCATTGCCTCAGGACCGAAGAAGAGAGTCGTCATTGCCTGAAAAACTTTGGGGACACCATTCTGGGAGGGGTCTTCTCAGTGCCTCATCTCACCAGGGCTGTCTCTGGCACACTCTGACCCTCTGCTCTTCCTCTGCTCTTTGCCCCTGACCCTCACCCTGGTGCACACTGAGCTACTTGTCATGCACCTTTTCGGGCCAAGAAGAGAAGGTCACCATACTGGGGACGGGGCAGCGGCAAATTTAGGCTACTGGACTTCAGATGAGCCTCGCTGAGACTTGGGGCATTCAATATTTGTTGATTCCTGCACTGCAGGTATTCCAGATATTTCCTTCCAGTCTTGGGCGCTTGCCTTTAGGATACCTCGCAGTTTGAGAAACAAATTCTCCCGCTTTCCAGAAATGAAGTTTGCCTCCCGCAAGCTTCCTTAGTGTGGCCTCTTTGCCCTTAAAATGCTTGTATTGTCTCCTATCTTTTCATTCTCTGTTGCCTCTGGGAAAAAATCCTTTGTCTTTTCCAAACCAAACGCATCTACTTTTGCCTCTAACATAAAATATTAAGCCCGAACAAAACAGAAAAAAAAGGAACTCAAAAGAGAAAATACAATAAGTGGAAGGAAACTTCAAGAAACTATCCATGGCATTCTCAGGAGAATGGAAAAAAGATATTGGAGACCTGAAAAAAAGATGCCACAAGAAAAGGAATACTCAGAGGCTAGAAAAAGACCTCTGGAAATTAAAGAATATTATAGCAACAATGAAAGATGCAAAGGAAGAGTTAGAATAAAAATTTAGAGAAGCCTCTGAAAGTCGAACAAAAAGGCAAAAAGGTAGATAAAAGAAGAAGAAGAAAACTACAAGATGAGTTCAAGAGGCAGAATCAGCTACATAATATGAGGGGTTCAGTGAAAAATGATAATGTGGGGTCCTTGTTTAAAAATCATGAAGAACTTCAAGGTGGTGGCTGCAGAGCGAACCAAGCCTGGGGCTGGTGCCCTGGACACAGCTCTCTGGTCCCTCCCCTGTCCCTCACAGTTCAGGGATCGCAGCAACCCATGTCGTGATGACCCCTCCTGATCAGAGTTTTGACCCACAAGATCACTGCCTTTTAGACTGCTTTCCAGTTGGTGGGAGGCCAGGGTGCCATGTGCAGTACAGTAGCCTTAGCCACACGTGGCCATTGAGACTCGGATGTGGCTAGTCTGATGGCGACTTGCTCTAAGTGGAAACACACACCAGATTTTAAAGATTTAGTGTGGAAAAAGAATGTCAAATAGCTTATTAATAATGGTGTTGTATTGATTACATGATGACGTGATAATGTTTTGGAGGTATTGGGTTAAATAAAATATATTATTAAAATTAATTTCACCTGATTCTTTTTACCTTTTAAAATGTGGCCACTAGAAAAAAATTTTTAGTGTGGCTCCTGTTGTATTTCTGTTGGACAGCACTGATCTAAAGAGATTATTACTGAGCCACAGGCACTAACCTAGTTACTTCTGTTTTATTTCTCACTCTCTTCTTACAAGGTTCCAGGGCAGCAGGGCTGGCCGTGGCTGTATCCATCAGTTTCCAAGAAGAAAACAGCAACCACTCTAGATATTTCAAAATGAAAGGGATTTAATGTAGGGAATTAGGTTACCAAATTGTTAGAAAGACTGGAAGCGCAAAGGGGAAGGTAGTGTTTCCAGAAATCCAGAACTGCAGAAAGGTGCCACCCCCCACCCAACCTGTAGGAGCTGGTGCTCATGGGAGCCTGCGCCACTACCCCTGCACTGTCGTTCAGCAGCTCCAAGAGCTCGTGGTCATGTGCTGGCTGCACCCAGCCAGGAGCCTACTCACCTCTAGCCGCTGTGGGGGGCCTGGAACTGTTGGCACTACCAGAGGAGCCACCAGTCACCCTCTGCTGTCACTGGGCTGGAGTCACTGACACTGTTGTTGGGAGAGGGACTGCCAGAAACATGATGGCGTCTATCTTCTCAGACTTTCTGATCCCTGTGAATGCCTCCAGTCGGCAGACCTAAGTAGAATTCACCTGGCAAGGGAGTCTGCAAAATGTAGTCAGCACGCTTCCAGCTCTGGTAGGGAGAGTAGGGTGAGGCACAGGGGCCTTCCACAGAATCTGTTCTGGAAGAGGAAACTGGTAAATGGAATTGCATGTGCTGGAAGGAATGTACTGAATGGGAATGAATTACTGATAGGGACACAGAAAACTAGGATAGCAATAAAAATTTTAAATAAGTCAACTATAAACTCTAGGAAAAACAAAAAGCTGTGAAATAGAGGAGATATAATCAGAGTACACTATGTGATTCGGCTGTGAGCAATGTTTCTCTGGTCATAATAATATCAATTCTGAATGTTAATTTACCGAAAATGATGTGTAATTTTATTGGGGTGATGGGGCAGGTGGGAGGGTGCAGATGACAGAGCTGGTGAATTGGAGCTCTAAATTTTCAGCCCCCATGGCAGTAATTTAACATATAAATTCAAACCTGAAGGAGAAAATCAAGAAATAGCAGTACAAGTTGGTTAATTATATGTTTGAAAGTGAATCCTCAAAGAAAAAACTAAATAGTTAAAACAGAGAGTAGGAATCTGGATTGGGGAGTGGGGCAATGGCCCCGCCGTTCAGGGTGATAAGCGCTGGGGAATTATAGAATGTGCTTTAACGATGTACATATATTCCTTTGAAAAACATAAAATTCAAAAAGAAATTTTTAATTTCATAAGTAAGGAAAACTTCCGCCTCCCCCAAAGCCCTCTACTTCTCATACAGCATTCATTGTATACACAAATTTATGGTAATGTTGAAAAGAAAATGCCATTACTGTCAGAGTAAAGCAATGCTTGACAGCACTGAGTGGCATGATTTATTTATGGAAGGAAAAGTTGACTGAGCAAGAACCAATAATTACCTTTACTCAGTATTCTTTACCATAAATCCATATAAGTCTAGTCATTCTTTGGATGAGCAATTATGGTTTCAAATACTGTTTTGGAAGGATATATGGAGCATGTTGTTTCAGTCTGTCAGCCATGTCAAGGTTGTTAGTAAGATAACTTTGAAATCTATGTTAATTCTTCGAAGCTAAATTGTATCTGGACAGAAACATTTACTGCTCACCAAATATCCACCTTGATGTAGTCAGGTAGGGCCAGGTGGCATTCTAGCCAATAGGCTATGAGTGGAAGTGATTTGTGTCCCTTCTGAGCCAGAGCACTTGGAGGCCAGTGCTCAACCTTTCAGCCCTGTCCTTTCCAACCCTGGTGAGTGTTGAGAAGAATGTTACAAGACTGCGGCAGCATCTCGGGTTGCTGAGTCACCACATGGAGGAAGCTTACCCTAAGAGTTGCCTATCATTCAGTGGACCTCGAGTGGTTGAGAAATCAACTCTTATTGTTTTAAACCTCTAAGATTTTGGCATGTATAGGTTACTGAAACATAACTCAGTCTATCCTGACACAATGTTCTCTTGTTTCACTTACTATATGTAATTTTAATATGCGCTATTTGTAGAAATCACTTACTAATCCACCATCATAAATCCATCAATGGGTGTATTTAAGCCATGATCCCAATAGGAGCAATGGGTTTATGCTGACTCCTGTGTACTCCCTTGCTCAAGTCTCCTAAAATGACTTTCTTTGAGGTGATTATTGGGACAGGGAAATGCAACAGGTGGCCACGTAACAGATCTTTTCTCTGTGTGAAGTTAACTCAGCTTTGAGGGAACTGAACCCACAACCAAAGAGCCATCATGCTCTGGCTAACTGACAACTCCCAAAGGAAACAGAATGAAAGAGGTTAGACTGTTTAGACCCAGTCAAACATTTCAATCAATCAATCAATAACATTAATTCAAAGCCTGCTGGGTTCAGTGTGTTGAGCCTTGTATGATGCGAGCCTGAAAATGAGTGGGAGACATTGATTTTCCCCAACATAGGAAAGAAGAGTCACCGTGGGAAAACAATGTTAAACATTTCCATAAGACAGCATCTCAACAGAGACACAATAATATACTTCAAATTTCACGATTGTGCTGAGGCCAGTAGAGGAGACTGGAGAAGTCACTTGGTGGAGGACTCACGGGGATGGTGTTTCAAGCTGGGCTTGTAAGAGGCAAAGACAAGTATTAGTAGAAAGGTGAACAGAACACACACCAGATGAAGACAGTGGCACAGAAAGAGGTTCAGGAAAGAGCAGGTACTGTGCGGAAGATCAGATCAGCATGGATGGAGTGAGAGTTCCTGTAGGGGATAAAAAAATGGCATGGGGTCAGGGACACATTAGCCAGGGACCTTGAAGTCAGTGATGTAAATATTTAAGGAGAATTGTTTGATATAAAATGATCTGGAAAAGAGAGAGATTATAGAGGTGGGGAAAGAAGACCAACTAGGGTTTAGTGCACTGATTCAACTATGAATCAGGGGTTTGGGGTTTGGAAAGGAAGGGGAAAATCCAAAAGAAAGACTCATAAGGATTTGAAAATGGATTAGATGCGAGGGTGAAATGGGAGAGAGACCATATGACTGATTCCGAGCTTCCAAGCTTGGCCCAATGGAAGGGTGTCTGCTTTGGGGTAAATGAGGAGCTTCCAGATCCAACACCAGGATTTTCCTATAATCCCAGGGGGAAGGACAAATTAGACCACAGCAAGAGCTACAAGCGAGCAGGTAGGGAAGATAACGACCCTAATCTGTTAGCTTTTTGAGGCCAATGATCACATGTTTACTTATCTTTGTGCCCTCTTCATTCATCTAATACAAGGACTGGACCCTGGAACCAAAGAATAATTATTAAATGAGAGAACAGATCGATTCAAAATGATTGAGCTTTCCTGTATACCAGAGATGTCAGCATGATCTATAACTTTCCACTACACACCTCAGGGGTTGAGGTCTCTATTCAGGAATCACCAACGGATTTCTCATGAGAAACTGACTCTGAGTGGCAAAGGAGCCAGGTTTACCAACACTGAGCTCGTAATAAAACCGTGGGCAGCGAAGGGAAGTTGTGATTCAGGATAGATGGTTAACCGTCTCCTGGCCAATTAACCGGGCACTGGTCTGAGTCCTGGGCACGGGGCCAAAAGACCGAAGGGATGCTCCCCTGCCACCACAGTGGAGCATAAGTGCAGGCTCTAACACCCATGTGACTGGTGGCTCGAGTGCTGGGTTGGCCATTGTAGAAGCATGAGAAGCTACAGTACCCAGAAGATCAGAGATGGGTGACAACATGCCGGCAACTTGGAAGAGCAGTGTCAAGGCTGCAGCCCTGTCACGGTTTTATAGAGACCATTGGAGCATATTTATTCATAAATTCACTTAAGAATTCTTCCGCGATCTCCCAGAAGTACTTGAAGACGTGGGAAGTACTGCAGGGAGCTGAGGTCTGAACGTCAGTAAACAGAGGCCACATCAGACATAGTCAGGGCATAATCAGAGCCTTTGCCCAGAGTTCATGAGACTGTAAGGGTGGCACCAAAGCTGGTGCCAGCTGTGAACATTTGAAGGTGCATCCAGACAAGAGGGGCCACTGCTGGCCTGGGAAAGGGGAAGCCAGTCAAAGGTTCTGGTCAATAAAATGTACCCCATATGTTGTATACCAATTTCTTGCTATAGTAAAAAAGAAATTTGCAAGGAATTGGTAGACAGTTAACTGCCCTACACAGAAACTATTGTACAGACTTCTGCTCCACTGAACTTTGACCTCCCAGCATACCTTGCACTTTCCCACTGGTACCTAACCACCCTCCACTCTCTGCCTCTTCTTTACCAAGAGAGCTTCTGCTCTGTTCTGTGTGGTAATGCGTACGGCTAGTGCTTCCAGCTGGTGTGGGTGGGGGGAGGCCACGTAACACACTTCTGGGAGGAGGCAGAAGTCTCTGGGTGATGCTTCACTGGGGGCTTCCTTGCCCTTTCTCCTTCCCCTTATTCTTTTTTTTTTTTTTTTTAAAGATTTTTTTTTTTATTTTTTCCTTTTTCTCCCCAAAGTCCCCCAGTACATAGTTGTATATTCTTTGTTGTGGGTCCTTCTAGTTGTGGCATGTGGGACGCTGCCTCAGCGTGGTTTGATGAGCAGTGCCATGTCCGCGCCCAGGATTCGAACCAACGAAACACTGGGCCGCCTGCAGCGGAGCATGCGAACTTAACCACTCAGCCACGGGGCCAGCCCCGTCCTTCCCCTTATTCTTGCACAGAATGGAGGCCCCCAAGCAAAGCGGGAGTGACCGGCCATCTTGTGAATACAAGGCTAAAAATCACAAAAACCATGCAGACTCAAGCCACGTGCCCAGGAGAGCTAAGCAGAAAGACAGAAGGAGATTAGGGCCCCAATGGGGTCGAGGAGCCACTATAGCAATCCTGGGTTGCCTACCACCTCGAGACGTCAGACGATGAGAGAAAAATAACGTTCCAATCGAGTTAAGCCACCCCCTGGGCTTCCATCACTTGTAGCCAACACAGCCCCTAACTGACCCACTGTTTCTGCACCTTTGCTCAAGCAGCTCCCCCACTGAAGGGCTCTGTTCCCTCTTCTCAACTGATCATTCCTTTATACCCCACCGCAAACCCCGCCTCCCTCCCAGGCCCTCTCTGCAGAAGCGACCCCTCTCTCAGATCCCTCCTCATCTGGCTCTGCACTCTTTGCTGGCTGTGTCACACGAGTGGCGTTTCTACCTCCCTGTATTTCCAGTTAACTTATCCTCACGATGAACACAATGCATCTTCTCAACTACTTTGTAATGTTCTGATGGCAGAGACCATGGCTGACCTGTTGCTTTTTGAAGTTTTGTTTTTAACTTCCACAGAATCTTTGCCCTCAGTAGAACCTGGTTCCTACTGAGTGCTTCCCTTCTCAAATGCTGGGTTAGAAAAGCAATCTAATCCTTGTTTATGCAGTGTGGACGGTGAGGGCAAGAGTGGGAAACTTGTTCAAAATCTTTTTAAAATGTAATTCCGGAGGACTTTTGCATTAAAGTTCATGGGCTATTTGGTCTCAATTTCAAATTTATAGTACACTAATCGTGATTCATTCAGCATCATAATGCCAGACCGGCCCACACACATAGCACCAGACACAGCCAACTACTCCCAGAGCTGCTGGAAAACGCCAGCTCTGGAGGTTCCTTTATTTGAGCATTCCTGACTATTCCCAAGGAAATGCTGAGTGACTCATCCTGTCCAACACCTCCACCTCTGCATCCTGTGCCAGGTCCATCTGGCTTCCTATGGCCAAAATAGCATCCTGGGAGGACTGTCCGACAATGCACCAGAATGCAGAGATGGAATGGTGAAGCCTTTTCAGAGGCTCTTGGATGATTTTCTGCAACAGAAAAGAGCAGTTCTTTCCTGAACCAGAATCTTTTGTTGACCCCATGGACTAAAGTTTCCCACGCCACCCCATCTGCCCCCACCCGGTCCATTCCAATTCATTATTTTCCGGTAGCAGTAAACTATGCCGGATGTCCAGGAAATGTATTGCTCAAGAACTTCAGCTTGTCTCCTCGGCTGGTCCTCTCCAAGGTGGAATGGATCGCCACAAGGCAGCTTGCTGAAGTAGGCACCTCTGATGTCTCTGCAGCTGCACAGTTCATTGATTCTAATTTCCACGCTGTTGCGCGACTGGGGAAAATTCTCCCAGGGTCCCAGGGTCTGTCAGTGCACAGTCAGCCCGGGCAAGTGCTGCAGCAACTCACACACACCCAGGTGCGGAACAGAGCAGGCTCCGGCCTCACGACGTCGGCCGGGTGCAGATTAAGCCACAGAAACCTGCCTTTGACTCATCCCTGTTTCCCCACCACACTGCGTTTAAATTTGGACTCACGCGGGTCCTGCATTCAAAAGTTCTCAGCGTTTTTCCCTACCTGGCCCTGCAAACGGTTTCCCCAACCCCGGGAGCCTTGGGAGGCGGGGCAGACCAGCCAGATGGCCACTAGGGGGCTCCCTACTAGCATCTGTCAGAGCCAGAGGGCTCAGTCCCTGGAGTTTTTTGGTATATTCGACACGATTTGTCAAAGTGTTTATTTTCTCCTTCCGTAAAGATTTGGAAAGCAATAATAACGTAGCAGACGTCAAGTGAGGAGGAACTTCTATTGTTTTTTTTCCGTTTGCTTTTGGAAAGAAACTGAATTTAACATTGACCCTTAGTGTGGAACCGGGGTGGGGGTGGGGGTGGGGGTGAGGGACAGCAAGTCACCCGTGGCAAACCTCCAGAAACCCCCCAGCAGGGCCAGCTGATCCCACAGACGTAGGGCACAGGGCATGTCTGTCCCTGTAGAAGAAGGAATCTTGTTAGAGCTACCCAAATACAGTATTTCAGAAGGAAAGTCTCGGTATCCTTCTTTTTTATTGAAATTCACATGCAGTTTTGAGAAAATGCTGAGAGATCTCATGTATGCTTTACCCACTTTCCCACAATGGTAACATCTTTCACAGCTTTAGTACAATATAACAACCAGGGTTGGAGCCGGCCCCATGGAATAGCAGTTAAGTTCCTGTGCTCCGCTTCAGTGACCCTGGGGTCACTGGTTTGGATCCTGGACACGGACCCAGCACCACTCATCAAGCTGTGGCAGCATCCCACAAAGAACTAGAATAACCTACAACCAGGATATGCAACTATGTATGGGGGCTTTGGGGAGAAAAAAGAAAAAAGAGGAAGATTGGCAACAGATGTGAGCTCAGGGCCAATCTTCCTCAGCAAAAAGTACACTTAAAAAAAACAAAACAGGATACTGACACTGATACAACCCATTGATCTTATTTAGATTTCCCCAATGTTACTTGTACTCCTGTGTATGCAGTACTACACAATTTTATCGCCTGTAGGTTCATACATCCACCACAGTCAAGACACTAAACATTTCCGCCACCACAAGGATTCCTCGTGTTGCCTTTTTACAACCACCTCTCTCCCAAGACCGTGGCAACCACTAATCTGTCCTCTGTTCCTAAAATTTTGTTATTTCAAAAATGTTATATGAATGAAATAGTACAGTATGCACATTGCCAGGATTAGACTTTTGTTTGGACTCAGCAGCATTCCCTAGAGAGGCAAGTCACAGTGGGTCTGCGCCCTGCCCTGTGCTTGACCTTCACCTGTCCAAGTGCATCTGGCTGACTGAAGATTTGGCTGTTAAAGAAAACGGCTATGAACCGTTGGGCAGTGTTTTTAGCACTGCTGGCTAATGATGCTGAACGTTTTCTTGAGCTTACTTCCTAAATGTATACCCTCTACAGTGAAATATCTCTTCATCTCATATGCCCATTTTCTAACTGAATTGTTCTTTTTTTGACTGTTAGGTTTGAGAGTTCTTTATGTATTCTGGATACTACTTCTTTGTCAGGTATTTGGTTTGAAAATATTCTTTCCCAGCCTGTAGCTTGTCTTTGCATCCTCTTCACTGGACTCTCACATAGCAAAAGGTTTTCATTTTAGTGAAGTCCCATAGATCAACTTTTTCTTTCATAGACTATGCTTTTAATGTCAACTCTAAAAAGTCTTTGCCTGGCCCTACATCCTGAACATTCCATCCAACTTTTTTCTCAAAGGTTTATGGTTTTATATTTAAGTCCAGGATCTATTTTGAGTTAATTTTCATATAAGGTGTGAGGTTTAGGTCAAAGTCAACTTTTTTTTTTTTTGCCAATTTTGTCCAGTTGTTCCAGCACAATTTGTTGAAAAGCTATCCTTCCCCCATTGTGTTGCTTTTGTACCTTTTTCAAAAACCACTTGGACATATTTATGTGGGTCGAATTCCGGATTCTCTATTTTGGTCCATTAATCTAGATGTCTATCCCTCCCCCGATACCTCTCGGTCTTGGTTACAGTAGCTATGCAATCAGACTTACTATCAGACAGACTGAGTCCCTCCTCTTTATTCTTCTTTGTCAAGACTGTTTTATCTATTCTGGCTCCTGTGCCTTTCCATGTAAATTTTTTAATAAGCTTGTTCACTTCTATGATAAATTACTTTGCTGATTTTTATGGGGATCCCATTAAATCTATAAATCAGTTTGAGTAGAATTCACATCTTTATTATGTTGAGTCTTTCAATCCATCAACTGCTTTCTTTCATTAGCCTTCTCCAATTTTCAGCCTACAGATCCCACACATATTTTGTTACAGTTATCTGTAAGCGTTTCATTTTCTTTCAAATGATTGTAAATAATATCATGCTTTTTTTAAAAATTATTTTATTGAGGTCATATTGGTTTATAACACTGTGTAATTTCAGGTGTATGTTATTATATGTCAGCTTCTGTATAGACTGCATCTTGCTCACCCCTAGTAGTCCAGTTTTTATCCATCACCATACATATGTGCCCCTTTACCCCTTTCACCTAGCCCCCACCCCCTTCCCCTCTGGTAACAACTAAACTGTTCTCTTTGTCCGTATGTGGTTATCTTCCACATGAGTGAAATCATACGGTGTCATCTATCTCTGCCTGGCTTATTTAGCTTAACATAATATCCTCAAAGCCCATCCATGTTGTTGCAAATGGGACAATTTTGCCTATTTTTATGGCTGAGTAGTATTATATTGTGTATAAATACCACATCTTCTTTATCCATTCATCAGTTGATGGGCACTTGGGCTGCTTCCACATCTTGGCCATTGTGAATAACGCTGCAATGAACATATGGGTGCGTAAGTCTCTTTGAATTGTTGGTTTCAAGTTCTTTGGATAAATATCCAGTAGTGGGATAGCTGGGTCATATGGTATGTCTATTTTTAATTTTTTAAGAAATCTCCATACTGTTTTCCACAGTGCCTGCACCACTTTGCATTCCCACCAGCAGTGTATGAGGGTCCCCTTTTCTCCACATCCTCTCCAACATTTGTTACTTCTTATATTGTTAATTATAGCCATTCTGACAGTTGTAAGGTGATATCTCATTGTAGTTTTGATTTGCACTTCCCTAATAATTAGTGATGTTGAACATCTTTTGATATTGTGCTTTTAAGTTCAGTTTACACATGTTCGTTGCTAGTATGTAGAAATATGATTCATTTTTGTGTGTTGATCTTATATCTGGTGACCTTGATGAACTCACTTATTTGTTCTAGGAGTTTGTTTTTTTGTGGATTCCCTGGGAATTCCTACATAGACAATTATGTCATCTGCAAATAGACAGTTTCTTCTTTTCAGTTTTATTCCTTTCCCTCCTTTTTCTTGCCTTATTCCAGTGGCTAGAACTCCCAGTACTATGCTGAATAAGAGTTGTGAGAGCAGACGTCATTGCCTTATTTCTGATCTTCGAGGGAAAGCATTGTCTTTCACCGCTTAGTGTGATGTAGGCTGTGGGTTTTTTGCAGATGTTCTTTCTCAAGTTGTGGTAATTCACCTCCATTCCTAACTTGCTAAGAGTTGGGATTTTGTCAAATTATTTTGTTACGTCGATTGACATGATCCTATGATTTTTGATTACGACATGATAGATTACATTGATTAATTTTCAAATGTTGAGCCAGCCTTGCATAGCTGGAATAAATCCCACTTGGTCATGGTACATAATCTCTTTTATACAATGCCAGATTCAGTTTGCTAATATTTTGTTGAGAATTTTTACATCTAAGTTCATGAAAGATAGTGGTCTGTAGTTTTCTTTCCTTTGTACTATCTCTCTGGTTTTGGTATCAGGAAAATACTGCCCTCAAAAAATGAGTTACAAAGTGTTCCCTTCTCTTGTGTTTTCTCCAAGGGATTATATAAAATGGTTTTAATTCTTTAGTTTTTCTGTCGAACTCTTCAACACGCAGGAGAGAGTTAAAGTTGCAGACCTGAGACGGTGATCCTTGTCAAGGTCAGTTGATGTCTGGTAACTTGGATGGTAAATAGCTCCCTACAGTGATATACCACATTCCCTAAATGCTGGGAGTGGCTCACCGTACCTAAACTGTTAGTGTGATGTGGCTCATGCTGAACCACCGCTTTCCTTCTGGCATCTGGAATTTCAGTGACTGTGTCATTCACGCAGGCAGTGTATGCCTAAATGAGCAACCCCGGATAAAAACCCTGGACTCCTGGGCTCAGGCGAGTGTCCCTGGGAGACAGTAATTCACACGTGTTGTCACACCTCTTTGCTGGAGGAATTAAGAACTGTTTAATTCCACTGGGAAATGACTCTTAGAAGCTTCCACCTGGTTTCCTCAGGACTTTGCCCCATGTGTCTGTCCCTTTGCTGATTTTACTCCGTACTCTTTTGCTGTAATAAATCTTAACCATGCGTATAATATGCTGAGTCCTATGAATCCTGCTAGTGAGCCAACAGACCTGGGAGCAGCCTTGGGGACCCCCAAGACATGCTGTGAAACCATCTGGGCCAAAGGATTTCTTTTTTAGGATGGTTTTAATTGCAAATTCAATTTATTTAATGGTTATAGGTGTCTTCAGATTATCTGTTTTATCTTGGTTGAGTTTCAATAGTTTGCTTTCAAGGAAATGATGCATTTCTGCCTGGTTTTCAAATTTATGAACATAAAGTTGTTCATAGCATTCCCTTGTTATCTTTTCAATGGCTGCAGTGTCTCTATTTCATTCCTGACATTGGTGATTGGTATCTTCACCCTTTTAATTTTTGTCAGTCTTACTAGAGGTTTTTTAATTTCATCATTTTTTTCCAAAGAACTAGCTTTTTGTTCATAGATTTTCTCTATTATTTTCCATTTCATTGATTCCTGTTCTATATTACTTCCTTCATTGTGTTTGCTCTGGGTTTATGTTGCTATTTTGGTCTAATTTCTTGAAGTAGGAATGTAGATTATTAACCTGAGATCTTTCCTTATTTCTAATGTAATTATTTAGTGCTTTAATTTCCCTCTCAGCTCTGTGTTAGCTGCCTCTCACATTTTGTGGCATCTTGTGTTTTCATTTTCATTCAGTTTTGTGTGTTTTCAAATTTCTTTTGAGACATCTGCTTTGAACTATGGATTATTTAAAAGTGTGTTGCTTAATTTTCATGAGTCTAGAGATTTTCCTGTTGTCGTTCTGTTATTGATTCCTACTTTGGTTCCGTTATTGTCAGAGAATTTCAATTCTTTTCAATTTGCTGAAGTTTGTTTTATGGCCCAGGATGTGACAGAGCTTGGTGAATGTTCTGTGGGAGTTGAAAGGAGTGTGTATTCTGCAGTTGTTGGATGGAGTGCTTTATATATGCCAATGAAATTCAGCTGGTCAATAGTTCTACCTACGTACTGTCCGGACGTCCTATACACTTACTGATTTTCTGGCTAGTCGTTCCATCAGTTGCTGAGAAGGTGTCATTGAAGTCTCAAACTATAATCGTGGATTAGTCTATTTCTCCTTTCAGCTCTGTCAGTTTTGATTTGTGCATTTCGAGGCTCTGTTTTTGGTGCATGCATGTTTAGGATCATTATGTCTTCCTGGTGGATTGATCATTTTATCGTTATGTAATGTACCTCTTTTTCTCTTGTAATTTTCTTTGCTCTGAAGTCTACTTTTTAGATACTCGTGTAATCACTCCTGATTTCTTTATTATTGTTTTCATGATTTATCTTTCCCTATCATTTTACTTTCAGCACATGTCACTGAATCTGAAGTGAGTTTCTTGGAAACAACATATAGATAGGTCATATCTTTTTCTTTTATCTATTCTGCCAACCTCTATCTTTTGATTGGTGTGTTTAGACCATTTTCTTTTAAAGTAAATGCTGATATATTAGTGTCTAAGTTTGCCATTTAATTATTTCTTTTCTGTTAGTTTCTTTTGTTTCTCTTTTCTTGTCTTCCTGTGGGTTACATGGACACTTTTTAGTCTTCCATCTTGATTTATTTATGGTTTTTTTGAGTGTATCTCCTTGTATAGTTTTCATAGTGGTTGCTCCAGATATTATAATATACATATGTGGTTTATAACAATCCACCACTATCAACATAAACACTGAGTAAGTGGAAACCTCGCTACTATTTAGATCCCTATGCCTTCCTCATTTTCAAATATTGTTGTCTTGAGTATAAGATGGCAGTATAATTTTTGCTTCAGTCCTCAAGGATGATTGATGCAGAGTTCAAGAGTCCCTAACTTCTTCACACTGCAAGTTTGAGGGTTCTGAGACCACACTCACTTATTACACTGACTGCAAGTTCAGGGGATTCCAAGACCACAGGAGTCTTGATAATTTGCTGGAAGGACTTACAAACTCACTGAAGGCTATTATGCTCAAAGTTATGGTTTATTGCAGCAAAAGGATACAGAGCAAAAATCAGCCAAGGGAAGAGGGCATGGGGCAGAGTCCAAGAAAGTTCCATATGTGGAGCTCCCAGTTGTCCTCTGCCAGTGGAGTCATGGACAGCACTAACTTCTCCTGTCAATGATGTGTGACAGTATTCATGAGTATAGCCAACCAGGGAGGCTCACCTGAGTCTTAGTGTCCAGAGTTTTTATTGGGACTTGGTTATGGCTGGATGGCTGCCCTTAGTCTCCAGCCCCTCCAGAAGTTGAGTTGACACCAGGTGACCCAAAGCCCCCACCGTAAATCACTGTTAGGATGGACTATCTGATGTGACTCAAGGTCCCCAGGTAAACAAAGACACTCTTATAGGTAGGAGATTCCAAAGGCTTAGAGATTACCTCCCTGGAGCCAAGTGCAAAGGCCAGACCTCTCTATAGATAAGGTTAATTCTTTACTATACAATTTTCAAAACTTACGAGGAAAGGACAGTCTACTGTATGTTACCTGTATTTCTACTCTTTCCATTATCTCCCTTTCCTTCCTGTTGATTCATGATTCTTTTTTTAATCATTTTTGTTTGAAAATGTCCTTTAGCCAATCTTTAAGCATTGGTACAATAGCAGCAAATTCTTTTAGTTTTCCTCTGTCTCAGAATGTCTTTTTCCCTCTTCATTCCTGAAGTATTGTTTTACTAGATAAAGAATCTGTGGTTGACAGTTCTTTTCATTCAGCACTTGAGAAATATTATGCCACTTCCTTCTGGCCTCCAAGGTTTCTGAAGAGAAGCTCACTCTCATTTGAATTGGTGTTCTATAGATAATGTGTTGTTTATCTCTGGCTGCTTTCAAGATTTTTCCCTTGTCTTTAGTTTTCAAAAGTTTCCTTATGATATGTCTTGGCATAGATTTCTTTTGGCTTATCCCGTTTGGGATTTTCTCATCTTTGTGGATCTGTTATTTTGTCTTTTGCCAAATTTGGGAAGTTTTCAGCTATTATTTCTTCAAAGTGTCCTCCTGCTCACTCTCTTTCTTTTTCTCTTCTCAGACTCCAATGATATAAATGTTGAATCTTTTTGATTTTCCCACAGTGCCTGAGGCTCTGTTCATTTACTTTCAGTTGGTTTTTCTCCCTGTTGTTCACATTGGGTGAATTCTATTGTGTGTCCTCGAGATCACTCATTCCATCTGCTCTCAGTGAAGAGTGCTGCCCCTGGCTGCCTAGCGCTGCTGGGACACCCAATGGCCAGTGGTATTGGGCACACTTACTGCAACCCGAGGGATTCCCATTCGATGTGGGGGAGGAATCAGCCTACCTGGGCTGCCTTCCAGTGCTAGCTTGGAGTTGGGAAATGCCATTCTGGGTGGCCTTCATCTGTTGGTTGCAGGGGATGTAAGATGCCCAGCCTCTATGTTGTTCCTCCAGTCCCAGAATCCTTAACAGGTTTATCTTTTCTTCCAGAGTTTTCCTGTGGTTGTCTCTTGCGTTATTTCCAGGGTTTATAGTTCTGCTTCAGTGAGGAGGAGCACTGAGAAAAGAGGACTCAACCAGTCCTTGGAAGCCAACAGAGGGCTAAGCAGGGATGCCCAGAGACCAGATTTAGGATCTATGGGTCAGAAGAGTCAATATATTTGTGCATATATAGGGGTCTGTGCCTATACTTGGAATAATTCTGATTGGGTGGAGAGAGGAATTAGAAGTGACCCAATGGCCAAATAGCACAGCATGACCTGTGGCTACTGGGATAGCTTTGTGGGGCATGTGAACACTGGGGAAAGCTCAGTTTAATGGGAGAGGAGGGCATCACATTTATAGAGTCATGAACTTCAATAACTATTATTATACTTCTTCATCATTTATAAATAGGGAAACTGAGGCTCAGGGAGGTCAGTCAACTGCCTCTAAGAGGGAGAACTGGGCTTTGAAGCCAGATCTGCCTGTCCCTAGAATGCATGCCCCTTCCACTGCACCTCCCCACCCTCTGTGAATGGGTCCAGACCTCTGTCTCTGAGGTGAGGAGGACACGCTTCCCAGCAATGGGGCTAAATTGGCCTTGGTTCTCACTTTCAGGATTCTCTCCCTTCTTCAGACTTGGCAGCAGTGAAGTATCTGGGCTAAAACCAGGGAAGGTGTTTTAACTCCAAGCATGAGAAAACTCTAAAGTTTCTTTAAAAGAGCAGGTGTGAGGTGACCGACCTGAGCCATATTGGCCATGGGTCCCTCTTCTTATCCTGCCCATTGCAGCCTCATCTCTTTAGAGGCATATCCTGGGCCCACTCTGCACATAGCATGGTACTGTCCTCACTGCCCCTCTGCCAGCCTCCCCACTCCTGGTGAGGATTCCTCACCCTTGGTGCAAACAAACACAGGTACATAAATGTGGTTGGAATCGGAAGGAAGCTGGATGAGGTGCGGTTGTCATGAAGAAATGGCTAGATCGGTGTTAACACAGCCTGGTGGGGAAGAAGGATTTGTTTTGTTCCTTGTAGTTAAACACTGAAAAAGGCTGAAACGCACGGAGACAAACTCTCCTCCATTCTCATCTCCAGTAAGCCCAAATTGAGATATTTATTGGAAGTGAATTTAAAATTTTTTAAAATCTCTTTCATCCTAGAGGGAAAAAATTATGTGGAACTGGTATGCCCTGTAATCATGGCTATAATGAATCTGTGGAAAGTCTGTGCAATTCGAAATGCAACAGACCGGAGCTGTGCTGCTCCTTGGCTTTGCAGCCTTGGCTCCAGAGTAAAGACTGCAGGTTTGAGAGGTGATGATACAGCATAAAACCCAAAGGACATCTTTTGTCAGCTTCTCTGTTACATCATTATCTACAACGTCCTGTGGATGTCACTTTTGGGGGGAAAGTTTTAAAAATCAACTCTCCCAAGTTTGACTATAAATCTTCTGGAAATTAAAGATGAAAAACACATTTCTTTTTCATTGGTCTCATTTGTCTAATAAATGCTCTAGGGACTCACAGCTCAATCAAGGCTTCCAATCTCCTGAAATTAAATTATCTTCCTTTTGTAAGCTAGATAAAAATGATTTAAGTAGCAATAATAATTTGGTTCTTATCTTAGTGTTATTGACTCCATGGGGTTATCATCAGTGTTTTTCCTCTCCCGTGTTATTTATTTCAAGAACAACCTGGGATTACTGCAAAAGAACGAGAGATTATTTCACTAGAGAGTATGTTTCCAAAACAGTCATACTCAGTAAATAGAGGGTGCCCCTTTTATCTTTCAGAATAAAAGTGTAAACTCGAAGCTAGTGGCCTTCCCTAAATGAAAGTGGATTTAGTTTCCCCAAAATCAGAGCATTCATAATAAATATAGAGCATTGTTACATAAAATGAGATAAACATGCACATTAGAATTACAGAAGAAACATAGAAAAATGTCACTATCCTTTGATGAGGATAGTTCATCTTGGTATGTTCCACTTATTTGTTTATTATACAGTCATGAGCCACGTTAACGATGTTTCAGTCAGCAACCGGCTGCGTATACAAGGGTGGTCTCATAAGATTAGTACCATATAGCCCAGGTGTGTAGTACATTATACCATCTAGATTTGTGTAAGGACACTCTATGATGTTTGCACACCAACAAAATCACTAATGACACATTTCTCAGAATGTATCCCTGTTGTTAAGCGACACATGACTGTACTTACACAAACCTAGATGATACAATGTACTACTCACCCAGGCTGTATGGTATTAATATTATACCATCACCGTCACATATGTGGTCTGTGGGTGACCAAAACGTCCTTATGCAGCACATGGCTGTACACTCTATGATGTTCACCCAATGACGAAATTGCCTAACAACGCATTTCTCAGAATGTATCCCCATTGTTAAGCAACACATGACTGTACAAACATTTATTTAACTAGACACAAGGCCAGCCTCTGTGGATATAAAGATGAATAACCCAGAGGCTTGGAACTCACACACTTTACAGATGGAGAAGTACACGTATTAATAAATAATGTTGACATAGTGTGTAAATGCTATAGTTGAGATATATAACTGGGCCCTAAGTGGGAGGGAGTTTGGTATGGGGGCAAACCTGGAATGACATATATTCCAAAGTGTCACTGTTCAATAGAAGTTTTTGTGATGATTGAAATGTTTAATCGCTACACTGTCTGATATGATAGCCACTTAGCCACATGCGGCTATTAAAAACTAGAAATTTTTAGTTTTATTTCATTATGATTAGTTTAACAGACACGTTCAGCTAGCAGCTGCCATATTGGATAGCATAATTCTAAGGCAACTGTTCTCAAGTCTTTAGTCTAGATCATAACCACCTAAAGATCTTCTCAATTCCGATTCACTAGGTCTGGTGTGGGTCCCAAGAATTTGTGTTCTTATAAGATTTTGATACTGTTGGTCCACTGACCTCACTTTGAGAAGCACTGTTCTAAAGGACTCAAGTCCTTGGAGGTCAGCATAGGGCCAACATCTGCTCTTTACCAGGTAGACTTACTGTGAAGCAAGTGAAGTCAGCTCCAGGGCCCTCACTTCCACAGCCCCTTCCAAGACCACAGAGGGGCCTCAGCAACGTGTTCACATGGTCAAAATTTGTAAAACCAGGGATTGGTTAAGACCACTATCTTCCACTCTGACAAACTCTCCATCACACTTGCCCTCCTGTTGGGTGATGTGGAGGGGCCGACAGCACTTTGGGGACAGTGCTAAAGGGAGACGGAACTGGGCATCCATTGCTTGGCTAAGTAGGGTATATTTTTGTGGTTTCCAGTCACTTACATGGATAGAGTTACTGAAGGTAGTTCTGATGTAGGAATTACATCCAGGAATGTTCCCACCACTCACTTTACTGACTCACCAGCACTGAGTAGAAGGTTCAGGACTGGAAGTCATTGTCTCACAGAGACTGCATAGCACCAAACAGAAGCATGCAAGTCATGGGGGAGAAACAAGACTCGAAATGGAATCTGTGGAAAATGTTTCCAGTCATCAGACATTTATAATTGTAAGTGGAGGATTCAGTTCATATAGGCACCTAGTCAAAATGGAAGTTCTCTCCTATAGAAATATATTTAATGACTCAGCTAATACAATTATAAACAAACCATTCCCTTTTTCCCTTTTTGAAAAGAGAAAAATATTTTAGATAGAGCTTGAAGACACCGTTTTACCTGCAATTTGGCAAGTAGTTTTGGAATGTATCTATAAAAGAAGTGAAAAATTAAAGAGTACCAATTTGGATATAGAAAAGGGGTATTTATTTTGGTCATCATTAAATTTATTTATTAAAAAGCTAAGAGAAAAATCCAGCGAAAAATTAATGGAATATAAAACAAAAGCCATCAAGATAAGTGATGTAATCAGCAGGAATTATTCACATTTTGAGAAGTGAGTTGTAGTAAAAAACCTTTTTCTTTATATTAAACCAAAAGTAGTAATTCATTAAGAAGAAGTGATACATTTTGAATGGAAGTAAAGAATAGGCTCTTTGGTTTGTTTAATATTCCAGTCAATGAAGAACAATAAGTTCTCTGAGCAAAATGGGAAAATATTTAACTCTCACTGGTTTGGTACAAACCACTGATTATCAACAACAATAACCTAAACTCAAACGAAGCCACAAGGGGGGCTGGCCCCGTGGCCGAGTGGTTAAGTTCGCATGCTCCGCTGCAGGCAGCCCAGTGTTTCATTGGTTCGAATCCTGGGTGCAGACATGGCACCACTCATCAAACCACGCTGAGGCGGCGTCCCACATGCCACAACTAGAAGGACCCACAACGAAGAATATACAACTATGTACTGGAGGGCTTTGGGGAGAGAAAGGAAAAGAAATAAACTCTTTAAAAAAAAAAAAAAAAGAAGAAGCCACAAGGGCCTTGATGACAAAATGGTTTACAAGTAATGCCAACTCAAAGATTTTTTTAGAGATTAGCCCATGTACAAGACAAGTTGAAAAGTCCTTAAATCTTATAGCTATTATATGAAAGAAGCTCAATAGATGTTTTCCCAAATTTGACAATAATTCTAAAAATTAACCAGTAACAAATTGGAAAATTAAATAGTCATTTTTTGTAAACTATCAATAATTCAAAAGACTTCAATTAACAATGCTAGAGGAAACATTAAGTTATCTTTCTAGTTTCTTTGCAAGAAAATATTACAAAATTGCCATCTGAAGAGAGTAAAGCCAAAAACATCTAGGAGATTTTGTAAGGACATGAGGACATGTGCAGACTGAAAGTGAAGGGGTGGAAAAAGATATCCCAAGCCAATGGAAATCAAAAGAAAGCTGGAGTAGCTATTCTTATATTAGACAAATAGACTTTAAAACAAAAGCTGTAATAAGAGACCAAAAAAAGGGTACTACATAATGATGAAAGCATCAACTCAACAAGAAGATGTAACATTTATAATAGTTACACATGCAACATAGGAGCACTTAAATAGAGAAAGCAAATATTAATAGACCTAAAGGGAGAAGTAGACAGCAATACAATAATAGTAAAAGACTTTAACACCCAACTTACATCAATGGATAGATCATCCAGATGGAAAATCAATAATGAAACATTGGCCTTAAAAGACACATTAGACCAGATGGACTTAATAGACATTTACAAAACATTCCATCCCAAAGCAACAGAATATACATTCTTCTCAAGTGCACATGAAACATTTTCCAAGATAGATCATATGTTAGGCCACAAAAAAAGTCTTAATAAATTTAAGAGGACTGATATCATATCAACCATCTTTTCAGAATACAATGATATGAAACTAGAAATTAATTACATGAACAAAACTGAAAAATTCACAATTACGTGGAGAATAAACAACATGCTACTGAACAACCAATGGGTCAAAGAAGAAATCAAAACAGAAATCAAAAAATACCTTGAGACAAATGAAAATGGAAATGTAACTCCCGAAATTTATGTGATGCAGCAAAAGCAGTTCTAAGAGTGAAGTTCATAGGGATAAATGCCCACCTCAGGAAACGAGAAAAGTCTCAATAAACAACCTAACTTTACAGTCAAGGAACCAAAAAAAGAAGAACAAACAAAGACCAAAGTTAGTAGAGGGAAGGAAATAACAAAGGTCAAAGCAGAAATAAGTGAAATAGAGACTAAAAAGACTATAGAAAAGGACAATGAGATTAAGAGTTGGTTCTTTGAACAGATAAACAAAATTGACAAAACTTTAGCTAGACCGACCAGGAAAAAAGACAGAGGACTCAAATAAATGAAATCAGAAATGAAAGAGATCTTACAACTGATGTCACAGAAATACAAAGGATTATGAGACTACACTAACAAATAGCACAACCTAGAAGAAATGGATAAAGTCCTAGAAACATACAACCTGCAAAGACTGAGTCATGATGAAATAGAAAATCTTAACAGACTGATTATTACTAAGAAGATTGAATCAGTAATCAAAAACCTCCTAACAGATAAAAGTCCAGGGGCAGATGGTTTCACCGGTGAATTCTACCAAATATTCAAAGAAAAATTAATGCCAATCTTTCTCAAACTCTGCCAAAAAAGAGAAGAGGAAGGAACTCTTCCAAACTTATTTTACAAGGCCAGCATTACCCTGATACCAAAACCTGACAAGGTTGTCACAAGAAAGAAAATTACAGGCCAATATCTCTGATGAACATAGATGCAAAAATCCTTAACAAAACATTAGCAAACCAAATTCAACAATACATTAAAAGAATCATACACCGTGATGAAGTGGGATTTATTCCATGGATGCAAGAATGATTCAATGTCCACAAATCAGGCAAAGTGATACACCACATTAACAAACTGAAGGACAAAATCATATGATCATCTCAATAGATGCAGAAAAAGCATTTGACAAAATTCAATATCCATTTATGATAAAATCTCTCAACAAAGAGATTACGGGGGAATGTACCTCAACATAATAAAGGTCATATATCACAAGTCCACAGCTAACCTCATACTCAATGGTGAAAAGCTAAAAGCTCCTCCAAGATCAAGAACAAGACAAGGATACCCATTCTCACCACTTTTATTCAACATAGTATTAGAAGTCCTAGCCAGAGCAATTAAGCAAGAAAAAAAAATAAAAGGCATCCAAAAAGGAAGATAAAACTGTCACTACTTGCAGTTGACATGATAGTATATATAGAAAAAACCTTAAAGAATCCATCACAAAATAGTCAGAACTAATAAATTCAGTAAAGTCGCAGGATACAAAATCAATACACAAAAATCTGTTGCATTTCTATACACTAATAATGAACTATCAGAAATAGAAAATTAATATAACAATCTCATTTAAAATTGGATCAAAAAGAATAAAATATCTAGAAATAAATTAAACCAAGAAATTCAAAGACCTGTATATTGAAAACCTCAAGATCTTAATGAAAGAAATTGAAGACAATACAAATAAATAGAAAGATATTCCATGCTCATGAACTGAAAGAATTAATATTGTTCATACTACCCAAAGCAATATAAAGAGACAATGCAATTCCTATCAAAATTCCAATGGCATTTCTCACAGAAATAGAATAACTAATCCTAAAATTAGAATGGAACCATAAAAGGCCCTTGCATAAAATAGCCAAAGCAATCTTGAGAAAGAAGAACGAAGCTGAGGCATCACGCTCCCTGATTTCAAACTAATTACAAAGCTATAGTAATTAAACCAGTATGGTATTAGCATAAAAAGAGACACATAGATCAAAAGAAAAGAATAGAGAGCCCAGAAATAAACCCACACATACATGTTGAATTAATTTATGACAAGGAGCCAAGAACATATAGTGGGAAAAGATAGTCTCTTCAATAAGTGGTGTTGGGGAAACTGGACAGTCACTTGCAAAAGAATGAAACTGGACCATTATCTTACACCATACACAAAAATTAACTCAAAATCAATTAAAGACCTAAACATAAGACCCGAAACCATAAAACTCCTAGAAGAAAATGTAGGCAGCAAGCTCCTTGGCATTGGTCTTGGTGATGTTTTTTTAAAATCTGGCACCAAAAGCAACAAAAGCAAAATTAAACAAGTGGGACTGCATCAAACTAAAATGCTTCTGTACAGCAAAGAAAACCATCAACAAAGTTATAATGCAACTTACTGATAGAAGAAAATATTTGCAAATCATATATCTGATAAGGGGCTAATATCCAAAATATATAAAGAATTCATATAACTCAACAACAACAACAAAAAATCTGATTGAAAAATGGGCAGAAGATCTGAATAGACATTTTTCCAAAGAAGACATACAGATGGCCTCCAGGTCCATGCAAAGATGCTCTACATCACTAATCATCAGGGAAATGCAAATCAAAACCATAATGAGGTATCACCTCACACTTGTTAGACTGGCTGTTATCAAAAAGACTAGAAATAACAAGTGTTGGCGAGGATGTGAAGAGAAAAGATCCTCTGTGCACTGTTGGTGGGAATGTAAACTGGTGCAGCCACTATGGAAAACAGTATGGAAGCTCCTCAAAAAATTAAAAATAGAACTACCATATGATCCAGCAATTCTGCTTCTGGGTATTTATCCACAGAAAATGAAAACACTAATTCGAAAAGGTACATGCACCCTCATGTTTAGTGCAGCATTATTTACAATAGTCAAGATATGGAAACAATCTAAGTGTCCATCAACGGATGAATGGATAGAGAAAATGTGGTATATAGACAATGGAATATTATTCAGCACTAAAAAAGAGAATGAAATCTTGCCATTTACAACAACACGGATGGACCTGGAGAGCATTATGCTAAGTGACATAAGTCAGAGAAAGACGAACACTGTAATCTCTCTTACATGTGAAGTCTAATATACATATATCAAGCTCACAAATACAGAGAACAGAGTGAATTGCAATAAAGCTTCTATAAGCAAATGGACTTAGGAAATGCTTTCTTCACTATTGCACCCCCAGTGCCTAACTTGGGGCCTAGCACATAGTAGGTGCTTAATAAAAACTTGTTAAAGACTAAACGAAGAGTGAAGCCCATATGGAAATAATAGCAAGCGATTATCCGCAATAGTGCTATAGCATCCGTGAGGGTGTGGGGGGCAGATCAGGGGAACCTTCTTTTTACACACCCCATTTTGCTTCTCCTCAGTAACCCAGATGTCCTGGTCCTGTGAACAGCACTCTGCTAGATGCTAAAGGTCTAAAGTTGCATATTACAGTCCCTCAAGGAGCTCAAGTCCAGATGAGGACAGAACCCATATAAAATAGAGCGCACCCTTTGATAAGTACCCTTGGGGTGCTGAGGTAGTGTGACGGACACCAGAGCAGAGAGCCCACCCGGGGCCAAGGCAGTAGGGAGACGATGGTGGAAAAGTAGCTGTGAAGCAGAGGAAGGGAGAGGAAGTGGGGGAAGAGGGGGACAGACAAGGCGTGGAGCTGGGACCCACATGGCCTGCTCAAAAGGAGACAGAGGCAAACCACTTGGTGTGAACAGGGAGGTCAAACAGGAAAGTTCTGAGGGGAAAGGTTGGAACTACTCTGGGAAAATCAACTGAAAGCCAAGAATACCAAACCAAGGAGCTTGACTCCATCCTGAGGGCAGACAAGATCATGCAAAGGATTCAGTGCAGGAGGAGGCGGTAGGGGGTGGGGGTGGAGGTGGGGGTGGAGGTGGGGGTGGGGGTGGAGGGGGGGGGGGGGGGGGGGGGGGGGGGGGGGGGGGGCTTCAGAACACCTCCTCCCCGCCGCACAGAGGAGCACTTGGAAGCAGAGACTCCTGCTGAGCAACCAGACTGGAGCCCATTCCACCAGCCGGGGAGAAGGGACCACAGGCCCCGGGTTGAGGAGGGGAGTGAGAACAACAAAGGAGGGATGTGGCTGAGATACAACGCAAAAAAGAGGAGCTTGGGGTTTGGGTTTTTTGTTTTGTTTTTAACATTTATTGAATGTCCAGTGTACAGCAGATGCTTTCATGGACTACTTTATTTCATCCTGAAACTACCCTGGGAAATGGAAGCCATCATCGCCATGACACATGCAAGGAAAGTGGGGCTCAGTGAAGTGAAGATTCTCACCGCAGGGCAAGCATGACCCAGGCCGGGTATCCCGCCATCACATCCTCTTCGGGCTCACGCTCTTTCCACCCCACGCTGCCACGAGAGGGCAGAGAGAGGCTGAGTCAAGAGCGGCTTCTGCGTTTGCAGCGTGGAAACAGGGAGAGTGGAAACAGGGAGGTCTGCCCGAGAGCTGGCTGGCGGAGAGGAGGGGATTGGCTGATTTTACGGGGAACCTTTTGGAGGCGTTGATTTCTCTTCAAACAGCTGGAGGACAGCGTCTTTCTCCTTGCTCTCCCAGCCTGACAAGTATTTTTGGGCCCTGGGACTTTGAGAGAATCACTCCGCAGCTGTCCCTGACATTCTAAAATCTGTTCCCAGTTTGAACTGAGTGGCGTCTTCCGTCTTGAATGTGAAAGCTATTGCAAAAAAGGTTGTAGAAAGCAGTTTATTTCAGCTTTTCTTCATTGCTGCAACTGACCTTCTAAATAAAAATACGCAATGCAAACAGGCCTCCTGTCTCCAGTGAGGGGAAGTCAGGGAGGTGAGGTCCAGAGACGTTCAAAGTTGGACGGTCTCAAAGCTATCTTCCAGAGAGGCGCTGCTCTGCCTTTCTCCCAAAGGGCAGACCACGGTCACGCCTGACGTTAAACCAGCGCCGCGAGAGTGCTGCTGCCGTGCCTGTGTCCTCCGTTTTCTCCAACGGTTGGAAGCTCCATCCTTGGAGAAAATTCAGACACTGGGGGATGCTCAGGAGAGATGTTCTGTCCAATAAAGGAGGAAATATATATGAATTGGCACAAGTGACATTTCAAGAAAGACGTGATTTATTTAAATATTTCCTGACAAGTCGGTGTTAACCTCTTAGATAAATCTTCCAAAGACAACTCCCTGCAGCTCGAAACATCCCGCTCTTACAAAAATCAAACCAGCACATCACTCTAAAGTTTCCTCCTGCCGTGGAAAGTGTGAAAATTAAAGAAGCACAAAAATGGTGATGCCACAACAGGAAGCTGGCTTTGAAGACCCTGTAGATGGCCTTTAACGTTTGGGGAAATGGTACTAAAAATGAAAGTAACAATCTCGGCTTGCAGCAACGAGTTGAACACTATTTTTAACTTTTCTTTTTAAATTGCACAAGTGGTATGTGGTCATTGTAAAACACGCAAATGTTATAGAAATATACTTCTAGAATATCCCTGCCTTCACTGCCTAGCACAGATTGTTAGACTTTTGCAAAAATTACGTATAGAATTTCAGCATAAAATTCATAGTATATATTCCAGGGATAATGTAAAGAATTTAGATGGTGCCATATAGGATCATGCATGGCTCTACACCACAATAAAATGACCCCAGTGTCGGCATCAACTCAGCTCAAAATACCTTTTTGAGGTGATGAGCAGTGGTTTGGAAATGCCTGCCCACAAACGCAAGGCGGGACATGAAATATTTTTACCAGGACCAAAAAAAATAAGAATAATACAAATGTCGGTGTGAGGTTGCCAATTGTCTTCATTGTGAAGAATTCTCTTTTAAGCTGAGAATCTTTCTTCCCCTCTTTTGGTGTTAAAATATCCTTCCTTTAAAAACAATTACAGCAATAGTAGACGGTAGTTTGGAATTTATTTTCTAAAGCCATTTATTGCAAAATAAAAAGTTATTAGCGCTAGTTTAGCTCAATTTTTTTCACTACCCCAAGCAAATATCCTATAACCATTAAATAGCAACTCCCCATCTCTCCCTCCCCCAAGTCCCTAGTAATTTCTACTCTACTTTCTGTCTCTATGAATTTGCCTATTCTAGGAAACTCAGATAAGTGAAATCATACATTTGTCCTTCTGTGTCTAGCTTCTTTCACTCAGCATAGTGTTTTCAAGGTTCATCCATGTTGTAGCAAGTATCAGAATTTCATTCCTTTTTAAAGCTTCAGTAATATTCCATTGTATGTATGTACCACAGTTTGTTTATACATTCATCTGTTAATGGACATTTGGGTTGTTTCCACCATTTGGCTATTGTGAATAGTGCTGATATGAACATTGATGTACAAGTATCTGTTTGAATCTCTGCTTTCAATTCATACCTAGGAGTGGAATTGTGGCATCATATAGTAATTCTGTTTAACTTTCTGAAGAACCGCTAAACTGTTTTCCACAGTGGCAGCAGCGTTTTACATTCCCCCACCATGCACAAGGGTTCAAATTTTTCAACATCCTCACCAACACTTGTTATTTTCCATTGTATCATTTTATATATGTATATAATAGCCACCCTAATGTGTAAGAAGTGGTATTTCATTGTAGTTTTGATCTAAATTTCCCTAACGACTAATGATGTTGAGCATCTTTTCATGTATTGTAGATCTTCTTTGGAGAAATGCCTATTCAAGTCCTTGGCCCTTTTTTGAATTGGATTATTTGTTTTGTTGTTGAGTTGCAGGTGTTCTTTATATATATTCAATATTTATCCCTTATCAGATGTATGATTTGCAATTATTTTCTCCCATCCTGTGTACTATCTTTTCACTCTCTTGATAGTGTCCTTTCATGCACAAAAGTTTTTAATTTTGATGATGTCTGTTTGTCTAATTTTTCTTTTCTTGACTGTGCTTTCAGTGTCATATCCAAGAGGTTATTGCCAGTCCAATGTCATGAAGATTTACCCTTATATTTTCTTCTAAGGGTTTTATAGTTTTAACTCTTAAGTTTAAATCTGATTCGTTTTGAGTTAATTTTTGTATATGGTGTAAGCTAAGGGTCCGACTTCATTCTTTTGCATATGGCTATCTAGTTTTCCCATCACCCTATATTGAAAAATCTATCATTTACCATTGAATGGTCTTGACACCCCTGTCAAACTCACCATATATGTGAGGGTTCTAAATGACCAGTGTAAGCAGTGTAGTATGTTACAGAATGTGCAGTTTGTATAGTATGATCCTGGGTGGGGAGGTTGAAAGAATATTTCACAAGATGTCAATAGTGATTATCTCTGGGTATCAAGATTATGGGTGATTATTTTTCCTCTCTCTCCAGGTTCCCTGCCCCATCTCTCTAAAGGGAAGGGTTTTCCTGTATATCCCCAAAGTCCTTCAGTTAGAAATATTACTTTAAGAATGAGAATCAAAAGAAAGAAAAGGAAACTGTAATGTACTTTTGGAAAAAGATGTCACACTTTGTTAACTTCTTGGGGATCATAAACTCTTGGGTGAGGGAGAGCTCCTTGCTTTGCCTCACTTGTATGGCCCACTGAGTCCAGAAGTCCAGTTGCCTAGGCCAAGAGGACGAGCTTGTTGGGCCATAGCCACCCTCTGTATTTCATCCACTCAGACTGAACTGTTTCATTGAGTCCCTCTTATGTACCTAGGCACTGGGTGTACAATCGTGAAGGGGGAATAAAAGAGAAAGAAAAAGAAGGAAAGAGGGGAAGGAGTGAGGGAGGCAGATTTCCTGGTACATTGCGAGGGAATCTGACCTTAATGAATGAGCCTGTGAGCAGTGCTGTGAAGAGGTGACGTCCCCTGGCTGCACAGCCTGTTTTAGGGGGAGGTGCCCCGTCATGGCAGAGAAGCTTTCTCCAGGAAGCAAGTGTTGAGCAGAGCTCTGACTGGAGCCCAGGCAAGGAAGGGGACCAGAACGTTCCAGAGCGAGGCAATGTCATCTTCTAGAGAGGCTGGGACAGTGGAGAGCAGGTCACTATAGGAACTGAGTGAGGGTCACGGGGCTGGAGCGGGAGAGACCACACCAGGCAAGGCCTTGTGGACACGTTCAGGGGGCACCACTGAAGCGCTTTGGCAGGGCATCTCTTCACAGATTTGCATCTCAGCAGGGCAAGTCTGGGTGCCGCCTGGAGAATGGATTTGAGAGAGGGCTGGAGTAGATCCTGGGAGACCATGAGGAGCACCCCCCAGGCAGGGGGCAGAGGGACTAGGGGTGGACAGACATGGATGGAATGAGAGATCCTTGCACAATCAAATGGAAGCACCTGGTGGTGGACAGACTATTTTTAAGTGACTTCATCTTTGAGTCCCTGTTGGGAAGCCTCCAGTCTTGCAGTTCAAAAGCTCAAACAAAGGAAAGATCAGCTTTTTCAGCAAGAAGTGACGACTCAGAGCCATGGCTTTTTAACACAATTAAATTCCAGGTGAGCAGAGGCCACAGCCATGTTTTGCCTGAAAAGTACAAAGTGCTTTTTCCCCGCTTTATTCACCAATAACCTTACAATTGGAGCTGACACATCCAAGCTTCAAAGGAAAAGCAGAGAGCTCAGTTTCTGAATATTAAGCGACTTGCCGTGAAATTGGCTGACCCTTTGTTTCAGTGGTGTCCAGCAGAGAGAGGAAAGGGGCCATTCATTAGACTCTTTCAAGGGCTCGCCATTTCACCAGGCACCTTCCATGGCCTCTCTCTTCTGAACTTTCAAGGTCCTGTTTTCCTTTGTCACTTCACATTTCTAATGGGAAGATATTTCTTCTAATGAGAAGATATTTATGTCCCACATAGGCCCATCCATTTAGTCACTTGCCATGGGGTGTAGGGCCTGACTTTGACTGAAGAGCAAAGCCTGCAAACTAGATTACTGAGAAACTCTTGAGCCTGTCGCTCAAGGCATCTCCCAGTATCTAGTTTACTCTAAAAATAAAAATATTAATAAAAACAGCTACTATTGATTATTGTTGACCTTTTCAAAGGTAAAGAAACTTACATTCAGAAAGGTTATGTGACTTGCCAATGCCACACAGTAGAGGCAAGATTTCAGCCAGGGGCTATCTAACTGCAAAACTGTTTCCTTTTGCATTGCTCCAATTTGCACACCCCTCACTGCCATTCTTGCAATTCTTCTCTGACAGAGAGAGAGCTAGGGTCAAGCCTGCCCCGTGAAGCTACAGAGGCCAAGGCTCCTTAGTTTCCAAGGACTGGAGATGATTTGCTTTGATATCACTAGAAGGGAAGGTGAGCGAGCATGAAGGCAGAGGAGCAGAGGCCATTTTCTCAGGGGTCGAGAACTTGGGCTCTGGAGTCTAACTGACTTTCAACTTTGCCCCACCATATGTGTGATCTTGGACTAGTTACAAACTATGCCTCAGTTTCCTCACCTGGAGAATGGAAATCATCACAAAACAAGTGCGGAATCGCTTAACTGAAACCTTCGGGTACAGCTGTATTTTAAAATTCAGAATTTCTTTATTTTAGAAAGGTAGTGGGGTTTATATTTCCTAATACCCCAGTGGGCACCGGTGCAGGGTCCATTACCCATTAACCAATCAGGTTAATATTTCTGCAATAAAACAAATTGCTATTCATCTAGGTGAGATAAATTAAGACTGTACATTAGGATTACTAAACTGATGAGACTTTTTCCACCAAAAGAATATTCCAAAAAAAAAAGGAAATCTTTTATTTCTCAAGACTTTGAGATTTCGAAGTTGTGGATGGGGAGTCACGGAGCGGCAGCTGCCTCTTTTGTGAGGCTTCAGTAAGTGAGAGAATATACATTAAAGTGCTCAGAATAGTGCCCCGCAAATTGTAGGGTCCCGCTCACTTGGCTATTCGTATTCATTCCAGAGTAGAAAAACACAGGCTACTTCAAAGATTATTATTCACACCTTAAAATTACTGCTGAGTAAACTGACTACTTCGGGTAATAGAGAACTCTCCATGATACTTCAGAAGAATTCTAGGCGAATCCAGCAGCTACAGCAGGAGAGAGAAGTCAAGAAAATTTCCAGGGGTCTGCTGCAAAGAACAGGTAAATTATTTTATTCCAACTACCACCTGCCAGTCCAGCAAAATGTGCTCTCAAATAATTTGGACTGACTGTGCCAAGTGCAATTCCCATAGTGACCAGCTGGAAGTTGTGGGACCAACTGGAGTTGGAGGTAAGTATTGAATCCTGAGCCTGGGGGTCAGGTGACAACGGCAAATTAGGAGCGCTCTTCAGATCGCGTCAAAGAAGTCTCTCCATTCTTTACCACACTTCTGGTTTCCTCCCTAATGCCTTACCTTCAGCTTGTTAAAATCACTTCAGTCTTATCAGAATGAAATCTTGAGTGCGTTCCCAATGTAAGGAGAGTTTTATCAAGAAGTTGCTAATTTATCCCAAGCTGTAGAGAATGTTTAGACAATGTAGTCTTTTCAGACTATCTTACCTTCTCTGAATCTCAGGGCAGTTTCTCCTGCTTTGATCAGATACTGCAATTTGTTGCCCTTTTGATCATTGGGAAACTGATCAGAATCCTCTAGAAAGCCCACCTCTTCCTTGGCCCAGAGTACCTGTTTCTCAAACAAGCAAAAATCATTTCTGTTTGTAGTTTGTCACAGAATTTATAGACCCATTTAGGAACCAAGTACTTTACATATTATATACCAGAATAACTAAACATTAATAATGATAATAAATGGAGCAATAAGAAGGAAATTGGAGAAGGCAGTTTTTCAGATAGACTTGCTACAGCTTGTCTGTTGGAGCAAACAGCTATTGGAAAGCCCTGATGAACGACCAGTCTGGGGCAAATTAAAAAAAAAAATTAAAGGGTTGAGTGTATACATGCAATAGTGAGCTGAAAACATTTCAGTAAGCACAGTCCAATTTTCTATGTGAAACCCAGGCAATTTTTCAAGAAGTGAAGTCTCTTTTCTTTTATAAAATAGTTGTACCAAACAAATTTGTTGGCTGTCTCCTCCCACTAGGAATTAAGCTCTGTGAAAATAGGGACTTTGTTTTACTGTATTCCTGGTGCATGGAGTTCTATCTAGCACGTTGGAAAGCTTAATAAATATTTGCTGAATAAATGAGTGAATGAATCTGAAGTAAGTAGACAAATAGATGAACTGTTCCCTGTTTTCTGTAGAAAGCAGGCTGTTTTTACACTCTCTGTCAGGTACATACACATAATATATGATATTAAGAATCCAGTGGGCTTTATGGGGATCTCACACTTTCCTTGGGAGGAGTCTTCTAGAAGTCTGGGAGACTGTGGAAAGACTCTTCTGCAAAGCTCACTAGGCTGGCGACAGCTCTACAAGATATTGGTGTAGCCCACATAACAGTGGGTGTGAAAATAGTCAGAGTAAAAGCTCAGCAGTCAGCCCAGGTGGCTGCTAAATAGTGTTACACAGGAAGTAGCATGGCTTCCTGACTTCTGCACACTAGGGGAGCTGTTTTTAGGTTGCACTCAATCTGGAAGACCATCACAAGAAGAGATCAAACCTGTCTCTTCCCACTATAGTGTGGCAGAAAGAGAGGAAAGGAGCAGTGGCAGTGCTATACGAAGGGAAGCCGTTGCCTAATATAATAAACATCTAAGGAGCATTAAAGGAGAGCAGCCATGGTTGAACACAACGATGAGGAAAACACATTTGCCATCGGAGACAAAGAATGCTGTATTATCAGTGTTTAGTGTTAAAGAATAGTTAGGGCTATCTGCCATCTGCTGGCACGTGAAATTGGCCCAAAGCCCCTTCCATGCAGTGTGGAAGTGCAGTGCCCACCCCCAGATCCGTTCACTTTCCCAAGGGGGCTGTATTGCCACGTCTCTTTGATGTAAACATGAACCTCTGCCCTTTCCTAAGTTCGCTGAAGTACAATCTCCACTTAACTTGTGTGGTGACAGAGCAGAGAGGGCTGTCACAGAGCACCCACACGGCAAAAACTTTAGAATCTGTTCTTACAAGACCTTCAGCTCATCCCTCCTACAGACAGGCTGCTTCTCTCCCCTACAGCAGCCCTGCTCCGGCTCACTTCTCCCTCCCCTCACTCCTTCCTCTTTTCTTTTCCCTGTTCTCTGCAGCAAAACCTAGTCCATCTTATCTCCTCATGTGGAGCAGCTTCACCTTTACTCACTCATGTAGCTGGACTCTTGCTGTCACAGTCTCACCTTTTCTTCTTTTTTTTTTTTTAAAGATTGGCACCTGAGCTAACATCTATTGCCAATCTTCTTTTTCTTTTTCTTCTTCTTTTTCTTCTCCCCAAAGTCCCCCATCAGTATATAGTTGTATATTCTAGTTGTAGGTCCTTCTGGTTGTGTCATCTTTTATTCTTAAAATCTCTCTTTATGGGGCCAGCCCAGTGGCATAGTGGTTAAGGTCACATGCTCCACTTCATTGACCCGGAGTTTGTGAGTTCGGATCCCAGGTACAGACCTACACACTGCTCATCAAGCCACGCTGTGGTGATGTCCCACATACAAAATAGAGGAAGATTGGCAACAGATGTTAGCTCAGGGCCACTCCTCCTCAACCACAACAGCTACAAAAGTCGTTCCTTAAACATTAGTTTTCTTCTGAAGAACACTTTTAGTGACAGCCATCCTGATGACATTTTTACCCTGCAAGGAAAGAAAGGTACTACTGCAAAGCAAACATCTAGGAAAAGAAAGCAGCTCGAGACACAGAGGAAGAAGATTATCAAACACAGTAGAAGAGAAATCTGAACGAGACCAGAACAGCACAGCTTCCTTAGCCACAACGTGCCAAGGTGTTGAAAGTCAGTATTAGAGCCTGACAGTATATTTGGTTACCATTTCCATGTATATAACCATATTTTAAATAACTCTTATAAACTGATTCTAATTTTATTCTGTAGTTAGGGAACAGGACATTCTTGATAAAACTCTCTCGTCTTCATAAAGCTTCTGCTTATAGAACTCCTCAAGACACTGTGCGTTGATTGATTGATATGGGTGAGCCAGAACTGATTATTTCAGTCAAATCCTTGTTCTCAGTAAGCAGAACTCCTTAGAGGAAATAGCTTACTCCTTAGGCCTATGTGATATACAAAATTTTGTTCGTCATATAGCACAAGAATGTTTTGTTAAGAAATAAAATCGTTTTTAAAAATTGTACACTCTGCAAGAGACCAAATCCTATAATGTAAAGCAGAGATTCTCAAACTGTGGCCCCTAGACCAGCAGCATCAGCATTGCTGGGAACCTGTTAGAGAGGCAAGTTCTCAGGCCCTGCCCCCGCCCTCCTGAAGCAGAAGTGTGAGGTGTGGAGCCACGATCTGTGTTAACAAGCCCTCAGCTGACGCTGATGCCCACTCCCATCCAAGAGCCGCTGCTCTCACACCACCATGCCTCCAGAGCCGTTCAGTGGTCAATTTTGAATGTTTTCCAATGCCAATGCAATCCCTGAATAGTGATTCTTTTTATCACCAGGTCCTTTGATTCACAGAAATCTGTGGCCCAGTCCTCAGCTGACCGGGTTTGCCTGCTGGTGGCTGCTCAGAGCTCTCTGTCAGAACATCTGCCCCCTGCACTGCCCTCCTAGGTCCTTCTCCTGGTGTCCTGGTGCTGGTCAGCACCAAAACAATTAAATCCCCAGTCTTAAAAGGGAGGCCCTCACAACCGCCTTCTCCCCCACCCCTTCCACCAAGCTGAACCCAGAAATAGAACATAGCTCCCTTTTCAGGGCTATTCCCTCCACCTCGTCTCCAGAGACCACATCTGCTCCTCCCAGAACGAGGCCCTGTTCTGGCAGCTGCACAATTCACTGCTGAAATCCTAGTCTGGAGAGCAGGGTTGAAGCCAGAGGAGAGATGCCAATAGGGCAAACACCTCATTCCAGATTCCAAATGTCATTCTGCAGCCCTCCAAATGCCAAATGCTGCCTGACAGCCCCAGCCAGGTCCCTAGTCTGTGGCCACATAAGAGGCCTGCGGAGACACGTGGGGCCTGCTGATGGAAAACACATGGTAGCCTGGGCTTTACCTTTCCTGAGTTCGCCGCTCCACCTGGCAGTATGGGCTCTAAGGAGGACTGTTTTGTGGGGGCCCGAGGCATAAGGTTATGCATCACTTGCGAGCTCCTCCCCATGAAAGCAGAAAGTCACCATCCAACCTACCTCAGACCCAGACTAGCCTCAGCCTGTTGGCTCAACTGCCCGAGGTCCTGGGGGAGCAGTATTCAAATGCCTCTGCCAACTGCCTTTTGGTTCTCACAGTTGTGCCCCAGGAACATATATGAGAAGTGAAACTGAACATGTCACCCCCTCAGTGAGGAGAGAGGAAGAGCCCTGAAAGCCCTTTTTATTGGGCCTGTTATTCTTCTGTTGGTCACTCACACACCCTCGCCATGAAGGCTTTCATGGCTGCCTTCCTTGTCTGGACTCTGATTTCTGCCAACGGCGGCGGCGGGGAAGCCTGGCCCACACACACAGCCTGCAGGGACGGGAGCTTGGAAGTGCTCTACCAGAGCTGTGGTAAGCTGCTTCAACATTTGTGTTTATGGGGAAATTAAGGCCCACAGATGTGGCTGCTAAGCGCTTTGCTGAGGTGGGTAAAGGGTAAGGGACCAGAAACTGAACACTTTCTCCACTTGGAGCAGGTCTGCGAGGGCCATTGGGAGCCCTTGGGAGGAGAGGGGTGGAGTGGGAGAGAGCCTGAAGAGACCAATAAAGAGGATAAGAAAAAGACATTGAGAGTCTAAAATAGCAATTCACTGATACCACAAAGCCTGAAAAAGAACAAAATGACCACTGAGTTTACCAAATCATGAAGCCTTGCCAGTTCAAAATTAGGAAAAGAGGCTTCTCGTAGCACCCCTGTCTCCAGCTGTGCACCTGGGATGTCTATCCAGCTTATTTAGTTTGCAAGTTGAGTGAAAAGATCACTTATGCCAAAAGAGAAGGTTCCTGTCTTTCTGATGATGCTCCTAGAGCTTCCGTCACAGCAGCATCGCTCATTAATTCAGCAAACGCTTATCTCGCAGGTATCAATTCCAGGGTTTTCTCTAGTGCTAGGCACAACAAAAGGGAATGAGCCACGGCCATCACCCCAACGGGCAAATAGCTGTACCAACAGAAATTGCAATTCGATGGATAGAATGCAGGCAACTGCCATAATCAGGGAGTGAGGCGACCCTTTGGGATGCGTATTAGTCTCCTAGGGCTGTCATAACAGAACACTACAGAATGGGGGGCTTAAACAACAGAAATTTATTTTCTCACAGTTCTGGAGGCTGGAAGTCCAAGATCACGGTGTTGGTAGGGCTGGTTTCTCCCGCAGCTTCTTGCCTTGGCTTGTGGATGGCTATCTTCTTCTGTCTTCACTTTCCTCTGTGCCCACACATTCCTAGTGTGCCTTTCTCTCTTCTTAGAAGGACACCAATCATGTTGGATTAGGCCCCCCTCATTTAACCCAGTTGCCTCTTTAAACACCTAATCTCCCAATACAGTCATATTCTCAGGTACTGAGCATGAGGACTTCAACATATGAATTTTGGGGAGACAAAATTCAGTCCATAAAGGGGACCCGAGTGGGGAGAAATGAGCCCAGCCTCAGGATCACATCTTGAATGAAGATTAGAGGAAGTGGCTCACAAAAAGTCACAACATTGTGGAATATGACACTTTGGAGGTAGACAGGGTACAGAATGCTGTTTGGACTGAAGGCGGTGGAAGGGAGGTGCCCATTAAGCCTCTAAGTTGGCCCCCCATAAGCTGGTGTGTAGTGGAGATATTGCACTTGAGCACATAGCTGACCCCTATGACTGCCAGAGCTGCCTCAGAGAGGCCAAGATGGTCAGGCTGGTCTCCGGAGCCATTTGTCCAACTTGACTTTACTCCTTTAAAAAGAAGGACAGGGAGCATTAAAGTGCCCGCACACACAAATTTTTAATGTAAATGCGAGTGAATGGTTGGATGCTGGAGGTATTGATTTCGTTATTCTTGCTCTTCCCATGTGGATGGGATGCTTTCTGCTGGCATCTATTCATTTTAGGTACAGTGTGAGAAGCAAGACTTGAGATGAATGGACTGCTCAGGATTTTGTTTTCCCAATTCACCCTCCCATAAAAGGTTGCCATGGCAGGTCCATCTCCCTGAGCAGCCTGCAGCCTGCAGCCAAGCCTGGCACAGCCTTTCAAGACACTGGCAGGAGAGGCAAGAGGAGTGGATGCATGGGGGAAAGAATAAGAGCCTATCACCCACCTCCGGGGTTATCTCCTCCCTCTGAAGGGTTGGTGCTCCATGGTGTCAATGAATGTCGGGCACAAGCCCTTCCCTGGGCACTTGGAAAATAGGAAGGGAGGAGACACAGTTCTCATCCAAGACCAGTGGGGGATCAGATGATTACACAACAGGGTAAATGCTCTGTGTGAAGACAGGAATGGAGGCATGTGTCATACACCCGGGGAGGTTGTGGTTGGAGAGGGTGAAGTTGGGGACGAAATCCTTCGGGGAAAAGGTCATCAAGCTTGAATTCAACCTTAAAGAATGATAAAAATAGTAATTAGAACATCTCATGTTCATGGAAGGTTTATATGTGCCAGGCTCCATGCTAAAAGCTTTCTCTGTGTTATTTCTTATTTTACAGATGTGTAAACTGAGGGTTAGAGGTGTTAGGTAACTGTGCCAAGGCCTCACACGCAATAGTAGCAGAATTACATCCCCGGTGGCCCAGAGAAGGTATTGAGTGAATATTTGTGGAATTAAAATGAATTGATCCCAGGCCTGCTTGACTCCAGAGTCCATGCCATTATTCTCCTGCTGTCTAGACTTTTGTTGGAAGGCAAGTGGAATAGAGGTGGGAACTGGAAGGAGAACTTTGGCAGAAAGAATGGCCTGTGTGAAGGCAGGGAGATGTGACAAGGAACAGAGTCCAGGGAGCCACAGAAGGGCTGGAACACAAGGAAGGGATGAGAGATGAGGTGGGAAATGGGATCAGAGCCCCAGTGTGATGGTGAATTTTATGTGTCAACTGGACTGGGCCACAGGATGCCCAGCTGGCTGGTTAAACATTATTTCTGGTGTGTCTGTGAGGCTGTTTCGGGAAGAGGTTAGCATTTGAATTGGCGGACTGAGTAGAGCAGATCACCCTCACCAGTGAGGAGAGGCATCATCCAATTGGTTGACAGCTTGAATAGGACACAAAGATAGAGGAAGGGTGAATTCACTCTCTACCTGACTGCTGGACTGGGATATTGATCTGCTCACAGTGGTCCTGGCCCTCAGGCCTTCAACTACACCACCGGGCTTCCTGGGTCTCCAGCTTGCAGATGACAGATCGGGGACTCCTCAGCCTCCATAATTACGTGAGCCTATACCTTATAATAAATCTCTTTCTAGATTATAGATCTCTGTGTGTGTGTGTATATATATATAATATATAATATTTATGGATGGTTGCCTGGAGCACGTGCAGCTCATTCATTACTGTAAGTAGTCTAACTTTCCCCTTGAGTAACCCAGACCTGCATGTGCTGCATTCACAGAAGGTGTGTATATATCTGTACACACACATATATGTATATTCCACTGGTCCTGTTTCTCTGGAGAACCCTGCCTAATACACCAGGAGACTCAGACAAGGTTGAGCTGCATCCTTTTGGCAAAGAGGAGGATACATTTTGTAAAGATCCCTCAGGTAATGGGTAGGAGCATAAATGTTAGATTGAAAGCTATTTGAGGCTAGAGGCAGGATTTGTAGCCTGTAGGAGCAATAATCTAGGGGGAAAAAAAAGAAGAGAGCCTGAACCAGCATCATTTCGACAGCCTTAATGTCAGTGGGAATCTTTGGTACACTTTGCGGTCAGCATAAAGGAAAGCAGTGTCCTGGGAGCTTCTCCAGGGATGGGCCCTGCCTCTTTGCTTGAGAGCTTTTGAGTTATCAGGGGCTGAATGGCTGCATACCCCTCCCCAGATGGAGATGGTCCCCTCTTCAGCTGCTGGATTCTCAACGGGGCAGCCCCCCAGGCCTTCACATTGATAACATACTGCAAAGGCTACATGTTGTAAACACCAGCCCTGGTGTTTAGACAGCTTAGTGCACATCGGGGGCTTCTAGAATCCCAATATGCACAGTGCTGTCGGAGGGTTGGCTGACAAGAATACAAGGATCCATTGTTGTCTGGGTTAGAGCTTCTCTTTTAGTTGGGGGAGGGGGGAGATCCTAGGCTAGAAACTGTTCTGAATAATACAATAATCCTTCAAGGGAAAGAAAGAGCCTCTTAAGCAGTCACTAGGCTCTGAATACTGACCAGGAAGTGAGCAAAATTTTCTGAAAAAGCAGAAGTCTTGATCTGTCCAGGTGTTAGTGCTACTGCAAAGAAAAGAGTGCCAGTTTTTACAAAGGCAAAAGGGGGAACAAAAGCAGTCAGGGGCCTTTGTTTTGTTAAATCAGAAGATAATTCTGAGGGCTAGAAAAAGCCCAGGGACCCACCCCACGCACATGCCACAAAGATCCTCCACTGTATTTGTTTATATGCTGCCTCCATCACACAAAGGCATTAGAAAACACCTGTGCTGGGAAGATGAACTTGGAAGTGGGAGAAGCAGGGTGAGGGGAGGGAAGGAGAGGGGACTAATAAAGCCAGGGAGGTGAGGACACGTACAACAGATGAGCGGTGTGAGGGATGAGAGCTTGGGGTCTGGAGTCAGCGGACCTCATTCCAACCCTTGGGCAATCTCCATCCTGGATTGAAAGTGGGTGTATGAGTTTCCTACGTCTGCTGTAACAAGTTACCACTTGGCAGCTCAAAATGACACACATTTCTTCTTTTCGAGTTCTGGAGGGCAGACGTCTGAAGTCAGCTTCACTTGGTCAAAGGCCACACTGTCTTGGAAACGCGAGGGGAGGCTCTCTTCCCTCGCCTTTTGCCTTTCACTGCTACAGCTGCACTCCTAGCATTTTTGGCTCCTTACCCCTTCCACTGTCCTGAAAGCCAGCAGCACAGCATCTCCTTTCTTCTTCTGTCACGTCTCCTTCTGCTTCCCTCTTGTGAGGACACCTGATAAGGATAATCTCACTATCTCAAGATCCTTAACTTAATCACGTCTGCAAAGTCCCTTTGCCATGTAAGGGAACATTCATAGGCTCCAGGATTAGGACATGGGCATCTTTGGGAGCCATTATTTGGTCCATTACCATAGGGGTAATAATTTTCCCCACCTCTCAGGGCTGTGTGGGGATTAGGTGAAAAGGATGGCATGAAAAGTGCTGCACACATGCTACAGCTTCAGGAAATCTTTGCTGCTGATGACTTGTCATGTATTTTACAGTCACTAAAGGTATGTTTGACTATGCGCTTTCTTAAAACCAAATCAAACAAGGAAATTACATTGTTTGCAAAATAAAACCAGTTTTTAAGGAAATGTTCAGCTTTTCCTGGGATGAGCTGTGAGACAGATTTCTCCCTGGAGTCGATGGCATCTCAGACAGCATCTCCGTAAGAGATGCCGCGGTGTCTCACACCTCCTGTTTCTCACGGTGCCCCTCAGCGTGGACCAACGGCTCGTCACTCAAATGCAACTCAGGATCAATTTTTCAAAGGGCCACGATAGACGCTTCCGTGAATGCAGCACTAGAAGGTCTGGGTTTCTCAAGGGGAAAGTTCAGCTACCTGTAGGAATGGATGAGCTGCATGTGCTCCAGGCAGCCATCCGCAAATGTCACTATTACTGCCGTTCTTGTTGTCGCTGCAGTTATGGGGGTTTTGATAAGAGTTGGAGAGCAGATATCTAGGTTGTATTTTCTGGCAAGAGCCTTGCGTGTAGACCTCAGTGCTGCCATTTAACATGCTTTGACATCAACAAGGCAGAAAGGACGGTCATAAAAAGTAAGAGACCTGTGACACATGCCTGCAGGCTGCCCTTTTGGTTTCTCTGATGTTCACAGTCAACCTGGCCATTCAGGTGGCTCCTAGGAGTAATCTAGGACAGGGCAGGGTCAGCAGATGAAGCCCGCAGGCCAGACCTCACCTCCTGCCTGTTCTTTTGTGGTCAATGAGCTAAGAATGGCTTTTACATTTTTAAATGGCTAAAAAACTCAAAAGAAGACTAATATTTGTTGATGAGGATTTTAGGCTGGTTATTTTTAAAACTGCAGATGAGAAGCAGGCTCCGAGGACTGGAATTTTGCTTGCCCTTTTGAGAGACATTCGCACTTGTGAAGGAAGGGGGGATGACCTTGTAGGGACCCGAAATTGGCCACCCCAAGATATGTCTCTTTGGCATCGGGATTGTTTTGGGCTGATTGCTTTTGATAAACTGGGACAGGGAAGGAGGCTCTGGGGAATGGAACTTGCCCTTGTTGGGACACATTTACATTTGTAAGATAAATCTCTATCTGTAGAGGGTGCCTCCCTCTCTGTACCAGGAAGAGGAGGAGAGATGACCTTGTCCCTAGAAGCTCTTAATGGGGAAGGCAAGAACTGAAGTTGGTTGCTGTCTGGCAATCTCATGTAACTGGTTTAGGGTGGTGGCGTCTAACCTTTCTAACCTTTACTTAATCCGATTTGATTCTTGTCTAAAAGTCATGGGATCACCCAATGACCAGACCCCACCTGCACTGATACCATTTTAACTTTTTTTCGTGTTCTTTCCTTTGTCTTGTAAAGAGATGAATCATATACCTATGCCTTAAATTTAGCCCTAACCCTCAACTCGCGGCAGCAGCAGGAGCTCTGACTGCCCGTGGGTCCTGTCCCCACGCACCAGCTCTGCCTGCCCATGGGTCCTGTCCCCATGCTATTCCACACTATTCTCTAAATAAAAGAGCACTACTGCCAGATCTTGAGAGTCTAAGAAATCTTTCTTTCGACTCCTCGGCTCACCGACCCCGCATCATTTGTGACATATAAAACTTCTACGAAATTCACATTTCTGTGTCCATAAATAAAGTTTTATTGGAACACAGCCGCACTCATTCATTTGTGTGTTGTCTGTGGCTGCTCCCGTGCTGCAACGGCAGAGTGAGCACTGTAATAGTGGCTGCATGGCCCACAGACCCTAAAATATTAACTATTTGGCCCTTTACAGAAAAAGTTTCCTGCTCCCTGGCCAAAGTTAAAAACGAATCTCTCTAGCTCTTCGCCAGGTGAGGCCCTCAAGTTCTGAGTCTTCCAGATGATTCCAGCCATAGAGAGGCTGCATGGCCAAGTGAACTTGACACCAAAACCACCATGATTGCAAGGAATTTGTAGGATCCCTTCGAGAGCATCATCATTGCCTTAATAATTTCTTGCTTCTGCATAACATTTTACAATTTATAAAGTCTTTCCATTACAAGGTGTCATTCAATGCTTATAAACAGCCCTAGGAGGTACCTAGGATGTTTATCTTCATTTTCCAGGTATAGAAACTGAAGCTCATACATACTAACTATCTTAATGAAGTAACATACCTGAGCCATGATACAAACCTAAGTGTCTGATTCCATGCCCAGTGACTTAAAGCTGTACCATGGAATTCTGATACGGAGTAACCCAGGCCATCTTGCCCCAGAAACTAGGCTGCAGATGGGGGAAGGCACAGCTCAAAACACTCAGTCTTTGGGGGAAGAGTTGAAAACCCTTAGTTCTCCATGGACTAGCAAAGAAGGAGGAGGAGAAGAAGGAGAGAAATTTGTCTTCTGACTCAAGGATTGTCTCCTCTTCCCCCACCCCCTCTAGCCTCCCGTCTCTGCACACACTCAGGCCTGGGCCAGCCTGGCTCTTCCCAAGGATCCGAGGTCCATCGGGCCCCGCAGCAGCCACGGGTAGAGGGACCCCCTCACTCTACCTGTTTCAGCCGTGCGTACCAAGTTCTCTTTATTGAAGGTGTCTGAAATGACATCTCCCAAATTAAAAGAAGTGAATGGAGGGCCACTTGCTGGTCAGTGAGAACAGCTTATTTTGTGCCAGGAGCCCTCCCGTGCAGTTGGCATACTAATTTCAAAGGGAAACCCTATTTCCCTAACATCCAACAGCAGTTTCCTCTGTGGAAAAGTTGGTGGGTCAGGAGGGGGAACCCATCTCTGGCAGGAAGATGAGGCTGTGGGTGGTCTCTACAGCACCTGGCCAGTCACCTGGAGGTTCTAGGGTCAGGGGACCACGGCATCCAGTCACCATGCTTCAAACTTGCAGTTGACAACTGCTCGCCTCTCCGTTGGGGCTGTCGGCCCCATCCACTCTGCCTAAACAGGTTTTGTGTGTTGCTGAAGTTTGCTACAGGCTGGGCATTTCATCTGACCTCCAAGAAGTCCTTAATTCTAAAGTCAAAATCAGGCCACGTGCACCTGAGTAATCCATCAAGATAGTCAAACGGGACAATTAATCAGACTTTAAGAATGCAAACCAACGCTGGCAACATCTCCTCCAAGACAGAGGGTAAACTGCAAATGACCCAGCTGCCCAGCAGAATGAACAGGCATGTGGATAAAATGTGTTCATAGAAACATTTTTTTAAAACTGCCCTGGGAGGAAAGAGACGGGGAAAGAACTGCTTCCCTCAAAATGTAATAATTCTGAAGCAAATGGAGCATAAGACAAACACAAAAGAAGGAGCATCAAGAAATAATAATAATGGAAAACAGTCCAGGCCACATAGTCATTTAACAATACTTTAAAATATTGCGCAGAGAAAGCAATTTCTCTCTTAGATTATTTTCCTGGATTAATAGGGATAAAAAAACTGTGCGGTTAAAGAAAAGCAGACAAATAGCCACAGAAACAAAGATGCAATTCCAGAGGGATAGCTTGGACGTGCAGGATTAAACAGCTAGCTGCCTTGAGCAGAGCAAGGCCTCTTTGCCGAAGCTTAAAGACAGGAAGTTGATAAAAATATAAGAATGTCACCACTGAGATGCAGATTTTTTTTAATGGGAACAGGAAAAGGTTGAAAGTGGACAGCAGCTGGAGAAGAAGGAATCCTGTGGGTGTGTCCTGCTACCGGGCCGCAGGTTCCTCCCTGCATCTGCGGCGTTTGGTCGTCATTACCATTTACAGCCAAACCTCCAAGGCCCTGTTAATTCTCCTAAGCACTTTTTAAAAGAGACACTGAGTCACTTAGTGAATAGGGGCCTAAAGAGGGAAAAAAGCCAAGAATCTGAATCTAAGAGGCCTCTTCTGTACAGGCAGGAAATGTCCTCCCAGTGGCTGTTCAGGGCTCATCCTCAGGCAAAATCTCCAGGGGCGGCTTTGCTCATGTGTTGGAGGAGAATCTTTGGAAAAGTAGAGATGGGGCGGGTGGGGGGAGGGGAGGCTACAGTTCTGCAGCTATTTTTGTAGAAACTGCAGCATAGGGGACACACCCCCAAAGCAGCCACCAGTGTGAGGTCCCTGCGGAGGCTTCAGACTCAGGGGTGCAGAAGGGGGAGTCTTAGGGACAAGAGCAGCTGTTTTTCCTAAGGCCAGGAAAGCCAAGGTGAGAGAGCCGTTTCCCAGCTCAGCTTGTGCAGCTGGAGCCCCTGGCAGAGCCCAGCAGGCACCTGGCTCCCAATGACGAAGGAGCACCCAGCTGGCAGAGCCCTCAGCAACATCGAGAAAAGCAGTCACGCATAAAAGCAAAGCAGCAGCTTTGCTCTGGGATCCTACACCAGCCAAGCGGGCATCGGAAGAAGATCCCCTGGGAAACAAGTATTTGCACATCGGGCTGGGTGCGGCCGACGGGTGATTCATGCTCAGTGGGCAATGTGCTAGTCAGCATCGCCAGCCTTGTGTGGGATCCAAGAAGGCACAGTTGTGCATCCCTTCTTGAAATTCTGCACCAGTTCCCCTGCAGTGCTTCTCTGCCTGCAGAACAGAAATGAGCGGTAGCCAGCGCAGTGGCCGGGAGGGAAAAGAAAGGATCCTCAGCCCACAAATTGCTGTTCTGAGCACAATTGATAGCGGAAGCTTCACCCAGGCTGCCTGCTGTCAATGGGCTCCCTTATTTGAGGCCTGACACCTGCCCTCTGGCCAGGTGGAAACTGAGCTAGCTCCCGTGAGAAATCCAGAATAGAACGATCAGGTTCCCCCGCCTGTTCGCCGTTAGAATCCTCTCCCATAGCTGGGCTTTTTCTTACAGGGCTTCTCTGTATGTTGTAGTGCTCAGTTTAGTCTTCCTATACTGCAATAAAAATATCTCTTTAAACAATTAAACTCTACTGGCATAGTTAATAAATCAAAACTTTGTAAATTTCACAAATTAATTTTATCACAGACATACATACATTGGTCAAATTTATTATTAGAATTGTCTGAAGCATTTAAATTAATACAGCAGATCTTTAAAAATGCTTTAAAATCCTTAAAAGCAGGCAAAGCAAATACGAATTATCACAGTGATTATTTCATTTATTATTACCTTTTTTCTTAAACTAGTGTTAAAATATTGATATCATGAGTTTAAATTTCTTTATCACCTTCACACTGATATTCATTCTTACCTGTATTCTTACACCTTCTTGGGGTTACACTTAGCTCAGTATTGTCCTTGGTGTCTAGTATGTTCCAGACCAAAGATGAAGGCTATCAACACAGACCAGCCGAGCACGCAGGTTTTGAGTTACCAATCAGTGGATTCTGGGCCTGGGGGCTGGTCAGCAAGTGGAGGTCTCTATACTTAAACTTGACCTATTACATCCTGAAGACCTTGGAAGACCCTTCGCTTCACAGAGTTCCCTGCATCCTGGTGCTTTTTCCTCAAATGCCGTGTGCTTTGCCGGGTCATTGTGATGTTCTTCATTGTCCTAGCATTACTGTGCATTAACCTGGTTGGTCAGCATTGCTGGAAACGTATGCCTGCCACAGTAACGTCAAAACTAATAGAGGGACCATTTAGAGGAGATGATGAATTTTGCCCGCATGGTTAAGGCTCATCTTTACAACATTCAGCTGATTCATCTTAGAACATAGCATTGGATCATCTTTCTACTTGGATCTTCTACGTGATTGCTGGTGCTGATTTGACTATTGTCCAGCTTTCTATCCAATTTTTGTATGGGATCATTTGAGCTGATCCATCCTTCTGTCCTATTTTTTTCCAAGTTCTTCTGTTCTATTTTTTTCTGGCTCATTCACAATTCTTTGTCCTTACTCCTACCTTCTTACAAAGATAGAGAAAACCACATAGTTCTCTCTGGTCTATCCATACGGGTGGAAACACTCTGAATCCCTAAATAAGTAAGAACAAGGCTTCGTGTTCATCTGGTACTTGGGATGTAACCCAACCTACTTCCTGTCATTGTTAAGCCTGCATCACCCAGACATGCTTGCTAAGTAATTCTTAAAGACAGAATCACGAAAGATGACGTTTTCAAGAGCTCAAAACAACAGACACAGTCTTTCCTCCTATTCCTGGCAACTGCCTGGTATTGCTAATGCCATTTGCCCCAACCAGCAAAAGAGAGGAAGCTCCCAGTGGTCTCCTGCCGCAGCCCCCCCCCCCCCCCCCCCCCCCACCCCAGGTCAGAGACGGGCATGACAGGCTACACTGGCAGTGGCTTTCTGGATTTACAATCCCTCGGCCAGCGTGGTGGTAGAGAACTGTGGTCTTTCCAATCACAGTTCACGGTAGCTGTATATCCACAAAGGGAGGAAAGGGAACCTGCTCCAGCAGGGGGGGCAGGTTTCTAAAGTGGCTCTTGGATGCAGCCTTATGCTCTGTGAGGCCAAATGATCAGCTTCTGACACTCCCGCCTTGCAGCCATCTATTGTGTAAATGAATGTTAATTGACCCTGAAAAGAGTCAGGCTTGGGGAAGGGGTGTGTTGCATGACCACCTATTTCTCCACAAGCCTGGCATTCTGCAGACAGAATGGGGAGGGTCAGCATTCTGCCAGTCCCTGCCCACAGGCTCAGGGTACTCTGAGGACCTCTTACAGAACTGGGAAATGTTCCAGCCAAACAGAACCTCAGGGCTTCAGTCCAGGCTCCTCCTTGTTTAGAAGAGGAAACTGAGCCAGAGAGGCAGTGTGTCCTAAACACGGCCACAAAGCTAGACAGCAGTGGAACCCGAGAGGACGCTCCCGAGTCAGCGCTCCTTCCTCCCTCCAGCATAAAAGCCATGATGTGAACTCGCTCAGTTTCAGGTCAAAGACAGCACATACACCAAGACCAGACCCCCTCCTTCACCCCCACATCTCCAAAGAACAAAGGATCCTCTTTCTCTGCAGCCCTCCTCTTAAGGTGATTTGCTCACATCCCTTCTTGCCCAGGCTCCTATAAAACATGAGCCTTTACATATACAAAAGATCTATGGGCTCCTTTACAATACTGAGAGGACCAACAGTTCCAGAAACATACTATCATTGCAGACTTTACATAGAAATGGCGTAGTCTCACAGAGCAGCAAAAGCGTGAGCTTGTTTAGCATGAGAGCTGACTTCTTATATGGTATGAGCTCAGTAAGATTCTAACAACGTCTAGAAAACAAATAACCTTGACAGAGGACACCTGACAAAAATATAACAGGTGACTTGGGCCCTTAAACCCTGAAGGTTGATGCCAGCAGACTGCTTCTTTGGTCTTTTCTTCATACATAGAAAAGCTTGCTAAGTGCAACCATCTCCAGGCATCAGCAAGCACCCACTTCCTTCACCCCCGGCCCCTGGGGTTATCTGGCTCGGGTCTGGATCCCAGATGGAGGCTATTCCGAAAGGGGAGTGCCAGGAGCCACAATCCTCCAGAGACTCAATTCTAGCCTGACTACTATCCAAGTAGTGTGGACAGTGGGCAGGAAGATCATTTTTCCAGGGTGAAAAACAGCTCCTTCGCCTCACATTTGGCTTTCGTTTTAACTAAATCAAAGGTCAGTTCTTATGTAAGTGAGTGCGTACATTTCCAAAAAGAATACCTGAGGAGAAAATTGCCAAAGGCTCTTGGTTTATTTGAACCAGTGGTTGAATAGAGCGTAGGCTCACCAGCAGATATCAAGTGTCCTAACAAAATTCTGTCTGAAACTTTAAAGCTGATAAAGGAAACAATGAACAGGAGGCTCCTGTGCAAACACTGGCTGGTCTCCGGGTCTCAGCAGTGCTGCCTTCCTTGGGAGGCGGATCTGCAAAGTTCTGGGAAGTGGTGACAGGAGAACAAGCAAGAGAAAGAGAGCCATAGCTACCTTCCTGCAAAACCAGTCATCTCCCTACATCTCACTCATTCCAGAAGATGTAGAGCCAGGGCCAAAAACCCAAATACCCTTGTGGAAAAGGCAAATTATGAATGAAGTGGGCCAGTTGTAATTTACAACTGAAAGTGACAGGGACTGTAGCACTTGCCTCATCTCAAGGACAAAACTACTGTTCTGGGGCCGACCCGGTGGCGTAGCTGTGAAGTGCACACATTCTGTTTCGGCAGCCCAGGGTTCACTGGTTCGGATCCTGGGTGTGGACATGGCGCCGCTTGGCAAGCCATGCTGTGGTAGGCATCCCACATATAAAGTAGAGGAAGATAGGCATGGATGTTAGCTCAGGGCCAGTCTTCCTCAGCAAAAAGAGGAGGATTGGCGGTAGATGTTAGCTCAGGGCTGATCTTCCTCACAAAAATAAAGAAAAGAAAAGAAAACTGTTCTGCTCCGTCTGATCACCATGTGAGATTCTGGTAGCTGTGATGTAGAATCTTCTAATTTTTCAAAAGAAACTAAAATTCCTAATCTAGAGTACAACTTCCTAACTTATGAATATGGTACCTAGTCTAAGTGCTTTTAAACAATGTACAGGCCAAGAAAATGCATCTGAAAGCTAGGACCAACCCAGGAGCTAGCCACTATAGCCTCTGCTGTAGAGAGGGGGGATTTCATCTGGTCATGCCTTTTTTTGCCACCCCCACCAGAGGACCTTCCCTTCCTGGACTCAAAGCATCTCTAAGAAACCATCTGACAGTTCATGATCACTATCCTCGGTATTAAAGTGATGTCACCACATGAATCGCCAAGAATACCAAGTATGTAATAGTTAGGTATCTACATACTCAGTCTGGAATATTCTTACTGGCCCCAAAATCGAGTATTCAAATATGTCCAGTTCATGCTATTTCCACCATCATCCAAACACCTGGAATTGCTAGTTAGATTTTGTGCCAATTTTGACCCAAATCTGTTGAAATGCCTCTTGCTACCTACAAACATCACTAAAATGTGTATTTCTGAAAGATAGCAAGAAAGTAGGAAGCCTAGAGTATAAATTACTCTAGAAATATAACAATTTCTTTGAATCTACAATATTTATAACACCATATACGTAGTCAATTCTCACTATAAATGAGAGGAATTGGTTTAAATATTAGTTTTAGAATTTCCTCAGAAATCGTCCCTGACACAAGGAATTGAGTGCAAAAGTTATTTGAGAAATGATCCTAGGAAGCACCAGAAGAGAGTGAAGAAGTGAGACAGGGAAGAAAAGGAAGCCAATCCAGGAAACTGCTGTGGGCAACTGGGGCTTGGTCCTTCTGGGGACCCCAGGGAGACCCTGTGAAACGTGCGTTGTAGTGGTCAGATCTGAAGGTAGAAGAAACTGGGGTATTGATCCTGCAACTGTCTATCATGGCTGTTCTGGGGACATTAACCAGCACTTCTGGCTTGACTATGTATGGAACAGGCTCCTCACGCCAAAATCCAGAGGCATGGGTTATTGCAAGAAGGCTTTGGAGAGAATAAATGCTCCACTACAGTATCCTTGAGCATTTGAATCTCTAATACACATGAAAGCATTGGTAAACAGGATGCTGGAGAAAGAGAGACCAAGACAGTCCACAAAAAAATGACCTAGGCATCTAGGGAAATGGCAGAGTAAGGAATCTTCTGGCCTACATATCATGAAAAACTATCTTGCTATAAAATATCTGAAAATAATGGGTAAAATGTGATGCAAATCTTTTTAAATGCATAGCTGAGCTTGCAAAACTGGATGGGAGATCTCCAGGAGCCAAAACAAAGAGAAAGCCCAAATTCTGAGTGGAGACCCAACATTGAAACTGTGTCCACCCGCAGAAAATGTGTCTCCATGAACCAGAACTTAGGCTTCAACGGCTGTGGGGGAGTTTGTAAACAACGCCCTGTGCTGTGCAAGGTGGCAAACTGATCCCTCCATGACGCCAGGACCTTCAAGGAGTTATATCCACAATAAAAAAGTGGATACGACAAAATACACTATTCAGCAAAAAATGGAAGACCAGGAAACTTACCTAACTCTGCCTGGCCTCTGGAGAAAATAAGTCTTCCCTGAGAATTGGTAGCTCTAGACCTGATATCACAGAGATTTGGGGCCCAAATGTATACTACCTTTACGATCCAAGAAATCCCAAACCTAGAGATGAAATTGAAGTGGGTCTTGATTGATTGGGAACGCCTGGGGCATATTGGCAGCAGGAAATGTAAATCACCTCTGGAGGGACACACACCTTCAATTCAGAGTTCACAGAATTTTTAAAGATTGAGTTTATAATCCAAAATTTTAAAACACAAAGAAATAAACCATCATGAGGGCAATTCAGCAGGAAAAAAAAAAAAAAACCATCAGAGTTATACCCCTAAATATATTATATTTGGAAAATAGAAGAGGAGTTTGGAAGATGGTGGCATTGGAGGATCCTGAACTCAGCTCCTCCCACGGACACAGGACACCTACACCACCTGTGGAACAATTTCCTCTGAGAGAGATCTGGAAACTGGATGAAAAGAACCTCCACAACAAGGGACAACATGGAGAGGGGTGGAAGAGGCAGAGATATAGTCCTGCTGAGGGAAAAACCACACCCCACCCCAGCCACAGCGCTTCACAGTCAGGAGCCAGCTCAAAGGTACAGAGCTTTTCCCAGAGAAGCAGGAGATTTGAACTCCACATTAGCTACCCCAGCCCTTAGATCCAGCACAAGAGAGACATGATCCTAAAATTCCTGGCTTTGAAAACCAATGGAGAATAAACCCAGGAAAACTATAGAATTCCAGGGAGAGGAAACCTGCTCTTAAAGGGTCCATGCACAGACTCACTTGACCTGGAGACCAGCATAAAAAAACACCAGATAGAAAACTGCATAGTCCATTGGTAAAAAAAATGTGCACTTATTAAGCTCAGAGCACACCTTGGAGAGGTAGGAGGCAAGTGGGTCCACCCCCCAGAGACTGAGACACTGGTGGCGGTCATTCTTGTGACCTAGTTCAGCCACGCTGACACAGACACTGGCAGGCACCATTGGAATCATTCCTCTAGCCTCTTAGTGCAGAGGCCTGCCCTGCCTACTAGGGTACCTGAGACAAGTGAGTGCAGGCATGGCAGACAGCCTGCCCCAGGGACTGGCCATGCCCACCAGCAAGCTCACAGCAGACGTGTGCCACTGGACCTCGCAAACAGCCACACAGGTGGTCTGCCCTGCCTACCAACACCTGAAACGGTTGTGCACTGCCCCACAGGAGAGGGAGGGCTGCCCCTCCCATAGGCACACCTGAGGCAGCTGCACACCTCAGGGCCACATAGCCAATTGCTCTGGAGGCTTGCCCTGCCCAAGAGTGAGCTGGCAACAGCCACATGGCACACAGCTAGCCTCACTGGAAGCCCCACCCACCAGCACATCTGAGGGAGCTGACTGCCACTGGGCCATGCAGCCGCCACACTGGGGGCCTGCAGCAGTTGTGCACTCCTGGGCCTAGCAATCAGCCACACTGGGGGCCTGACTGACTCACTAGCAAACCTGCAGTAGTTGTATGCTACCAGACCTCCCAGCCAGCCATGCTAGGGGCTAGCCCCACCCAACAATGTGCCCATAGCAGCTGCACATGGCCAGGCATTGCAACCAGCCAGCCCAGGGGCCAGCCCAGCCTACCTGTGCATCTGCAGCAATAGCAGCCCTACCACAACAGAAGGCCTCCTGCGACCCCTGCAGGAAATACCCCTGGAGCATTTGGCACAGGTGATGAGACAGGAGCATGCTGCTGGATCCCATAAGACATCTGCTACATAAAGCCACATTTCCAAGATTGGGAGACATAGCTGATCTACCTAACACATAGAAATAAGCACAGAGAAGTAGGCAAAACGAGGAGACAAAGGAATGTTTCCAAATAAAAAAAAACAAGACAAATCCTCAGAAAAAGAACTAAATGAAACAGAGATAATGATCTACCTGGTAAAGAGCACAAACTAATAGTATAAGGATGCTCACTGATCTGGAGAGAAGACGAGATGAACACAGTGAGAACTTCAACAAAGAATTCAAAAATATAATACAGAAACTGATATATAACAATGTACCCCTGAAATTTACACAATGTTATAAGCCAATATGACCTCAATAAAATAATTTTCTAAAAATTAGAAAATATAAAAAAGAACCAATCACAGCTGGAGAATACAGTAGTGGAAATAAAAAATTCTCTAGAGGGAATCAACAGCAGAGTAGATGACACAGAAGAACAGATCAGCAATCTGGATGAAAGAGTAGAGGAAATCACCCAAACTGAATAGAAAAAGAAAAAAGAATTAAAAACAATGAGGACAGTCTAAGGGACCTCTGGGATGACACCAAGCATAATAATATTCACATTATAGGTGTCCCAGAAGGAGAAGAGAGACAGAGGGGCAGAGAACTTATTTGAAGAAATAATAGCTGAAAACTTTCCTAACCTGGTGAGGGAATCAGATATCCAGGCACAGGAAGCACAGAAAGTACCAAACAAGATGAACCCCAAAAGACCCACACCAAGACACATTATGATTAAAATATCAAGAATTAAAGATAAAGAGAGAATCCTAAAAGCTGCAAGAGAAAAGCAACAAGTTCATGCAAATGAAAGCCCCTAAGGCTATGGGCGGAGTTTTCACCAGAAACCTCATGGGCCAGAAGGGAGCAGCACGACATACTCGAAGTGCTGACAGGAAAAACCTACAACCAAGAACACTCGTGCCTGCGAGATTATCACTCAGAACGGAAGGAGTGGGAAAGAGCGTTCCAGACAAGCAAAAATAAGAGCTCGTCACCACTGAACCAGTCTTACAGGAAGTGTTAAAGGGACTTATGTAAGTGGGAAATAAAAGGCCACAAATAGGATTAAGAAAATTATCAAAGAAAAAAAAATCACTGGTAAAGGCAAATATGCAATAAATGTAGTGGATTAACCAGCTATAAAGCTAGTATGAAGGTCAAAAGACAAATTATCTCTTTCCATGATAAGAGGTTAAGGGATATACAAAAATGAAAGAGGTAAAATATGATATCAAAAACATAAAACGTTGAGGGAGGAATAAACAAGTAGAACTTTTAGTACGAGGTCGAACTTGAGCCCGTAAATTTAATATAGATTGCTATTTACATAGGGTATTGTATACGAACCTCATGGTAACCCCAAACCAAAAACCTATAATAAATACACAGAAAATAAAGAGACAGGAACCCTAACATAACACTAAAGAAATCAGAAGGGAAGAGAGCAAGAGAAGAAGAAAGGAACAGAGAAGAACTACAAAAACATCCAGAAAAAGGTAACAAAATGGCAGTTAAGTACATACTTATCAATAGTTACTTTAAATGTAAATGGACAAAATGCTCCAATCAAAAGACACAGGGAGGCTGAATGGATAAACAAACAAGACCCATATATATGCTGTGTACAAGAGACACACTTCAGACCTAAAGACACTCACAGACTGTAAGTGAAGGGATAGAAAAAGACATTCCATGCAAACGGAAACAAAAAGAAAGCTGGGTAGAAATACTTATATCAGACAAAATAGACTTTAAAGCAAAAACTGTAACAAGAGACAAAGAAGGGTACTACATAATGATAAAGGGAACAATTCAACAAGAGAATATAACATGTAAATATTTATGCACCCAAGTTGAAAATACAACAACAACAACAACAAAAACCCCACATAGACACAGAGAATAGATTGATGGTTACCAGAGGGGACATGGGGAAGGGAAAGGGCAAAAGGGGTGAAAGGGCACATGTGTATGGTGACAGATGGCAACTAGACTTTTGGTGGTGAACACAATGCAATCTATACAGAAGTAGAAATATAATTATGGACACCTGAAATCTATATAATGTTATAAACCAATGTTACCTCCACAAAAAATAAATTTAAAAAAATGAGGTAACATGAGTTCAAATGCCAGTTTTGCCATTTCTAAAGAATATTTATAAGATACAGAATATAAAATAAGAATGTGTCCTTTGTTTAAAGAAATAAAAGAGGAAATCTAAAACATGAGCAAGGAAAATGTGTCAGAAAAAAGATTAGAAAGCTTTGAAAAAGGATCAAATAGAAGCCCTTTAAATGAAATAGTCACTGTTGAAATAAATTAATATTTAGATTAAAACATAGATTTAAAAGTAGCTTAGAGAGAAATAATGAACTGGATGAAAGATCTGGAGACACTACTCAAAATAGATTACAGAGAAATAAAGGGACAAACAATATGAGCTACAGAATAAAATAGAGAAAATGAGGAAAAGGCAATTTCTGAAGAAAAAGTGCTAGAAGTTTTTAGAATTAATGAGACACATGAATCTTCAGATTCAGTGAACACAACAACTTCTTTGCAGGATTCGTAAAAAGAATTCCACAACTAGACCAATCAGAGTAAAACCACAAACAACAAAGGAAAAAAAATACTGGTATGAGTAGCAGGAGAAATTACCTAATGAGAAATTATATTTAGGCTGATAGCAGATTTGTAAGCAGCAACAGCAACATAATCAGAGAAAAGAGAAAGTAGCAATCAATCTAGAAGTCTATATGATTCAATAATGAGTGAATTAAAGACTTTTTTTGAATAGACAAAATCTAGAGTTTGCCACCAAAAGACTCTCAGTAAAGCAACTTTCTAAGGGACACATCACAAAGAAATAAAAGAATCCTACAAGTAAGTTCTGATATGCAGGACGGAATGGCAAGTAAAGAATTGATAAACTTAAATAAGCAATGAATGTAAGGGTGATAATAATGTCTAATTTGAAACAGGAAGGTGTTAGTTTTCTATTGCTGCATAACAAATTACCCTAAAACTTAGCAGCTTAAAACAGCAAACAATACTATCTCACCATTTTTCTCTGGGCAGCAATTTGTGGCGGCCTAGTTGGCAGTCTCTGATACAGGGTTTCTCACAAGGCTGATCACGGTGTTGGTCTGGGTGGCATGCATCTCAACACTCTACTGGGGGAAGATCTGCTTCCAGACCCTTGTGAGTAAATGGCCATAGGCAGGCCCCACAAGGTCCACTCCGAGCTCCCTCACATGGCTGTTACCTGGGTTCAGGTCCTCAATGGCTGTTGGCCAGAGACATCGGTTTCTTGTCACACAGGCCTCTCCACAGGTCTACTCAGAACATGGCACCATGCTTCCCTGGAGTGGGAGCTCTGAGAAAGAGAGTAAGTGAGGGCAAGAAAGACAGACGTCACAGGCTTTTAGTGGCCTAATCTCAGATGCAACGTCCCAACACATTTGCCGTGTTCCACCGCTTCGAAGCAAGTCTCTGGGTCACTCAAGGGGAGAGGTTCGTATAAGAGGCATGAATACCCAGAGGAAGGATCAGTGGGGGCCGTGACGGAGGCTGCCTTCCCCAGGGGAATAATATAGCACAAACCGCAGGTAATAATAGCACATGGAGGAGGGGCTGGTGATGGAACAGAAAGCATTCTGATGTCCTTGTCCTTGTATTTTTCAAGAAGAGAGTAAAGAATATGTTTAGCTTTGCAAGATGAGAAAGTTCTAGAGATCTGTTGCACAACAATGTGAACGTACTTAACACTACTGAACTGTGCACTTAAAAATGGTTAAGATGGTAAATTTAATGTCATGTATTTTTCACCACAATAGAAAATAAATAAATAAATAAATGCCAAGGAAAAAAAGAAAAAAAACATATTGGAAGCATTCCCTTTAGAACCAAGAATGAGACAAGAATGCCCACCATCACCACTTCTACCCAACATTACCCCGAAGACCCTCACCAACACAGTAAGACAAGAAAAAGAAAATGCTTAAGGATTTGAAAGGAGAATACAAAATATTACCATATGCATATAATATGACTGTCTACATAGAAAACCCTAATCTAAAAGTTATTGGAATTAATAAGAGAGTTGAATGCACAATTTGTCTGTAACCAATTTATTACATTATTCCAGGAGATAGCTAGCATGTGGTGCTTTGGTTAATTCATTTTCATGGCTGTAGAGTAGATCCCTATTTGTGCAGACTACAATTGTATACATTCTCCTTTTGACAAATATTTAGGTTGCTTCCAATTTTCTACAATTACAGATTGTTGTGAGCAGCTATTATCCTTATATCAAAAAAAGCTTCCCAGCCCATAGGGACTTTACTCTCGCTTCTCTGAAGCTTAAGTCCAGGCAAAGGTATTGAGAATTGCTCTAGTTTCACTAGTTTTGTCCAGTAACATTTCCATACAGTAACAGTTTTTAAACACTATGTTCTGAAAACACATTTATTTAACAGAGGGTAAGAAAAAGTGAACAACATCCAACTGGTTCCAGCAATGGTGTGAAAGAGAAGGGTGAAGTGTCAAGTCACGGGTCTACTTGAAACTTGGCTGTGATCGATTGATGGGTAGCATTTCACTTGTGTTCAGAGAAAGCGAGGGGCGGGAAGGCTGTGGCTGTTCAGAAGGAGCACTGTTCTCATTTGCTAATCTCAGTTAGGTTTCCCATTTTGTTTTTCCTGTCAGTTTGCTATCTCCCAATCTAACCTTTTTTATATTTTTAGCAAAAGTGTTTTCATCCTTTAATCAAGAGGAAAATACTAGGATTGTATTGATTCGGGAAGCAGAGGAACAAGCCCTCTCCTTGGTTGAGAATTTATATTGCTGGCAGAGGGGCCAAACCAAAGGCAGCTGGTTCTTTTCTCCTCCAGCATCGACCTGTCAGTGCTTGTAGCCCAATATTACTCGGATCCTGTTCCCAGGTGGTCTCTGTTACACAAATGACAAAGTACAAATGAGAAGTGTGGAGTTTCCCATAGAAACATCTCCCTCCTTCCCATCAGGGGGAGCTCTATTGATATTGGGATGTCCAGCGGACCCATTGTGGCTCCATCTCAAGATGTAAAAGATGCAGGAAGCAATGGTGAGCAGGTTTTGGGAACAAGGAATTCTGCTTCCCTGATTTCAGTACAAGACATCCTGGTAGAAACTCCCGTTGGGTACCCACTTCTTCTCAGGAAACCTCCACGGTATCTTTCGGGAGACTCAATTTCATGCTATCAAGATACTGTGCCTCTTACTCTCTGATGACGAACAAGTCTGTGATCCTCTTTGAACGCTTCCTCCTCCTTCAGATGCCTTTCTGTGGGGGCACTCTTCTGCTCATTCTAAAGCAGGGTAGTCAACAGTCAGAAACAGTGTCACTCTATGGTCCCTTCACAGACCTGCTAACAGTGAAGAAGAGGGTTTTTACACGTGTCATGGACTGAACGTTTGTGTCTCCCCAAAATTCAGATGTTGAGCCCTAAAGCGCAGTATGATGATATTCGGAGGTGGGGCCTCTGGGAGGTCATTAGAGTTGGACGAGTTCACGAGGATGGGCCTCCATGATACGATTAGTGTCCTTATAGGAAGAAAAGACCAGAGCTCGCCCTCTGCCGCGTGGAGAAGTGGGCCCTCTGCGAAGGGGGAAGTGGGCTCTCACCAGGAACCAAATCAGCCAGCTTCTTGACCTTGGACACCCAGCCTCCAGAACTGCAGAAGTAAATGTCTGTGGTTTAAGCCACCCAGTCTGTGGGATTTTGTCACAGCAGCTCAAGCTGACTAAGACGACCCATGAGCTCTGTCAACAGGCTTGCTTCCTAGAAAAAGGGTAAATTGGGTTTTTTCGTCTTGAGGGTCTGATGGGGGATTGGAGGCAGCAGTGGACAATTCATCACCATGTGTGGGGAGAGCAATCCTCAAGGGGGAGAAAAATATATTAAGTTGATCTTGCGCTAGAAAGCATTTGGGAAATAAGTCTCAAGAATTAACACTTGTTCTGCAGGCATCTGTGACGGAGTGTGGCCAAAATTGCCTCGGGGGCTGTGGACGCCTCATGTGGAAGGAAGGGTGGTGGCTGAGTAAGGAAGGCCCTGTCACAGTCGTCCAGGTCGCCTCCTCCCCAACCGGGGGCACTAGCAGCAATTAGCCGTGCCTGCTCGCCTGCTCATGCACTTCAGGGCGCCTATCATACGAATCATTCCTGGGGACATCCTTCTCATGTCTTGGAAGGAGTCTTGCCAGAACCTCAAAGCCTGAGTGTGTATAGAGTATCGACCTCACGTGGGACTACAAGCCCCTCTCCTGATTTCTCCCCAGGAAACCAGCTTCTCTAGCAAGTGGTTCCTTTTAAGAGGTCCTGCCTACTGAGTCTGTCCTGCATTGCTGGAGGGAATGTAAAATGTGCGGCCACTCTGGAAAAGAGTTGGGCTATTTCTCAGACAACCAAACCTACATTTATTTAACTCAGCAATCCCAGTCCTGGGTATTTATCCCAGAGGAATGAAAATTATGTCCATACAAAAACCTGTATGTGAAAAATCCTAACAGCTTTATCTGTAACTGCCCCAAACTGGCCAAATGCCCCTTTTACAGGTGAATGGTTAAACAAACTGTGGTACATCCACACTGCGGAAAAGCATGAGCACCAAACAGGAATGAAGTATTCATACATGCAACCTGGAAGGATCTCAAGGGCACTGTGCCAAATGGAAAAAAGTCAATCTCGAAAGGTTACATACAGTATGGTTCCGTTTCTGTGACGTTCTCAAGATGACAAAATTCTATTGATAGAGGAGAGGTTAGTGGTTGCCAGAGGTAGGGAAGCGGGAGATGGGGTAGGAAGAGATAGTCAAAAGGAAGTAAGAGGAAGATCCTTTGTATCTGTGTCTTGATTGTGGTGGTGGTTGCATGAGATAAAATTGCATAGAATTACACATGCACTTTTGTGTGTGCAAACACATACACGCACACGAGTGCATGAAAAAACTGGTGAAGTCTGAAGGTCTGTAGGTTGTACCAATGTCGATGTCCTGGCTTTGATGTCCAGTTATGTAAGATGTTACCACCAGAGGTGGCAGGGCCTCTCTGCACTCTTTTTGCAACTTCCTATAAATCTATCATTATTTCAGAATAAAAAGTCTAAGGAAAAGGCCTGGCCTCTAGCTTTGAGCATAAGTCCCTGCATCTCACTTGCAGGAGCACTGTCAATAGTGCAGGCCCGAGCCTCCACAGTCTAGGGCTTCTGAGAAGCTGGCACCAGAAGCAAATGAGAAGCTTAAAACCATGCCAAGTTCCTCTTTTTGCAGGTGAGGGCCGGAAGCTCAGTGAGGTAGGGTGATTGCTAGCTGTCCTCCCCATATTTAACTTTTGAGTCAAGTGGAAGGAGCTGTTCCCAGGACCACTCCAAGAAAGAACGGCCTAAAATGGAAGAGTGTGAACACCTCAGTTTCCCTGCAAGATGAGGGCCAATAATGATGGTGGAAACTCTTCCTAACCCAACAGCCAGGGAAACGCGCATTTCACCCAGGTTCGCTCCTTCTTTGGAAATATATGGGAAGAAGATAGAAATCTATCTTTCTGGTACCATTTTAAGCAAAAGAGGGGAAAAAAAAATAAGCCTCTGGCCTTTCCAGAATCCTTCCAGAGGTGATTCTGGGATCTTTCAGGTCTGTTCTTGTCCCTGCAAAAAACACCCACCTCTGACCTCAAGTCTTCCAAGAAGAAGCTGAACTGGCTGCATTTATAACATTCAAGGTGAACACCACAGATGCAGAGAGGGCTTGATTTCACGAACGGCTTTGGTCTGCAAATGTGCAGCTCCCAGAAATCCTACACTCTTTAGGACTTCAGAATTTTGTATGTGTTGTTCTCTCTGCCTCGAGGTTCATAGAAGCGAGTCCACGCAGACGATGTAGACGGACGGTCTGCCTGGTTCATACTCCAGCTGTTACAGACGTGTGACCCTGGGCCATTTCCATAAACCTGCTTTGCCTTAGTTGCCTTCGCTCTAAAATGGAGATAACAATAGTATGTCTCTCTTCAGGCTAATACATGCATAGTGCTCAGAACAGCACCTGCCTGTGGTCAGAGCTCTAAGAGTGACCACTGCATCACCTTCCCCGGTCCTCTGCAGCTTGCAAGGCTGACCTCTGCATCATCTTCCCCTGGTGGCCATCCCTGACCACCCTTGCTGGGTTATGTGCGCCTCCCTTGTTCTCCACACACCTGTGGCTGTGCTGGGTGGCGACCGTGTCTGCCTTCTCTTTCTCCTACACTCTATGCTCTGAGAAGTCAGGCGCTGTGCCTTAAAATGAATCATCTCTGTGTCCCCCCATCTGGCAGAGTGCTCAGCACGGACAGGGGCTCAAACACGTGGCTGGATCCATCAGCAACAGGTATCAGGCTCTGGTCTCTCCTGGTGAGGTAGCATCTGCAACTCTATTTTCTTGCATCTACCAAAAATAGGGAAAATCAAATTGCTGGCTTGCTCTGACTTCAAATATGTGACTCAAACACAATCTAATTGAGGGATATTAACCCCTAGTCTGGATGCTGAGAACTACAAGGGGGAAAGTAATCTTTTTGTCCCCTTGTATTAGGAGAGGGCAAATTGAGGTTAAGACTTATTAAAAGGGAAATGTATTAGCAAAACATTTGAAGAGCTAAAGGAGCAGGTGGGCTGTTTCCCAAATCAATTACTGTTCTATTACCGCTAAGGTGATATGATCCCTTACTTTTCTTCTGTGTGATTGTTTATCAACGCGTCTTCATTCACTCAACAATGGTTTACCCCGTAACTATCCCATAGTGCAATGAGCCAGTCTTGTCAGAGTGGGGAATTCAGAAATAGTAAAGGGACTGTGTGTGGCTTTGCATTATATTTTTCATTCTCAAATTCTGAAGGAGTTATTGTTCAGAGAGTTTGTAGCTTCTAAGGGTTTCTTCTAGCTCTCTCCTGAAAAAAAAAAAAAAATGTTGTGCTTTCTGTGTAGCCTGTATTTTTGCCTGTGTCCAGGAACAGAGGCAGCCTCTCGACAAGAAAAAGAGTGCACAGGAAAAAAGCAAAAGGATGCGTTGACATCCCATCCCCGAAGGTCATGAGGTCAGATACACACAACACAATACAATGCACTCCACCCAAGTCATATCCACGGGGAGAACGAAACCCCAAACTCCCAAGACTGTGGACCCTGGCCACCTCTATAACACAGAGGTCATAGGAGGGTGAAGCCGATGAGGCCACAAAAGATGCTGCTGGTATCTGAAGTAACTCCTTAATTAAGGCCGAATGTCTTATTTACCATCACAAGTTGTTTAATTTCAGGAATTGCTTGGACCCCCATCCACAAATGATTGGTCTCCTCCGCAGCACAGAGCTCTGAGCAGCCCTTAGGTGGCCGCACTCCTAAACCGGCTCGGAGCTTCTCCGGTCTTAGTCCTCCCGGCCCGGCACCTCCCGCTCCCGTGTGCCAAAACGCTGCTGTGCTTGCGCGTTCTTCTCCACATTCGGAGTTTGTATGGACGCACCCTATGTTTTATGCTCCCTCCTCCCCGACAGCTCTCTTGTCCATCACTTTAGCTCTATCCTCTTTGGCCCTGCACCCCCATCTCAAACCCTTCCGTGCCTAGCTTAGTGTTTGGCACAGAGTCAATGCTCCTGAAACAAAATAGAAAAAAATTCTCTTAGGGGCTGTTACAAGGATCCTAATTAAGCAGAGCCCTGGCTTTCCTGAAAGAATGCCTTAACAAATCACTTGGGTAGCTGCTGAGTCTCCTGGGGCCTGATGTGTTTCCGACTCCTCAGCACTGAGACAAGGAAAAGTATTTTGTTGTTTCTTTAGAGAAAGAAGTTAGAGACATGAAAAGGGCGGAGGGCGGGGGGCGGGGAGCCAGGAATAGGGTGACAATAGACTGGGGGGAGGAGGATGCCTCCCTGAAAACTCCAAATCTTTGCAAATTCTATAAAACCTGTGAAAAGGTTTGTAAGGAGACTTCTTAAGAAATCTCTGAAGGGGTTGCGCTTTTGGCCTAGAGTGATGCGATGCACGGTAGATCTAGGCCCCACTCATAAGATCACACACGCAGGCAGTGAGCTGAAAATTTGGGTGGCCTGTAACAGTGGTTTTCAAACAAGACTGGACAATAGAATCTCCTGGGGACATTTAAAAGTCTCGATGCCCAGGCAGCACCCAGATGATTCCAATGTGCTGCCAAGTTTGAGAACCAGTGGCAAAGAACCTCCCCAACTATAAATCGTGTTCAGTGCGATCCTATTTCTATCTCAAGGGCTGAGACGCACTAGCTGACATCTAGGCTTTGTTTCAGAAATGTCTATTGAACTTAACTAAGTTATTTTAATCCTAGACTGTTCTTACGTTAAAAAGAAAATTTTTAAAAGAAGTTGGTTTCATTATCTACAGCTGCAATGAGAAGAGTCAATATTGCCCTTCTATCCACTCTTTTTTTGCCCGGCTATCAGGTGTCTACTATGTGGCTAGCACTGGCCTAGACGCTTTACATGCATTAGTTTTTTTAATTCCTACAAAAACCTCCTAATGCCTCTGCTTTTTCATCTGTGCTCGGCCAGTGTCCTTTGGGTTGAGAGCAGCTGCAGCTTTGCAGAGTAACAGTGACCCAGGCAATCCCAGCCAACAAGTCTAGCAAAACTGGGAAGCTGGGTTTGTCTTGTCCCTCCCTGAGATCAACCTGAAGTGTAAGAGGAGCAGGGTCTTGGCCCATGTGTTTGGACTCATCTTGCCTCTGTCCGAAGTGCTGCCTCTTTTTTGAGTTGGTTGGCCGCACTTGCTGTTTGTCTCTCCCACATGGCAGTGTGAGGGCAGAGCCACAGCAGGCTGAGTCTGGAGACTTGAGACAGTCACTTCGCTGTCCTAGATCTCAGCCTCTTCATCACAAGATGGGGAGATTAAGACCTGAGGTCCTGGCCACTCACAAGACTGGGGAGAGAATCAATGATTCAAATGCAGTTTAAAACTTCCTGGCATTTTGGGTTCAAATCCAGTTCTACAAATGAGCAAAAACAGGGCTGATGTCAGATGTCACCTCTTGAGCAGTTTACCACTCCCTACTCACTCATCCATCATATTCCACAGCACCAGATGCCAAGGACAAACACCTTTGTTGTTGTTACATGCTATCAAGTCGGTTCCAACTCCTAGGAACTCTGTGAATGAGTGATGTCCACAATGTCCTGCCCTACTCAGCTTCTGTAGACGCCTGCCTATGGCTTCCTTTATGGGGTCAGTCCATCTCATATTTGCTCTTCCTCTTTTCCTGCTGCCTTCTACTTTTCCCAGCATTATTGTCTTTTCCAAAGAATCCTGCCTTCTCGTGATATGCCCAAAGTAGGACAGCCTCAGTTTTACCATTTTTGCCTCCAGCGACAGTTCAGGCTTAATTTACTATAGGATCCAATTGTTTGTCGTTCTGGCAGTCCATGGTATCTGCAGAGCTCTCCTCCAGCACCATATTTCAAATGAATCTATTTTTTTCCTGTCAGCCTTCTTCACCATCCAGCTTTTGCACCCGAACATAGAAATTGGCAACACAAGGGTGTGGATAACCTTGGCCTTGGTCTCTAATGACACCTCCTTACACTTGATGATCTTTCCCAGTTCTTTCATTGCTGCCCTTCCAAATCTCAGTCTTCTCTTGATTTCTTGGCAGCAGTTTCCATTTAAATTGATGACTGAACCAAGGTAAACAAATTCTTTAACAATTCCAGTGTCTTCATTGTCTACATTAAAGTTGTGTAGTCTTTCTCTAGTCATGACTTTTGTCTTCTTGATGTTCAAATGCAGTCCTGCTTTGGCACTTTCTTCTTTCACTTTCATCAGAAGTTGTTTCAAGTCATTGCTGCTTTCTGACAGTAAGATAGTGTCATATGCATATCTTAGGTTGTTGATATTTCTTTCACCAATTTTCACTCCTCCTTCCTCTGAGTCTAGCCTAGTTTTTCGTATGTTATGCTCTGTGTACAGATTAAACAGACAGGGAGATAAAATGCACCCATGTCTGACACCTTTGCCTATAGGAAACCATTCTCTCTGTTCGTATTTCGTCCTGACAGTGGCTTCTTGTCCACAATACAGGTTACATATTTGGACAATGAAGTGCTGAGACACACCCATCTCTTCCAGAGCAGCCCATAGATTTTCACAATCCACGTGGTCACAGGCTTTACTGTAGTCTGTAAAACATAGACTAACCGTCTTCTGCAATTCTTTGGAGCACTCCAGTAGCCAATGCATAATCACAATCTGATCTTGTGTACCTCTCCCTTTCCAAAATCCAACTTGGACATCAGGCATTTTTTGCTCCATATAAGGTCAAAGCCTTTGTTACAGCACCTTGAGCATCACCTAACTTGCGTGGGAAATCAGAGCAATGGTCCTATAGTTACTGCTCTCCTTGACATCTCTTTTCTTGGGGATGGGGATACACATTGAGCATTTACAGTCTGTAATCCACTGTTTTGTTTTCCATATTTTTGGCATAGTCCTGTTGGGATTTTGACAGATTCAGTCTCTGTGGCTTTTTATGGTCTCTAATGTTTATGTTATGATACAAAATCTGTCTCCTCTTAAGCTGATGGAAACCAAACTCAAGTTACTCAAGGGGAGTAGAATTCAGAGGCCAAAGGGGCCACGCATGTTCATTCCCCTTTTCCACCAACAATGACTTCCACTGGATTCCATTTCTTTTGCAGTTAGAAGCAGACAAGTGAGGGATCCAGAATTTTGAATTTGGCAGCCCAAACAAACCTGTACACTCAAAAATGCATTCACCAGGCTTCCCAGGCAGCCTGCAGGGTGTTGGAGTTCTTGCCCTCTCATATTATGAACAGTAGGTATTCCACTGTGATGGTGTTCATTCCATTTTTGCTCTGTTTGACATCAAGAACCATGTTTAAGCATTTTGAATACACAATCTACATATCCAAGATGAAGAAACAGGAAGCCAGATCATATATTTGACTTTGGATATGTGAGTCAATTCCCAATAAAATGCCAACCAAAGAGTCTGGAATGGGGATGGAGCTACTATTATTTGAAATAATAATGGCCCTTCAGGGGACCTTGCTGTGCTATTCTATAGTAACAAAATTTGACAAGTAGAAAAAAGAAGAGATTAGTAAATAATAGAACAACATAGCTGGAATATATATACCATGTTATAAGTCATTTCTTTCTCTTTAAAGGCAGGGAAGGAGTATGAGGGAAGGAGCGGAAGGAACATACCACAGTGACCTCAAGGACAGAAAAGAGGAAAGTTAACTTTGTGTTGTGGTGGTAATGAATTCCCAGCAATGGCTTCTCACTGAAGCTTTATGCATCATCCTCTTTTTAGGGATCTACCATGACCCTTGAATGTTACCCTATGAATCACACAAAAAAATTCAAACACCCCAATCGAACTACAGCCCTGCAAAAAGGCAAACTTTCAGATCCGTGCACAACTAGATCTGTGTCATAAACAGAGTACTGGCTTGCAGAATTGGTAACCTAACCTAAAGGAAGAAGTCAAAATCGTGGTCTGTTATTTTGTTTTATTTGGAAAAGAATTCTGAGAGATGGCAGAATTCTATCTACTACTATTTGGCCTGGGACTAGATTTTCAACCACACTCAGAAACTCCATCCTGAGTGCCAAAGCAAATCTTCCCTTTAATATGATGACAAAGTTAATGCTCTAGCACCTTCCCAGAGAGCCTTCCAAGTGTGGAACGGGATAAATATGACTGGTCTCACAATCAGGCTTCCCAAGTAACTGGCACCCATCAAAGCTGGAAGTAAAAACTCAATTTCCCTTTTGTTATCAAACTATCTGACCTACTCTCTTTTTCACCTATTTATCCAACCAACTGTCATTCTTGGGCACGTCCATTAGACTGGACACTGGTTATCTGAAGATGAATAAATAAAACATAGTTCCTAACCTCTCACAGTTTATACTCCACTGTAATCTGCGAGAGACGCAAACTAGCCATAATTACCACACTACGTGATGATAAAGGTATGATAAAGACACACACAGCGTGCCCTGAGAGACCAGAGGAAGGATGGGTGAGGTATCCTGGAGAGGGGTGTAGTTGAGCTGGATTGTGAAAGTGTGGAAGGCAGAAGAGAGGCAAAGTTTTCCTACGTGAGATCTAAACCTCCTACCAGACATTTATTGGAAATTGACCAAGTTGATTTTTACACTGCAGATAGCAGGAAACATGTTTGCAGAAAGTACAGAATAAAAGCAAGAGCCATTTATCTGGCAAACACTGAGTTAGCATCTGCCATTGGGTGTGCATGTCAGAAATGATGGGAAGGAGAAGAGTAATCAAAAACATAAGAGGATATAATATGATAATATATAATAGAAAGAGCCTGCCCTTGAGGATCTGACCCTGGTTGAGGAGACAAGGCATTATCATATAAAGCATTGAGTAACTACACAATGCGTCTGTGTTACTAAATAACTGGCATAGATCATAAATTCATATGGATGGAGAGAAAGAAGCTGAGGGGATGAGGTAGTGTTTCCCGGAGAGGCAGAATTTGGATAGGAAGGAGAGAAATCATTGCCAACAATGAAAGCACAAATCAGATCATGTCATCCTCTCCTCTAAAATCGTCAGTAGCTCCCCAGGCACAGTTAGTAGCTCACTCTTTGAGCTTCCCGGGAGCAGGACATCCCTATTTATAATACTCTTGAAAACTAAGATGGCTTCTTCTAATCTCTATATCCCAAGCACTCAGCATAGTGCCTGCCACCGGTAGGGCACAATAAATCCACCCCACAAACATTTGGAGGCATTTGAGTCCAAAGCTAACTGTTGACCATATAAGAGCAAGAAGGATTGTGTACGCACAGCTAGAAGGGCTGTTGAGGATTCAGGCAATAGGACACAAAAGGCCCCCTGTGATGGGGAATTTTATGCATCAAATTGGCTGGGCTCTGGGGCCCAATTGTTGGTCAAGATGTTGCTGTATTCGTGGATGTGATTAACATTTGCAATCAGCAGACTTTGTGTAAAGCAGATTATCCTCCCTAATGTTGTGGGCCTCATGCAATCAGAGGAAGGCCTTAAGAGAAGAGACTGAGATTTCCTTAAGAAGAACCAATGCAGTCTCAAGACTGCAAGATAGAAACGTGGCCTGAGTTTCCAACCTGCTGGCCTGCCCTGCAGATTTCAGACCTGTCAGCAGTCCCCAACCCAGTCACATGAGCCAATTCCTTAAAATAAATCTCTTAATAGATAGATAAGTAGATAGAGAGATATGATATATATCCTATATAAATATGCTCTCTCTATATATGTTATATATATTCTATATACATGTAGAATACAGATTATATTGGTTCTGTTTCTCTGGATAATCTTATTATACTCCCTTTTATCAAACAACAAGAGGCCATCGGTGCTATCTTGTTAAGCAGTCAGAAGCAGATCAGCTTTACTCACACTCTGTTTGCCCAAGTTTTTCTTCTTCTGTCCATCCACTGTTAGAGTCGATCTCACCAGTACATCTAAGGCCCCCTTGTCTCATTGTCCTTCTCTACTCCCCACTCCCAAGCTGTGCCTCTCCTGGGAGCATGCTATGAACCATGCTTTGTAATATCCAACACTCCTGGAGTCAGCCTGTTTTCTGCCAACAGCACTTTCAGGAAGCAATAACAACTTTAAAGTAATGTGGGCTACAGGGAATGAACCACAAAGGTTAAGGCATGTTAGGCAAAGAGTCAGTGTTCTGGGTCTCAGGATGTAGACTCATCTAAGTATTTGGGGGTGCAAGGAGAAAAAGAAAGAGTGGGAGAAGGAGGGACGGGAGAGGGGAAGGAGGAATGGAGGAGAGAGGAGAAAGGAGAGAGACAGAGGGAGAGAGAGAAGAGGGACAGAGACAGAGACACAGAGACAGAAGATGAGAGAGACAGAGAGACTGCCTTCGTGCAGCAGGAAGGATAGGGACAAGCTTAGGATGGACTTAGACATGGACTTGGGGAAGCTAGTGGAGGTGAGGCTGGAGGGGTGCCTGCTCTTGTTTAGGGTGGCACTGCTGTAAAAACTCCACTCTCCCATGGGAGCAGGAAAGCCAATGTTTCACCCACTTTGCAATAGTTTTTGAAACCTAAGCAACAGAACTGTAAGCACATGCACGGATGCATGCGTGCACACACCCACACCCACTCATACACACACACACACAAGTGCATGTAAAACTGGTAAAATCTGAACAAGCTCTGTGGGTTGTACCAATATCAGTTTCCTAGTTTTGAGATCGTACCGCATGTAAGCTGTTACCATGGGGGAAGGTGGGTAAAGGGTATGTGAAACTTCTCTGTATCATTTTGCAACTTCCTGTGAGAATATAACTATTTCAAAATATAAGATTAAAAAAAACCTCAAGCAGAGCTATGCAGTATGAAAAACGGGACTACCAGCATGAGAGTTGGCCCCTCCTTTATCCCTCAAATCACTCAACCAGCAACACAGAAGCTGCAGGGCCCCGGGAATGCCCAAGACTCCAGGACTCAGCTCCATGGCTTGCCTGAGACTACCCTGAGGCAGCCCAGCAGAGCGCACCACCTGGGTCCCATCGGGCTTGCAGCCCCTGCTGTCCTCGGGGGAGGAATTGTGCTTCCAGAGGCTGTGCCCTTGGGTTTCATTTTCTTCCCCCACCCCAATTCCAGTTGAGACCCCAACACTGGCTTGAAACTACCAGGACAGCTTGACCTCTCCTGGACAACTACCTGGTTCTAACCCAGCCCAGGACAGCACCGGCCACCAATAGAGTTTAAAGCACAAAAATGGTTCTGGAGCTGAGATTTGTTAAGATCCTGCACATGCTAAGCCCCACCTGTTTGTCTAAGTCTCTTCCACTCCATGAATGAGCCCTAGAACTGTTCCAGGATACAGTTGACGGTTGCTGCCCTTAGTGTGCAAGGCAGATGCTGCTGGCTGCCTTCCCGGAGCTTCTTCCACAGCCTGGCAGGATTCGCTCTCAGCCGTCTAGAGGAGCCTGCTTCCAGGCACACGTGTCCCGGGGCGTGGGGCCCAGGGGCAGTGCGGGGCATGCTGGGCTGCCTCTGAAACTACTATCCTCCCGTGGGCAGAAGCCACGGGTGTCGCCAGAACAGACAGAAGGGAGTGTAACATAGAGGCAAAGGAAAACTATGTTGAATAAACAGATTGTATATTTCACCATGAAGCTTTTGCTTCTTTGCTCAGCTCGTTTGCTGCTATACAATGAAGTGTCTGCTGGAAATATTTATGTCTGCTCTGGAAGCCCTGGAACACCAACCTTCATTAACTTTCCAATTTTATTCTTTCAGAAGATCTCAATTCAGATAATCTAATTCATATGAATTAAAAATTACCTGAGGCAAGTGTCCAGGGGAAAGTCTCTCCCCTCACGCTCCCCCGACATCAGTTCTCATATTATACAAGGAGAAGTACTTAAAAAATGCAACCCAGCATCTTTTATTTTGGTAGATGATTCTGAGGCATTCTTCTGGTAATTGAGAAAGTAATTCTTCAAAGCAATGATCCCCACCAGGGCCGAATTTGTCTCCCAGAGGTCATTTGGCAATGTCTGGGGACATTTTTGGCTGTCATAGCTGGAGTTGGGGTGGGATGCTACTGGCATCTAGTGGGTAGAGGCCAAAGATGCTGCTAACATCCTACAATGCACAGGACAGGCCCCACACAGAGATTATTCAACCCAAAATGACAAGATTAAAAAACCTTGCTTTCAAGTTCTCAACATGTTTACTACATAGAGCCCTTATTATTCATTCAGCAAAAAATTACTTGGAACCTAATATAATCGTAAGACGTTACGGTGAGCCCTGAGGCTGGGAGCCCGCCTCGCAGCATCTAGTAGAGGAATGACAGGGGTACACAAGAAAATACAAGGTAATACGGAGCATGCTAAGTGCCTGAGTGAAAACACAAATCAGTAGAAGGGAGGGTGTGAGTTTGTGAGAACGGGATTAGGGGACCGGGGGAACTAATGCCACTTTCCCCAAGACAACTGCAAACTGCATATCACTCTCAAATAGAAAATTCACTCTCAAATATAAAATGGAAATAACTGCTAGGAAAGATCACCAAACCCCTAAGCACTTTTTAAGCAATCTATCTGTCTGTTTTTACATACAGATCCTCAGAGAGAAGCCACATACTGCTTCCTTTGTGTTCCTTGTTAAGATGATTTTCCTGACAATATTTTTCCAGTATCAAAGAAATGTTTTATTTCCTTCTTGTGAACTTAGTTTATTCTCTCTAGCTATAGCTTTAAAATATTGATAAACATAGAGTGTAATTCTGTAACTGCTAATTAGCTAAGCGATGCATACTTAGCCTCTTTTCTCTCTCCTCAGATAGCAACTCAAATTTATTTACAACGTTGAAGACGCACTTTCCTATACTTCTGTTAGTTGGCCTCTCTTTCTCAATACTGACTGCCAAATATGTAGCAGGAACAATTGTCTCCATAGCCGCTGCTCCTGTTTTCCAAGCTGAAAGAAGCCCTGGGACAGCACAAAGATGCTTATGAAGGAGTAATATGAGCATAAGAGAAAATGACGTCCCCCCCAGGAAAATTAGTGACCAGAGCAAAGGGGGTTTGAGCCAACAAAAGTGAACCAGATTAGATTTGCAAGGCTCAAATTGCCTAGTGATCCTTTTCGTGGCAGATACCACAGACAATTATGTATCTTCCAGGTCAGCAATGTGGATGATAAAACTGTCTGGAACACTATCATTGACAAATGTGAGCTCCTAGCTAAGCTGAAATTGAAACCAGTTATGAAAGAGAATTACCAGATGCCATATGTCTGCACACAAAATATTCCAGGCAATCTTACAAATCAAATAATTAATATACGTCCTAGAGGCTTTCCTTTGTGAGTGCCTCTGCACAATACTAGGTGGCAAGTTTTTATTTGTTTGTTTGTTTATAAGTCTAGATTTGAGTGTTGCTTCTGCAAGTTAATACGACCTCTCTGAGCCATATTTTCCCATCTATGAAATGAGAAATATCATGCCTCTCTCTCAAGACTGTGATTTATTGTAGCAGTCTAGATCCGGTCAGAAAAAGAGAGACCATGTCAGCTATTATTTTTAACAGAGAGAATTTAACATAGGGAAATGGTTAAGCAGTTGTTAGGGAACCAAAAAGCAAGAAAGGAGCAGTGAGGAAGCAGCTACCGCCCTGAGGGCTAGGAGGGCAAATGGCAGAGATGGGGCTATTAGAAGCTGGAAGCTTGAAAGAAGAGCCCTGTGGAGCTGAGACACAGACTTCCGGGGAGGCAGTGACAGCTTCCGAGGCACTGTCATCGCAGAAGCTTAGTGGCCTGCAGAGAGGAGACTCAGCTAACTCTGGGAAGGTGCAAAAGAGAGCTGAACACCAGAACCAACTGCCACTGCCAGAGTGATTGGCCATCACTGGGTGACACTCTCAAGGATCAGGGAGTATACAAGAAGGAGCAAGTCCCTCCTCCCGCTCAGCCTTAATCTCCCTCTGCACCTCTCTGGCGCATGGCAAAGGAGAAACATGATTGCAGAAAGACCCAGCTTCTCAAAGCAGAGTTCAGAAGGCTAGACCTAGAGCTGAGAAATAATAGTTTAATACCTGGCCCATTCATCCACTCATTATATGCATGTATGGAGTGCTTACTGTATGTCCAACTGCGAGGCTCTGTGCTGGGGAGTCCGGATAATTAAATGGAAAACTCTTACAAAGTTCACAGCTCAGTGACTAGTACAATGTGGACCCTCGGTTAAAATCAGCCTTCCTCTCTCAGGTCCAGTGGTAAACGTAAAGGAAGAGGAAAGGGAAAACAAACAAGCAAAACAAAACCCTGGCTCCTGGCTTCAGGAGTTTTGCATTCAGATTAAGTGTTGTGGGATAAGGGAAAGAGCAAAGTACAAGGTAGTATTTGTTTGGACACTTTAAAAGTATTGCAGACATAACTGTTTTGAGAATTCAGAGAAGCAAACGAATATTTGGGGGACTATCAGGGAAGTGTTCGCAAAGAAGACAGGAATGAGCAAGACCAGAGCATTCAGACGATGGCCAAAACAAGTAAGACCGTTAGGAATGGGAGAAAGCCAGGAGCAAATCAAACGTGGTGGGAATTTGCAGGGTGTTTACAGAGCCACCCCAGTCTCAAAGACCGGATGATGGATTCATGATGTGGAGTGTGGAAAGTGGGGCCAGTAGAACATTTCTTAACTGCACTCTAAGGCGTAGACGAGCCACTGGAGCTTCTTGAATGAGCAGAGGTCACGTGTAAAACATGTTATCTTTGTAGTCCCTATCAAATCTAACACAAGACCTAGTATATAGTGAAATATTTGGAAAAAAATTAGTACATTGAATGGGATCGGATGGAATTATAAAGGCAGGGCTTCACTTTGAAATTTTGCATATACAGTAGTCCCCCTTACCTGTGAGGGATATGCTCCAAAACCCCAGTGGGTGCCTGAAATCGCAGGTAGTACCCAATCCTGTATGTACTACATTTTTTCCTATAAATACTTATTTGAGGTGCAACAGCAAAACTAGCACGAATTTCTTTTTCCTTCTTCACAATTTCATGGATATAAGATTCATTCTTACCATAGATCTTAGCAAACTCAGTATACGAGCTTTTTCTTTCCTTTGTCAAGAGTTTTCACTTAAAAGAAGCACTTTACAGCTTCTCTTTGGCATATTCAAATTGCCAGCATCACTACTCTTGCACTTTGGCACTATTATTAAGTAAAATAAGGGTGACTTGAACACAAGCCCTGCCGTGCTGAACAGTAGATCTGATAACTGAGACGGCTACTGAGTGACTGGCAGGCGGGTGGCATATACAGCAGGAATACACTGGACAAAGGGATGATTCACATCCCAGGCAGGATGGAGTGGGACAACTCAAGATTCCATCCTGCTACTCAGAACAGCATGCAATTTAAAACTAATAAATTGTTTTTTCTGGACTTTTCCATTTAATATTTTTGGACCGTGGTTGACCATGGGTAGCTGAAACCACGGGAAGTGAAATCTTGGTTAAGGGGGCACTATTGTATTTCTCTCTGTTTTAATTATAATAATAAATACTTTGTTAAATGTTTTGTGCAATCAATGAGCAATTTTAAGGCCAAAAGTTCAGAAATAAAAGAATTTAAACCATGATAAAACTTTTAACAAGTAAAGATGCAACTCACCCATCAAGACACTGCTCATTTCACAGATTGAGACGCCACCGTCAGAGGGAACAAGACATTGACCAGTGTTGACTTGGTAGAGACTGGGAGGGCAGTGGAAAGCCTCATGGACTTACGCAGACAAGGTGTTGGGCAACGCGTTTTTTAATCAATTTGAGTGCTTTATATAGAAAAGAATAATACAATTGGTGTGAATTTTGAAAATGAGTTTGCAGAGTATACAGTATACTTACAGCTAATCTGCTGTTTTCTTCTTGGCAGATCCGTTACAAGATTTTGGCTTTTCTGTTGACCAGTGTTCCAAACAATTAAAATCAAATCTCAACGTTAGATTTGGAATCATTCTGAGTAAGTCAAAATTATCAACATGAAATAAAATATTGCACAACCTCTTCCTAGACCACACACCCAACTTATGAGCCATATTGGCCAGCCAAGCCACTGTTCCCCACCACTGTGTGGAATTAACTCTATTGCTATCTTCATTTTCAGCTCTCTTTCTGGGTAATATCCAGAGAGAGTAGAATTCTCATTTAACGCTGTGTTTTTGTACTAAAAAGACTCTAGGCACTCATTCAGATGATATAAGGCCTGGAATCAGTACATCCAGCAAAAAAAGAAAATATTTTGAACCCAAGTATTGACGTGTGCTCAGGAGAGCTTTTGCTTACTTATCTCAGTGACAAACATACCTGCCGTCAGCAGCATGGTTTGTCTTTGCATTACTTCATTTCCCAAATATCTAACACAAGTTCTTAAACCTTGACACAGGCATAGACATGTAACCTCTTTTCCCTCCACCCCAAGTCGATGAGCTCGAATGCTTTCTGATTGTCTATTTTTATATGGTCATGCCATCACAGTTAGTCATTATATTGCTCTAGCTACTAGAGTATTTCCTTTTTCTGAAACAGTTTTATCAAAACCAGAGCAGAAGGATCTAATAAACTTAGCATGTGGAATCATTCCAGAGAAATGGAGGGAACATTCCTGGAGTCCAAGAACTCTCCTGCAGCTTCGTGTTTCCAGAACCTTACATGATATCTGGACTCTCTAGCAGCAGCTCAATCAATGCTTTGGGGAGAGAAAGAAAGAGAGAAAAGAGGAATGGAAGGAGGAGTGGGTGGAACATAAAAAAGGAGGAATGTAGAAAAAGGCAGAGAGAATTAGAAGCCAGGACTGCAGAGCGCCCTGAAGCTTCCCGTGTAACTATGGTACAATATCTGCCCAGCGACAGGGGGAGGTATGCTGGCTCAACCACACCCCACCACTGTCAGGGGAGGTACACAATACCCTGCAGCTATCACGTTAAGAGGCCAGGGCATTGGGGCAGGGAGGTGCAGCCGATTAACTACCTTGCCCCAAGCAGACATCGTTTGTGAAAGGGCTGTGTTTCATTCCCAAGGCTGTCACCATAATCCCCCGTAGCATTGCCTAAATGCCGTTTTACCAAGGAAAGAAGAAAACTGTTCCCCATACAGTGCAGATTTCTAGAAAAAAAAGATCATTTGGCTCATGCTTTTATAAACTTTGAATGCTTTGATATACAGCAAACCCCACACTCATTGTAAGGCTTGCCTTCTCTCTCCCTTAGGAGAGGACATCAAGGAGCTGTTTCTTGACGTGGCTCTCTTCACTAAAGGATCGTCCATTCTGAATTACTCCTACCCAGTCTGTGAGGAGGATCTGCCCAAGTTCACCTTCTGCGGAAGAAGGAAAGGGGGTAAGCTGTCTCTCTAACTGCTTGCTGAGGCTCAGCAACAGATGAACAGCAGCTTGCAGCTGAGGATGGGCACCCAGGCTGGAGTCCTGGTTCTACCCCTTACTTTTGGACAAGCTTCACCTCGCTTCTCAGCGTTTGTTATGTAAAAGTAACTGTAAGGCCCATCCCACAGGGCCTACCTTACAGGGCAAGTGTGAAAATCAAATGAAACATGCACATGAGGCACTTTACAAACAGAAAATTGTTATTGTTAGTGGCAGCACTTTATAAAAAAGGGCTGGCAGCAGAAAGAACCAGTAGCTCCCGAAATCCATTGAGATTCAAAGTGTTTCCAGGTTTCTCCTCAGTGATCTCTTTAGTTACAGTGTCTCCTTGATACAGCAATGCCTATGAAAAAGAAAATAACTGAAGCTTTCTAAATGTTGTTACTGTACTCTTCCCCATCGGAGTCATTGACTGATAGGGGCATGAGGCAGCTAGACTCAAAGCACAGAAGCATAAAACCCATTTTATCATCTTCTCTTTCTCCAATTCATAAGCCCCCTAGACCCTTTGCCATACATACCCTGAACAGCCTGGAAACCCCACTCCAGCCTGTCCCCACCTCTCCTCTCCTCCTTGTCAGCACCCACTGTCTTCACCAAGGCCCAGAGATGCCTCCCTCTGTTTATGTAACTAAAACTTGGGCCTGATCCGTGACTGTCTTTCCCCAGTTGTTTTCCTCCTTCCAGGGCCCCTTCCTATTCCCCTTGGCCAAGGGGAAGCATACCCCTAGCTTCACATTCCAGGAACAGCCTCATATCTATTTCCTCATTCAAGGAAACTAGAGGGAAATCACCCAATCATGCTTTCTAAACAAAGGATCTAGAAGAAATTAGGATCCCCTTCCCAAACTAACGGATGCAGACAAAGGAAGTTTGTGCAAGAAAAGATAATAAGGAATTTAAGGGAGCGCAGCCGGATGAAGTGGGTGGACTTGGCTGTGGTGTGTCACTGATGAGCCTCAGCTCGGCCCTCACTCCTCACCCCCTCTCTGCTCCCCCAAGTGTGGGACGTGGTAACTCTATTACAGCGCTTGCCTTGTTGGCCTATAAACGTCTATTCCCACTTGTCATCCCCGATAGACTGAGCTTCTTGAGGATGAGGTCGTATCATCTTTGTCTTTTTATTCCCAGGATTTTGAATGTGCCTGATGCACAGGGAGTGCTAAATAGAGGACACAAACCGAGTAAAATAGCTAACAACATGAGGCATTTGTACCAGGCACTGTTCTAAGAACTGTACGTCCAGTAAGTCATTCACTTCCTACCCCAACCTTGCGAGTTAGAACTATTAATTCTCCAGCTTTATAGATGCAGAAACCGAGCCACAGAGAGATCTAGCAACTTGCGCCAAGTCACAGAACCGGCTCAGACCCAAACGGGCTCGATCCAGGGCCCATAATCTTAGCTTCTGAGGGATAAACGAACAAAAGAACAAACGATGAAACGTATGAATGGTGACTTTGGGCCAGGAGTTTATTCAAAATTATGATTTAAGCGCTCTTTCTGGCCAGTGATCTGATTTTGTTTTGAATTGGGACATCTTCCCTTCCTGGCTAACCTACCATCGCCTGATTAGTCAGTTTTCCTCGCTGAACTTCCCTGAAGTATTTGAGGAATCGGGCGCATTCCTGTATTTCCTCAGCACGGTGAGCTCTTCTTTACCGTGGTCCCTGTTGAACCTTGTCTACCTGCCCTCAGCCAGGCCCTATCCCACACTCCTCACCCCGCAGTCAGTCATTCTTTCCTTCTTCCCTCCTTCCTTCCCTTCTGGCCTCCGTCCCCCCTTCTCTCCCTCCCTCCCTCCTTTTTGCCTCTAACACTAAGTCCTTACTCTGTACTAGTACTTTGGGGAGGCTGAGTGGTCCTGCCTTCAAGGACGTTTATGATGGTCTGGAGGAGATTACAGACTCACAAAACAACTATTCCAAGTTGCTGTGTGTGGCGTGTGTGTCAAAGAGGTACAAGCGGAACGCCAGGACGCTCGAGAGGGAGAGCTCGTCCCCAGCAGGTTCCACCTGTGAGAACATGGAAAATCTGGGAAATTAATACAGAATCATTTTCCTGTTTGCCTTAAGGTTATTTGAAAGCCTGTTCCAGGCTTTTCAGCATTCTTTTAATATATATAATTTGTGCATAGCATAATAAGGCTGGTGGTCTGCCAGCATTCCTGAGTTTATGGAATGTATTGGAGGAACTCAAAGGGTCTTGAGCTGATAATTAGATAACAACCCCCCAAAGAAAGATTGACAACTTCATAGGCTGCCAGCTACAGCCAGCATCTATAGTCCTATATCCTGTCTTTTGTTTATCTTTCCAATTTTTCCCCAAAATAAGTATTCTTGAACCCAAAGGTGGAAACAGGTATGCTTGGAAGTACTATCGGCCTAGTAAGAAAGAACCCATACTGGGCAATCCTCCTTTTCCTTGGGTCGTCTCCCTATCTCCCCCTGGACCGTGGAATAGCTTCCTAACCGGTTCCCCCACCTCCCTACTGCTGCCAGCGTGGTCTCCTGGAATGCAGACCTGATGATGTCACCCCCTCGCCAAAGGACCTCAAGAGTTCCCATTTTGATAGAACAAAGTCTAAGCTCTTTTTTTAATCATTGAGGTAACATTGGTTTATAACATTATATAAGTTTCAGGTGTACATCATTATATTTCATCTATGTAGACTACATCGTGTTCACCACCCAGAGACCAATTACCATCCATCACCGCACACGTGGACTCTATTACCCCTTTCACCCTCCTCCCTCCCTGCTTCCCTCTGGTAACCACCAACCTAATCTCTGTATCTATCTGTTTGTTTGTTGTTGTTGTCTTCTACTTATGAGTGAAATCATACCGTATTTGATTTTCTTTCTCTGAATTATTTCACTTAGCATAATACCCTCAAGGTCCATCCGTGTTGTTGCAAATGGCAAGATTTCATCTTTTTTTGTAGCTGAGTAGTATTCCATTGTATATATATACCACATCTTCTTTATCCATTCATTCTTTGATGGGCACCTAGGTTGCTTCCAAGCCATTGGCTATTGTGAATAGTGCAGCGATAAACATAGGAATGCATGTATCTTTACGCATTCATGTTTTTGTGTTCTTTGATGATCAAAGTCCACCACAAATTTGACCCTAGCCTGCTTCTCCAGCTACATCTTGCCCACATGCACCTTTAGCAACAGCTTCATCAAGTCCTTTGCCACTTTCTGACCACACCCTGTATTGTAACACATGACCTTGTTTGGATGGTTTCCCCATTGATTTTGCACCCAGACCTAATTCAAGTATCACCTCTCAGAAACTCTCCTCCAACCCCTAGCTAAAGGAATGACTCCCTCTGGATGCTCCTGGAGCATCACGTTCCTGCTTACCTCAGCCAGAATTGTATTCTATAGTTAGATGTGTGTGTGTGTATGTGTGTCTACCCCATTAAACTGTGAACTCCTTGAAGGCAGAAATATTTCTTGCTTGTCTCTGTCTCTACAGACTTGATAAAGAGAGCCTAGCACAGAATAAAGATGCAATAAGTAGTTGTTTTATTGAATTTGCATATGATGAACTGAATGCAAATATACCAGCCCACCTCAAAAATGACTAGCTAATGATGTTTATGCATGCCACAAAGACATAAGGCACACCAAATGCTAGCAAACAACCTATTGTCTTGGTCCTTCAAGTTTAAGAAAACCAAACTAGTTTTTTCCCCTGTGAATGGTTTTAATAGAATTAATAAAACAGAAGCGATATTGTTCCCCTAAACTGAGGTATCCAATTTAGTTTGGCAGCTGGAAAGGCAGGTGTTTACCATATGCGAATACTGGGCAGCCCTGCAGCCATTTATTTGTTACACCGCTGTGGAGTGGATAACCGCACAGGCAGGCGGAGAAGCCAGCACCTGGGGAATTGCCAGGAAATTTCATATAGCATAAAACACTTAGAAAAGTGATATACAAATGCAGCATGAACGAATAATTATGTAAATTCTATAAGCCAGAGAAACTAAAATCTTAAATCCAGAGACTTCTTGGGTTATTACTCTTTTTTAACCCACTCACAAACCTACTGCAGGCCTGATTCTATTGCAAAGAAGTGATTAATTCTAAGACCAGAAGGGGGAAAAAATGGCACCGAGGCAAACTGAAGTTAATGCAAGCCCAAGCTGCTTTGGGCATATTAAGCAGACCACGGGGTCCTTCTGGGGCTTGGGTCCTTCTTGGTAGAGCAGTGAGAAAACTTGGGGTTCACTGCGAGCAGCATGGAGGGGCGTCAGTTGCAGCTGAGCTATTCGACATCATTTCCACGGCCTTACTATGCAACCAGCATGCACCCCGCTGGCTGTTCTCCAAGCCAGACAAAACTACAAAATGGGTCAGGCTGAGTGAGACTATGAGGATAAAAGCCCGTTTCCTTCTCTTCTAGTCTCCCTCAGCTAGCTCTAAGGCAAGAGCTCACTAGATTCAAAGACCAAATGATGCTCTTTGGCGTTATCATTTATGGTGTGATGGGCAATGTGGGGGAAACAGCCTACATGTCTGAGTATTGGAGAAGGAGAAGTAGATCATTGTTCAGTCAAGCAAAGGTACAGTATGCTGTGCTTTTAAATGACGTTGTAGGTGATTATTAAATTACATGAAAATATACTCATAAGAATATTGTTAAGAGACAAAGAAGCTTACTATAGAAGAGTACTCACTATTGGATACTGTTTTTATTAAAATGTGGGTAACTGTATACACCAAAAAAACTGAAACGGTATACACTTAGGTGCTAATCGTGGTTATCTCTAAATGGTGGAGCTGCCCATCTTTATTTTCACCTTTTTGGAAATCTCTTTCGCTTTTATAAGAAATTTATAAGGTTACTCTTTTAAGTGTTAGTCGATCTTTGTGGGAAAGAACAGAAAGAATGAATTCTCTTCCTCTGTAGGGTAAATAAGAGTTTTTGAAAAGAATCATAGCCTACTTCATATTCCAGGATATTCGGAGTTAAGCAGAAAGTTCGGAATCAAAGTGTTGCTTAGCCTGTCAAGAGATGGTCTCCCACCCGCTCTGGACTCTGTCCCGGCATGCCTGCGGGCCCCTTTACCCAGCTGTGGGTTCACTGAGAAGGAACCAATATAAGCCACTGTTTCACTTCCTGCTCTGTTCATGTTCCCTCAGTTCCTTTCTCTTCTCTGGGTGCATCGGCTCATACAGATTCCTTTGCTTTATTTGATTCGGATGCTTTCAAACTGGCCCCATCAGTTTTTAAGACTAAATTGGGATTAGATTGAATGTCCTCAATGGCCACACCTGATTACTAACCATAAAGCTGCAGTACCTCCCTAATCCTCAGGTTAAAAGAAGAGTAATGCCGGGAGGACCTCCGCGTGCTAGCCAGCTTTGGTCCGGTCCACAATCACCAACTGTGCCCTTCCCCCGGGATCTCGATCTTGGTGCACATTAGTTAGAGCCCTGCTGTTCTATGTGGTGGCCACAAGCCACAGGTGGCTACTCAGCCACAGAAACGTAGCAGGTCTACATTGACATGTGCTGTAAGTGTAAAATACAGACTCGATACCAAAGATTTAATATGAAAAAAAGAAAGTAAAATATCTCAATCACTGTTATACTGGTTACATCCTGAAATGATAATATTCGTGATATATTGTAAGTAAAATATATCATTAACATTTATTATTTATCAACAATAAAACATTATTAATACATTGTTAAAATCAATTTCACCTTCTAAAACATGGCTACTAAAATATGTAAAATTATATATGTGACATTATATTTCTTTAGGATGCTGCATTATAATATCCCTTTAAAATTTTGAGGATTCTAAAACTCCCCACCCCAGACCAATTAAATCAGAATCTTTGGGGGTGGAACCCGGGCCAGGTGATTTCAGCATCAGCCGAGGCGGAGGAGCCTCCCTCTGCAGCCGGCAGGGACTGCCCCACAGCAACCAGCGTCATCAGAGCACTTGAGGTGGACCAGGGACATTGCCAGGTACCGTGTGTACACTAAGGTGCTGCTTGCATCAGCCTTATGAAGTGTAGAAACTATTGCTATTAGCCTCATATTAAATCGAGTCCCAGGGAAGTTAAGTAACTTACCCAAGGTCACTCAGCCAGCAGGCGGTGGAGCTGCATTTCTCTCCCGGAAGTCGGGCTCCAGAGACTTGCTGTAGACCCAGCTGCTACACACCCTCTTTGAACATAAAGAAACTCTGCTGGAGAGGAAGTCTGACTCATTTCAGCCCTCCACTAGGACTGGAATAAAGATCTAAAATGCATGACCAAACTGTAGGAATCAAATGATCGTCTTTGGGCACAACCAGCCATTATTTAAGGCAGTGTTTCTCAAAGCATGGTCCCCAGACCAGCAACATCAGCATCACCTAGGAAATTACTAGAAATGCGCGTTTTTGGTCCCCACCCCGACTCAGTGAACTAGCAACTCTGGGGTTGGGGCTTAGCACTCCGTATTTTAATAAGCACTTTAGGTCACGGGCCAGCAAATTTTTCCATAAAGGGCAAGACAGTAAATATTTTGGGCTTTGCAGGCCATAAGGTCTCTGTTGCAACTACCCAACTCTGCTGTTGCCGCATAAAAGTGGCTATAGACAACATGGAAATGAATGGGCAGGAATGTGTGCCAAGAAAACTCTATTTATGGACACCATTTTCTGAAATTAAATTTCATATAATTTCCCCATGTTGTGAAATATTATTCTTTTGAGTTTTTCCTACCATTTAAAACCGTAAAGAGCATTCTTAGCTCATGTCTGCTCAGAAACAGACACTGGCGGGATTTGGCCCACAGGCCATAGCTTGCCAACCCTGTTCTGAGTGGTTCTGTTGCACGCTTAAATATGAGAGTGACTACTCTAAGGTAAGCCAGAAGTCAGGGCTCTTCCCCAGAGCTGCTGAGCACAGGTCCCCTCTGGCTTTCACTATGGTGAACCCTGACCGAAGGTTCAGGATAAATTCAGATCCAGGTTACTTGAGAAAAGGTAACAACTTTAACTACACTTTATCAATGCCAACAAATCAGATTTGGGGCAAGGAAAGGGGATTTTACACAAAACTGATGAGGGGGCAGCTTGCAGGGAAGAAAGAGCGCCTTGGAAAAAGCATGGCCACCTCCCCTCCCCATAGCTGCCGTTTACAGGCTGGGGACAGAGGCCCTTCTTTCTGGAGAATCATTTCATCTCTGGGTCTCAGTCACTTCATCTGTAGAATGGTAGTAACCATAACTCTTCATTGGATAAGAGTGGGCTAAATAAGAAAAGAGGCAGAACATCCTGGTGCATCAGAAAGCATGCAATGAACATGGTCGCGGCCCGTCTCTCTCTGCTTCCTCCCCTACCTGAGGGACCATAAGGCTGCGGTGGAGCAGCCTGAGCAGGCTGCAGCTGCTTTATAAACTGGCTAGGGTCTCCCATAGAAAGGAGCCTGAGGGGAGGATTCTCGCTCAGATAAGCTCACTGGAAGCCAGGGGGCAGCCGGCCCAACACTGCCAACCTGCTCAGGATCCTAGGATCTCCTGACTGGTGACTGAAGAAGTCTTTTCTTGTTGTGTCTTTTCATGCTGTTTTGTTTTCTTATCTCCGTTTAAGGTCAGTCTCTAAAGTTCTCATTTTCTGCTCCTGGCTTGACTTCCTTCCAGAATGAGCGGTCGTGGGAATGTCCACTCCCTTCAGGGAAACCTGACACCTGTCCACAGAGGTGTGGTCTGTCCCCATGGCCCCAAAAGACTATCCCACAATGCTCTGATACAGGGACTTTCCCAAAGTCTGGGTTTGTCACCACTAACCGACACCACAGAGACACCCACAGCCCTGTCCAGCTTGGAAGTGAGTTGCATTCACCCCATCCCTTTCATTCTCTTCTGATTTGTCACAAATTCAACATACCTTGATGCCATTCTCAACAAAATGGGGTTTGTTTTATGCAACGAGTTTCCTAGAGTATTCCTCCTCAGGAAGATGAGAGTGAAACAAGAGTGAAAGAGAGCAAAAAACTGGTTGTAAGACTTACTGTTGAACAAGAAACTAAAGTGTCAGTTTGAGAAGTAGGAACAAGCCCCTCCAGGACATGCTCCCCCTAAATAAAAGATAGGGAGGAAATTACTCAAAAGAGCAGAGTGGCTCATGTCTTAGCTATCTAGAATATATTATGTAGAAACGAGATTCTCAGCTGGAAATGAACCTGGAAGTTTGGGCAAAGACCCAGATTAAGGCCATAAAGTAAACATGATGAATGTCAAAAGACACTTCACTGTCGAACCTGTTTCTGGCCAAATCCCTGTGAGTTCTGGCCAGGGTAGGTCAACCCAGGCAAAAGGCATTGGTTTCAGCACTAACCAAGTAATCGGCTTTCAAAAATGACTTGTTTGTTGCTTCATGGATTGACTTGTGAATGTCAGTTGTACCCAGTCTCTTGCCAAAACCAATTGAAATTAAAGGCATAGAGGCATTAAATAAATAAATAGTGTGTTTGTGTGTACACTGGGTATATGTGATCACAAACTAGGAGACCTGTAGGCCAACGGATCTTCTTTGAGACCTCGACAGCTGTGATTGACATGGATGAAACACAATGAAAAGCTGAAAGTTGTGTCAGAAGCCCAGAGAGGTGCAGAAGACAGTAGTCCCCATAAGAACTGCTGGTGCACAGTGGACCTGTCCCTGTATGTGTGTGCTAACCATTTCCAGTAGGAGCAAAATCTATTATGAAATACATACAGTAGATATTGACATACTTCACTTCATGCAATATGTAAGCTCCAGAAAAAAATTCGTTGTGGACTTAATTTTAAATGCATCTGGAAAGCTTGTAATTAAAATAAATATCACAGTGACTCCTTTCGCATGCTGAAGAATAACTCTAGTCAAGGAAGTAATTGCTCCCTGGTTTATCTTTTGTGTAAATCTGAACTTTCCTACTTTAAGTGTTTGTTCAAAGTGGGGAATACATCATCATTAGATGAATTTCAATATATGACAGAATAGATCCCCTGAGAGCTATATTTAAATTCTGACATGATGTTGCCCCCAAGGCAGATCTTATCCCTGACAGCAGCTAAGGAATCCTGCAAGCGAACTCACTGACTTTGCCTAGACAAATAAGACATAGTGGGCACTCATGCTGGCTACCTGTCCTCCCTTCCTTTCATTAGCTAGGATGTTTCTCTCCTGTCCTGGTTCATGCTGAACACATGTGTCAGCCCATCCTCTGAGCATCATTAATTACAGAACCTTCTCAATCTGACCATCTGTGACTACTCAAAATTTGCTCTTAACTGTTCTATCTAGACCAGCCATTCAGATTTCATCAGCCAGACGTCTATTGCCCTAGCTATCTCTGTTTCCATGTGCTCCTTTTCACAGGTCTAGGAAATGAAGGAAATTTGGAAACTGCCTAGATTTGGGAAAATTGTCATAAATACTTTCAGCAAAATGTCTTTTGCCTTGCACTGCTATAGTAGAAGACAGGGCAAAAACACCTTCCAGGCAAGTGCTCCCTAGCAGAAGCCCCTCCATTAATCTACGCCATCCACCTGACGACCTCTATAAAGCACACCCACAGCGTGCACCCCTGCTGTGGCCCTCGCCACTCAGCTGTTTTGCATTCACTGCACACATAGCAGCAAATGTGAGCCCCAGGAATGCAGGCATTGATTTCTGCTATAAGAGGAGGGGACCGGGGAACAAGCAGCTTTATCTGAGACCTCAATTTTAAAATATGTCTTCTCTGGGCTATCACTTCTGCCCTATCTGTTTGCTTGCGTTTGATTTCTGGGCCATTTTAGACCACCTGCGCCTACAAGCTCCCTTGCTTCAGGCTTTCTGCTCCGTTGGTCCCTGCCCTTCATTCTCTATCTCTCCGAAACCCAGCTTCTGGTCCTGTCCTTCATCAACCACTATTAACAGCCCAGGGGACAAAGTGGCTTCGATGGGAACTCGCATGTCTTGGTTCTACTTCCCATGGATAAATCAATAGACCTGTGGTGGGGATTAATGGTTCTCTGCCACCTGGGAAATTGCACAGTTTCTCTTGCCATCATCATCCCCACTGTCATTTTGTAGCTGCAGGCAGCATGCTACCAAAATCAATGTTATTCTCCAAGAACTGTCTGCTGCCTGCCTCGCCACACTGAAGTGCTGCATTGGAGACCAGGGGGCTTAGCCCAGTCCAGTGGTTCTCAAACTCCAGCACGCGTCCGCATCACCTGGAGGACTTGCTCAGCCACAGATTGTTGGACCCGCCCCCAGTTTCTGATTCGGTAGATGCAGAGAGGAGCCTGAAAAATGTGCATTCCTTACAAGTCCCCAGGTGAGGTTGATGATGCTGGTCCAGGGACCGCACTTTGAGAAGAACTAGCCTAATGATGGATAAGCACAGGGTTGGAGGCTAGACCTAAACAGAGCTGAACCTTTACCAGTTGTGGTTATGTGACTTCAGGCAAATTACTCAATCTCTCTGAGCCTCAATTTCCTCATCTGTACAATAAGGAAAATACTGGCAACCTCATGGGATTGTTATAAGGATATTATTATATATTACATATTACAAAGATTGTTATAAGGATAAAATAGGATAACATATGCAAAGCCCTTAGAACAGAGTTTGGCACACAGGAAGCACTCAATAAGTGATAAATGGTAGCTACTTTATGCAGCTGACTAGGGATTTCTTGAGCAAGGGCTCTGAGCCCCTGAAGTCATCAATCTGAGCGGAAGTCTGCGTTTTATTCTGAAGGCCTGGAGAGGCAGTAGAGCCTTTAGGCTTAGAAGTTTACGACCTTTCTCCTCAGAGGTGGCAGGAACGTGCCTCTGGTCCAAGCTGTGTTTTCTCGGGTGGCTGGCAACCCGGAGTCTCCATGGCCCCCTCGCTCATTTGGAGATAGCCCGTTCGTTAGCATTTCTCATGGAATTGGAAATTTGAAGCACCATCTCTTCAGCCTACAGCCTTTCTTCTCCTCATGTTTTATTCTTTGTCTGCATGCTTCAAGCAGCTGTGGATTTCCTGTGTGTGATTCCTGGGCAGCCACCGCTGCTGCAAATTCATGGAAAATCAACAAAAACAGTCGTTTATTATTGCGTTAGCAGAAAACTTCCACTCTTGAACTGCAAAATATAGAAGTGGAAACAATGATCACAGTAGAGAGAACACCAGAAATGACCAAGCAAAACACGACTTCTTCTTGCTAAAAAAAAAAAAGGAAAAGAAAGGAAACATTGTTGCCTATTAAGGAATCTTAAACCCTGGGGAGGTTTCCCTCTATCCTCAATTCAAACCCATTCATAAATGAGCCAATAACATGTTGAAACTGTCCTTTAACATCAGTCAATTATTTTAGTTGAGCCCAGCATATTGAGACTAATGATGACCTAGGGCCAAAGCATTTCTGGTGTTCTAAGACAATACAAGCTCCTTTACAAATTCTCTGCCTGTTATGGAATTTCATAAATCTGGCTCAATGACTCACACACTTTCGTGTAATAATCATTTAGGAAGCTAATTGAGAAGGCGACTCCCAGCTCCCATATACTACTCCAAAACTTTGATCCCAGGAGTTGCTGGTATTTGCATTTCAACAGAAATCCTGATGTGCATGGACCCCAGGGACCCGCAATCTGAGAAAGGCCACCCCCTGCGATGACTATTTCTCTTTCCTGCATCTGCCCCAGGTTTCTGGAGCTCAGTTTCTTCCCTTCTCTTTTCTCCCGTCACCATCTTCCTCATTTCCGTTTCTGGGAATCAGCCCACCAATTCGCAAGTTGTATTTTGAGGGTTATAATAAGTGTTTATCCACAGCAATCCAGAAATAGGTTGGTGGGAAAAGAACCTTAAACTCTCTTTTCCTTCCTTTTGCCAGAAGTTGTGTATGTCTAGGACGGAAGCTGAGCAGCAAAGACAAAACTGTCTCGCAGGAGGAATACAGTTGGAAGCAAATGATTCACCTGCTGGGCCTCCATTCCTCATCCATGACTGCGTAATTAGCATATGTGGCTATTGCGCACCAGACATGTGGCCACTTCAAAGTGAGGTGTGCTCTAAGTGCAGAATACACGCTGAATTTTGAAGACTGTGCAAAAAAATAGTATGAAAAATTTTTAAGTATCTCATTAATACTTTTTATATTGGTCACACATTGAAATTGTAATGTTTTTAATATTTGGCTTAAAATATATTATTAATTTCACTCATTTCTTTTTCGTTTTTTTCAAATGTGGCTACAAGAAAATTTTACATATATGTGGCTCACGTCGTATTTCTATTAGACAGTGCTGACGTAAAGCTGCACTATCCTATAGGGTAGCCAGTAGTCACCTGTGGCTATTTAAAACACTTACATTATACTGAAAATTCAGTTCATCAGTCACCCTAGCCGCATTTCAAGTTCTTAATAGCCACATGTGGCCAGCAGCTGCCATATTGATGATGCAGATAAAGAACATTCCCATCTTTGCAGAATGTTCTATTCGACAGCACTGACCTAGTAGTTTCTATATTACTCTCAAATTTTTTTACCCATCTGTCCTGAGTTCAGTTGTACAAATTTAAGTTGGAAATTTCACTCTCTAGCCCCAGTCCCTTTCTTTTGCTGAAATCTTAGATTATGCTGGTGTTGTGGTTCTGAAGGGCCTTTGTTGGAAGCCAACGAACCACCACTCTTGGCCCTTTTGAGATCCACCACTTCGAGCCTCCTCTCTTGATCCAAGACCACTGTATTAGTTCCCTCCTGCTGTAACAACTTACCACAGACGCAGTAACTTGCAACACAAATTTGTTCTCCTACGTTCTGGATGTCAGAAGTCTAAAGTCAAAGCGTCAGTAGGGCTGTGTTCCTTCTAGAGGCTTTGGGGAGAATCTGTTCCCTTGACTTTTTCAGTTTGTAGAGGCTGCTGGCATTCCTTGGCTTGTAGCTGCATCACTTCACTCTGCTTTCATCCTCATATCATCTTCTCCTCCTTTTGATCTCCTGCCTCCTCTTATAAGGACCCTTGTGATTATTTTGGCCTCATCCAGATAATCCAGGGTTATCTCCTCATTTCAAAAGCCATAACGTGATCACGCCTGCAAAGTTCCTTTTGCCAAGTAAGTTAATGTATTCACAGGTTCCGGGGACTACAACGTGGACATCATTTGAGGGGGGTGGGGTGGAGCCTTACTAGCCTGCACAACCCCCAAATGGAAAACCGATACACCTTACCTGACAGCTACATACCAGGTAAAGAAGTCAAATAATTGTGCATAATCCAAGGAAAATTCAAACTCTGCATTTCAATGAAAACGCCCTCACAAAGTCAAATAGTTCTGAGAATGTCACTGATAACACCCTCGCTCATGTACCTGAGACGAGATACAAGTGCTTCTGTTAGGAGATCACACTACCGCTCAGAAAAGGTTTGCCTGTTGGGCGATTATCATCACCCTTTCCTAGACCCTTAAAGCTCCCACCTGCCATGTGCCCTACTAGAGGAGAAACTATTTGGCTAAAAGTCAGTGACATGACCCATTCCTGATAGAGAAAGAAGGTAAGACAGCAATGGGCTCTTGATAGAAGTTTGTCACTGGGAGGAAGCCAGCGTACTACTAGAAAGACAACAGGCAGGGATAGCAAGCAAATCTCTGAATTGCTGGAGAGCTGTAAGGAGCGGGACCATGAACAAATAAGCCGTGGAAAGAGTCTCAATGAATAATTTTAGAAATGATCCATTCCAAGTACATAGTTGTCCTATGTACCTGAATATTTTGAATATTTACAAAGTTGTGCTATCTACTTGAATACTTTGAATATTTACAACTTGACTATTTTCAAGTTGTAAATAACATTAAGTTTCTCTAGTAGTGAAAGGCCCTGAGGCAGACCCACCAGCCTGCCTGAACGGACAGGGGAAGACATCAAATTCACCAGCAGAGGCAAAGCTACGAGAATTCGTGTAGTTCTCCAAACTCTAGTTGGACAGTTATGAGCTCCCAAGTACAGTTGTGATTCTGAAAAAGACGGCAGCAAGGATCCCAGAACATACTGACCTACGTTCACCCGGAGCATCCAAATGCCGTGGAAATAAAAATGAACCTGTTCTAACTGCTGAGCTCCCAGTAGCAACAGAAATAATCCTCCCAATAAAGGGTCATCTGACACACCGAGGGATCCCAAAGTTTGCAAATCCAGCTTATTAAAGCATACTTTATTTATTGTAGGTTCCACCACATGGGTCCACTGTTTAGTGACAGTAAAATCCACCCAACGGAATAAAGAAAGCAGAAACCGAGAGGCTCGCTGGGCACCTCTCCCCTCCTTCCTCTGCTCCCTCTTTTCTCAAGCTTGCTGGCACCCTCATGGCCACCCACCTGCACACCTGTGGTCTTCACCTCCTTGTCTCTCTTTCTCAGCCCCTGTCTTCTCCCAAAGCGTGAGGCTCAGAGCCTTCACAGGGACAATCCAGGGCATCCATGCTCCCTCCTGCTATTTGGCACAAGAGTCAGAGAACAGGTTCCAGTGTGTTCAGGTTTAGCTTCTAGGCTGGGGGGCTCCATCATCAGAAACAGGTCCGAGTACATCCACAGCAGGTTTCCAGCTCATATGTGGCCTTTGTACAAATTAGGAAAACGTGCACCTTCTGCCAGGAAGCACTCTTAGCTCGGGGTCCCCTCAGCAAAGCCAGAGACAAGGACTTGGATGTGGGCAGTCTACTAGGAAGCAATGCCAGGAAGCAGGCATGAGAAAGGAGAAAGAGGGACTCAGGGCAGGAGGAAAAGCCAGGAAGTGATGTATTAGGGAGCTGATTACCAATGTGGAGAACTGGGCCGCGGCACCACTGGGACCCCTGGGGAACAGTAGTGTATGTGTCAGAATTGTCCCTCTGAGAGTCAGGAGCCTGCAGCTTCTGTCCCCGGATTCCAAGTCCTTCTGGGTTGAGGGCTTCCTCCAGGGGATAACATCCCTGCACTTCCCAGTTGTCCTTCATGGGTCTGCATGCAGCAGAAAGTATGGAGAGGTGCCAGGCCCTTGACCCGGGAGGATGTCGGAGAACATGGCTAATGCCCACCATGGCTGCCATGTTTTCACAGCCAGCTAGGGGATGTGATGCAGGACACGAGGAGTATCTGCGGATGGGACCAGCCCAGCCTCGGGCTGCATGGCCTGACCTAATGGGGCAGGAGCTGGATTTCTGCTCCTACTCACCCCTTTGGCCAGGCCAGTCTGCACAGCTGTATGTGGTGTGGCACAAGGTCACCTCTGAGATAGTACAGGCATGCTTACCCCACTGAAGTCCTCTGGAGGCCCCCCCCTAAGGAGAGACATGATTGCAGAGGCTGTAGGGATTTACAGGAAAAATGGCCAGGAGATGGAGAAACTGACAAATTAGGATGCATGAAAAAAATACAATAAAAAATAAAAACCAGGGCTAGGCTAAGCCTGGAGCTTCCTACCTTCGGGCTTCGGCTATCTGCCACTTTTTCAGGTCTCTTTAGGGAACCACCCCAAGGCAGGAAGGGGGATGAAGACTGTGTTTCGAGCTCACTTCAGGGAAGTCATGCACTTCTTCACACTCCAGAGACAAGGCTCTTGGTCTGCCTGGAACATTCTCCCTCCCCCCTCCTCACCGTGTGATGGCTGCCCACAGGAGCTGTTGTAAGGGGGCCTTCCCAGAACCCCAGCTCCCCACTCACTGGCAGTCAAGGGCAGGGCTGTGGCCTCCTAGTTCGACAGTGTCCCCTGAGTGCCCCCCTGCTGGACCCAGAAGGCAGGGAAGAGGCTCAAAATGCTAATTACACGAATAAATGATATATTTTTTAAATCCTTGTTCTGAATATACTAATTGGCCTGTTTATGATAAATTGTAACTCTATTTTTACACTGTCAAGCACCCTTATAATGCTTAAATATTGATGACATTTTTGTAATAAATTTGGAAGACTGGAGAGAATTCCAAAAAGATACTAGCAGGGGTTAGAAAATGGCAGGAATGCTGCCTAACAGAATCCAGGCATCAGCAAGCACTTTATCTGCACTGGTCACTGAGAACAAGAGGCCTTAGAGCAGATACAGCCCCGAGTCCCATTTCATTCTAACCCAAAGCCGCTCGGGACCTTTTATTTGTAGAATTTAAAAATCAATTTCCTCTCTAAAAAGATACTACGTGCCAAACACACAAAAATCTGGGTCAAAAAAAAAAAAGAGCCAATTTGCAGAAATGACTTCATATGCTCAGAACCAGGGAGGTGAATTTCTTTAATCCACTGCACGTTAAAAACCGGTAAAGATTTCAAACGCAGGAGAGGAAGAAGTGGAGACAAATATACTGGGGCTCTTTTTATAGAGCTGGAGTGTGAGAATGTTAATTAAAGGAATCTCAGAATCAGAGAGGATCTGAGAAGGGAAGGAGCGAGAATTTAATTTTAGGTGTTGTTTTATCAGGTTAAAAAAAAAAAAAAGACAGTTTCATGAGTTACTTGCAGCAATTCTTAGGAACTTCATGGGGCCCCAGAAAAGCTCCAGTTGAAACTATAAAGTGTAAGAGGCCAATTTAATGACAATCTCTCACCTCAGTCAAGAACCTATTATTAGTGAAGAGCACAAATTAGCAAATCTCAGAGCATTAAATGAGCATAACAAAACGTTACATATCATTCAAATAGTATTCCTCAAAAAGCCATAATCATCCTTTTTAAAGACACAAGTTAACAAAAAAGGCATGGACAGAACTTAGCAGGGGTGCACACTGGCTCAGCAAAAAGGTCCCCAAACCTAGACTCAGCGCGCCCCTCAGCATCCGCCAAGCAAGTCTGCATTACATTACTCCTCTTACATCCAGAATAATAACACAACTAATAGCTACTGTTTCCATCCTCACTGGGGACCCCATTCTGCTCAGTGAGTTTACATAGAAGTTCTCTTGTTCTCTTAATGCCCTGCGGGAGAGGCATTCCTATTTCTGTTTTGCAAGTGCAGAAGCTGGCTCTCAGGATGGTTAAGCATTGTCTGCAAAGAGTTAGTGAGCAGGAGAGCTGGGTCCCAAACCCAAGCCAGCTTCCTAGGTCAAGTCGTTTGCACTACACCACCTTAGAACAACATGTGAAAGCATAAAGCGAATAACAAAACGTGTCCGAGGGAACCCAACCAGACCAGACATGGACGGCACACTCAGTCCCCATCCTTGGACTCTGCTTCAGAGCCATGCTGTGTCCCATACCCTGATGGCCAGCATGAGTGATTTTGACTGGTTCATGCCCATAGCAGTCACAGTCCTTGAGTTGCCAGTGGCAGAAACCTATTCCAGCCAACAAAAGCTAAGAGACTTTCTGGAACAGCTATCTAGAAGTGACAGAATCAGTGAGAAGGCTGCAAGCCAGGCGGAAAGTAGGTAGCTCCAGAGACTGGTGAGTTGAAATGAAACAAACCATCTCTGCGAGAACAGACTGGTCCTGGGTCTCCTTGTCACTGCTTAGATTGTTCTGGATTGAGTCAGAGAGTATCCACTAGGGAAGAGAGAATTTGCTAAAAAGAAATCATGCACTGGTAGCTGGGCCACTCTGTTGTACATGGATTATGACATGAATGGTATGCCCTTGGGTTGTACAACACACCAGCTCTACAACTGAATTCCAGGCAGCCCCTCTGAACCATCTGCACTTGCTAGATACACCACCCACTCACACTGCTCACTCCCCACACACTTAACTTTCTGGATAGCTAGTTATTCTACCTTCTTCAGTTGCACTGGAAGATTCTTAAGGATAGACTCCAGAACACCAACATCTCTATTTCTAAGTACCACATCATAATCATACAGAACAGTAGTTTCCAATAAAATTCTTGCTTATATCCACAACCAAATATATATTTCCATTTAAAAATGAATGGATCAGTACATGTAGTGGAACGAAATGGGAATGTTGTCCATCTGGCATCCACCATGTTCGCATGTTACCCTTGGAAGGTACTAGGAATTGACCATGTTCAGGAAGGACAGATATGTTGAGGACACGGACACTTAACAGAAGCCAAGGCTACAGAAGGAACGGGTCTCCTGGTAGAAGTTCAGGTCTCAGACACCCCGGGGAGGGCTTTGAAAAGGAGGATTATCCTCATGCCTAACACTATCCATGAAACAGTAAGTATTTATTCACCTCCAGTCTCCTCCACCATCCCTTCACTCCCATCACCAGATTGGCTGCTCTGAATGGCTCATTCCCTAATCCACTCTCTTGTGTCAGTACATCCCAGGCCCAGACCCTTCCAGCAGGTAGAGGATTACAATAGCAGGAATAAGACTGACGTTAGCTGGCTCTGGTTCTGCTCCTTCAATAACCTCATTCAATAACTACATATTGCTGTGTGTTAGACTCTATGCAGTGTACTGGGAGCTGTGCAAACAAGATGACACAGAAACCCAGGCTAGTGAAGGAAGCAGCCCTCTAAACAAATGATTCCAAATTTTGGGTGGTCACTGATTCAAATGCTTCACGTAATATTCTTGTCTACTCTTGTATCCAGCACCTAGTGTAATACCTGACCTATGTGAGATGGATGCTCAGTAGTGTGGATTTGTGAACGCATATATTAATGGCAAACACTTACTGAGTGCTTAGTATGTGCCAGGGGCTGTTATAAGGGTTTTACATGTATTATGTCATTCGATGCTCACAACTCTGTGAGGTGGATAGTATCATCACCCCACTTCCTGATACGGAAACTGAAGCATGGAAAGGTTATGTACCTTACCCGCTCTGTGCTCTTAGCCACTCTGCCTATCATAATGCTAAGCGCACAGTGCTGGGGATTCACAGAGGAGGAAGTCACTATCTGAGGAGCTGGGCAAGGTTTCAATCTTCAGTATTGACGTGGATGGCCCACCTCGCACTGTGATGTCTCAGCAACTTGACCTCTGTACTTTCAACAACTATTTCCATCATCCCACCTCGACCGCTGTCCCCCACGTCAATCCTGCATTTTGTCATCAACAGTGAATGCACCACTTCTGAAATCTCAATATCAAGCCTCTGCCCTCTGGCTTCACCATATCCTTCCAGCTCACCTATTCTGGGACCTTAATTACAATAATGGGAACTCCATTTAACCAATTCCACCACTGTTTTCACTATCAACCAACCCCTCCTGCCTTCCTTTTCTTCCTTACCCTCCTTAGATTCCACGGTCTATTACTGTAAGCTTTCCCCTCTATCTATTCCCAACAGCCTGGCCTTTCTCTCCTCGTCACTCTTGTCCAGCGAAACTCCAACCTAACCATCTACCCTCTCCATTCTTGCATCAGAGCTACTGAATGATGCTGAGGAAATATACCTCTGGAAGGATTGAAGTATCTTTAAATTCATGGCCACAAACCTTAAAAAAAAGTATTCAACATTGCCTCGCAATCCTATTGTTTTTCAAGTAAATTTCTTCCCCACCGTGCATGATGACTATTGTATACCATCTTCTTGCTCCTCGATGCGCCACAGCCCTCACTCTCCACTTTCCTCCACCTCTTTGACTATGACCTTAACAGCAGAAATCAGACAGGAGCCCAGGCAAACCCTTCCCCTGCCACCTTCTTAAACACTTCATTTCTCCAGTTATTCCATCTCTTCTGCATCTTCAATCTCTCTCTTTCTACAAGGTCCTTCTCCTCAAATGACAAATATCATATAGTATCTCCCATTTTAAAAAAGCAAATCACTCTTAACCCCACACCCTCCTCCAGTTATTCTTCTTTTTTTCTGCTTCTCTCTAGAGCAAAACTTTTTTACTTCCTCACCTCCATATCGCTCTTCAACTCACCCCATTTGGGCATTTGTTCTCACTTCTCCAGTGTTTTTGTGAAGGCCAGTAACTGACATCCATGTTGCCAAATCCACTGCACATTTCTGTCCTTATCTTATGCTGACTCTCAGCAGCTTTCAACACAGACGATCATACCCTCCTTTTTGAAAAGCGTTCGTCTCCTGGCTTCTTTGATCCCACCCTCTCTGTTTACCCTGCACTTCATGGCCATTCCTTGTTAGTCTTCCTTTTGCTCTTCTTCTCTACCCAATTGAATGCTGGAGGGCCTCAGGAGTGGTCCTGGCCCTTTCTGCTTCTCTATCTATTAATTCTATCTTCCCAGGGGAGGTCTCATCCTGTCCATGGCTTTATCACTGTCTACATGTTATTGACTCAAATATTCAAGGCTCTGTCCCTGACCTCTTCCCCGAAATTCCAGATCCATGTATCCAACTGCTTTCAAGGACCCTTAACAACCACCCCCCAGATATAGAGCTCTTTAGTCACACACACACACACACACACACACACACACACACACACTTAAACTCCTTCCTCCCCAGGCTCCCCCATCTTAGTAAATGGCACTCCCATCTACCCAGGTGCTCAAGCGAAAACCTTGCCTTGCCCTCACTCTGCACATGCAGCTCATCGGTAAGTCCTGTCTCCCAATACAATCATGATTTCATTTGTTTTGCTCTGTCTCCACCACCACCATGCTCACCAACCCAGCACTAGCCTCGCCCCTGAAGAGCCTCCAGTCTAGCCCTCTCCACACAGCAGAATGATCCCTTCAAAACACAAATTAGGCATTTTCACTTGACTGTTTACTACCTTCCTCCTTACTATGTCCTCAAGATCCTGAAATACCTCTCCCCCCAACCTCCCGCCTCATTTCAACATGGGCTCTTTTGCTCGCTATGCTTCAGCACACGGGTCCCCCTTCTGTCCTCCCAGCTTCCCAAATTCTTCCCCATATCAGGGCATTTGTCCTTATTCTGGTGCCCTGAAGTGCTTTTCTCCCAGCTCTTTTGGTGGTTGCCTCATCTTCCTCCCTCAGTCAGGGCTTAGCTCAAACATCATCTCCTTAGAGATGCCTTCCCTGATCCCATCCTATCAAACACGGCATCTCCCAATTCATCCTTTTAGCAAATATTTACCGAGTGCTTCCCACACATTACTGTTAGTGCTTTACATTTTTATTCTTCACAGCTCCATGAAGTGGGCATTGTTATTGTCAATATTATACTCATCTTAAAAACCAGGAAACTGAGCCCAAAGAGACCATGATTATCCAAGGTCAAACAGTGGAGGTGGTCTCAGGATTTAACCCTGAGCAGCCTGACTCCAGCCTGGCCTCTTAACCATGCCACTGTCTGCCTCTCTCCCGTTACCTGCATGTCTCGTTCTAGCACTTTTTACAATCTAGATACTGTCCTGTTTAGTTATTTACAAGCTTTGAGCCTCCTCATTAGAATATAAGCAATGTTTGGACAGAGACCTTTTCTCATCGCTGGATTCCCTAGGGCACAGTGAGCCGCATCATATGAGCAAAACATTTTTGTTTCCAATGATTATAAAACATGATCCATGTTTTCTGTGTTTTTCAGAGCAGATTTATTATGCCGGCCCTGTCAATAATCCTGGATTTGAAATCCCTCCGGTAAGGTTTTGGTTTTCCGTTTTGTTTTGTTGCTTAACTATCGTATTAAGCAGATTCTTGAAGAAGGAGAAGGAGCGAAGGAGGGGGGAGAGGAGGAGAGAAGGAAGGAGGAAGGGAGGAGGAGGGGATTAAACAGTTTAGAACTTTTCACAGGCCGTCACTAAGAAAACCTTTTCTCAGTACGGCTGTCACCTCCTAGTGGGCACTTACAAATGCCTAACACCCTGGTTTTGCCATTTTGGAATCCAACACTTTCCATCCTGTGGACCGTGGACGGCTGGGGATCCTCTGGGCAGACACCCCACTGAGAGGCACACCCGGCATCCAGTTCTGCGGGATGGCCGTGTCTGCAGGGACTTCATGTGGCCCGAGCAGCTGGGGTGTGGGGGGCAGCCACAGGCCTGTGTCATTAGCACTCGGTAAAGCTGGCTGTTCCACAACCGGGAAGCCTTAACGGTCAGGCCCCGTGTCCCCGTCCTTACGTAATTATTCATGGGCTGCCAGCAAGTAAATAAAATGTCCACGTCCTGAGCCTTCACTGGTGAGCCTCTCAGCTAAGGGTAGAATTTTCTGCTAGTTCCTTTTTACTCAAAATAATGCTTTATAAAGTGTCTGAATTCAAGCAGCTCTGACATAAGCAATAAATTTTCAACATGCTGCTCCTGAGAGAATCTCATGGAACAATATGAAAAGAATCACTAAAATTAATCATTTTAATTTTTTAGGTTTTCAACTTCATCCTTTCAGTCTTCCAAAACCTGTAAATGACTCTAGAAAAGGATCTCTTTCTCCATAAAGGATCTCTTGAACTCAGTTTCGTTTCTCTTGTATGTTTCCTTTCCGCCCAGCCTCTAGACTCCTAGGTTCAAAGCCGTCTTGGCTCTAGACCATTTCACACCTTCACTAACCGTTGCTCCAGCAGCCGGGAAGTTTCCAGCCTTCCCTGCCTCCTCAGGGGTTCTTCTCCAGAGTTTTCTCCTCAGGCCTTTCAGTATAACAGCAGAGTTCTGCAAACTCTCTTCACTTCTAGGATGTGGGATCTAAATTCTCCAGTGTTTTTTCTTTAAATCTTTCCTATTTGGATTCTTTTTCCTTCCCCATTTTCCTTCTGACCTTCTCACTGAAGATTGACTTAATGTTTGCAAACAATTGATTTCCATGTTGCATTATGGGCTTTTTTAAAAAACCAGTTCCCCTTAGCAATAGCTATGAAACAGAGGGGCAAAGAACTTCTTGAAGTCATAGAATCACTCAGAAAGAAAATTTACCAGAGATGTAAAAAGCTTTATTGCAATCACCCAGGCTGCGTAGGTGAGTGCCCTACCTACATTCTTTGACCAACAACAGTGCTCAATGATGTTAGCCAACGTGAGGGCAAAGACAGTGGTCAGGTCTCCTGGCCCTTGGCCTGGTTGTTCAGCATCCATAGAGTCTCTGTGCCTGGTCCTCCTACCTCTTCCGCACCTGATGCCTAGGCATGGGAAACAGAAACCTAGCTCTGACCCTGCCCCAGCCTGCTGACACCTGGCCAGATATGACAGGGAACATAACCCAAGGGGGACAGATGCAACCTATCACATATGCTGCAGAGGCATCTGGAGGCCTTAATCCCAACATGGGTCCCACACTGGCCGAGGACCAGCTCAGCCAGCCCAGGCTTCCCTGGCTGACAGCCAGCCAGCAAGGCTCAGAGACTTTGCTTCCTAATATGGGATGGAGACACAGTGTGAAGCCTTTTGATTTTAAAAGTCCTCCCCCAGATCCCCTCCTCCCACCAAATCCCCCAGAGATGTGCTCTGTGCTAATTCCATTCCTGCTTGGCTGAAAACTTTTCCACTCAGCAGTCAATCTTCAGTGTCTTGGTATTATTTTCTTTTTAACATAGCCAGTCCCTTGGCCCAGACTGAAGTCTTGCCTGCTGCCCTGCATCTGTCTGTGATGCTGTTTTCTGAATTAGAATTTAGAGATCCATGGGCTTCCAAAGCACATGGATAACAACTTGTAGGTACAGCCTGAACTGTCTAAGTGCCAAGGATACAACCACAAATTCCTAACACGCTAATTCAGCGCTCTCCTCAGCAGCAGAAAGGCTGCTGCTCTCTGTCCATTGTCCCTACTCTGCCCCTCCTGTCCTTCCAGCATGTTCCTCCACTCACCTATACACTGGCACAGTTGCCTAAATACCCTCGCCTCTTAAACCAGAGTACATACATCTTGTAATTCATAATCTAGAACCCTTTCCTTCAAATACTACATCTTTTCTTAGGTTTATAACACGATAATGAAAAATTCATTTGGTTTTCAATAATTTTGTAGGGTGTGTGCTTAAATACACAAGGACAATTAAAAGAAAAGTAGATGATGATGATGTTGATGATTAAACACAATCAGAAGCAAATTTGAGCTGGTCTTTACTCATAATAAATTCTCTAACTTGTACACTGCTTTGGTTAAATTCCTAACACTGCTTCTGAAACCACATCTGCTCCATATTTGAGCAGACTCCTGGGAGCCTATTCTGTCACCGAATCCTCCAGTTGAATGGTGCCCTGGGTCACCCGCCTCAGTCCTCCCACCTAGAGCGGAGCCTGGCTCTCCGGAATATAGTTTTCAGTGCTGGGGAAGCTGCTCGCTTCTGGGCCTCTGCTAACTGCTGGAAAGTTGCTCTCTTCTAACAAAAACTGCCTCTCGTGTAACTTCTATCCAGTAGTCTGACTTATTCCTTCCCTCCAGCTTATACAGATTAAGCCCCTTTTCTTCTTCAGGTGACAGGCACATCGAAGAGGGGCCAGGAGTCTCCTGTGCATCCTTCCCTCTTGAGCCCTTTGCCCTTCTTACCACTACCCCGCCGCAGAGCTCCTCTTCTGCAGACGGTCAGTCTACAGAAGCATTTCCAGTGAGTGGTGTGTGGGGCTGGGCGGGCCTTCAGCAGTGAGCAAGACAGATGTGGCTGAACTCTGGTTCTTTCTGCAATTCCACAAACAGCCTGGCCAGCAGCTGCTACCTCAGACAAAGGGAGTCCTCTGTGGAGTGTTGTTGCCAGAAAGGAACCCTAAAAAGCAGCTATACTTTTTCTGATGGAGTATTTTGATTTCATGAAGTTGAATTTTGCTCCCCCAGCAGTTTTCTTCATCTCAGCAAATGACGCTTTATCTTCCGGTTGCTCAGGCCAGAATCCTTGGAGTCACCCTTAACCCCCTCTTTCTCTCCCACCCACATGGGTTTCCTCAGCAAATCAGATCGGCTCTTCTTTCAAAATCTATCCAGAATCCAAGCCCCTCTCCCCATCTCTACCGTCTGCTCCGAATCATCACCCTCTCTCACCTGCCTGTTACAATCACCTACTTCCTGGTCTTATTGCTTCCCCCGTCTGCTCCTTCTGTCTCTTTTCTACACAGCAGCCAGAGGGATCCTATTAACATGCACCTCAAATCAGGCCACTCCTCTGGGGAAAATGGTCTCATGACCTGCATCCCTTTCAGAGGAGAAGCCAGCATCCCCACCATGGCCTGTGAGGGTCATCCCCAACCCCCTCTCCTCTCCTTCCTCTTGTGGTTCTCTCTCCCTGCAGCCCCCTTGGCCTCCTCTCTGTTCCTCAAATGTGGAAGCGCCAGCCCCCAGGGCAGCCTGGCGTGCTCCCATCCACCGCCCTCCCCACCTGCGCTCCCTCGGTGGCATCAGCATGTGACGGAGCATGCATGCTTCCTTATTATGGGTGTGGCCTGTCTCTGCCAGCGAGCCGTAAGCTCCACAGGACGGGGCTTGGTTTGTCGGGTTCTGCTTTTCCCGAGGATCTAGAACCGGACCTGCTCACGGAAGGTGCTCGATAGCTATCTGTTGAATGGCTGATGGTTCTGTGGGCCACACACCTTAAGCTTTACCCTGTGTCTCTTTCAGGGAGAATACCAGGTTTTGCTGGAACTGTATAATGAAAAGCATTCCACCGTGGCCTGTGCCAATGCCACCGTCATTTGCTCCTGAGCATCGCGACAGCGCAGCCAGCTCAGTCCCGTGGGGACTCCAAGCTCCTCAAACCGAACCTGCCATGTAAGAACAGTCGATGCCTGAGGGAGCCTCCGCAGCAAGGCTCATCCAGGTGCAGGTGCTGGTTTTAGCCCCAGGCCCAGAGGGCCCCAGACTCCACAGCTGTAAGGAAGCCCTGAAAGACCTGCTTCTGAGGCGCCCCCCGGCCATCACTAAGCAGCCTCGAGGGTCCGTCCTTCTTCTCTAGTGGTTACCTCACAGCAGACCGAGCTGCTTTTCAGCCCTTTAGGAGCCCTCCTCAGTTACCCAGAATAAAGAACGCTGGCCCACAACTGCTCCTCACGGTGTGTTCAAAGAATCATATAGTACAACCCTGCATTATAGTGTAATTTCCTCCAGCACAGTGCCAGGTGCTGGCGTAGCGTTAAGTACTGCTAAGATTCAGGGTGATGACGGCCCTGCTACAATCGGAGCGCTGGGGACATGTGCCGTTCCTCGTCCTGGGCAAGCCCCACACCCCTGGATCGCAAGGGCCGAGAAGCTGATGACGCCTCGTAAAGAGCCGCATCAACATCTCGCTTGCCCACGCCTCATGATCCTGTCATCCTGAGAGCCCGGCTATCCCCGGCCTCCGCATACGGCAGCTCTTGTCAATGCGTTCCTGAATTCACTCAGTGAATAACTGCTCAACATCTGTGTCCCAGGCCCTGTGCTCAGCACTTAGGATACTCCAGGGAGAAAACAGATGCTGTCCCTGCCCTCATGGAGCTTGCAGTCCCCTGAAATATTAAAAAACCACAAGTCAACCAGGAACACATTCATTTACGTCCAGAAACACCTTCTTCGAGGTCCTCCATAAAAGAACAGTTTGCTTGTCTATGGTCAGAGCCATTTTGGCAGCCCTGTCATCTCCTGTCCCCAGATGGGCAGAATCATAGAGTGGGTTCTGCGGCCCCCTTGCCATCCTGTGTTCTCCTCCTCACCCCTTTCCAGCATCTCTGGGCCCAATGTCTGGCCTTCTTGCTCCTGCTGTGGGACTGGAGTCAGGTGACTGGGTTGACTTTTTATCATTTTCAGGTCTCTTATATTCATAAAAGTCCCACTATGTTAGAAATTAAAAGAGGAAAAAAATCCATAGTTTAAAAAAATGTTTGTTGCTATTAATTACTGTCTGTACATAATTAAACTACCCAGAACAGCAGGCCATAGGTGCCTGGTGAATGAAAACTTTAAAACCAGCACCTGAGGTTTTCTTGGCTCTGGAGAGACAAAACTATAGCAGTGACCTTGCCTACGCTCATAAATGCTTGGGAGAAAAGATGCGCTGTGAAAAGACGTGCCAGGCTCAGGAGCAAACGTCTCAGCACACACGGGGGCAACACTGTCAAGTACACAGACAGCAAGCTGAATTTCTGATCCTTCCCCGTTCCCTCTAGCAAGACATCCCCCGCTCCCTTTCCAGTAACCAGCTTCACATCCAGGAAGGGCCGTGGGTAGATTCAGAGTACTCGCAGGCTCCAACAGCTTGGCACAACTGTCGCAGCTTCCAAAGACAGGGCAGGGAACAGGACACAAGCTCATTTTTTATTTTTCTACAGCTCAGCTGTTCCCTTTCCTGTTCGTCACTGTCTTCTTAAAATTCACTGACAATATGTGCACGTGTGTGTGTGTGTGTGTGTGTGCGAGAGAGAGAGAGAGAGAGAGAGAGAGAGAGAGAGAGAGAGAGAGAGAG